>NC_080094.1:52367500-52992500 GCF_950005125.1 Chionomys nivalis
AAAACTACATTAACATGATCTGAGAAAATAAACAGACCAATCGAAGGTTGTGGGCTACATCCATAGTTAAACATTCAGTCGCTAGAACAAAACAAATCATGCTCACACCCTAGACCAAAACATTCTGTAGGCAAACCACTCCCTGGGTGGAAACCAAAGTTATCTCCTTCAGGGAACTCGAACTTAGTTGGATCTTTAGACTTCTGAGGTAGAAACATAACTACTCCTCTCTTCCTGAAATACAAGGTCTATATATTAGCCACACCTGTTTTGTTTTGTTTTTCGAGACAGGGTTTCTCTGTAGCTTTGGAGCCTCTCCTGGAATTAGCTCTTGTAGACCAGGTTGGACTCAAGCTCACAAAGATCCGCCTACCTCTGCTCCTGAGTGCTGGGATTAAAGGCGTGTGTTGACAATAACTTTGCGCAAGCAGAACTCTCTGATCTACATCTAGGTGGGAGCTTTGTTTGAGGTAGAAACACAATAACCTTAAAGGAACTAGATGTAAGTTCCAGTTCTCTGACCTGTGGTCAACGTGGAAATAGGCTCATATTTTCGGGCTTCCACACTTCTTAGTCTTTTAAATTCTTTCTCATCCTTATCTCCCTCTTCTTTCTCTTTCTTCCTTCTCTCTCCCTCTTCCTCTTCCTTCTGAGACAGGGTTATTTTGTACCCCAGTCTGCTCTTGAACTCACACGTAGTCAAGAACACCATTGATTTCCTGGTTCTCCTGACTTTACCTGTGAGTGCTAGGCCAATGAGCTCTTTCTACTTCTTAAAAATAACCTTACATAACTTTCACAGTCTTGAACATCTGTGGTCTCTAACAGTATCCTGCTTACCCCTCCCAGTTAATTTATTTACTAACCTCATTTTTTTTTCAGGGTTAATCTGATACTTATCCCCCTTTCACCCTACTTCCTCCTCTCCTAATCTTATTTACTATCCAAGAATCTTCTATATTGTCCTTGGTTGTTTATCTTCTAACTGTTATTACCATCAAAGGAGCCACTGTTCTTAACTGGCTAGTACGGAGTTTGCATGGTGGTAATATCCAGGAACTATGAAGACTCCTCAAGTTAATATTCTACTGAGGGAACAATATAGAGTTTTAAGCATCCTGAGCTCTGGGACTCAGAAATTATTTTCTGATCTACACACCTCAATTCTATGACATTCAAGTTTGAATATTGCCAATACTTAAACTGAAACAATACAGTTGATTTTGAAAAGTTCCAAGCACCAAAACAACCCTTGATGGATAAATCTCAATGCAGTAACATAAGAAACTGAAACCCCAATGCAACATTACCCCTCCTGCAGCAATAGCCCCAGGGAGAGTGAGTTAGATGAAATCCTAGACAGAGAATTCAAAACAATTACCCTAAGTGGGTTAGAAGAAAAACAGACTTCTGCTCAAGAATACAAATTGTTGAACGGAATAAGGAAGGTGATGCAAGTTATGGAAAAGGAGTTTAAAAGACAGAAAAACTGAGGAAGAGCCTATCTGAAATGCTGAAAATGAGAAGCACAGGTCAAATAGAAATATGGTGGAATGTCTCAGTGATGGCGTGGGTCAAGGAGAGGAGAGAATCAGCTTGAAAACAAGATGCGGGACTGGCATTTTCCAACAAGGACAAAATAATCAGAAGGTATGAGCAGGAATTCTGAGAGACACGACTCTGTGGAAAGACCAAATGTATGGATTATGGACAGAGTGTAATGGTCTGCTCTGTCCCTTTAAGAGAGAAGCCATGCTCCCTCACCCCCCTCCCCCAAGGCAAGCAGGTCTTCAGCTTCTAGCATGAGTCCCTTCTCTTTTCTGTCTCTCATCTCTCCCCCAAAGAGTCAGCTTCTGTCTCGCTCTATTCTCTTCACTTCTCCCCTTCCCCCTTCTCTGTCCTCTCTGCTCTTCTTCCCTCCATAACCCACTAAATAAATATCCAACCTCACTCTGCCTATCCATGTCTGTGTCTCTCGCCTGCCGCGTGGCTCCCTGCCCGGACCAGCATGGTCTCATGGCATGCCCATCTGTCTGTCTTCCTCATGGGACTAGCTGCTACTCATGGCCCACTGCAGCCATGTGGGGAACTGTGCCATCCTGCCTGGGACTGGCTTCTCTCGGGACCCTCTGCCCACTGCCTGCCCCTGCTCGGGGACCTGCAGCTTGGTCTCATGGCCCACTGCCAGCTACAGCCCCTCAGGAACCTACAGCATTTTTACTTAATCCATTACACAGAGTAGAACAAAAATCTCATTCTATATGAACAAAAACTGTTTTTAAAAGGAATCATAGTTTTTAAAAAAGCCTCCAAGAGTTAAAGCAAGGTGGCAATTCAGATACAACAGGCACTTAGGACGTCAAACAAACAAGACCAGAATAGAACCTCTGTGCCTCATATTAGAATTAAGACACTGAATATACAGAAAGTGTATTGTGATCAGCGAGAAAGAAGTACCAAGTCACAATAGATGCAGGCCTATCAGGATAACAGCGGGTTTCTAATAAAGCTGAAAGGTAAGACTGACAAGCCCTCAGTCAAACCAACCAAAACAGATGAAAAGGCAGCCATTATAACACATACCAATAAAACTCAGAAAATCATTAGCTCAAGCCAGTGAGACTGCATAACGGGTAAAAGTGCTCGGGCACTACCCTGACGACTAGAATTTAATCTCAGGCAGCCACGGAAAGGTGGCAAGAATAAATTGTATGACTCCACAAAATCTTCCTTTCCTCCCTCTTCCACACACACACATGCAGAAATAATGATGATAATAATAACAAAATAATAATAATATTTAAAATTAAAAAGAAAAAGTATTAGGTCCTGCTAATATATATTAATATATATTAATAATATAATTAAAACATATATTCCATTAAATGAAGAAAACCGAAAGAAATGGAGGAGTTTCTAAATGCATACGACCAACCAAAATTAAACCTCCATCTCACCTCACCCTTCTCACCATATAGGAGATGGCAAAATAAGGGCGTCTATTTGATCCAGGTAACTGGTGTTCTTGGTGCTTAACTATCTTCATTCTCTCCAGCCTTGGCAGTGAAATCAACACCACTGATTTCATTTTCAGTGTGTACAGAACAAACACAAGAAAAGGTTCACAACAGACCTCCTGTACTGAAAAACAATTGTATAGGGGAGGGTGGCACCCAAAATATTCCAGGCATTAATCTCTGGAACCTGTGAATGCCCCCTTATTTGGAGAAAGGGCTTTTCCAGGCTTGATCGCAGTTCTTGAAATGGGGGAATGAATCATCCTGTATTATCTGGGTAGACTCTAAAGTAATCATAAGAGCCCTTAGAACAGAAAAGGAAATGAAGATTTTGCCACAGATAAAAACCACCAATCTGATGATGGGAACAAGATGCTATGCTGCGTTGGCATCTGAGATGAAGGAGAAGCGGAGAGGGAAGAGTAACCCTGTATACAGAGAGCAGGGCAGGTCCCCCAGGAGCCTCTGAGGGAATCTCAGCCTTCTAGGCACTTAGATTTTGCTCCATGAAACTTCTTGGAGATTTCTGACTTCTAGAACTACAAAATGACAAATCTGTATAGTTTAAACCATAAAATTTGAAGAACTGTTCTTAGGGCTTCAACTTGATATCCAGTTGTTTCTCCTTATACCCCACATAATATCTAAATAATTACAATAGCAATGTCATAATTCTGCCTAACTTCCTGTGACTATCTTATATATAGTACAAAATGTGCCAATTCCCTCCTCAAAACCTCAACAACTTCAGCATTGCTCAAAAGTTCAAGTCCAAAGTCTCTATTAAGACTCAAAGTGATCTTTTACCTGTGAGCCTCTGAGGTGGCAGGGAGGAATTACATCCTCCCTACATAGGAGTCACCACCATCATTAAAAGTTTCTTTGGAGGCCATTACAGAAAGCCACAGCTGATCAAAATCCTGAGAGCTGATCATATGATGCCCAGTCCCAATTGATGCGTCTACAACACAAGCCCCACAGCTAGGAAAGACATATCTTGATTGAGGGAGCCATTATGGTGCTAGCAAGAAACCTGGCACTAGAGAAACTCCTAGGAATTCACAAGGATGTCCCCAGCTAAGACCCTAAGCAGTAATGGAGAGGGTACCTGGACTGGCTTTGCCCTGTAGTCAAATTGATGACTATCTCAAATGTCACCATAGAACCTTCATCCAGTAACTGATGGAAGCAGATGCAGAGATCCACAGCTAGCACTGCACTGAGCTCCCAGAGTCCAGTCGAAGAGAGGGAGGAGTGATAATATGAGCAAAGGGGTCAAGACCATGGTGGAACCACCCACAGAAACAGTTTACCTGAGCTAATGGGAGCTCACCAACTCCAGCTGGACAAGGAAGGTACCCACAGAAACAGTATACCTGAGCTAATAGGAGCTCACCAACTCCAGCTGGACAAGGAAGGTACCAGCATAGGACCAAACTAGACTCTCTGAATGTGGGTGACAGTTGTATGGCTGGGGCAGTCTGTGGGGCCACTGACAGTGGGACCAGGATTTATCCCTACTGCTCGAACTGGCTTTTTGGAGTCCTTCTCTTGGAGGGATACCTTGCTCAGCCTAGATATAGTGGGGAGGGCCTTGGTCCTGCTAGACTTTGTTGATTCCCATGGGATCTCTGAGGCGTGAATGGGGGGGGGTGAGAGGAAGGTGGAGGGAGCAGGAGGAGGGGAAGAAGTGGGAACTGGGATTAGTATGTAAAAGGAGAAAATTTGTTTTTTAAAAAAGTAATTAATTAATAAAAACCAAACTTATGGAACATAGTGGAAGAGGGGGCAGAAAGGAAGCATCAGAGGACCAAGGGAGTCTGCAGTGAGATTGCGTCTCTTGGAAAAGACTGGGAAGCTACATCCATGTTACCTCAACAACATGGTTGCCTAAATAAGACCCAGACAATGGCAAGACCAAGGGACATGTTAATGTGGAAAGGAGAACTATCGAGAGACCCTACCCTTACCAAAGATCTACAGACTGTTGGGAGAGGGGGACCTCGTCCTCCCCAGGGAGATGGCCCCTACTTGGTTATCCAGTTCCAAGTGCTCAGCCCTGTAACTGTACACACACAAGCAACTAGACAGACTCAGCAGGTTACATTTATATATTTATTCATTTCTATATGTAAAATAATTAAAGAGAAGGTGGCCATGAATTTGAGAGTGAGCAATAATGGGATATGGGAACTGTTGGAGAGAGCAGAGGGAAGAGGAAGTGATGTAATTATACTTTAGCTTTTTAAATGGCAAAAAAAATTTGGAAAGAAGTTTGGAATCAGGGAAAATGGGGAAGAAGAGTGGGGGAGGGAAAAGAATGAGAACAAAAGATAGTGACATATATTAAAAAATCAATAAAAATAATAAAAGTCCTATACTTAGGGTTAATATTACTCTTTGTTGTTTATAAACACACCTATTAAAATTCTAATTTTTGATAGCACATGTTCTAACTTGTATTTATTCAAACTTTTAAAGAACTACCTTTGATAATTTTTAAAATTATTTTTCACTTTATTTCATTGAATTACTTTCTTCAGTTTTCATTATTATACATTTTAGGTTAATTATTTTCTTTTTCATATCTTAAATGCAAGCAATCATTAAAATTTACACTATTTATGCCTTTGACTTGGGTTTTGGTTAGCCTATTTTCTTTTTCAAGACAGTTTTGTCTCTGTGAGTTCGAGGCCAGCCTGGTCTATAAGAGCTAGTTCCAGGACAGGCTCCAAAGCTACAGAGAAACCCTGTCTCAAAAAACCAAAAAAAAAAAAAAAAAAAAAGACAGTCTTGCTATGTGATCCTACTGTCCTGATGGTGACTCTCTGAAGGCTGGTCTGGGCTTCCTGAGAGGCACAAAGTTCCTGTGCTCACAGATAAACACAGGGGAACCAGGAATGCTAAACACAAAGGGTTGTCTTTTC
Organism: Chionomys nivalis; assembly: GCF_950005125.1. NCBI lineage: Eukaryota > Metazoa > Chordata > Mammalia > Rodentia > Cricetidae > Chionomys > Chionomys nivalis. The sequence goes on from NC_080094.1 coordinate 52,373,445, forward strand.
ATGGGGGAGACTGACCAGTAGTTAACAGCATGGTGACTTTTATGCTATCTGTGTGGCCCAGACTCCACCGGATCCTCTCCCAGACCCTTATTATGCGCTGTTAATCTATAGAACCCATCTTTATGGAAGGTGTCACACATACTTTACAAAGAGTTTCGACATAGGACATAGTCACGTCTTAAACTTTATTGTTCACACGTAATTAAATGAATCATCACCAGGAAATATTTCGCTTTCAAATTGTGCTGTGCTTCAATATGCCTAAAATAGCTGGGCAGTGGTAATGCATGCTTTTAATCCAAGCCCTCAGACAGCAGAAGCCGGCAGATCTCTTGAGTTCCAGGCCAGTCTTGTCTACACAGAGAAACCCTGTCTCAAAAAAACAAAACAAAAAATAAACAACAACAACAACAAAGCAAAAAGCCCAAAATAAACTACTTGGGGTCAGACTCCCAAAGTTTGAACCAACACCAGCTACTGAGTCATGCTGAACCAAACCACCTTCTTGCCTCCCATGGATCTTTACTCTGTTGGCCATGGTAATTGCAGAGACCCCCACAGAACTTGAGTTACAGTCCCTCCTCACCTCGTGATGTGGGGGTCCCCTCTGTGTGCTGTGATTACTATTAATGAATAAAGAAACTACCTTGGCCTGTTGATAGGGCAGAATTTAGGTAGGCAGGAGGACTGAACTGAATGCTGGGAGAAAGAAGGGCAGAGTCAGGAGACACCATGATCTGCCACTGGAGATAGACGTGCTGAAACTTTGCTGGTAGGCCACAACCTCATGGTGATATACAGATTAATGGAGACGGGTTAAATTAAGATGTAAGAGTTAGCCAATAAGAAGTTAGAGCTAATGGGCGAAGCATTGTTTTAATTAATACAGTGTCTGTGTAGTTATTTCAAGGGCTAAGCTAGCCGGGCGGCCAGAAGAACAAGTGGCCCCCTCTCCAACAGCCTCATCTCCTGAGTGATGGGAATCATAGACAAGACCACCGTACTCAACTATGTTTGTTTTTAATTTTAATATTTAAGGCTATCAGTCTTCTATTTAGTTGAAACCACACAAGCTTTGATAAGAAATATTAAATTGCTAAAGGTCAGTCATAAAATTGATTTTTTTTCTTCTATTTCCATTCAATCTAGGCTATGGCTTTCATATATTATAATAATGTATGTATTTTATTTTCCAAAGCAAAATTGTGTATGCACATGACTTTGTTTCATTTTTGGATGTTCACTTTATTCATGTACATGAATTGATTTTCAGCTTTTATTCATATCTACACCATGTATTTAGGATCATAATATTTCCTAGCCTGGCTTTAGCTACAGGTTATAATTTCTGTATTTATTGCCACTTAGTTAAGACATTTTCTAATTTTCCACATGTTTTAAGTATACATGTTCTTTAAAACATATTTCTTTTTTATTTTAGTTGTATGCATATGGGTGTTTTGTCTGTTGCTGTGGAATAATCTTATTGTATGCTGTGAAGATGTATCTTGGCCAAGGCACATTCTTATTGGTTCAATAAAAAGCAAAATGGCCATTAGCTAGGCAGGAAGTATAGGTGCAGCAGCCAGACACAAAGAAAGGCGGAGTCGCAAGGAGACACCAGGACTCAGAGGAAGCAGCATGGGCAGTACAGAATAAAGGTAATAAAGCCACAAGGCAGAAAGTAAATCAATAGAAATAGGTTAAATTAAGTTAAAAGAGCTAGTTAGAAACAAGCCTAAGCTATTAGTCAAGCTTTTATAATTAAAAGACATCTCTGTGTGGTTATCTGGTAGTTGGCTGACAGGATAGAAAAAGTCCAACTACAGTCTGCACGTATAGGCTGTGCACCACATTTGTGCCTGGTGCCTAGGACACCAGAAGAAGGTGTCAGATCCCCTGGAACAGAAGTTACAACAACCATAAGCCGTCTTGTGAACGCTGGTAGTCAAACACAGGTTCTCTGGAAGAACAGCCAGCAGTCTTAACCACTGAACCATCTCTCCAGTCCCTAGAAGTACAATCCTTAATACTCCATATGCAGGCGTCTTATTGGGGTTACTATTGCTGTAAAGACCATGACTAAAAGCAGCTTGCAAAGGGAAGGGTTTATTTGATTTACATATTCAGCATCACACACAGTCCATTGAGGGAAACCAAGGCAGGGACTCAGATCAGGGAGGAGCTGGTGCATAGGCCATGGAGGAGTGCTGCTTACTGGCTTGTTTCTCATGGCTTGCTCAAGCTTTCTCTTTCTTCCTTCCTTCCTTTCTTTCTTCCTTCCTTTCTTTCTTTCTTTCTTTCCTTCCTTCCTTTCTTTTTGTTTCTTTCTTTACTTTAGTTTTTTTGTATCTTTTTCACTTATTTTTTTAAAAAGAAAACAATCTTTTTTCATTTTACATACCAATCCCAGTTCCTGTTCCCTCCCCTCCTCCCATTTTCTCCACCTGTCCCCTACCTCACCCCCATCCACTCCTCAGACCACCAGCCCAGGGAAGCCACCATCCACAATGGCTGGGTCCTCCCACATCAATCACAAAGTAAGCAAATGCCCGATGAACTCACCTGCAGCTCCATCTTGTGGAAGAATTTTCTCAGTTGAGGCTCTCTCCTCTAGGATGACTAGAGCTTATGTCAAGTTGACATAAAACCAGTCAGCACAGCAGGCTTTTAGGTTACTATTTTCTTTATTGGTTTATGACTTAATTTCCCTGAGGTCAGAACATAATTTTTTTTTATTTGTTTGTTTTGTTTTTTGTTTTTCGAGACAGGGTTTCTCTGTGGTTTTGGAGCCTGTCCTGGAACTAGCTCTTGTAGACCAGGCTGGTCTCGAACTCACAGAGATTCGCCTGCCTCTGCCTCCCAAGTGCTGGGATTAAAGGCGTGCGCCACCACCGCCCGGCCCAGAACATAATTTGAACAACTTAAATTCTTTGAAATTTGTTAGTTTCTGATGCAATGTACCAATTATACTACATTATATATCCCAAAGGTGGTCCTGTTTCCCCAGCCACATGCCCTTCTGCAATATGATCCTGCACTTTACAAAACAAGAGAAAATGGGCCCTGTCACTGACCAAGAGAAAACAGCTGGCCTGGTAGTTCTCTCATCCTGCTGGGAAAACGACCACCATGGAAGAAGCATGACTACCCTGGAACTAAAGGCTTGAAAGATTCAACATAGGTGAAAGGACTCTGGAGATGACAGATCTTCAGGGGAGAAAGGGCCAAGGAGTGCCACAGTGCCAAGACAGGTAACTAAAGAAGCCATCTTAAATCTAGGCCAAGTTTGCCTTAGGATGACTCCAGTATTGACTCTTTCTGACCAAAGCTACGTAAGAGACATGAAGTGAAAACCATCTGAGTCTCGGCAAGCCAAAGAAGCTTAAAAAACAGTAATCGATTGCTATTTTAAGCTCCACATCTTAACAGCGATTTGTTTATTGTTGTTGGTTTGAAAACTCTCACGTGTACAAGGCTAGCCTTGATGACCTTGAAATATGGTCTCAGGTAGCCCGGAACGGCCTCAGACTTGTTCTGTAGTTTGGCCTTGAATACCTGATCTCCCCTGGTTTGCTTGCCCACTTCTAGAATGCTAGGATTACAGGTGTGTGTCACCATGCCCAGTTGATGAAGCCTGTGGCTTACTGCATGCTAGACTAGCCCTCTTCTTAAGCCCTAGACTGAGCTTAATCCCAGACCAAGGGTAATTTGTGATGTCTCAGTGATTATGCAGAATGTGATTGATTTACAGAAATGTTCCTGGAGGAGCTGGAGAAACAGCTCAGTGGTTAAGGTGCAGCTCTGCTCTTGCAGAGGACCCCAACTCAGCTCTCAGCACCCATCTCAGGTGTCACAACCGCCTGTAATCCCAGCTCCAGGTGGTCTGGCACCCTCTTCTAGACACACACAAATACATATACACACAGTTTAAATTTTGAAAAGATTTACCTTATAAATGTCACATGCATATTTAAAAATAATTATCAACTATAATATTAATGTTCTGTCAAGTAAGTCAAATTCATTAGCTTGTGTAAAGTCTATATTCTTGATTACTTGGTTTGCTTTCGTAAATTACTGAGAGGTTTTGTAAATCTTTCACAGTGATTCTTTATTTGACTACTCTCCTTTTAGTCACCGCACCCAAACCCTGTTGAAGACTGAGGGCCTCTCACTGGCTAGGCAAGTATTCTACCATTGGGGCTACACCCAAATCCCTAGGTCTATAATTTCTTTCATTCTGTTTCCTATTATTTTACTGTTAATATCTATTGTTTACTTATGTATCTAAGCTAACATATAAAGTATTGAGTTTCATTATGGAATTTTTGTACATATATATCTTATTCATCTCTCTAACCAACTACTTTCTCTTACCCCATCTGGTCCCTACCACCCCCCCAGCTTGTTACCCTTCCGGTTTTCCACATGTATTCCACTATAACACCTATCTATCTCTGTCTCTATCTATCTATCTATCTATCTATCTATCTATCTATCTATCTATCTATCTATCTCATTGCTCCTCCATCTCTAAGATCTCTTCTTTCCCTTATAGTCCTCTACTTTTATGAACACACACACACACAATTCAGACCCAGAGTTTGCATATGAGAAAAAATGCAGTATTTGAGTCTGACTTATTTCACTTTAATGATCCCTAGTTGTATCCATTTCCTGAAAATGTCATATTTCCTTTTTCTTTATGTCTGAATATGTACCGCATTTTATCTTTTTGACAGGTAATGAGCATCAAGGATGATTCTATTTGTTTTTTTTAAATATTTATTTATTTATTATGTATATAATAGTCTATCTGTATGTATGTCTGCAGGCCAGAAGAGGGCACCAGACCTCATTACAGATGGTTGTAAGCCACCATGTGGTTGCTGGGAATTGAACTCAGAACCTTTGGAAGGCAGAGGCAATGCTCTTAACCACTGAGCCATCTCTCCAGCCCAGATGATTCTATTTGTTAGTGCAACAATAAACATGAATGTGTGCTGTGGGACAATGGTTTTACCCTGTAAAGATTTTTTTCTTGCACTTGTTTAATAAAATGCTGATTGGCCAGAAGCCAGGCAGGAAGTATAGGTGGGGCAAGGAGAACAGGAGAATTCTGGGAAGAGAAAGAGTGAGTCTGTAGTCAACACGGAGGAACCCAGACACAGGAAGCAAGATGAGAATGCCTCGCCAAAAAAGGTACCAAGTCACATGGCTAACACAGACAAGAATTATGAGCTAATATAAGTGTTAATAAGAAGTCTGAGCTAATAGGCCAACCAGTTTATGATCAATGAAGACCTCTGTGTGTTTCTTTGGGGTGGGATCGGGCAGGACAGAAACCTCTGTCGACAAATGTGTGAAGCTTGAGAGGTGGCAAAAGCTCAGTTCTGAGCACCTATGTCAGGAGGCTCAAACCTGATTGTAACTTCAGCTCCAGGAGATCTGATGCCCTCTTCTGAACTGTGAAGGTACCTGCATAGACTAGACACACACACACAAACACACACACAATTGTTCCTTTAGTTTAATTAAAAAAAAAAACTGTTAACAAAACTAATGGCAATAGAAAGACCTGAAGTGCAAGTACTTCTATGGTATATTGACTTAAAGTCCTTCAGCTAAAACCCAAGAGTGGTACAGCTGGGTCATAGTTATTTTTTCAATTTTTTGAAGAACCTCCATGTTGATTGCTACATTGGTTACACTAGTTCATTTCAGCACCAGGACTGGCAGAGTTGAAGCAGCAGGGACAGCTGGGTGACCCCATGGAATCTCACATGGTAAAGAGAATGAGGAGGGCGACCATCCAACAGAAGAGCCCCACAGCTCCTGGCAGGGCAAAACCCAGATGGCATAGAAAAGTTGCTACTCCATAGACGGGTTCCTGGTATAGCCAATATAAAGCTGCTAAATCATGCCAAATACCATTTCAGTGTAGGTCCTTGCCCTCATCACACCAACTGTGGTGGTGGCCCCAGTTCTGCGATACAACTCTGGTCTGGGATTCCCATCTGGCCATTTGGAGAGGGGAGCTGCTGCAGGTAAGCTGTTAGAAGGGGCCTCTGGTCTTCTCAGGAGGGAAGCAGACACACGCCTGATCAGAACTGGAGAAGCGAGTAGCCTTGGTGCTCCTCATCTTTCCCATCCACCAGCTTTAGCCCTTGGTCTCTGGGGATTAATTTTGTCTGATAAAATCTTGGTCTGATCGTTCCTCCCTTTAGGAACAGAAATGCTTACTTTGTGCCTCTGTCTGATGGAAGGATATAACTTCTTTTATTTTATACAAACCTACAGCTAAGAGGCTAGAATTTTAAAGTACTGGAATTGTTGAAAACTATGAGGACTTTAAAGTTGGACTTTATACATTTTATGTTTAAACATGGTCATGAGACTGTGTGGACAAGGAGTGGAGGGTATGGCTTAAAGGTGATGTTTGGGTGTCTCACTGACAGGGGACAGAGCTGTGAGTGTTACCTGTCAACCTGACAGGATCTAGAATCACCTGGGAGTATTTTATCCCAACAATATAAAAAGAAACTATGAGATGTGTCATTTTATTTCTTCAGATTTCCAAGTCCTGCAAAACTTAAGGTGTCAACTGATTTTATTGTTCCTGGAAGCATTCCATGGACATATTATTATATTTGCATTATCTATCTAAAATATAATAATCTTGTTTGAGAAACAAATGTTGGAGATTTTTATTTACTGTGTACATGTTGGATAAATACTGAACACTCTTACAATAATCCAATGTAAACAACTTAGTGTAAACTTACGTAACACTCTTAATAATTAATTTTTAGTCTACAGATAGTGTTAGATTCTATGTAAAACCTAATCAATAGAATGTGACTAAGATAAAGTGTTCAGGAAGAGGTAATATTTAATGTTTCAGGAAAAGATAATTAATAGGTTTTTTTTCATTTACAAGTTCAGAAGGGCTTAACTAAAGACACAAAAACAAATAAGGAAAAACTATCAAACAGACAAAAGTATAATTCTCAAATTTTGAGGCTGAGTTAGAATTTTATGCTATTAAATTTGAGTTGTAAAGAAAGGGTAGAGCCGGGCAGTGGTGGCGCACGCCTTTAATCCCAGCACTCGGGAGGCAGAGGCAGGTGGATCTCTATGAGTTCGAGGCCAGCCTGGTCTACAAGAGCTAGTTCCAGGACAGGCACCAAAAACTTCAGAGAAACCCTGTCTCGAAAAATAAAAAAAAAAAAAGAAAAAGAAAGGGTAGAACTAAGGCTCACACACATCCAAATAATACGCACAAAAAGAAAAAGGATACATTTTCTATAGATAATTCTATAGCTTCTATATGTTCCAGAAGGACAAACAGGTTTAACAAGATATCTTCAAAAATAACCCCATTTATGTCTTCATAAAGTAATACGCCACCAAACTCTGTGTAAGAAGTGTTTCTGTTTCATGTGGTACTGGAATTGAACCCGGGACCTTGTACAAGCATGGGAAGTGTTGTACCACCAAGCTTTGTAGCTGGCCTTTCCTAACATTTTATTTTGAGACAGGGTCTTCCTAAGTTGCCCAGGCTGGCTTGAGCTTTCTCTCCTCCTGCTCCAGCCATCCAAGCACCTGGGATTACAGGTGAGCAAAACTGCCTTCTTGAGATTGCCACATCTCTAGGTTCATTTAAAAGGCAGAAAAGCCAAGTCCAGTGGCACACACCTACAGTTTCAGCTTATTTATAATGCTGAGGCAGGAGCATTACTGAGGCCCAGAAGTTAGAGGCCAGCCTGGGTAACACAACGAGAACTTGTCTCAAAAAGGGTATAGAATATTAACACAGAGGTTCCAGCATAATCATATAAGAAAACAGTATAAATACAAGTCCAGAAAATCAGTAAAGTCACATCCCAGTTTGAGCTGGGCCTCACTTAGTCACTCCGGCAGGACACCCTCTCAAATTTTCATTTCCTTATAAGCCGCAGTATTATAAAAAATAATACTTATAAAAAATAAATGTAAGTAAAATTTAACTTAGTTTCCTCCTTAATTTGTTTTTTATAGCAGACATATTAATTTCATTTTGAACATGATATGCCAAATATCCCGAGCTTCCTGGAATGAAGTCATGTAATTCTCCAAGAAATTTCTCCAAGGCATCAATTGATATATAACCTATAAAAATAAGAAGAAATAGATACATTTGAAATTCTACCATGCTATTTTATTTTCAGTGTCTTTGATTTATTAGTTAAAATTTTTATAGAATATTTTTAAAGAACTAAAAAGAAAAATAATACTGGTGAGAAGATTCTCAAAGGATGACCTTAGGCATCTGCTCTTTCTGCTCCCCCAACCCAGGGCTGAGACTGCAGACCCATCCACCACACTTGTTATGTAAGACTGGAGACCAAACCCTGAGTCTGTACATGCCAGGCAAGCACTCTACAGCTAAGCTATAGCCCCAGCCCTTAACACTGGTTTCTTTTTACGCCTTAGTTTACAAAATAATGAGTTTTATTATGACCTTTTCACTAAAACACATTATTGTACTTTGCTCGTATTTGTCTTCTCTCTTCTGCCCATCTCCCCTTCTCACTGTCCTAGTTTTGTTTGTTTGTTTGTTTGTTTGTTTGAGACGGGGCTCACACTTTAACCTAGGTTAGACAGGAAAGCACTTGTAGACGAGGCTGGTCTTGAGCTTTCAGCAATCCTCTGCTTCAACTCCTAAATTCTCACACTATTGGTGTCAACCAACACACTTAATTATTCCTTCCACTTCTGAAAAGCACAGATACTTGATAAGCAACTTCGATTACTGAGAGTGCAATGTCCATACTGGGGCTGGAACACTAAAGTACGGAAACTGGAATGACAGGGAATAACTGGCCTAGATTGTAACCACTGAAAACTGTCTCTCCAGGTACCAACAGCACAGACAGCGCATCTGCTCTACAGAGCAGACATTTCCAAGCACTGTAAGACTGGGATAAAGTTCTCTAGTGAAAAATTAATAGCAAAGTCAGTCCTGCTGTCAATCAATACAAGATATGGCTGTAATGTTGATATAATTAATAATATGAAATATATATGAATGCCAAAAAAGAAACCCTGCCTAACTACAGAGATATTAAGATCTTAATATTCAAAGATCTTAAGCAGTAACTTGATAACAATTATTTATCATTTGAATGATTATATTTTACATATAATATAAATGTTTGCGGTTTATACTAATACTAAAAGCAAACATTCTAAAAATTCTAGAATATCCCAAGTATGACTGAATTTAAAAGTACCATAAAAAACAATAGAGTTTATACATATAGCTTGATGGTTTTAGTAATAAAATTATGAATCCAGCCATAGAAAATTAGTATCACTAATCTATTTCAGTCATTGGATATCTATTTCCTTAGCTCTTTTTGAACATTACTGAGACATCCCATGTGTATCCATGACCTCTGCCTGATGGATAAGCACTTGTGTAACCAGTGGAGAAAATGCTTATTGCACAGACACTATGTGAGGTTTCTAAATGCTTACTGCACACATATGTAGAGGGCACCAAGGCCTTGTACTCACAGAGAAGTGCTAAGAGAAGCAGGACGGTTAATCACACAAGGGTGTCTCCTCAATGGAGGAGATAAAACTGAACACCCTGCATTCCACCCAGAAAGCTAAAATGGAAGTTGCTAACAACCTGGTGACCCCTTTGCTATCTGAAGAGACAGACCTCACCCTAACTTCCCAGACTCTTTCCTCCCTAAACTATTACCCATCCTTAGGGGAGATGTCACAGGTATTTCTTGTACTGCTGACCTCTATGCTATCAGTCAGAGACCACATTAGCTATAGAACCCACCCTCAAGGTCACAGGTACTTTGTAAAAGAGTTGCTATGTAATCATACATTAATCTTTATTGTGCACCTGAAATTGGAATTATGGGAATTATTGTTGCCTGGAGACTCTTTTTCAAATTCTATTGTGTTTAAATATGCCTAAAATAAAGTGCCTGGTATTACACTCCCCTAAGTCTGATTCACGCTGATGAAGTCAATCTGCACAGGATTTTCATTTTAACTCTGTGCAGTTTGCTCCCCTGCCCGTATACTTGCAGGGACCTCCTTACACATGCACTATGCAAGATTTCTAAATACATTGGGAAAGAAATACAAAATTAAGTCGCGCACGCCTTTAATCCCGGCACTTGGGAGTAAAGGCAGGCAGATCTCTGGAGTTCAAGGCTAGCCTGGTCTACAGAGCAAGTTCCACGACAGGCTCCAATGTGAAACCTTTCATTAGAAGAACTGTTAACACCATAAACATACAGACAGACAGTAGAATGGTGGGGGCTTTGAGCAGAGCTCAATCTTCCAAGGCAAAATGGAGGTCGCTTCTTCTTCTAGGTCTCAGAGGAAATGGGAGGTTTTATGTTATGTGGCAATTAGTCCACAGAAAGAGCTCAGCTGCCTCTGGCTCCACAGTAAAGCCTGATCCTAGACATGTAAAAGGCCCTGAGTTCAACCTCCAGCACTACAAAAACAAAAACAAAAGAGCTAATCCCTGAATGTCAGAAATAAACTGCAACTGTCTCACGCAAGCAAGAGCAAGCATCCCTTCAGTCAGGAACAGAAAATATGAAGGCCATGTTTGGTCCATTCTGCAAGTTAATGCTTTAGAAGATGAACGGCACCCTCCTATCACCATGATAAAAGCAAAGACTCTGCTTGGTAACAGCTTTGTTCTCCCTAGTTTCCTCCCTAGCTGGGTTGCTCTAATTTTCACCTCCGTTTACCTGTTACCATGTTGTTCACCGGGTAACTCCGAAGAGGGAAGTACAGCTGCTTTTCTACAACTGGAGTGCTTATAAAATGACTCTCCGCACTATAAAAAATGGAACATACAGAAAGTCACATTTGTGTTTGAATTTTTAATTTATATTACAAATGAAGATTCATTGCAGACCATGTATATAGTAATTTAACACTTCTTTAATCGGGTTTCACTTTTACTTGGTGAAAATGTTAATTGTAAGCTTTCTTTTGTGATACTAAGAAAGACCATATACCTACTTTTGGTTTTCTTAGTTACTTCACAAATCAAACAATTTTTGAATAGAGGCCTTGGTCATCTCAATATCCCCCAAAGCACAGTAATAATTTATAATTATATAACACAGGGCTGGGGTTATATCTCAGTGGTAGGGCTGTTTCCTAGCATGCATGAGACTGGGTTCAATCCCTAGCACTGTCAAAAAATGTAAAGTAATTTATTATATACACCATAATCAATCATATTTGTATACACATATGAAATCTTATGTATGCCAAAAGAAAAGCACAGTAGACTCTATAAATAGTCATAGTCTTTTCTTATTCAGTATTTAAATTATCCACACTTCAGCATAACAAAAAGAAACGAGGTCAGGGAAACCATGAAATACAATGAGATTTTTAAGTAACTTAAATTTTTAAGGCCCTTAGATCATGGGCCTGCCTATTTAAGACCTGATGCCTCCTCTATAGTCTGTCCTCTGAGGCAAAGAATTGATAAACTCTGTATTATTGCACAAGCCTATCTGCACAATCCTGGCTGTCCTGGAACTCACTCTGTAGACCAGGCTGACATTGAACTCACAGAGATCTGCCTATCTCTGCCTCCCAAGTGCTGGGATTAGAGGCGTGTGTCACTGGCCATGTGGTAGTTTCAATGTAATTGGCACCCATAAGCTCATAGGGAGCGACACTATTAGAAGGTGTTGCTTTGTTGGAGTGGGTATGGCCTTGTTGGAGGAATTGTGCCACTGTGGGGACAGGCTTTGAGATTTCCTATGTGCAGGAAACCGTCCAGTTGACTTCCTGTTGCCTGAAAGTCAAGATGCAGCCAACACCATGTCTGCCTGCACACCACCATGCTCCCCACCATAATAATAGACTGAACCTCTGAAACTATAAGCAAGCTCCCTCAATTAGATGTTTTCCTTCTAAGAGTTGCCATGATCATGTTGTCTCTTCACAGCAATGAAAACCCTAACTAAGACAGCCCAGCATGATTTGCCTGGTCCCCTTTGTTGTATCAAGTAAGATGGAGCCATGCAGCAAACAACTCTAAAGCCTACTTCTAAAGAAATTGGCTCTGATCTCTGAACAGGCTACCTACCCCTTCAGTAAAAGATTTCTGACTTTTTCTCTCTCAGTCTTTTGCTCATTCCCTCCTGTCCCATGTTGTCAGCAACATCCACCTCTTACTTACGTGAAGCTCCTCCAAGGTTTAAGATTCCGTTAAGTAATCTCTGATAAATGCTCTGGCCTCCTTCACTGTTCTCCCACCTCAGGTCTCCACCATGCTGCCTCTGGTGTGATATACTGTCTCTCGTAATGCTTTCCTATCTCAAGCCAATCATGCCTCATCATAATTGTGAGGCTCTCCCTCCTAATAAAGCTCATTGATGCAGGGCAATTTCCAGTCTACTCCTTTCCTGAGTTTATGACTTTGGTTTCTAACAGTTTAATCCTAACACTAAATTATAACATCAAATAAGATTGTCAACCTTAGGGGAAAGTGTTAATAAAATATTACATGCAAAGTCAAGGGACCTCAAGATGACCTCAGTTCTTTATAAATTGTGTCTTACTGTAAGAGAAAAGAGACATATACTACTGAGTGGTAGAATTATTTCTGATTTAAATTTCCTTTATTATTTTCTATATGTCTTATTTTCACAAATTAAATGGATTTCTACTTTTTTTTAATTTTGGCATTTTTGAAATAGGGTCTCATAAAGCCCAGGTTAGCCTCAAACTTGCTATGTAGCTGAGGATAACCTTGAACCTCTAATCCTGTCCTCACCTCCAGGGTGCTGTGATTACAGGCACGCGTCAGTACATCTGGCTTATGCAGCGCTAGGGATCACACCCAGAGCGGGCACATCCATGCACACTAGGTAACTACTTCAACAACTGAGTTGCATCCCCAGCCTATTACATGTATTTTAAAATAAAACAACAACAAAAAGTTAAAATGTACATGACTTTAAAATTTGAGGAATATTTGGAGAAAGAAAGCACAATGGTTAAAAGTTTAGACTCCACATGGTTTCAAATTCAGCTGTTCTTTCTGAATAAAACAGAAAAAAAAAATACTTAGCTGTACAGATCTGTTTCCTCAATTGTAAAATGAATGGGACTGATTGCATATCTAAGTTGTGAGAATCAAATGAAGTAATGTGAACTGCTTGTCTCACAAATATTTATCAAATGTTAAATAGCATGCCATTTAGTATTGATTGCTATCACTTAGTAACTAATGCTTCATACATGTATTTCAGGGTATATTTTATTTATGTTCATATTCTGCCATCTGGTGGTTCCACAAAAAAAAAAAAAGGCTCTACAGATGTAGTAGAATTCTTCAGCACAACATGATAGGGTTGCTGAACACATGAACTCACAGTGGCTATGACAACATGCATAGGATTATACACGATCAAGTCAGCCAAACTTCCAGCACAAGAAGAGGAAGGAGCTCATGAAGCCCCAACCCTAGCTGAGAAGTTGTTGGATACAAGAGGGAGAATCAGTTTTCTTCTGGGATGCAGCCCCAGAAAGGCTGCCCATGCTCCATTAGATGGTCCAGTACCCATGCACATAGAGGCAGCACTAAGTAGATCCAGTGGGTTTTTAAAGCAAGAGAGAAGCACCAGGTATCATGGTGTACACCTCTAATCTCAGCACTCAGGAGAGAGGCAGATCTCTGTGAGTTTGAAGACAACCTGGTCTAAAGAGCAAGTTCCAGAACAGCCACAATTACAATACATGAAATTGAGGGAAATAGGGGAGTTAAGGAGAGGGGGTAGGGATGTATTTGATCAAAATTCATTATATGCATTATAAAATTCCCAATAAAAAAGGAAAATAGAAAAATAAAAGGCAAATTGGGCAGTAGTGGTGCACATCTTTAATTTCAGCACTTGGAAAGCAGAGACAGGCGGATCTCTGAGTACAAGGCCAGCCTGGTCTACAGAGTGACCAGAGCAGCCAAGGTTACACAAAAACAGTGAAACCCGTCTTGAAAAATACATAAAGAAAAAAGGAAGAAACCTAGGGTATATTCACATAATTGGTCTTTTTTAAAAATGTGACAGTCTCCCTATGCACCCGTAGCCCAGATTTGCCTGGCACTCACCTTAACCCCAAGAGTATACCTAAAAAGTACCATGCCTGGCATTTTGTAATGTATGTAGGCATATGTGTGCAAGTGCTGGTGTGAGTGCACACATAATATGACCATGTATGTGGGAGGCCAGAAGTTGATGTTAGGTGACTTCATCAATAGTTCATCACCTTATTTTGTTATGTATTTATTTGTTTTTGTTTTATGTCCATGAGTGTCTTGCCTGTATATGCACCATATGCGGGCCTGGTGCTCTCAGAGGTCAGAAGAGAGTGTTGGATCCCCTGGAACCAGAGTAACTGATGGTCATGAGCCACCATGTGGGTGCTGGAATTAAGCCCAGATACTCTGTAAGAGCAACAAGTGCTCTTAACCACTGAACTATCTCTCAAGCCTCACTTTTACTCTTTTTAATAAAAGTTCATATGACTTTGGACAAATTAATCTTTTTTTGTTTGTTTGGGTTTTTTTGTTGTTTTTTTTTTGTTGTTGTTGTTGTTGTTGTTTTTCGAGACAGGGTTTCTTTGTGGTTTTGGAGCCTGTCCTGGAACTAGCTCTTGTAGACCAGGCTGGTCTCGAACTCACAGAGATCCGCCTGCCTCTGCCTCCCAAGTGCTGGGATTAAAGGCGTGTGCCACCACCGCCCGGCCCAAATTAATCTTTTTAATCTTAGATCTCTTTCTCTAAAATGAGAATGGCGACGATGATGATAATATCAATCTCAGAGGAATTGTGAAACTAAAATAAATATACAATCAAGCTTAAAGATTTCTACATTCAATTTGAGTAGCAATGAAGCATATTAACTCAATACCTTTCTTTTTTGTGTTCTGTTGTTGGCTCACTGCTTTCCCTTTTATTTGATGTTATTCTGCCATGCTGTAAACAGCAAAATAAATCACATTTTAAAAATTTAGCACACTAATTATCTAATTATTAACTTTAAAATTAAATTAAAATATAATCAAAGGCTATTTAAATTTATTCTTTTAGTTCAGTCATTGTAACCTGGCAGGGAAGCTTAAAAATTTTGTATATATATTCACATAATCATGCTTTTAGAAGAGCATAAAGAAGGATAACCAGGATTTTAAATGCTAGCTATAGTTATAGCAGGTAACTGAACTTGGTTTGAGGGAAGAGGAAGAATACAGGAAGGAAGGAAGGAAGGAAGGAAGGAAGGAAGGAAGGAAGGAAGGAAGGAAGGAAGGAAGGAAGGAAGGAAGGAAGGAAGGAAGGGAGAAAATCAAACATTACAGACTTAAGACTTTCTTAAAATTCTTGACTTCAGGATTCTCCTTCTTATAAATCAAAAAAGAAAAAGCTAAACAAATTGTTCCCTCTTTAAAGTGATCGTGATGGAGATATGTTCACTTCTGAAGTTATAACAAAACTAAAAGTATATTAAGCTTTTTCAAAACGTTTGTAGAAATGACTCAGATGTTTATACCTAATGTATTTAACAGAATATTGTTAAAAATTCCATATTTAGATCATAAATCTTCCCTAAGTAATAATAATGTTCCAAATTACTTTTCAGATTTATCCTTGTTATTTTCATTTGATAACTTTCTACATATAGATTATGTGATTATAGTATTATAATTAGCTGATATTCAACACTGATAAGTACTTTGAAGGAATTGACAAGATCCTTTATCAAATAATGTCTAGCCAATAATCAATAAAAGTATGTTATATTAATATTTTTATTTATCTGTCTGTCTGTGTGTCTGTGTAAATGTATGCCACATGCAGGCAAGTGCCCACAGAGGCCAGCAGAGCTTACTATAGCCATGGAGCTAGAGTTACAGGCAGGAGTGAGGCACCTGGTGCAGGTGCTGGGGTTCACTGGTGAACTGAATTCTGGTCCTCTGGAAGAGCAGGAAGCGCTCTTCACCTGAGCCAGCCCTCCAGCCTTATATAACTTTTTAACAGAAATGACATTAGATTAGAATGAGGCTAAGAAAACTTGGTTTCATGATGCTAATATGTGATTACATGTACTAAAACAGATTTTTTTAAATCTTCTGTTTATGTCAGCATTTTTATTTATAAAACTAAATGATCTTTAAGTTCCTTTTAAGTCCCATAGTACTGGTATACTGAATAATTTGACAAATAATTTTTAAAAATCATGATCACTTGTGTAGAAACATTGACAAATCAGAGATTAGATATTTTCAGAATTTATCATCTCCAAACCAAAGATCCTGAAGAGACTATGATTTCCAAATGATAACACTCTGAGAAATAAAAACAAATTAGTGGGGCCGGTGAGATGGCTCAGCAATCAGGAGTGCTTGCTGAAAATCCTGGTAACCTGAGTTTGATTTCCTGAGCCCACAGGGTAAAGGGACAGGACCAGCTTCCCCAAGTTGTCTTCTGACTTCCACATGTATATTATGGCATGTGCCACACAAAAAAGGAAATAAAAATTTTAATTAATGAAAGGAATATGAAACCTATAAGTTAATTACTTGGCTGTGGAAACATAGATTTTTCTATTTTTCTCAGTCTAAAAAATATTATCCTTAAAAATAGTACAGAAATACTATATACCATGCACTTAAAAAGATACTTTTGCTACCTTGAATGTGTTCTTTTACAGTTTTTTGAGATCCTTTGAAAACAACATTTCTTTTTGGGGGAATAGGGGGTTTCTCTGTGTTGCTTTGGAATCTGTCCTGGCACTAGCTCTTGTAGACCAGGCTGGCCTTGAACTCACAGAGACCCGCCTGCCTCTCAAGTGCTGGAATAAAAGCGTGCGCCACTACTGCCTGGCTGAAACATAACATTCCTATTCCTTAAGATCTAGCAAGAATTTTCTCAAAAAATGTATTTTTATCTTTATACCCCTGGCATACTTAAGAAAATTTAACAAATCATTATTATTTAATATTCCATGAATCAGTTTTTCCAGTTGCTCTCAAAATGCCTTTTTTAGACAGGGTCTCACTAATAAAGTCCTGGCTGGGCTGAAACTCACAGATCTCTGATTGCCTCTGCCTCCAAGTGCTAGGATTAAAGACCAGTGCCACCATGCTTTTTATATTAAAGAAATGTTTCTTCTATATTAAAAATATCTATATATAGGATCTGATCATCACATTTGGTTGTTGTCTCAATTTAGAATGTTTTCTTGCTTTTATTGTGACAGTCACTATAGAGGTCAGGCCAGTTGACTGACTTGAGGCATAGTTATTTCCTGGAGTCATGTGATTAACTCATAATTGGATCTTGGGAAGCTTTTGAATAAGAACTCAACATAGATAATACTGTGTACTTACTATATCACAACAGACTAAGCCAAATGGGAGGTTATTCCAGTATTAGTGATACCAGTTTGATCATTTGACTAAAGTGGTATCTTCTAGTATGTCCATTTGCAGATATTGCTTGTCTTTGTAATTAGTACAATCTGTGGGTGATAATTTGGGATCATAGTTTTAGCATCAATTAATGGCTCTTGTCTAAATCAATTATTATATTGGCGGTACAGAATGCATATTTTTTATTGTGTGTGTGTGTGTGTGTGTGTTGGGGACAAGGCACCCAATAAGATAACAGCATGCACACGGTGCTCTGAGGACAACTTGCTGGAGCTGATTCTCTCCTTCTACTATGGAACCTGCCCAGACCATCAGGCTTATGGTCTTTGCCTAACGGAGCCATCTTGCTGGCTCAAGGAAGAATTTTCTACTTTATCATCCTTTTTTCTTTATTAGTTGCTATTCCTATAATGAAAAGTTTTACTTATATCACCTTTTCTTCTTTCTTATCTTCCTGTCCTTTTTTCTTTCTGCTTTTGGATTATCACTATGAACTAGCTGATGCCTTTTTATATAATGTGTGATTATCTATTATTGTCTTCTTTTCATGCTGAAATTATCTATATTTGGCTACTGCATAAAAGTTTTGAAGTAAAAAACAGACAAATTTGAGTAGAACGGCAAAAACTAAACAGCAATATTGCATATATTTATTAAGGAACAGTCCTCAAAACAAACAAGCGATACTGCGTGAGAATTCACCCGAATCTCCACCAGCAAATACCATGTACCTATTGTTACTCTATACTCCTGACTAAAGAAATCAAAGTTTCTTGTTTATTTTCCAGCACTAGAAACTGAAGCAAAGGCCTCGTATGCTAAGGAGACAGTCTACTACAGTGTTCTAACCCAACCCTCAACCTTCTCTTCTTTTTCTTTCTATTTTATTTTTTTAACAGGTTTATTTTTTGACAGGTTTACTTTTTGACAGATTTTCATTTTTTTTTCCATTGACAGGTTTTCTTAAACTTCTGATCCTCCTGCCCCTTCTCCCAAGTGTTAGCATTACAAGCATATGCCACTATGTCTGGTTTTTCTGCTGGCTGAGGACTGAATCCAGGGTTTCTTGGATGCTAAGCTTGCACCTGAGTTTCTTATAAGAATTGTTTAATTTATACAAAATACTTCAATTTTACTGTTGTATTATGTAAAAACTAGGTCAAACCAGATAGTATTCAATAAAATACTCTTAATATTTCTTAATCTGGATCATTGATGCATATGTCACAAATTATACTGCTTTCAAATTTTTGAAACTGTACATCCCAACCAAGTATTTTAATTCCCTCTTACCTTTTGTACTGGAAAATTTTCATCTTGTTCCCAAATAAAACTACCAATTTTTCTTCGTATTTCTGTAGTGAGAAAAACAAGCCCAATATTCTTTAAAGTAATTTCTGGATTTTGCATAACATTTGAAACTTGTAGATTATGTTTATTCTACTTGAATAAAAATAACCCCTTTTTTTTTTATTCTACTTGAATCAAAATAACCAGATTCCTGCTGAAAAGCCTAGGAGTCAGGTGGTGGTGGTACACGCCTTTAATCCCAGCACTTGGGAGGCAGAGGCAGGCAGATCTCTCTGAGTTCGAGGCCAGCCTGGTCTACATAGAGCTAATGCCAGGACAGGCTCCAAAGCTACAGAGAAATCCTGTCTCAAAAAAACCAAAAAAAAAAACCAAAAAAAAAAAAAACCTGATAATAAAAGCATAATTATTATTAAAAAAAGGAAGAAGAAAGAAAGAAAAGAAAGAAAGGAAGGAAGCAAGCAAGCAAGCAAAGCCAAGCCTAGGAATAGCCGGGCAGTGGTGGTGGCACATGCCTTTAATCCCAGCACTCTGGAGGCAGAGGCAGGCAGATCTCTGTGAGTTCGAGGCCAGCCTGGTCTAGAGAGAGAGTTCCAGGACAGGCTCCAAAAGCTACACAGAGAAACCTTGTCTCAAGAAGAAAATAACTTGCAATCCACTTTCCAGCTGATTCCAGTATATTATGAAAATCATTATGGTAAACTTCTTTCTTGGGATGTGGTATACATGTGTGTTTGTTGTGTAAGTATGTATGTGGTTGCACACACATGAATATGATTCTGTATACCTGTATATAACATGCAGAGGCCAGAGGACAGCATTAAGTATTTTCCTCTGCCTTACTGCCTTCAGACAGGGTTTTTCACTGAACTAGAAGCTCACGGGTTCCTAGACTGGCTGGCCAGCAGCTTCTGGGATCTCTGTCCCCATCCCCCAGCTGCTGGTGTTAAAGGCACTCATGGCCATGTCTATACGTGTGGATATTAGGAATTCAAATTCAGGTTCATATGCTGGGCAAATTCTCTTACTCACTAAGTCATTTCCCTGCCCTTACTTTTTCTACTAGCATATATTACTTCATTAGATATGTGTCTCTGTTATGCCAAATATTAATAAATAAGACAACTGTCACAATAAAATGCCTAAAGTTGTTAAGTGTATAGAGTTGAGGTTCTCAAGAATAAATTTATTTTTCTAAAAAGTAGATAAACCGGGGGAGGGGGAGGGAAATGGGGGGCGATGGCGGGGAGGAGGCAGAAATCTTAAATAAATAAGAACAAAAAAATAAAAAATAAAAAGTAGATAAACAATGTCTAGTAAAATAGGAATTCTATAAAATTAAGTATATCTGGTGACTTTTACCATCTTAATAATCTCAAAATTCTCTACAACAACCCACTAGAAGACACAAAGGGTCTAATTACACTAGACTTTTGCTGACCAATATGGTAGCAATGGTAAATGTATGTTGAGTCATATTGAGGTATGGTATAAGTGTAAAATCAGCACTGGATGTTTAATATTTGGTATCAGAAAGAATACAAAATATTTTTAAAATTTCATGTTATTGAAATGATAACCTTTTCAACATTAGGTTAAATAAAAAATATTTTAAGATTAATTTTGCCTATATATTTTTAATATGACTACTAAACCTTTTAAACTCATAGTTCACAGTGGCATCTTACACATATATCTACTGCAATAACTAGGTATGTACAATATCCAAGTTTGAATGAGAATGGCCCCCACAGACTTATGCTTGAATGTTTGGTCCCCAGATGGTGGAACTGTTTGAATCCTCATGGGAGAAAGTATGTTACTGGTGAAACTGTTTAGGAAGGATCTTCATTGGAAAAGCATGTTTCTGGCGATGGATCTGAGGTTTCAAGGGACTGTGCAATTCCCGGTGGTCTCTAATTCCTGTTTGTGGATCCAGATGTGAGCTCAGCTGCTGCCTGCTGTCATGCACCCCACTATGATGGTCATGGACTCCTTGCCCTTTGGAACTGTAAGCCCCTTTGATAAGCTGCCTTGGCCATGGTGTTTTATCACAGTATGGAAAAGTGACTAAGACAGTAGTATACCTTTTTTTTTAAAAAAAAAAGTATGTTTTTATTTCAAACATTTTTTAAAGATTTAAATACATGTTAGTAGAAAAGGCTAAACTCAAAGATAAAATAGAAGTTATAATTTAAAATAAGGTTAATAAATTGGATACTCATTCTATAATACAAACTCCTTGAAGGCAGGTTTTTGGCACACGTGGTTTTTAAAGATGAGGCCAGGCAGGGCTACATAGCAAAAACTTGTCTCAGAATTTTTGAAAAGTTGCTGGACATGACAGTACATATCTATAACTTGGCACTCAGGAGGCTGAGGCAGGAGGATGGCCATGAATTTGAAACTAGCCTGGGTTACAAAATTAGTACCAGTTCAGTCAGAGTGACATAACAGAGCCACTCTCAAGAACAAAAAAGAGAGATAGGAAGGGAGGAAGGGCAAGAGAGATAGAGATAAAGTTATTTTAACAAATCTATTTTGCCATAAATCATTAGTTTATTTGCATAACCACTTAGACTTAAGTGTTATAACTAGGTTGTACTGAACACTAGTTACAAGAAACCAATCTTTGCAGTTTCTAAGGATTCTTCTAGGAAAATAACTGAGTTTTTGGTTTGTTCTGCTTTGTTTTTAATATTTTCCTCATTGGAATCTGTAAACAGCTTCAGTCTGTCTTTCTAGAAATGGACACAGAACTATGAGATAAGCAAAATCTTCACCAGAACTGACTGACTAGGGGATGGAGAGATGGCTCAGAGGTTAGCAACACTGTATGTCCTTCCAGAAAACCCTGGTTCCTAGGACCCACATGGAGGTTCAAAACTGTTTAACTCCAATTCCTGGGGATCTGATGCCCTCTTCTGGCCAGCACAGGTATCAGGCACAACTGTGGTGCACCCACAGATATGTTGGCAAAACACCCACATACAAAAAATAAAGAAATTTAAACAAGAAGTGGGTAATTAATGAAAGACCTACAAAAATGAGATGTATGAGGTTAGGTAGACAACCTGGGTTAAGCTTTGGCAGACATGCTAAGAACATGCTCCAAGCAGGGAAAACTGAAAGCACCAGTCTCAAAGGCAGCTCACTTACTTTTCCTTCTCACATCATACGGTTTTTGAGATAATGTGAAAGTACATAGTAATAATAAAATGAATTTACTATTATAAAAAATATTCAAGAAAAAATTAGAATGAAGAGATTCAACAGTAGCAAACAACACATTTATTAAATACTCATCACATGTCATGCACTTTAACCTATTACCTCATTTTATCCACAGAATCATTTGGAAGAAGTCAATGGATGCTAGATCACAAAACTGCTGGGCATGATGGTGCACATCTTTAGTCCCAGCACTTGGAGGGTAGGGACAGGTGGATCTGTGTGAGTCTGAGGCCAGCCTGGTTTATCTAGTGAGTTCGAGGCCAACCAGGACTACACAGTAAGATCCTGCTTCAAAACAAACACCAAAAAAGCAAATTAAGTATTGGATCCTAGCTGGTGAGCACTTGACTTTGGGGGTAATACCTGACTCTACCCTATTCACCACTGAATTCCAATGAGAACAGAAATTGGTAAAATTAAATTTGGTTATCTTAATAGGGATTGGCTGGGTTTGGCAAACAGATGGGTTTATGATCTTTGCTAACCTTTTTGCAGACACGCAGGAGGAAGAACAAAATGGCCCAAGGCCACTGAGTTTTTCCTTTCAGTATTAGCTACCGCAGAGAGATAGTAGGCATGAAAAACTGTAACATTATCTTCTATGTACTCGGTGCTGTGATATAGTCTAGAAGAAAGGAGATCTTCCAGGTTATGACATAGACAGGAATGCATTCCCCTTTCAAAAGAAAACCAAATGACTGCTAGGATCCTGCTAACATTAAAGAATACATTTATGATGGTCTTTGTTTCCTGGCAAGAATGAATAAATTTCAGGTTTATTTCTTAGTTTGGGGACCTAAATGTAAGTAAATCTCAGCTTTAGAATTTACAAAAGACCACCTAAAACAGTAGTTAGCCATCAACAGTGGACTGAGAGCCAGCAGCCCAAAGAGTTTTACTCATAGTCACTGCTATTATAAGAAACCAGTTAATTCTGAGGTAGAGTGGCCATGCAGTTCGAGAAGCCTTCCCGTGCAGAAGACATCTTTTCTAGGCCTGTGAAAAGAGGGAGCAAAGAAAGAAAGACATTAGAAAAACTGACATATATGAAGGAGCAATAATGACACTTAAGGTTGACTGGACTACAAAAGGCATGGAAAATTAAAGAGGTTTTAGTTAATCTAAATCCACAGGCAGTGGGACGAGGACAGGCCAGGGGCAGGTCTCCTGTAAACACGCGACAGCAGTTATGAAAGGAGATGGCAGAGCACTCTCTTAGGAAGCTCCCGTGACAGTCCTGGCAAGGGGTAATTCCAGTGCCTGTAAAAGTGGCAATGAGGAGGAAGTCTGGTAACGGTTACTGGAGCCTGTTCCATGGTGTTAGGCGCCAATTCATTCCTGGTAACAGAAGTTGGTTAAGATGCCTGAAATCCCTGCACTTAGAATGCCAAAACAGGAAGAGCATGAGTTTCAAGACTAGCCTGGGCTACAGAGAAAATAGACACCTCCCCATATCCCCACCCCCCCCAAAAACAAAAACTAAAAAAGATGGGTAGATTTTCTGCTTGAAGAATTCAGGATGGACTCCGGTGTTGAGGCAACATCTGGCTGACAAGCATGGAGTAGGGACCTACAATTTCCAGGAGACAGCAGGACACTCAAAACCAGGGTTCCCTTAGAGACTGGAGGGACAGGTAGAAGGCCAGGGCGGAAGGAAGGAATGGAGAAGGGTATCCCTCGCACTGAGGGCTGCAAACTTGCTGTTCCCCAGTGTTGGTAACTGGACTGCTACTCCCCTGCGCGGCTCTAGGCACACGATGACAGGAAAGGCTCTAGCGGGTGGCCCTGGGTACCTCAGCGTGTCCGGATGCGAGGCATCACAGCTGAACAGGAAGTCGGCGGTCTGGGCGTCGCTGATTGCCCCGCCTTCGTCCACTGTGGAGGCAAGAGCACGTGTGAGCGCCGAGCAGGGCAAGCGCCCCCAACCCGGATGGGGGAGGAGGGCTTCCGGGGACACACGGGCTCCCACGCCCTGCCCCGCCATCTTCCTACCCCAGAACTGTCTCAAGTCCTGACTGACGCTGCGGCAGAACCAACCACGCTGCCCCTGGAACATGGCGCCGCCTGCCTCCTGGGCTGGGGGTGGGGGGAACTAGAGCCGAGACCGCTGATTGGTCCGAAACCAAGCGTGATGATTGGTTCCCAAAAGAAAAAGGCGGGAAAGGTTGCAGGAAGCGGGCAAAGAGAGGTGAACTACCGTAATTGAGAGACTAGCTACGGAGGACGAAGTCCCCTGGACCTGGTGGGTTTTAAACACTGAAGCGTGTGTCTGTCTGTCTGTCTGCCTGTGTCAGTGTGTCTGTCTGTATGTCTTTGTGTCTGTGTCAGTGTTTCTGTATGTCTGTTTTTGTGTGTCTATGTGTCTGTGTGTGTCTGTGTGTATGTATCTGTGTATGTCTATCTCTGTGTGTCTGTGTGTTTGTGTGTGAGTCTGTCTGTGTGTATGTGGTGTGTGTATGTATCTGTGTGTGTGTCTATCTCTGCGTTTGTGTGTGTCTGTCTGTCTGTGTGTGTCTGTCTGTCTACCTCTGTGTGTTTGTGAGTCTGTCTGTGTGTCTGTCTGTGTCTGTCTGTCTATCTCTGTGTGCCTGTGTTTGTGTGTGAGTCTGTCTGTGTGTCTGTGTGTGTCTGTCTATCTATCTGTGTATGTATTTCTGTGTGTATCTGTCTATCTCTCTGTGTGTCTGTGTGTGAGTCTGTCTGTGTGTGTGTGCATGCCTGCACGTGTGTGTGTGTCTCAGGATATCTTTCAGGAGTCAGTTCTTCCACTGTGTGGGTTCCAGGGTTTGAACTCAGATGGTCACCCTTGGTGGCAAGGGCTTCCTATCAGCAGAACCGTCTTGCCGCTCCCCTGTATCATATTTTTTGTTGTTTTCAGACAGTCTCTTACAACCTAAGCTGGTCTTGAACTTCAACTGAATATGGCCTTGAATTTCTGGTTCTCCAGCCTCCACCTTCAGAGGGTTGTGATCACAGGCCTATGTCACCATGTCTACTTTACATTCTTGAGGATAGAACTCAGTGAAAGGGACCCAGAGTCAGCCCAGAACACACTCAGACACAAAATTCTAAGCCTATAGGACCAGGCTATGACATTCCTCTTAAACTGAGTGCCACAGTATTTTTGAGATGTCATTTCTTATTTATTGCTCTGTTCAAATTAGTTTAAGATTTCAGTAGAACATTTTTTAAAGTGGGTTATTTTAATTTTTTGTTTGTTTTTTGAATGAGTCTCCATGGATTTACAGGCTAGCCTCAGACTTGTGATCCTATGCCTCAACCCCCACATGTGAAGATTTACTTACGGCTTAGCTGCATTAAAATGAAATACTGGTCTTTTTGATCAAGTCTTTTGAAGTTTGTTACCATATTCTTCTATAATGAAACTATATAATCGGTAAGGTTATATCTTTAAAAACGATGCTCTTAGATGTTCTAGACTATAGTGTTTTGTATATATGTTTGTTGGGTCAAATTACTCATATTGTCTAATGCTCTGTCAATAGGAAAGCCATGTAAAAATCTTATGGATCTATCAATTTTTTAAAAAATATCTATTTATTATGTATACAGTATTCTGTCTGCGTGTATGCCTGCAGGCCAGAAGAGGGCACCAGACCTCATTACAGATGGTTGTGAGCCACCATGTGGTTGCTGGGAATTGAACTCAGGACCTTTGGAAGAGCAGGCAATGCTCTTAACCACTGAGCCATATCTCTAGCCTGGATCTATCAATTCTTATATGTCTTAAATTTTATTTGTGTGCAGGCCTTGTACTGCACTACTTTTAATTAGACTCATGTAAACTCATACTTGTTATTTTCTGTTTATATGAACCATTGAGCTCTTAAATATGCAAGGCAAAACCTCAAGATACATAGAACACGAGATAATATTTTTGGCCCCAGGCAAAGGATTTTTTTTTTTAAATTGAGATATAGTGTTAACCATGACCAAAAAAATTGCATAAATTTGATTCCATTAAAATTCTCTTCATCCAAGTCACCATAGTTGAATTCACACAATACTGCAGGGGAAGGTACCTGCAGTGCAAATAATCAACAAAGGATTAGTATCCAGAATATATAAGTAACCCTATAAAACAAGAAGAGAGGAATGGCCCAATTAGAAAATTCAGCAAACTTCTGAATAGACCTTCTATAAAAAACACACAAATGACCAAGAAACACTTGAAAATTTGCTTAATCACATAGTTGTTAGGGAAATGCAAATTAAAACCACAATGAGATACCGTTACATGCTGACCTTATTAATAAAAAGTGGATTGGCGAAGACAAGAGTCGTAGGGATTCCTGCTGCTGCTGCTAGCTCTCTGATCAACAATCCGGTCTCACTTAAGGTTATGTCACCCAGCATTTATCAGCTGTCCCTGGGGAAACTTGCTCCATGTGCACATACAGCAGAACACATAGAGTGTTTATGGCAGCCTAATTGCTAAGGACAATAACCAAAAGGGAAAAGGAAACAACCACTGTACGCTGGGCATTTAAACTACTCTCTCCTTTAGATTTTAAAATTATGGGGTTTTTTTGGGATGTGACATGGTTTGGATGTGGAGATCAGGGGCCAACTTGAGGGAATCAGTTCTTTCCTTCTACCACATGGGTCCTAAGGATTGAACTCAGGTTGTCAGACTTGACAGCAACTGTCTTTACCCACACGTGATTCTGAATTATACCGTATTTTCATACAGTGAAACACAATAGTCCTTAAGCACAGAGGATGCTTTTTAGCATTCCATGTGGTTGCCAGAAGCTACTAATGCTAGACCCTATTTATACTATACTTTCCACCACTACACATGTATAGCTCTGACAAATTTTAATTTGTAACTAAGGCATGGTAAGAGATTGACAGTAATGAAACAGAACAATTATAAAAATTGAATATATTGAACAAAATTAATGTATTTTCTCTTAACTACCGTAAGGCGGTTAACATTGGGAATGTGCTGCTCTCTTGATCCCAAGTGGGAGGAGTAGGAAGGCATAAGATTCTGTCCTACTACTCAGAGCTGTATGTTTTATTTATTTGTTTGTCTGTCTGTTTATGCAGTCCTGGGGATTCAACCCAAACCCTCAAATATGATAAGAAGTCTCTACCACTGAGTTGCACCTCCAGCTCTCAGAGCCATGAATCATTTATATCTGGAATTTCCCATTGATATTTTCAGATCATGGTAGCTATAGGTAGCTGTAGCTGTGCTACATGAAACCATGGAGAAGAGAAGGAATGCTGATACCTCAGAATTTTGAGTTTTCAAAAAAAAAAGGAACACATACAACAACATGCCATTTATTTTCAAGTTCAAAAGAAGTTATAAAATTAAAATATATATTTTAGTAATAAACAAATATTTGATATAGAAAAATAAATAATACATGTATAGAAGAACCAGCTATAGTTTATATTTTTAAGGAATTTTATGTAAAACATTATTTATTCGTTAGGGTATGTGTGTGTGCCTGAGTATGCATGCATGCCACGTGGGTGCAAGAACCGGAGGAAGTCAGAAGAAAGCATCAGATTCCCTGAAACTGGAATTACAGGTGTTGATAAGCAGCCCTGTGGGTGCTGGGAACTGAACCTGGAGCTTCTGCAAGAGTAGTAAGTGCTCTTATCTGCTGAACCATCTCTCCAGCCCCATCTTTTATGTTCTAATACAAAACAGAGTGATGAGTACCTGAAGAATGGGAGAGGCACACGGGAGCCACCAATGCTTCATTACTGTTTGGGTTCTAAAGCTAAGTTATTAGTTAATTAGTATTTTTTTTTATTATTTTCAGAAAACCTCTGCATATCTATCACTTGCTGTAATCATTGTGCAGTTTTAGAAATATTTAAAGTACATTATTTGATAGGGAGGAGAGGGGAGACAACGACAACGCCGAGCAAAGTTCCAGGCTCAAATGAGTCCTCACCGCATCCTGGTTGAAGTGAAGTCATTGAAAGACATAGTAAGGGGCTGGACAAATGGCTCAGTCATTAAGAGCATGTACTGCTCTTTCAGAGGACCTAATTTGGGTTACAGCACCCACATCAGGCAGCTCACAACCACCTAAAACTCGAGCTCCAAGGATGAAACATCTTCTTTGGTACTCCACAGGCTCCTGCATCCATGTGGCACACACTCAGATATATACATATACACATAAATTTAAAAAATAAAATATTTTGTTTAGAAAAATAGTAAGTTTTAAAGGTAGCCTTTTAATGTCATGCTAGTTACCAAACTCATCTATTATAAACATATACATGTTGTACATGAAAGCAACTTTAGGTTGGAATTCCAAGGAGGGGAACTAGGACCATTTCATCAAGAATAATGTGGGTCTTAAGAACTCTAAACTAGGCCGGGCGGTGGTGGTGCACGCCTTTAATCCCAGCACCCAGGAGGCAGAGGCAGGCAGATCTCTGTGAGTTCGAGGCCAGCCTGGTCTACAAAGGGAGTTCCAGGACAGGCTCCAAAGCTACAGAGAAACCCTGTCTCGAAAAACCAAAAAAAAAAAAAAGAACTCTAAACTAACTATGCGGTGACGGCGCACACCTATTTTAATCCCAGCACTCACTCGGGAGTTCAAGGCCAGTCTGATCTAGTTCCAGGACAGGCTCTAAAACTATAGAGAAACCCTGTCTCAAAAAACAAACAAACAAAAAGAACTCTAACTGTAGAAAGAAGGAAGAAGCTAGAGAATGAACGTGTTGAAAAGAGTAGGGTGAAGAATGCTGTTAACTGAAATACAGTCAGGACTGGTGAAAAAGGACAAAGCAGATGGAAATATGGATGTGCTTTTTTTATTAATTCTTTGGGAATTTCTTTTTTATTGATTTTTATTGAGCTCTACATTTTTCTCTGCTCCCCTCTCTCCCTCTCCCCTGCCCTCTTCAGCCCTCCTCCAAAGTCCCCATGCTCCCAATTTACTCAGGAGATCTTGTCTTTTTCTACTTCCCATGTAGATTAGATCTATGTAAGTCTCTCTTAGTGTCCATATTGTTGTCTAAGTTCTCTGGGATTGTGATTTGTAGGCTGGTTTTCTTTGCTTTATGTTTAAAAACCACTTATAAGTGAGTACATGTGATAATTGTCTTCTGTGTCTGGGTTACCTCACTCAAAATAATGTTTTAATATAGGAGAAACAGGTAACTCTCACTAATAAAGCAGGAAAAAAGAACTGAAAAGAGGAAAAAGAGCCAAATATTTGCTCGACTAAAAAGTATGTTGAGAGAATGCAGGAAAGATTAGTTATAAGCTAATTCAAGCCGTTTTCTACTTTAAGTCTCTGGAGCAAATTTTCAAATTTACAGCAGCATGTTTTGGAAAAGAAATGAGATGATTTTTTGTTTGTTTGTTTTTGTTTTGTTTTTCGAGTTAGGGTTTCTCTATGTAGCTTTGGAGCCTGTCCTGGAACTCACTCTGTAGACCAGGCTGGCCTTGAACTCACAGAGATCTGCCTGCCTCTGCCTCCTGGGTGCTGGGATTAAAGGCGTGCACCACCACTGCCCAGCAATCTGGATTTTTATAATCAAACCCCAGCACTGAAAAGAAGATAATTAAACAGGAAGAAGAGTGCAGATGTGCAAGCCCGTCCTCTTAGACTCACGCTGGCAGCATATTTGTAAAGGGTTTCCAACCATTGCAAAATCAAGGAGCAGTTTGCTGCAGAAACAAAACATGAGGATCATACTCAGGGAAGCACCTGTGTCTTGGAAGACCCCAGAGAAGCAGAATGTTACCTTGAGAGGCTTCAGCAAAATCCATGTAGGAAACTGAAATTCAAGTCATTTTGTGAATCCTGCTTCCATTATTTCAGAGTTCCCCGTAAATTGGAAAAAGAATCCAGTGAAATTTGTAAACTATTTCAATATTTTAATAATGCTCTGAATTTATACAATAGTATGACTAATTACTGTGGATGTACGATATGCAGTGGTTCTTTATTCTCTCCACCATCATTAAGGCAGGGGCAGAAGTAGGGGAAAAGTTTCTCCATGAAAAGACAACTGAAGGTGTAAAGATGGGTCATGGTCGCAGCATTATAGAAGGACACCTGCCCTCCCTCATAATCCAGGTATATGCCCACCCTGTTGAGCTCACCCAGTTTCAGACTACAAGAAGGCAAATCCAGAGCCTTTAGATCAGTTTGGTTCCTTAGTCTTAAAAGCCAGAATCCTTGCTCAGGAGTGAGAGGGCAACTCCCTTTCCGAATGATGGACTCTTTGACGACTCCAACTGTCCATTTTGGCTTCTTTCCTACTTCCACTTCCCAGTACCACTTTCCAGAGGTGAAGCCTTTTGAGCCCAGTACAGCCACACTGGAATCAAACCTCTCTGGGTCATCAGGCATTACCTGCTTCACATCACCATGACACACACTGGTCCGGCTTTTGGATAGCACCAGATTTGGATGAGCTGTTTTAGGATCCAGAGTTATTTGAGACAGGCCTAGTAAGAAAATGAGATAGCCAGAAAGGAGGTGAATGCCATTTTCCATAGTAAGAAATAATACTAACATAGATACTTTGTTTTCGTTCCAATATGCAGAAACCCTTAGTCAGAAAGTTTCCCATATACTTTCTGTTGCGTGGTATCCATGTTGCTATGTATAGACCTTTTAATATTAGGGATAAAGACAGACTTTGCTCTGAATTAATTTATGTTCTACTGAAGAAACAATACAAATAACGTGAATCTTGACTAATGCCAAGTGGTAAAATTAGGTGAGGCTGTCCTAGGAGACGCCCCTGAGGAGCGTGTCTCAACTGGGATGTAACAGGAGATGTCCACTCTGGGCAAGCAGATACTGGAAGGAAGATGAAATGCAGCTGGGTGCTTGTGTAGGTGAGATTGTCTGTTAGAACTTGGGAAGACTGAGGTACCTGGTAAAGATTGTGTTTGGTTTAACATGCAGAGAGACATTGTAGCTCTAGAGTGGTGTGTGCCACTGCTCTTCAGAGTGGAGTCCACAAACTATGTGGTTACCAGCCTGGGACAAGATAACACACACAATGAAAGCCACATTTAGAAATTTGTATGACAATCTAACAATGTAGTTTTATGTCATTTGAATCTGGTAATTACAAAACCAGGCCTGTACTTTGTAAACAATCTTTAATTTCACATTTGTAAGTACTTAATTTATATTGTATTCTACAGTAATGGAATTCTGTGACAGATGAAGATATTTTTAAAATATGTAAAAACTAAGAAAATTTGCCTCATAGAAATAGACTAGTGATCACTGGAGACCAGGAAGGATAGGAGGGATGGGGTAGAATGATATTGGATAACAGAAACTCAAATACAGTAAGATAGATGTTAATTTCAGAGTTTTATAGCACAACATGGTAATCATAATCTACTATATATATATTTTTTCCCAGTGAATTTGTTTTGTTGACAGTGCTGGAAATTGAGCCCAGGGCCTTGTATATGTAAGGCCAGCACTCTATTACTGAGCTGTATCCCCAGGCTTTTATATATATATATATATATATATATATATATATATATATATATATAATTTTTTTTTTTTTTTTGGTTTTTCGAGACAGGGTTTCTCTGTGGCTTTGGAGCCTGTCCTGGAACTAGCTCTGTAGACCAGGCTGGTCTCGAACTCCCAGAGATCCGCCTGCCTCTGCCTCCCGAGTGCTGGGATTAAAGGCGTGCGCCACCATCGCCCGGCTTTTTTTTTAATATATTTTTAATCAACTAAAAGAGTTCAAATGTTTCCAGCACATAGAAGTGATAAATGTTTGAGGAAACATAAATACTATTAATGATTTAATTATTGTATGTGATACTTGTACTAGATATTATATTGCATCCTATAAATATCTACAAATATCATGTGTCAATTAAAATTTAGTTGGAGCTGTAGCACACACCTATAATTCTGGCACGTAGGAGGTTGAGACAGAAAAATCCTAATTTTAAAGCCAGCCTGGGCAATATAATGAGATCCCGGTTTTGTTGTTACTGCTGTTTAATGTTTTATATCAGGTACGTGCCTACAATCCTAGCACTTGTGAGGTAGAAACAGCAGGATGGGGAGCTCAAGGTCATCCTTGGCCAAACAGAACTCTCAG
The DNA here is from genome assembly GCF_950005125.1 of Chionomys nivalis. Lineage (NCBI taxonomy): Eukaryota > Metazoa > Chordata > Mammalia > Rodentia > Cricetidae > Chionomys > Chionomys nivalis. The sequence continues at coordinate 52,405,581 of NC_080094.1, forward strand.
TCAGCCTAGGCTACATAAGACTCTATCTCAAAAAACGTAAGTTAAAAAAAAAAAATAGGAGCCATCAAAAAAGCAATCTGTGACGGAGAAATGGCTCGAAAGTCAAGAGCACATACTACTCTTGCAGAAGAGTTCTATTTCCAGCACCCGTGTCAGGCAACTCACAACGGCCTGTATCTCCAGCCCCAGGGAACCCAACCTTTTTCTGTCATCTGTTGACAGACAGCCACACTAAGGAGAACAAACTCATACATAGACACACTTTTGTTTTGTTTCTTTAAATCCCTTTTTTAACAAGCATGGGTGATAAAGAACAAAACAATCCAACAAAACTGTGGTCAAAAGATTGAATGTATCTCACCAGCAAGGCATAGGAATGGTAGAGAACCACATGGAGAGATGTTCAACAGGATTAGACATTAGAGATGTGTACATTAAAACAATGATGAAATGTTACTATATTTAAGGTTAAATAGTTAAAATTAGAAAGATTGACAATATCAAGTTTTGTCAAAAATGTAGAAAAATAGTATTTTCATCCATTGCAGGCAGAAATGTAAACTGATTCCTCCAGTTGAGGGAGAAAGGGGGTTAACAGTTTCTTATAAAATTAAATGCAAATCTTCAACCTCACCACTAGGTCTCCTTCTTAAAGATTTGTAAACAGATTCACACAACTTTATTCTTAACTGCCCTAAAGTATAATCTACCCAAATGTTCATCAGTGGAAGAATAGATAAGCATATTATGATGTGTCCCTTAAACAAAATTATTGCTATGTGCATCTACATAGGCAAATCAAAGGAAGTGCTGCAGTAAGTACACAGTGCTGTAATATGCGGTTTACATTAAATCACAAGTTGAAAAGACACATCCAAAGTGAAGTAAAGCAGGTCAGCAAGCACTAAGGGCTAGAGCTATACAAAAAGAGCTGACTGTGAAAAGACATGTCTTTGTGTGTGCACACGTGTTTGTGTACACAGGTATGTCCATACACGAACTTTTGCGTGTGGAGCTCAGTGGTCCACTTTGGGTGCCTCCTCAATCATGCTCTGTCTTATTTTTTGAGACAGAATTCTCACTGAATCTGTAACTCATTCTTTAACTAGACTGGCTGCCCAGCAAGCCTCCTAAAGATCTACATTTTTCTCCAACTCCATCCTCAGTGCTGGGGTTACAATTGTTTGCCCCACTTTTCCATAGGTGCTGCGGATTCAAACTCAGGTCCTCGTGTTTGTTCAGCAAGCACTTTATCCACTAAACCATCTCCCCAGCCCTCATCCATCTATATTTTATTTTTTTAATATTTATTTATTATGTATACAATATTCTGTCTGTATGCCTGCAAGCCAGAAGAGGGCGCCAGACCTCTTGACAGATGGTTGTGAGCCACCATGTGGTTGCTGGGAATTGAACTCAGGACCTTTGGAAGAGCAGGCAGCGCTCTTAACCACTGAGCCATCTCTCCAGCCCCCTCCATCTATATTTTAATAACAGATATATATTTGTTAAAACTCATCAGCTTGCACACTGAGTATATTTAGGTAAAATTGGCAGATTCCGCTCTATTAATTTTACTTCAGTGAAGTCGCTTTCTTTCGGTGTTAGTCACCTGGAAAATGTGGCAGGGATATATTTATGATTTTAACTAGGTTAATAACAAACAATAATAATATCCATATGAATTTTGCAAAAGCTATCTAAAATTTTATTTCTATACATATCTAGACTATTGCTTCTTTTTCTTGAAATACCACTTGTGTTATTTTGTCCTGTTCAGACCTTTGATATATTTGCAAGAATACAAAAATGTGCTCATTAGTCATATCTACTTAAATTAGATACAGTTTTCTTCTGGAAAACTTTTTTTTTTCTGAAGCACTGATGATCTCTTAACACTCTCTTATAATGTTGTGTTCTATGCTGTGACTGGCAAGCCCTAAAAGACCTGTAAGGACTCTAAATATATACAAGGAGTATGTATGGAAAATGCCTTCAGAGCAGAGACCCTCCAGAGATTCGTGTAGCTGATGCGGCAAATTAGGATAAATTTGTGACCATTTCTACACATTCTAGATCAAACTAAATCATAGGCTGAGGAGTAATTATAATATCAGACTTATGTATTATTAATTCAAAGATACATATTCTTAAATCATAGCAACAAAAGAAAAAGAAAAGGTATTTTTGACTAAACTCCACCTCAAGGGCTGGAGCGATGGTTCAGTGGTTAAGAGCACTGGCTGCTCTTCCAGAGGTGCTGAGTTCAATTCCCAGCACCCACATGGTGGCTCACAGCCACCTGTAATGAGGTCTGGCGCCCTCTCTGGCCTGCAGGCATACACGCAGACAGAGCGCTGTGTACATCCCCATCCTGTCTCAAACAAAAGAACTAACTGGGGCCACAGCAGAGGCCCCACAGATGAAATGTACATTAAGGGTCATAGGGATGAGTAGCCACTTCCCACTATACCTGGACAAAGAATGGACTGCATTTCCTTCCAGGTTGTATACTGGATGGGACCTTTGAAGCGGCCTGGGCTCAGCTTTTTGGAGATAAGCTGACTGGGCGTGAGTGCCCTCATTCCTTTCTCCACACTGTAAGGGACACAAAGAGTTTATTTTTTAGACATCCTCAGAGACAGAAGGAAAGGGACAGAGTGCCATGGAGGAGCACTTACCTATCTATGAGCTTTGTGATGTCCTAAAAGAGAAAAGGAGAGATAGAGCAGTCAGATGCCTGTTTATCATCTCTAGAAGTCTGTCTGGTTGTTCTGGTCACCATCTGGGTTTAATCGTCAGTACTGGCTTCCTGTGCAGGTGGTCCTCAGCCCATCTCCAACAACAGTTTGCATTCCTCAACACCCCAATCTAACCCAGGATAAACTGACCTCTCACTTGCTAACCTCCTGATTTCTGTAGTTCCAACTCTCATAGGAAACAGTAAAGGTGCCAGTAAGTTCATAGTTAAGGTCAACTTTTTTAAAGTGAACACTTCCAAATCCTCCCACATGATAAGATCAGAAGTAATCCCAGTGCCAAGGGTAACTAAACTTTTGAGTACTGAAGTGATCACCAATGTTGCTTTAGAGCTGAGACTTCAGGTAGCAAAGTTTGACAAAAAGATTTTTAAATATTTCAGATTATGCCGGGCGATGGTGGCGCACGCCTTTAATCCCAGCACTCGGGAGGCAGAGGCAGGCGGATCTCTGTGAGTTCGAGACCAGCCTGGTCTACAGAGCTAGTTCCAGGACAGGCTCCAAAGCCACAGAGAAACCCTGTCTCGAAAAACCAAAAAAAAAAAAAAAAAATATTTCAGATTATGATTTCTGTAAGCCCAAAACTCAACAAAGGCTATCAGAGACATTTTTTAAAAAAAAGAAATAAAGCTTCAAGGTTCTTTATGGGAAAATAAAAATATTGATCCATATAGCATTATTGATGAACGTGTACTAATCATGTTTTTTAGGGATATGAAAGCACAGCTTCCCACTGAATGCAGAACAAAAGTAGCCTACGTTTCTTCCAGAGGATCTTAAAGCGCTGCCATGGTTGGGTTGGGTTCAGATAAATTGAGCTTAGTTAGGCTTTGCTTTCCTTGCCCCTCAACCCCAGGCCCTCTTTCCTCTGGGTGTACCCATAATCAAATTGGTGTGGAATCTCACTTTGAGGAAGTCGAATGGATTCTGCTGCTCAATCCGTGTCTGAATGTTCGCCAGCATGTCTCTGGCGAGAAGACACTGTTCCTGAAGCTGGTTCAGATTCGCCTCCATCTCCTCGCTCAAGACTTTCCCCTCGTTCCGGAGCTCGTTTAGAATGTCCTTCTCTTTGTTGTGCAGGAACTGATGCAGTTTTAGAAACTCCAGGGAAAGTTGTTGTTGCAATTGTATCTTGTTGTCCTGGAAACCTCCATAATCATCACCACGATTACTACTGAGACTAGCTAGCACTTAGAGACAGGGGCTCACACTACACAATGCACCTTGGAAAATTCCATACAAGTGATTACTTAGCATCAACATTCAGTCCTACCAAGCAGAGCCCTATGGGAGGCTTAATCCTTCTTTCCCAACTAGTTTAATGGTGGAAGAGGAAAGGTTTTGTTTTCATTTTTTTCCTCAGTGCTTGGATAATAACCAGTGTTCTATTGAATAATGTTGTGGAGTCATTCAAACATTCTAAAAAGATTTTTTGGGGAAGAGGGTGGTTTTGAGACAAGATTTCTCTGTGTAGTCTTAACTGTCCTGGAATTCACTCTGTTAACCAGGCAGGCCTCAAACTCAAGAGATCCACCTGCCTCTGCCTCCAGAATGCTGGGATTAAAGGCATGTACCACCACCACCCAGCTAAACATTCTAAAATTAATACCAACAATACCTTCCTAGACTGGCAAAACAGTATCTACCAAATAGTCTTTTTTTTTTTTTTTGGATTTTTCGAGACAGGGTTTCTCCGTAGCTTTTGGTTCCTGTCCTGGAACTAGCTCTTGTAGACCAGGCTGGCTTTGAGCTCACAGAGATCCGCCTGCCTCTTCCTCCCGAGTGCTGGGATTAAAGGCGTGTGCTACCACCGCCCGGTTTAAAATAGTCTTAACTGTTCTTCTCACCCATGTGTTTCCAGTTTCCCTTTTACCTTTCTCATGATTTCCCAGTCTAATTAGTTCCACTTCCTCTAACCGCATTTTAAATATTAAAATTAGTATTTTATCTTAAGCTCATTCTATGCTTTCTAGGAAATACCCCCCCCCCAGCAGCTTTAAATACCTTTAAATCTAATGCTGACAGCTTTTCTCCAGCTTTTGGGCTCCAGATTCGCTATTCACTCCTATCTGATCAATCACCACATCTATATAGTCATCTCCCTACACCATATGCTCTTGTTTATCTCTATATATACACTGCTCTTTAGTTCAGTCAAATGCCATTGTTCTTGGCATACTAACCTGTAACAGTTTTCTAACCATATGGTCTTATCATTGTCTCTCTAACTCATTTTCCTCATGCATGCTAGGCAAGTATTCTACCAACAACTGAGTACATTTCCAGCTCGTGACTTCTTCAGCGCATCGTCCTCCTCCACCTAAATTAGAGTCTCCTCATAGCTCTCTCTTTGTTACTCTGTTTTCGTATCATATTGTACTAGTCACTATTGTTATTTCTTGGTATTGCTGGCATTATTTAATACCTGTCTCCCAAACTAAAATTCTAGTGTGGGATTCTAATGCCTTGACCCATTCAATTAATGTCTGTTGAATGAATATTGGTTGTAGTTTCTGATTATAATTGACTGTAGTTTCTGTGGAGATAATTGCCTCATAATTTAGCTCCCAACCTAGATACTGATTTGCTGACTCTTTACTATTGTTTAGCACTCCTGTGAAGTCTAAAGTGGAAAGACATGTATAGGCAGCAGCTTTACTTAGTTTGGGAACAGTTAAGGAAGATAAATCAGATGGGGGGATGTAATCTGAGAATCCATAGTTCAGAGGACCAGGTTATAAACTCAAAGGAAATAAAAGTATTTCTTTGGACATAGCCATCTTTGGTAGGTTTTACTGGGGAAGTCGTTATTTTGCCATAGGTGAAAGGACAGAACAAGCAGATCTCAAGACCACATTGTTCACCTAGTGACTTAACCGTCAAAAGACGGCATATTAGGACAAAAGCCAATCTGTTCATTTGATCAAATATTGGGAACTTTTCCCACCATATGTTTCTTCCTACCCTGCGTGAACGAACTGGCACTAACTCTGTAACCCAGGTGCCCTTTAGTATATTGATATAGCTGGAGTTACAGGAAGGGGACATTCCAGCTCTGCTTCATAAGCCCTTTCCCCTGCCCCTCACCTTGTAAGCAGCAATAGCATCTTTCTGCATAGTTCTGAGAGACTGAAGCTCCTTGAGGGTGTTCTGAAGTTGGCTCTGATAGGTAGCAAGCTCATCCTAGAAATACCAAATAGAATTAACCCACAGCATTTTGGGAGATAAAGAAAACAAAGCACAAGTACTGCGGAGATTATGGCTCAATTAGTAAAGTGCCTGCCACACAAACATGAGGGCCTGAGTAAACAGCTGGGCATGGTGGCACACACTTAAGTCTAGTGCTGGGAAGCTGGAGACAGACAGGCTCCCTGGGACTTGCTGGCTGGGACTAGCCAGCCCAGCCTAATCTGCAATCCCAGGTTTTTGTGAGAAACCCTGTCTCCAAAAACAAGGCAGACAACTCCTTGAGGTACAGCCTAAAATTTTCCTCTGGCCTTCACATGCATGTACACACATGCCTGTAGCACAGAGAGACATCTGTGGGACAGGAAAAGAGCTATGCCAATAGCACAGGGAGGCAGATGTGGAACAAGACAGGCTAGACAAGGTGGGGAGTCCTGTCCTGGCTCCAGAAGAGATTCTGCCAGGGTGTACAAGGCACACCAGTATTTGTCTGAACATAGAAATTTTAACATAAGAAACTATTAAAGTTAGCTCATTGCTGGGATGGGTGAGATGGCTCTGTGGGTAAAGGCACTCATTGCTAAACTTGTCAACCCGAGTCAGTCTCCAGAAACCACACCATGGAAAAAGAACCAACTCCTTCAAATTGTTTCTCTCTCTCTCTCTCTCTCTCTCTCTCTCTCTCTCTCTCTCTCTCTCTCTCTCTCTCTCTCTCTCGTGTATCTCGCGCGCACACACGAGGAAGTGGGGTGGAAAAGACATCTACGAAAACATGGTGTGCCGGGAAATAAATAAGCTCTGAGGTGTTCCTTCTTTGGAGTTCTCCCACTCTCTGGAGTTCTCCCTCATTTTCTCTAATAAGTCTGTGCGCACTCAAGTAAACTCTTGTAACAAAGGCATGTTACACTTCCACTGTGCCGTAATCCCTGCCTCCTGACAATTGTGACTAGGGCTGAGGATCAGCTCAATAGCATAGTACTTGTTTTGCTTACGCTATGCCCTGGGCTCAATCCCAAGCACCACCAAAACAAAATTTTTGAGTATAATAAGCAACAGAAACAGTTAAGGTTGACATCTTATTATCTAGATATAGGGATTTGAGGAGGCTACCATAACTGCATCTGGACACCTTTCCCTACGCTGTTCTCATTGGAGCATTTCCTTCTCCCTTCTGCCCATCCAAACCCAAACGATCCTCCAGTTCCAGTCTCATACCTTCCCTTCACTGAATCTCCCCTGGCCCTCTCAGAAATCCTGAACACTTAGAAATTACAAATGTGACAAAACTTCACTCTCACTAATAATTGTCATATCCTGTTTCCGTTGTTGTGCTTATTCGACACTTCGTCAAAGTTTGAAACGTTTATAGCAGGAACACTCTTTTCTGTTCAAGCTTTACCCAGTGTGTGACTGAAGGAGTCAGCCATAGCTCCCCCATAATGCCTTTCCTACATGGAGCATCTCTAGGGAAAGAACTTTCCAGGGCATGTTGTATTTCTGAAGGCGCTACAATTTCTCATTATTTGAATAAAGGGATGAGGTCAGAAGAAAGAAGCAGCCCTCCAAAAGAGTTTTCCTAAGGGATTGCTCGCGGCCCAGGTCTCACACACCGTAAAGAAACGGACAGCATCAGAGATTTGCAGGAAATCCTTAGACTGCCCCATAGACAACCGTGCATCCTTGCATTGAAAGCAGATCATTTTCCCTTCTGGCTTACTGAACAGTTTCAGGTTCTCTCCATGCTCTTGGCACTGCGGATGGCCCTTGAGCAGGGGTGACTTCTTAATCTTCTCTACCAGCTTCTCCAGCACAAGGTTGAATGTACAGTTGCTATACTGGCATAGCATCTTACAGTCAGGACAGAACGTTTCTTTTGCATGCAGTTTCCAGAAGTTTTGAATACAGACTTGGCAGAAGTTGTGGCCACAGCTCAGCATCAGTGGATCACGGAACCAATCATTACACAGTGGGCAATGTAGCTCCATCGTAATATCTTGTATCACCACTTTTGAGGGTGTGTGGGTGGTTGGATCAGACATTTCAACATAGTTGCCTGGATCGAAGTTGGAGGAGGGCCTGGAGGATACCTTTGGGAAAGAATAGCTTAATTAAGGCTCTCTTACTGCCCGTTTCAATACACATGGATGTAGAACTCCATTTCTAAAGGAGCTGAGAACTGATTCACCTAAAGCATCATAATCTCTTCTTTGAAAATAATGCAATAGAAGCTGAAGAGATGACTCTGCAGTTAAGGGCACATACTGCTGTTGCAGAGGAACCAAGTTCAGTTCCCAGCATGCACTAAAAATTGCTATAACTCCAGTTTCTGGAAACCCAACACGTTTTCTGGCCTTCACAGGAGCTACACTCATTTGAACCCATATACACATAATTTAAAATAATTAAATAAAATAAAAAATAAATTAAAAATAAAACAATACAGTGAATTTAATGTCTTCTAACATCATAGTTTGTGGCACTATTTCAAGCTTTAATGCAGACCCAAAGCAGGAGAAGAAATTACTCTTTCAAAGATAAAGATACATATTTTGTTGTACATTGCTCTCTTTACCAATCTTCTCCAATTATGCTTTGAAATTTTAATTTCCAGTTTCTGTTTCATTGATTATATTTTTATTTTCATTTTTTAAAATTTTTATTTATTTATTTTATTATGTATATAGTATTCTGTCTGTGTGTATGCCTGCAGACCAGAAGAGGGCACCAGACCTCATTACAGATGGTTGTGAGCCACCATGTGGTTGCTGGGAATTGAACTCAGGACTTTTGGAAGAGCAGGCAATGCTCTTAACCGCTGAGCCATCTCTCCAGCCCTATATTTTTATTTTCTATGGATTACACATACCTAGAAATGAAGTGTCTGGGGCATCCTGAGCACACAGTTATGATCCCACTGACATCAGAATACACATTATTTTTATATGTACATGGAATGAAAATATAATAATATTATTTTCATATGTACATGGAACATTCTCTAAAACCATATGTTAAGTCACAAGACAAATCTTAATGCATTTGAAAGGATTAAAGTCATATGAAGTGTGTGATGGTTTGAATAAGATTGACCCCTTTAGGCTCATAGATTTGAGTGCTTAGTCATTAGGGAGTGGACTACATGACAGGGATTAGGAGGTGTAACCTCTTTGGAGAAAGTGTGTCTCATGGGGTTAGCTTTGAGGTTTTAAAGGCCCAAGCTTAGCTGAGCACCCCTCCCCCCACCTGCTGTCTGCATATCCGGATGTAGAACTCCCAGCTACCTCTCTAGCACCATGTCTGCCTATGTACTGCCATGCTTCCCAGCATGGTGATAACGGACTAAACCTCAGAATGTAAACAAGAGCCAGTTAAATGCTTTCTTTTATAAGAATTGCTATGGTAATGGTGTTTCTCCACAGCAATAGAGCAGTGACTAAGACAAAGTATTTTCTCAGATGCTACAGGAAGGAACTAGAAATCAATATTAAGCAAAATGGAAAATTCACAATTATGTGAAAATTAAATAACATGCTCTTAATTAACAGGTGGGTCAAAGAAAGTTAGAGAATATTTTGAGATGAATGAATAAAAAATGCAATGTAATATTTTGAGATGAATGAATAAATAGAATGTATAATAAAACTTATAATAAAAAGCAGCACTATCTGGGAAATGTATAGTTGTAAACACTAACATTGAAAAACTAAAATGGGGTGGCACTTAGGAAGGACTAGAATGCTTGCTTAGTGCATAAAGGCCTTTGGCTCAGTTCCTAGGATTAGTAGCATCAACAACAAAACTTAAAAAGTTAGGAAAGAGGTTAGTGCCTTGACATGTACCTATATTTCCAGTTACTTGGGAATCTGAAACAGAAGGATTGCTTGAGTCTGGAAATTTGAGTTCAGCCTATGCAACATGAAGGGATCATGTCTAGGATCTCATAAATAGGCTGGGAACATAAGTCAATCAATGGTTGAGCATGTGCTTAGCATGTCCCGGACCCTGGATTTAATCCCTCAGCACCCCAAGAGTAAGTCAGTAAGTAAATACATAAATGAATTCACAATAAATTGCCTAAATTTCCCTTAAAGAACAGGTGGGGAGAAAGAACAAACTATTCCCGAAGCTAGCAGAAGGAAACATAGAGTGGAGGTAAGTGAAATAGAGAACAATAGGCTCAGTTAGACTGAAAATGCAGCTTGTTAGCTTTGCCAAGCTTGAGGGTACACATCTATAATCTCACATTTAGGATATTAGGGTGGGAGCATCACCCATGGCTAGCTGGGGCCTAAAATAAAAGTAGTGCTTTTAGTTGGTGCAGAAGCTACAAAATTGATTAGCTAAATTAATATTTAAAAAAAAACAAGAATCAAATCACTAAGATTTGATTACAGGTCTCACATAAATAAAAATCTTAGACTATTATGCACAATTGTATGACAACAAATGTGTAACCTAGATGAAATAGGAATGGTCCTAGAAACACATCAACTATTAAAACTGACTCAAGAAGAAATAGAAAACCTGAACATCTCGGTAACAAGTAAATAAATAAATTCATGATAAATTTTTTTAAATAATTAAAATCTCAACAAAGTGAAACCCAGGACCAGATGACTTCACTTGTTAATTTTATCAGCTAGAGACATGTTCTGTTTGGCTTTTACTGTATTCTGTAGTCTAGTACCCAAAGCTTCTTAATGTCTCTAGCTTCTTTGTAAAGAGGTTTTCTGGTTTTTTGTTTGCTTTTCCTGTGTTTTTCATTCTCCTTGAGCTTTTGATTGTTTGGGACAGGGTCTCAGTATGTGGCCTGACCTCCCTCATACTGAAAATCTTCCTGCCTTTCCCCTTGCAAGTACAGGGATTACAGGCATGCCAGCACATCCGGTTCCCTCTTTACAATTTTGGCTCTACAAAGAACGAGGGGTTCTTTAAAAGGGAGAATCAGTTTTTATTATTTCACCATTTGAAAATTGTCACTAACACTTTTCCAACATTTCTGTATGTTTAGGGAACGATGTGTGTGTGTGTACACACGGAGGGGATGGATGTCAATGTAATATACCATCTTGACAAGATGAGTAATGAAACATCACCATAATCTGTGTGGATGCCATTTCTTAAAGAATATAAATTGAGTTTCTTTGCAGCCCATAGGAAGGGAGACTCAAAGTTAATATTTAACAATGTTATAAACAATCTTATGTGTTATTCTCTGCACACCTGACTTTTTAAACTAAGATTTCTCTTCAGCATCTACTGAATGCATTGTTAAAGTAACTGCCATTCCCACAGTCCATGCTAAAGGTCAGGCCTACATATACCATGTGACTTCTACCTCCTTTCCCAGACCACAGCTGGGCATCTGGACCTTTTCATAGTCTGCCCAGCAACCCCAATTGTTACCTAATGCAAAAGATGGCCTGTGCAAATCAGAGCCTCTCATGAATTCTAATCTGAAAACAAACAATAGGAGCAAAAGACTACTGCGAGATACCATGTGGAACACAGAAAATTATTAAATAAAGAAACAGGATCTGCCCAGGCACAGTGGAGCACACCTTTAGTCCCAGCACTTAGGAGGCTGAGTTCAAGGCAAGCCTGGTCCATATAGCAAATTCCAAGATAGCCAGAGAGACCTGTCAGAGGGGGAAGGGGCAGATAAATTTTAAACAAAAATCAGAATAGATGGAGAGGTGCAGGTAAAATCAGTTCACTGATAAAGAAAAGAAGACATTACAGAGAAAAGGGCTAGAAAGCTGGCCCTGTGGCTAAGAGCATTACTACTGCTGTATTAGAGGACCAGAATTCCGATCCCAGAGCTCACAAGTCCCTGTAATTTTAACCGCAAAGGATCACATCTTCTGTCCTCCATAAACACACACACACACTTTGAGAAACAATTTAGAGAGCAACGAATAAAGAAAGCGGCAGCGTTCCATTAAGCACTTCGCTGTCCCTTGGTTCTTCCTGGATTCTCGGGCCTGACCTGTTCCTTGCTGTGGTGGGGACTAGCAAACGTGCTGGAGGTGACCGTCTCTGCTCTAACTGTGCACTTTGTCCTCGTCCTCCTGAGCTCACTCTATCCTTTGGCCCTGGTTCTTCTGCTATGACTAGTTTCTCCTCCTCTTCCTATTCTGATGATCTTCTCCGCCTTTCTTCTGGTTCTATATTCTTAACAAGTGACTGCTTCCATGGCTCCATGTGCAGCCTCTACACAGGTGAACCCCAAATCTGTGCTTCAGAATGCAGGACTGTCCTTGAAAACCCACACCAAGCTGGCCTGGTGGTTTGCCTTGGGATACTGGGGTACTGAGGCAAGAAGATAGCCCTGTGTTTCAAGCACCATGGGCTACAAAGATGATGTCTAATTTTATGTCGGTTTGACAGAAGCTAGAGTCATCTGAGAGGAAGGAACCCCAACTGAGAAAAAAACTGGGCTGTAGGCAAGCCCATGAGGGATTTTTTTAAAATAGTTATTGAGGTGGGAGAGTCCAGCCCATTGTGGGTAGTGCCACTTATGAACTGGTGGTCCTGTTTCTATAAGAAGGCAAGCTGACCAAGCCATGAGCAGCAAGCCAGCAAACAGCACTCCTCCATGACCTCATCGGCTCCTGCTCCAGGTTCCTGTTCTGCTTGGGTTCCTGCCCTGATTTTCTTCAGTGATGGGCTGTGATGCAGACTTGTAAGCAAAACCCTTTCCTCCCCGAGCTTCTTTTGGTCATGGGGTTTCATTCCAGCAATAGTAACCCTGACTAAGACAAACCAATCCCGTCCTGACTTAGATCCACCCCCAAACGACTGACCTTAAAAACTGAGCACAATGGAACACACCTATAATCCCAGCACTTGGGAGACCAAAAAGGAGGACCAGCAGCCTTAGTTACTAGCAAGTCTTCAGCCAGTCTAGGGCTATATGAAGCCCTGTTTTAAAGAGAAAATTGACCTTGGAAATAAAAAAACAACACAACTCATCTAGAAACAAGCAATGTGGCAGAGCCATCTCTGACTAAACTAAAAAAAAAAAACACTGCTTCCTGAGTTTGTCCACAGGAGGAGGGAAGACTCAAAACTTGCTGGCTTCTCAAAGGTGTCATGTCCTTCACTATTTCCAGCCTCTGCCCGAATAGTGGAAGTAACAGGAAGTTCACGGCCATACAATCTTCTATTTTGTTATTGTCTTCCTGACTTTGACTTTAAAGGGATCAGAGTATAGTATGAAAAGGCAATGGCAGTTGGTTTTTCTCCTCCAGAAAATGTAAACAAAATATTTGCTGCTCAGTTTGTTTCAGTGGCCAAGGACAAAGAAGAGTATGAGCAGACCTCAAAGTCGTGCAGTGGAGGAGGTTAGAGCCTGATCATCATAGCAAAGAACTGCAGGCGACAAATTCAACCTCAAGCTGCTGTGGTGCGTCAGGCCTGGAATTCCAACATTTGCGAGGTGGAAGCAGGAGGATCTTGAGTTCCAGACCAACCTGCATGGAGAAATCTCAACTCAAAACTTAAACCTACCAAGTCAGAACACCAAACAGTAAGTTTCATAAGCAAAAATTTGGGAATAAGTCAGCAAGGTGGGGGGGTTCAAGTGTTGGGATTTCTTGATGAGCTTTGGTGGGGTTTCCCCTCTTCTGGTAAATTATCATTTTCTTTAGTCTCTCTGACAACACTAAAGTTTAGAAGTCTGACTTCCTTTAGTTTTAAGGTGTCTTAGAACAAGAAAATCTATTTAAAACCTTTATCTGGGCTGGGGAAATGACTCAGCAGGTAAAGATGCTCACCTCCAAGCTTGATGACCCAAGTTCAATCCCTGGGACTCACGTGGAGGAAGGCGTGAACAGATTCTGCACATTGGCCTCTGACCTCCACACTTGCTATTGCATGCACACCCACACATGTACACAAAATACACAAATCTAACTTTAAAAATATTAACTTCTCTATTTTAACTTAACACACCAAATGTGATAGTATGAAAATTTTAATTAATAATTTTCATCTAAAGATAATAAAGTTATTAATAAAAGGTAAACTTTTGTATCATGTTTATTTCTGTTATTCAAAAGTTATGGTGGATTTTCTTAGTTTCTTACCCTCCTCTCTTATTTCTGTTTTTCCAAAGGCCTAGAGAGAGCACGGAAGGTTAAAGCTACACATTAAATATTACCTTGCTTTCCCTTCTTGATCCCCAGTCCGCACCCCACTCCTATGGTCTTGTTTTTCACACTATCCAGAAGCCTGCAGGCTTGTTGGGAACTTACCTCCATGGAGCTTGGTCCTCAGGCCACCAGGGGGCAGAGACGGACAACTTGGCTTTGCTCAGTGGGCCCAGGATGGCTGCAGACCAGTAGTCCTGGGCTTGTTAGTTTGCTAGGGACAGAGTCAGGGCCCATGAGAGGAGGAGGGAAAGTCCAGGAGCTGGAGAAGAAAGGCAAGGCCAAAGAGAGGTCTGGCAGGTTCCGTGACAGTTTGTCAGTTGCCTTGGTCATATTCACTTTCAAGAAACTCTGATCGGATTGGAATGACCTGCCAACCCCTTTCATTTTAGTTTATTTGGAATAGGGTTCTTTTAAATCCAGGTGGTAATCTAATTTTTAAATATTTAATCTTGTGTGTGCCTGTGCATGTGTGTGCCACATGTGTGGAGATGCCCACAAAGACCAGAAGAGGGATCAAATTCCCTGGGGCTGGAGGTACAGGTAGTTGTAAAAGCCACCTAACGTGGGTGCTGCAATCAGACTCTGTCCTCTGTAAGCAAAGTACACGCTCTTGAAGGCTGAGCCATCTCTCCAGCCCTGGTAATGTCATCTTCAGGTTTACAGATCTCACTTCTGAATGAGGCTGCTCTAGAAGAGAGAACTCAAACAACAGCAGCAGCTATACACCTGGCTTTAGAGACAGCCTTCACACCCCCTCCCGGGCCCGCCATCTCAAGGACACTGGACCTTTAGCAGGTAGTTCTTTCCCTCTCACCTTCTTGCCATCTATTGAAGAAGATCTGAGCGAGTAGCAGGGCCTGAGGTTGGGCCCTAAGGAGGCAGGGAAGATGCTTTTACACAGCTTGCTCTAGCACTTTTATTTTTTTTTAATATTTATTTATTTATTATGTATGCAATATTCTGTCTGTGTCTATGCCTGCAGGCCAGAAGAGGGCACCAAACCCCATTACAGATGGTTGTGAGCCACCATGTGGTTGCTGGGAATTGAACTCAGGACCTTTGGTAGAGTAGGCAATGCTCTTAACCTCTGAGCCATCTCTCCAGCCCCAGCACTTTTAGCTTAGAGATTTGTACTAGACCATGCTCATCCAGGGCACGTAAAGAATTATCTCAGAGCCAGCAGGTTTGCTGTTTTGTTTATAGTAATTCCAACCCAATATATTGTCTGCAGTGGGTAATGCCTGTCTGCATAACTGCCCCTATACCTTGCTCCTCTGGCTTTGCACAGGCTGTCCCTTCTGCTAGGGGGCGCTCTTTGCCAAGAGAGTAGCTGAGAAGTCAGAGAGAGGTAGCTCTTTATGTAGCTACACCTTATAGCTGTTTCAATCTTAGCTCTGATTATACTCCGTTGTTTCTTTCATAAAACCTACTTGCTTTATATATCTCCCAAGAAACTGTGAGCTTCTTGAGAGGAAGGACTATCTTCTTAGGCCCCCAGGCCTACCACACTATCGATATGTAATAAACACTGGCTGAGAGAGTGAACGAATGAGGGGCACCTGTGGATGGCCTCCCCCCCCCTTCTGTTTGCTTGTTTGGTTTTATTATATCTGGGAGAAGGTGGTTTAGTTGGTTTGGTTTGGTTGTTGTTTTGGTTAGGTTTTGGTGTTTGGTTTTAGAAGCAGGGCCTCTTTACATAGCATTAACTGCCTTGGAATTCACCATGTAGACCAGATTGGCCTCGAACTCACGGAGATCTGCCTACCTCTGCCTCCCAAGTGCTGGGATTAAATGCCCTGCATGTATGTTTGGTTTTATATTTGGTGCTATGATTAGCTGAGTACCTTGTACAAGCACCCTAATTACGGCCCTCACCCAGCCTTCTTTCCAATTGGATGGCTGAACAACCGCTGCTCTTCTGGCTTGTTCAGAAAAGGAAGAGTGTGGCTCTTTCACAAAAAAAGCACTCTCCTATCATGGAAGCCAAGGGGCATGGAGACACCACACTGGCAGTTTCTCTGTCTTCCCTGTAGAGGATCAGTGAGACCAGTAGAGCCGGGGCGGGGGGGTGGGGGGGTGGGGGTGGCTCGTGTCTCTTGTGTGCCTTAGAAGAAAGGAGTATAAGCCACAGGAACTTTTCATCTGCTGCAAACTAAGAGGGGAGGGACGATCTCTCAAACACTGCCTGATTGACGTCTTCCGTAGCATGAGGGTCTCATGTCACTGGACAGCACAATAACAAAACCCCACATTTGCTCCAATCAGAAATCTACCTGCATGATCCCGTGGCACTGAAACTAAAGGTGCAGGGGAAATGCACAAGGCTAACCTTTAAAACTTATGCTCTGCTGACAGAAAATGCTGTGGGCTGCTAGGTCGTGTACACCTGTAAAACCAGTGCTTGAGTGACAAGCGGGGAAACCAACCAGTTCATGGCTAGCCTGGAGTTCAGAGTGAGTCCTTGTCTCAGAAATCCTTTTTAAAAACCCACAGAGTGCTACACAGAATATTAGAAATGGGTTAGATCAATATGTAAGAGCTAGCCAATAAGAGGCTAAAACTAATGGGCCAGGCAGTGTTTAAAAGAAAAAAAATAAATAAATAAAAAAAATAAAAACCCACAGAACTGTGTACTAATAAATATTCAAAACTGTTAGCAGTGAGGCTGCTGCTCCTAACTTTGGACACCTTTTTAGAACTATCTGGTGAAAAGCTGGGCTTGGGGGCTCATGCCTATACCCAGCCCTTGGGAGATGGAGGCAGAAGGATCATAGTGAGTTAAAGCCAGCCTCAGCTATATGATACATGAGACCTTGTTTGTTTGTTTGTTTGAAATGTCTAGGGAGGTGGCTCTGTATACAGAGGTTAAGGACCTGACTTGGAATCCCCAGAACCTGCTTAGAGCCAAGTGCCGCAGCTCATTGTAATCCCAGTGTTCCTACCATAAGACAGGAATTGGAGCCAGGAGGATCCCAGAAGCTTGCAGGCTAGCTAGCCTACAGAAAAGAGAACCTGTCTCAACCTCGGTGGAAGGCACGGACCAACACCCAAGGATATCCTCTGACCCACACATGCATGCTCCCTCCACGTGCATGTTCACACACAAAATAAACTGCCCCCACCAAACCCCTGCTGCCCAGTGAGACCACTACGTTCCTGGGAGCCTTGGAGCTAAGCCTCGCCAGAGTCCTGGGGCAGTTCAGGGTTGTCGGTACAGAAGTGCAGGGACTGCATGCAGACCAAGGCCTCTCCGACGTGCTCCTTGGTACTTGTTATGTGTTGGGCTGCCAGGAGAGCTGGAGCAAGTCTCAAGAAAGAAATACAGGGCAATGCGCACTGCTGCTGCAGCCTGTGATCTCTGAGAGAACACTGCTAGCTTAGAGACAACATTAGGATGCTAGTGTCATTGAAAGCTTACTTACTAAGACCCTGACTATTCCTGTATAAACATTTTAATAGCAGGAATTAAGTGATTAACTGCAGCCCACAGGTCACACATGTCCCAAGAAAAGTATGAATGTGACCCAACACATTTGTAGGCGACAAATGCCATGTTGCAATATCAAAAGGTTGAACATTTCTGGGCATGTCATATTCATCTTGCATATCCTGTACCAAGCCAAACAACCGAGGTCTAGGACACGGGCAACATCCTAAAGAGCACATTGGTGACAGATGCTGTGTCCCAGAACTCAGGAGGCTGAAGCAGAAGAATCACCACTAACTCAAGGCCAGCCAGGGATACAGAGAGAATCTGTGGTCAGCCTGAGAGGCGTATTGAGACCCTGTCTCAAAGAAGCAAAAACACAGCCAGAATGCAATGGGACATAGATGTGCAGTTATGGGCACTGCCTTACTGGTACAGCTGAGCCTCCATGTGGAGATGCATGCTGTAAGGAAAAAAGAGTGCTTCCCTGCACATTAGAGAAAAGGAAAGAGCGCGGCAGAAGTCACACCTCTCCCGTCCTGAGATACAGGTTGCTTTGTGAGAGCTACCTGATTCTCTGTGGAAGAGCAAAGCTGTGGAGTAATGTGCTTCCCAAGGCCTGAGAGCCGGCCTGTCTGATGCTTGTTCATAGCACCATGTGAAGTTGGTTAGCTGACCCAATTGCTAGAACACAAACAACCTGTGCCGCCAAGGTAAAGTAGTTCCTCCCTGTCCTGGCATGTCAGAGGTCAGAGAATGTAAAATCACTATCGTACTTCGCAGGCCGGCCTCGAAGGCCACTGGTCATGGTATTTGCCTGTACACCGTGTACTTCATCCTCGGGTAGAAGTAGTCACAAAGAACTGACTTCCCCTCCGGCATAATCAGGAAATGCACACCACATCCTGCCTGATCCATTAACAAAAATTAAGTTTCCTGTGCCCTAGACAGAAACAAATTTGATGCTTAGTTTTACAATGTTAAACTGATAAAGTTGTCAATCTCTCAAGTCCCTTTTGTCTGCTTGCTCCACTATGTCTTGGGGACTATCCTTATGGTGACCATCTGAAAATTGCTGTGAGAAAACCAGCCTACAAATCACAATCCCAGAAAACCTAGACAACAATGAGGACCCTAAGAGAGACATATATGGATCTAATCTACATGGGAATTAGAAAAAGACAAGATCTCCTGAGTAAATTGGGAGCATGGGGATTATGGGAGAGATTAAAAGGGGATGGGGGAGGAAAAGAGGGGATCAGAGAAAAAGAATATATAGCTCAATAAAAACAATAATAAAAAAAGAAAAATACTTAAACTGTACTGATGTGTTTGGAGAAAAAAAAGATGGCTCAGTGGGCAAAGGCATTTGCTGCTAAACTTGATGATCTGAGCTTAATCCCTGGGTCCCACATGGCAGCAGGAGAGAAGTGACTGATAGTGCATACCTGTAATCCTGAAAATAAGGAGTTCAAAGCCAGCCTGGGCTACATGAAACCATGTCCTTTAAAAAAAAAAAAGAGTGATCTAAAAGCTCTTTAGGGTCTAGAAAGATGGTTCAGCAGTTAAGAGTACTGGCTGTTCTTCCTTCCTGGGTTCTCACATAGCAATTCACAACCTGCTCTAACTTCAGGTCCAGATCCTATACTCTGTCTGGCCTCTGAGGACATTACATGTATGCGGTACACATACACAGTATGCACACATGCAGGCAAACACTTGTACACGGAGGATAAAACTCTTAGAAACCTCTTTATGTGTCCGAGTTTCTATTAATAACTATGTAGTAGATTTGCTGTTTCACTAGCCCAGAAGAGTTTTATCCAAAATTTTGTTCTAGGAAATAAGATGAAGTTTGAGCATTAGCTATAGAGAGACTCAGTTTCGACCTGGGCATGGTGCTGGACACTTTATCCCAGAATTTGCAAGGCTGAAGCAAGAGGGCTACTGTCAGGGCAAGACCTTGTAGCAAAAAGGGTGGGGGCATGGGCATTGTGATCTCCAAAGGGGAAGTGAGGGCAGTCAGTGGGTAGAGCTACTACTGCAAGTCTGCCCACTGACACTGAGTCCTATTCCCAGATTCTCCATGGCGACAAGAGAGAGTTGGCTCCAGCAAGATATCCTGTGACTTCCACATGTGCACATGCCCACACATCCAAGGAAAGAGAACAGTTTAAATAAAGTAAAAGGAATAACAAGAATAGGCAAATTCACAAAGACTGAAAAATTAATGGCTTTCTAGGGCTAGAGGGTTCAGGAGGAAGGAAAAGAGCCTGCTAACTGGAACAGGGTTTTCGTGGGTAGGTGGTAACGTGTTCTAAAATCTCTGGGCATGTTGGCACATGCCTTTTATCTCAGCACTCAGGAGACAGAGGTAGGTGGATCTCAAATGGATTCAAGGCCAGCCGGGCCACACAGTGAGTAAGATCCTTGCCTCAAAAACAAAGAAGAAAAAAGAGAAAATGTTCTAAAATCATGGTGATGGATGTACATAGCCTTGTGAATATACCAAGCCTCAATGAACTGTATACTTTAAATGTACTAATCATGTGGTTTGTGAATTATATCACTGTTGTAGAATGTTATTTTAAAATGTGTTACATTATTTATGCTGTAGAACATTTGTTTATGATGCAAAGATATGCTGCATTCCTTTATGTTGTGTTTGTTTAACTCTGTGAAGCTGTGTTACTGTGTTACTCTGCCTAAAACTCTTGAGTGGTCTAATAAAGAGCTGAACTGCCAATAGCAAGGCAGGAGAAAGGACAGGTGGGGCTGGCGGGCAGAGGGAATAAATAGAAAGAGAAAAAAGATCAGAGAGCAAAAAAAGGAAGAATCACCCAGCTACACAGCAACCCAGAGGCAAAAGATAGACAGGATAATTTTAAAAAAGCTGGCTAGAAATAAGCCAAGCTAAGGCTGGGCATTCATAAGGAAGAATAAGACTCTGTGTGATTTATTTGGAAGCTGGGTGGTGGGCCCCAAAGAGTCAAAAGAGTAAGGGTAAAAAAACAACCAACAACATATCTCAAACACAGTGGTAAAAATACTGCACAATACAGCATTACTGTAGGGATTTGGGTATAAACCATGGAACCTGGTAGACAATTGGAAGCCTCAGAAGGAAATTAGTGGAGCCAAGGGGTGGGAGCCGTGCCTACCACTCCATCACAGGCTCCAACCTAGTCACCCAGGCAACACTACAGACACGCAACTCTGGTAGGCTCTCCTCTCCACTCTGCCTCTTATGATCACAGGCCATGACTACATTTTACCTCTCCAGGCAGGGAAAGAGAGGCCTTCCAGTGAGGCAGCCCTTGAAAGCAAAGCCCATCACCTGGTCTCTAAGTAATCATCCAGCAGCCAATCTGGAACCTATCTGTTTTATCCTTTTTGTCTCAAGAATTCCTGCCAGGGTAGCTATTGGGCGGGAGAACTGGAGCACGTGCTGAGTTTGTTACACTGGTGGGGCAGGATGTGCTAGGCGAAACAGGGAGAGAAACGGGGAGAGGGCTGTCAAGGGACACCCCAGGTTGCAGAGCGGAGGTCACAAAACAGGTTGATAAGGTGTAAATTCCATCTACAATTCCAGTCTTGCTTCTCCTCCCCATCCCTGCTGCCCCTGCCTCCTAAAGCTTTGTGAACTGCTCACTCAGAGCGGGTTGCCACATCACCAGACTGCAGGCAAAAAGTGCGGGTTCGTTAGAAAAGGCACTTCCCCACTGACTTCCCCCTAGTTTCCTCTTTCACCAAAGCCCTTTGTAGGAAAAGGGAAGGGTGCTTGTTCTCCTTTCCCATCTGCCCACAGAGATTACATCAGCAGTCCCACTGTCTAATCAGTCCCCAGTGAGGCTTGGGGAAATTAAAAGGCACCTTCTGGTTACTCCGATGATGGCATTACTTGTAGTGTCCAGAAACTGAGGGTCAGAGGTCGCAGCCTACAGACACACAAGTCTTTATAATCTGGGTTTACAATCACATGTAAAAATGTTTTAAATTGTTTTATTTCTTGAAATTGTGTTGACCACTTGCTATGTCTGGCAAGTACAACTGAATAAGTACAAGGTAACTCAAAAGGTATAGTTTAGGATTTTTGTTTGTTTTGGTAATTTTACCTAAATTGTCACCATTTCAGAAAAGCATCACAGAGCCAATAGAATCAGAGCTGGGGCTCAAACAATATGGCAAAGTGTGGTGCCAGAGAAGCCGTACACACACACACACACACACACACACACAAGCCAGGTTTACTGATCAAGGTTTAATCAGTGGACACAGGACTTAGGTACAGGAAATTGGAAATATAGTCCTTCTTGGCACCCTAAGTTCCAAAGGACAGGTAGCAAGGGTTCACTCCTCTACCAGCAGCCCTGGGGTTATTTTCAGCGTAATAAGGGTATTTTTTAAGGTGTCTTATAGGGATCTGGAGAAATGGTTCAGCAGTTTCAAGCAAAGTTTGGTTGCCAGCACCAAAGTTCCAGCCTCTGGCCTCCAAGGGGACTAGCCTTATATACACACTCACACACACACACACACACACACGCACACACATGCACACACAGCCATGACCAAGTTTCTTTGTAAGGTCTCTTGGTGGAGGCTGGGGTTCTTTGTCCCAGGTCCCTCTCCCAGGTTCTTCTTGAGCTCTTGGCTGCTGGAAGAAGAAGCCTTTGGAAGTGCTAGCCCAATCTTCTTTCCTTCAGCTGAGTTCCCAGGCTGCCACTGAAGTCTTGTGATGTCTAAGCGAAGGAAGAGCTTCCCATGAAGTTCCCCTCCCCTGCTTAAGCCCAGCAGGATCACAACCATGTTCAGTTCTACTGAAACTTGACTAACCAAGCAAGATTAAACAGGAGACTGAGGATCCAATGATGGAGGAGTTACTTTCATTTAATAAAGAAACTGCCTTGGCCCATTTATAGGCCAGCCCTTAGGTGGGTGGAGTAAACAGACAGAATGTTGGGAGAAAGAAGCCGAGTCAGTGAGTCGCCATGATTCTCCCACTCCAGACAGACGCAGGTTAAGATCTTTCCTGGTAAGCCAGCTCGTGGTACTACACAGAATATTAGAAATGGGTTAGATCAATATGTAAGAGCTAGCCAATAAGAGGCTGGAACTAATGGGCCAGGCAGTGTTTAAAAGAATACAGTTTCCGTGTAATTATTTTGGGTAAAGCCATGTGGGCGGCTGGGTGCCGGGGACTCAGCCCCGCCGCTCTTATTACAACAATCCAACACTATACATAGTACTCCAAGGAACTCTGTCCCAGATTGTTGTCTTCTGGGCCCATTTACCTCCCATAAAAGCCATTAATGGGGGTGTGGAAGATGCCTCAGTCTTTAGGCCTTAGGACCTGACTGCAACCATTAGTACTCATGTAAAAGCTGGGAGTAGTGATATTGCCTATCATCCCAGGGCTGGGGAGGTGGACACTGAGGCTCCCTGTCTTAGTTATGATTTCTAGTGCTGTGAAGAGACCCCATGACCAGGGCAACTCTTAGGAAGGAAAACATTTCATTGGTACTGGCTTACTGTTAAAAGATTTAGTCCATTGTCATCATGGCAGGAGCATGGCAGCATGTAGGCATAGTTGATGTTGGAGATGTACCACCTGAGAATTCTACATCTGGATCTGTAGGCAGCAGGAAGAGATGAAGACATACTTGCTCCAACAACACCACACTAACTCCAACCAGGCCACACCTAATAGTGCCAGTTCCTATGAGTCTATGGGGGCCATTTTCTTTCAAACCACCACAATCCCTAAGGCTTGCTGGCCAGCTAAATCTCCAAATTTGAGGTTCACAGAGACTCTGTCTCAAAATATAAGGTGGCAAGTAATAGCAATTGAGGAAGACAGCCAACAACAAGCACCTCTGGCCTCTGCATCCATATACACACATACACGCATGCATGCGCAAACATATTCATACAAAAAATTAATTGAAAGGCTTAGCAGTTAAGAGTACTGGCTTTGCCGGGTGGTGGTGGCGCACGCCTTTAATCCCAGCACTTGGGAGGCAGAGGCAGGCGGATCTCTGTGAGTTCGAGACCAGCCTGGTCTACAAGAGCTAGTTCCAGGACAGGCTCCAAAACCACAGAGAAACCCTGTCTCGAAAAACCAAGAAAAAAAAAAGAGTACTGGCTTTTCTTCCAGAGGACCCAGGGTTTAGTCTCCAGCACCCACAAGGTGGCTCACATTCATCTATAACTCTAGTTCCAGGGGAATCTAACACCCTCTTCTGAACCTCCTGGGCACTAAGCATCCATGAAGTGTACATATGTACACTTCAGTATACATATATGTACATGTATCATATACATAAAAATAAATGAATAATTCTAAATTTGAAATAATAGCAATTGAATGAACAAATGAATAAGCTTACTATTAATTACTTCACTTTTGGGTTATGGTGACTATTAACTAGTAATTAATTATTATAACAAAATACTTGACACAAGCTACTTAATAAGATTTATTTAACTTACAGTTTTGAAATTTCAAAATTAAACAATTAGTACAGACTCTGTGCCAAAGGTTCCTCCTCCTTCATACCAACAGCAATGGGAAAGATGGGAGTGAGCAAGTGATTACGTCAGACCAGCAGAAGGGACAGAAGGGGCCAGGTCTGCTGCCTTTCTAACAGCCTTTTCAGAGCTCAGGAAGATCTCCATCCTCTGGGAGCACCACAGGACCTCCCACCAGACCCCATCTCTTAAAGGGCCAGCCACAAAGGGACTTTGAGGGGATACAGCTAAACTGTATCAGAATTTCATAGTAACTTTTGTATTAGGATTCAAACTTAGTTCTAAATTGATTAGCCTCAGTTTGACATTAGCCCTAAGAAACTGAACTGGTAGTGCCACTTTCAGACTGAGTGTGCTGAAGGCCCAACAGAGTTCACAGGAAACCAGCAGCCGCTGACGCCCCGCCTACATCCGGCAGGAAGAGCCAGTTTTCGGTTTCTGCATGCCAGTACCTGCACACCAACGTATCTGGCTTTCGTTCTATCACATAGCCCTGTAGAACCAGCAAAGGCTAGTCCACATTGCCAAGACAAACTTTAAGGTGCAATTTTCGCTCTAGCGCTCCCTGTGAGAGCGGCACTTCTGAAATCCCTACTCCCTCAATTTCTCCCTAGTCCCTGTCACCAACCTCTCCTATTGGTTTGCTTTGGAGTCTTAGTTATGTTCCTCTAGACCCCTAGTTCAGGACCTGCTTCTGTGAGACCCTCTTCAGACACTCTCTGGCTCTCCAGGTGATAAAAAGCCACACGCACACAGCAGACATTTAAGGCTACCTAGAAACCACTCCACTTAACACTCTAACAATGTCTAGCAAAAGTCCTTTTTTTTTTCTCCTTTATTTTGGAGTAAAAATAACAAAGAGGAAGTAACCCATGGGGTTGGGAGAGAGGATTGCTAAACACAATGGCAGACTTTAGTCAGGTCTGTGTGTTTACCAAAAGAAAAACATCTCAGGTTTCTTAGATTTTTAAAAACTGATTTATGTTGTGATAGACCAAGGATGAATAATTGCATCCAACTAATAAGATGTACAAAAGGTTTGATATATGATCAACTATTGTTTTTAATTATATTTACTAGCAGATATTTTTCTTTAAAATTATCAAAATGGTTTATTTCTGATCAAAATACTCATTTATGCTTTATATTTCCAATATCTAAGATGTTAGTCTTCAATTTTTTGGAAAACGTGCAGAGTTCAAAGTAAGTTATAAAGATAATGTGTCATTAGTATTCCCCACTGCATGCATACATTGTACAGCATATTAAAAACTGAGAAATACTTTAGAATTAAACTGGTCCAAATGAAGCATCTTCAGATCTGAAAAGAAAAAGGGAAAGGAAGGGAGGAGATGGAAGGAAGGAGGGAGGGAGGGAGGGAGGGAGGGAGGGAGGGAGGGAGGGAGGGAGGAACAGGGAAGGGAAGGAGGAAGTTAGTAGAGCAAGTACTTTATTTGCATTACAGATCTCATCACCAAATGGGTCTAGCTTCTGTGTGCAACTACCTTCTTAAAGGAAGTGGTTCCTAGCTCCACCCTTTGGTGATTGTCTGGTCAGTTATCCAGCCTCTCTAATACTATCTCTCTCAAACCAATCCCCCTTTCCTAGAAATAAAATAATACAAGATTTGAATGAGATTTTGGCCCTCAAGGTCCCTCGACAGTGTGATTTATTTTCTATCACTAGACTGCATCTAACACAGACACCTGATTTCCCCTCTCTCATGCTTCTAGACTTCCTTCTGATACAGCTATAGTGTCTGTACGTGAAGTTACAACATTCTCTGTTCATGTCTTTCCTGGAGTGGTCTGGAATCCTCTAGAAGGTAAACCTAGTGCCTACCCAGTGAGACAGGACAGAAGGCTGACGGGTGATGTATCCACAGAACTCAGCCTCCCCGCTCTTCTGGCCGAAAAACAGGCCTCTACCACACAAAGAAAGTAAGTGGTTCATTGTCCCAGGCCTTCTTAGCAGAAATGCCAAGGAGAAGACAAAGAACAACCAAACCCTTGAGGTGGTATAGCTAACTGCCGGTCTCTCCTGGCCACACACTAACAGTCTCTCTTCTCCCTTCAGAGGGCTAGCGATGGTGGCAGAGCCAACCCGCAGGATAAAGGAATGTAACCCCAAAGGATTTTTCTGTGGCTACCCTGATTAACGTCTTTCATACAGTGGCAGGTCTCATCTTAGAGCTGTCTACAAGCAGCTCCTAGCAGAGCAAAGCAAACGAGTCTCTTCCTGCGGTGCTGGGAACAGAACTCAAGGCCTTATGCATGCTAGGCCTGTGCTATACTCCCAACCTCCTCCCTCTCAAAGGCCCATTTCTTAAGGTCAAGAAACATACCTCCATGATGCTTGATTACATGTCTGGATCTATAAAAAGAGAAAATGGGAAAAAAAATTTACTTTTATACTGCTAAGTACTAACAGACATCCAAAAGCATTACAATAAGACTGGTAAAATAAATAGATTGTTGCTAGCCTTGAGTACTTGTTGACAACTACACAGAGATCCACCCATCTACAATCTGCAGTGCCACACCTAGCCAAGGTACTGGGGCAGTCCAGAATTGTAGATGCGCGAGGGCTGGGATTGCAGGCCAAGGCCTGTGCCTCCCCAATATGCTCTTTGGCACTTTGTGTGAACCAGGCTGCCAGGAAAACTGGAGGAAGTCACAGGAAGAAGTCTAGGACAGTGGGTGCTGCTTCTGCCCCCCCCCCCACAGCAGTGAACTACCCAGCATGCTCCACCGATCAGTGCTTTGGAGGTATTCCCCAACATTCTCAGTATGCAAATTTTTGAAATAGCAAAGCAGTTTTAGGCCATGACTCAACACAGATCAAGCTTCCAGAAACTAAGGAAGAGTGTGAAGACTCACCCCAGTTGACGACCTTGGGTTCCTTCAGAGTGGTGTGTGTAACTCTGCAGGCATATTTGTCCTTCCCATTGGGTGTGAACACAGCGTGAGCCAGGAGATAGAAAGACCAGTCCTTGTTGAAGGACAGATCTGACAGCTCGACCTTGTCCATCTTCTCCCCGTTCTTCAGCAGCTCAATTTCAATCTGGGGCGGATGAAACTGTGACACGTAGCAGTTCAGGTAGTTTTCTTTCCCGTTCTCTACCTGGTACCGTGTGTACACTTGAACTTGTGGGGGACCTAAGGATCGCAGGGAAGGACAGATGACAACTGCTGGGCCTTTCCCCTCGGAACCAACTGCATCTCAGTCTATGCTGTGCCCCATGCTACATTTGGTCATCTATACCTCCCGGTTCCGTTTCTGCTCTGGCAGGTGATCATTTTGAGAACTACATCATGACTTATCCTGTACAGGCCTTTGGTTTTTCCTACCTGGCTTGTAGACTGCTGGAGTTTTAAGAAGCTTCTATTGGAGGCTCTCAAGAACTGCGCTCATTCCTTCCCTTAATAAATCCCATGGCGCACGTACTTTCCAAAATTCCATGCCTCATCCGGCACACCCTCTGCCGTATCCACACCACCGTACCTGCGTCCTCGTGTGCTGCATCAGCCCCTCTCACTTTCTTGTTTTTTATCACCTTCCTTTTTGCTTATTGCCCCTCCCTAGACTTCCTGACCTATATTGTCTGCTACAGAGCTGAAAGCTGAGCATTGCCCCTCAGGCAGCAGGGTTAGGATTATCTCCTCCCTCCTTAGGTTTCTGTGTGAATCAGTCCAGGGGCCAATCCGGCCAAGATACAATCTCTCTGTTCCAGCCTAGAGTTTAAAACAAAACAAAGCTCTGATTTCATGAACTAAAAAACAAACGATATTTAAATATCTACAGGAATATATATACATATATATATACACACACACTCCATTAGAACTGAGTGGAGCAATGGACACAGGAGTAGAACATGCATTTCTAGTCAGTGCTTTCAGATGGCTGCCCTAACTAGACATGACAATATAGGGGCATGGAAAGAAAATACTATAAACTCGTTCTAATTGTTATTTGTGTGTGTGTATGTGTGCGCATGCGTGCGTGTATATGTATGTGTGCGTGTGTGTGACTGTGAGTATATGAGCACCATAGCTCTTGTGTGTGTGGATTTAAGAGTCAGTTCTCTCCGCCCACTAACTGGAATCTGAAACCAAACTCAGGCTTGGGCAAGTGTCTCTACCTGCTGAGCCATTTCACTGGCTCTTTTGTGTTTCCCCAGCCAGTTCTCTAGCTATCTTTCTGAGAAAAAGTCTTACTAAGTCTCCAGACTGGCCTCAAACTCCCGTCTCAGTTGCCCCAGGACTGAGATTACCGGCATGAGTCACGACACCGGCCTTATAATGTACTTTCAAATACACATATATTCGGAGTACATGGTCTCTAAAGGACAGCTGTTTTTCCACATAGAGAAGGCAGCAGGAAGAAGGAAGAGCCTCTGGGAACTGCGGTCAACTGAATGTATCTAGAAGCCCTGTCAAGAACTAGAGTTAAGGTTTCAGTGAGGCTTTGAGTAATTTTCCTGTAGTTAGAGTGAAGATAAGCCGGAAAGCTCCTTGCATTTGAGGTTTTAGTAACAAGAATAATTGCCACAGAGGCCAGAGGCCAGGTCCATCCTGCCTGGAAACCTCTAGGAAACAACGGTCTCTTCTCCGACAACTAAGACAAGTGTTGGGCCAGGTTTGAATCTGGGCTCTGCCACTTTGCTACCTCTATGACTTTGTAATTTGTTTATTTTATCCTCAAGAGTCTTGGTAACTATACTGAATTATCTTTACCCCAGCGTTCATAACCTCCCTGACTTTGATAAACTTTCTGTTTTCAAAACTGAAAGTAGATGTTCTATGTATCTTGGAAAGAACCAGGCAGTGTGCCAAAAAGGAAGGCCTTTGTGATGGACCAAAGGCCCAAGGCAGCCCAGCATGGTTAGCGGACTATGACCCAGGAGACCAGGGGTACTTCTAGAAATGGGGGTTACAACCAAAAGGTCTACTTTTACCAACCTCACTTCCTAATCCCGACTGCCATTAATCCCTTGTGTGAATAAATTACTTAAAATGTCGATGCCTAGGGTTCCCCAAAAGAGGAACCATAATGATTACATGGTAGGCGCAGTTTCAAAGTTATAAACCAAGCAGCGTCCTCAGCATTACAATAAACTGTCATACCCAGCAGCCTATATGATTATTTTAAAAACATTAATGAGACAAGGTAAGTTAATGGTCAGAAAGCTTTGGAAACAGCAGAGCTGGGACCCACGCCCATCTCTCTAGACTTTGGCTCTGTTGGATCTCAGGCGCCCTGAAGTGCAAAAGCAACTGGACGGCCGCGGTCTGACTTCCCGGGTTCCCCGGGTCCCAGCCCCGGCTTCCAGGCGTTCAAGGTTCTCTATTCCGCACCTTCAGAGCAGGCCCACCCTCTCCCTGTCCTCAGAGACTATAAGGGTTCCGGCAAGTAAAGAGCAGGAGAGAAAGTTTTCCTACTTCCAGCGCTGACTGTTCGTCCACCCAGTCGCAAACCGGCCGCATCCACACCGCTGCCTCAAAGCAGCAACAAGGGGGCAGCGAGACTCAACCCTAGCTAATTCCGTTGGGACAGAGAACTAAGGAGAAATTAAAATTAACTCCAGGAGAGGAGAGAGAGGCACTCACGCTGGATGGCATCCAAGCAGGCTAAAGAGCCAAGTATCAGAAAGACCACGACCACGGAGCGAGCCATTCTGCGCGCTGATCTGGACCGAATGGGTGCCGCCCGGTGCTGGGCGCGCACTCTTATAGTCCCCACGACAGCAGCCAATCGAGACTCAGATCCGGAGGCCGTCACCAGTCTCCTAGCTGGTGACGCTGAACTAGGTTAAAAAGGGACTTTCCCATTTTCAGTTTCATGTTCTTATAAAGTCCCGTGGTGCTTGGAATAGCCGGGGCTGGACCCTTCGCACCCTGCGATCGGGGTGTGCTTCTGAGCTTGGTGTAGGGATTTCTGGCTGATTCAGCTCCGTTCGTTCTAATGCCAACAGTATCCCAGTCCGAGAAGAGCTTAGGACCTTAAGTTTTCATTCTTGAAAAGTAAAGCCAGCCTCTTAAGAGCATTAGCTGGCAGAACTGAATCAAACCTTGGGTTATAAATCCAGCCCAGGAATTCAAATGAGGTTTCAGGATTCCCTGCCAAAGACCCTCCTGCCCCAAGGGCAGCTCGGAGAATCTCGCTTGCTTCTCCCGGGTTTCTCCTTTGAGAGTTTTGGGAGCACGTCCTTGGGTACCGTTGCTAAATTTAGGTAAATTTCAGTTCTGTTTTTAGGTTTGAGGGAAAGACAACGGCTTAGAGCTCTGAGTTTCCAGACCATTCTCTTAGTAGTTCCGCCCCTAGAACAGT
Organism: Chionomys nivalis; assembly: GCF_950005125.1. Lineage (NCBI taxonomy): Eukaryota > Metazoa > Chordata > Mammalia > Rodentia > Cricetidae > Chionomys > Chionomys nivalis. The sequence goes on from NC_080094.1 coordinate 52,435,970, forward strand.
GTGGTAAAGTGAGTGGAAAAAGAAGAGACCTGAGTCCACGAATAAATTCTTTTTCTGGATGGGGGCGATAAAACTGAGAGGCGTTCCCTGGGGGGTCCTGTTTTATCCGCTTGGGAGACAAAGGCAATTTTATTCAGAGTGTTTATTACATCAGCTATGGACCCATCAAGGAAGTTAAACTCTTAGCCAGAAGCGCGCATGACAGAGACAAGCGGTGACCGCCTGGGTGCTGGAGATACCGCCGCCACAAGCAGCCAAGTTGAAGCAGCTTTAGAGAGCGCGCAGTAGGAAGCGGAAGTGCAGCATAGGGTCTCTGGGATTTACCGTAGCGACTTTGGGCTGGGCTTCCCCAAGGAGCACATACTTTCTGGATTTCTTTGACATGTTTTTAAAACCATTAACAATCTCTAGTGTGGAGCCCGTGTCTAAACTAGAGAAAACAGAATATTCTCCACGGACGAGGTAATAAACAGATACCCACTCCTACAGTGCCGATCCAACACATAGTATTTTTATCCAGTAATGTTTAAGGATCATAGTTATTTTGCCATCCCATTCTGTAAGTCTGAAATATAAGAATAATTGTTATGCATAAAAGCATAACTTAAGATACTTTTCTTCATCTAGTTTTTAAAAACTCATTAACATATTTAAGACATGAACTATTAATGTTAAATTATATTAAACACAGTGTTGAATTAATTGACTAGAAGATGCTTTCAGAAGCTAGAAAACTACAGGGCTTTATTTGTTTTGTTTTGTTCCTAGTTTACTATATCACAGAAAATTACTATATTTAAGTTCATTGAAGATAGAGTCTTTTCTACTCACATATAAACCCACTTTAAAAGTAGAAAGAAAGAAGTCTCAGGAGGGAAGCTGAGAGAGGTGCACACATTCCATTCCCAGGTCCTGGAAAAGCTGAGAGAAGTATTGCTTAGGCCAGAAGTTCGAGACCAGTCTGGACTATAAGGTCTTATCTCAAACAAAGAAGAGTCAGAGGATGGAGAAGTATTTTCAGTTTTCTGCATGTGGGGACTTCTGTGTCTTCTCAAACTCCCGTTTATGACACGTCTGGATGGCAAGACTGAAAGGAAAGAAAAACTGTCGTAAACTGTCGTTCAGACATGAGTGCTGGGGAGGTTGCCGTCAAGCCTGACAACCAAGTTCAATCCCTGGGACCCACCTGGGAGAGAATCAGTTCTGCAAGCTGTCCTCTGACCTCACACACACACCTACACACTCACACACTCAGTCAACAAACAAATAGAAAAGAAAAGAGAAGAACCCTGTGTGTCTAAGAGGACTGACCTTGGGAACCCATAAACACGACAATTTAATATTATAATATTATACTATTGTATAATCTCCCGGGAGACTAACTAACTGGTGGCTTTTTTTTCTTGCTACATGATTGCCTAAAAAATTTTTGCAATCAATACCTCACGAGAGTAAATATTGGCAAGAATTTTTATGCGCTCCTTACGGTAGCAATGTAAATGGCATAAGTATTTTAGAAAACATATAACAGTTTTATTTAAACCAAAACATTTTGGAGCTAGGGAGATGGGTCAGTGGTTAACAGCAATTGTTGCTCTTGCAGAGGATTGGGGCTCAGTTCCTAGCACCCATATGGTAACTGACAGTGCTCTGTAACCCCAGTTTCAGAGGATCCAAGGGGCATGTACATGGGACACATACACGCATGCAGATAAAATGTCCATACGAACAAAGCAAAGTAAGTCTTAAAAAGGTTTTAATTAAATATAATGGACCATTAGATCTAGTCTCTGTACTCAGGTGTTTTCCAAGGAGAAAGCAAAAGCATATGTTATACAATGACTTGTACATGAACGTTCACAGCAGCTTTGCTTGAAAAAAACTGTAAACCAGCTGGGTGGTGCTGGTGCACACCCTTAATCCCAGCACTCCAAGGCAGAGGCAGGGGGATCTCTGTGAGTTCACAGTCAGCCAGGTCCACAGAGTGAGTTCCAGGACAGCCAGGGCTACACAGAGAAGCCTTGTCTTGGAAAAACTAAAATAAATAAATAAGTAAAGCTGTAAACCAGAAATAATCCAGATAACCACCAACAGATACAAATTTTGTGGTGTAGCTCTGTCGATGGAATACTACCAAGAACAGACAAGAAATCAACTAACGATACAAGAGCATGGATCAAATAATAATTCTGGAAGAAGCCAGACAGAAGGATGTACTCTACATGAGTCTGCTTATTTAACTTACAAAGATACAGTAGTCTGTAGTGACAGAAAGCAGGTGAGTGGTTCCCAGGGTACAGAGGGGGCCTCAGAAGTAGGAGGAAGTGTTGGCGGTGACAACTGTTATTCAGAGTTCGATGTTGTTTTACAGATGTGCTCTTAAATCACTATTCGCCATGTATTTCAATATACTTACAGTATATTACTTATTATGATTACAAAAGGTAAACCCTGTGGCTGGGGAGATGGCCCAGTGGTTAAGAACACTTACTGCTCTTTCAGGGCACAGGATTTACAACCCAGCACCCACTCTGTTCACTTCAAGTCCAAGAGATCTGATACCCCACTCTGGCCTTTGTAGGCACAGGTGTGCACACACACTAAATAAATAAATAAATAAATAAATAAATAAATAAATAAATAAACGCTTAAAAGAAAGATAAACTCTGATAAGCACAGATACTTATTGCTAGATTAGAAAAAAAAAAGAACAAAGTGCTTGGAAAGAAAGAAAAGTAAGGTATCAAAGTGAGAGACAGGAACAGGTTAAGTTCATATGAGGGGACCTCTCCCAGCAGTTTTCCAAGACAGGTTTGTCTATACAGCAGGTCCACTAGAAACAATAGGGCGTTTTGCTGAGATCTTTCCAATGTTGTCCTCAGTCCCTTGCTAGTCAACACATGACCTAACATCAGCATCGACAACATCTAGGAGCACTTAGACATGCTGGGTCTTGGGTCCATCTCAGACAAACTGTAGCAAAATCCCCCTTTAACGGCATCCCAGATGACTCATACATACACCACGAATGTGAAAGTGCTGACCCAAACCATACAACTGTTTTGAAGGTGGACATTTATATTTATAAACAAGAAAATTGAAACAAGAATAACAAATATGCAGGGAGAAGAAGTTCTACAAAATTGGGATAATTTCATGTATGTCCATTGAATTTGCTTGTTTTCACATTAACAAAATGTAGGTAGCTTCCATGTTGTTCTGTTAACAGGGGTCCTTTTGTTCAGGCAAAGGCAGGGAATGTCATTTCCATTATCAAAGGCTAATGGGCTAGCCTGCCAGGGTCAGAGACATATTCCTCCAAGCTCTGAGAACTAGAGATTTATTTCTAGAGCCTGGAGTCATACATCTGAGGCTGAGAGCTCTGGGTGTCATGATGGAACTTAAGGCCCTGCGTTTTGATTGTCAAAGGCCGTGTACTCAGCACCTCATGAAACCCTTGGTTTGCAGCAGCAGCAGCAGCAGTCAGTGAGTCAATCAGTCAGTCAGTCAGTCAGTCCCCAGCAGGCCCCAGAAGCCCCCAGCAGCCAGTGTTAAGGTTCCTAAAGTTTGATATGGGGATCTTCAGCCTAGAACTCTTATGGTGACCATGACTCCCAATCCCTCATCTTCAGCAGCTCAACTTTTCACCTTCTGTATTGTCTAAGTTGGGGTTTTTACTGCTGTGAAGAGACACTATGACCACGGCAACTCTTATGAAGGAAACATTTCATTATAGTGGCTTGCTTACAGTTCAGAGGTTCAGTCCCTCATGGTGGAGAGCATGGGAGTATGCTGGCACGCATGGTCCTGGAGAAATAGCCAAGTGTCCTTACATCTTTCAAACAACAAGAAGTCAATTGAGTTACTGGGTAGTATCCTGAATACATGAAACCTCAAAGCCCGCCCCCACAGTGACACTTGTAGATGGACTTTCCCACCCAACAGTTACCAAATGACTTACACGGAAACTTAAATAAATTATAAATGCTCATCTGATAGCTCAGGCTTATTACTAACTAGCTCTTGCAACTTAAATTAACCCGATTTCTTATCTAAATTCTACCACATGGCTTATGGCTTGTTAGCTCATTTTTTACATGTCCTGCTTCTTCTGTGTCTGGCTGGTGACTCTGTGACTCTGCCCTTCTTCTTCCCAGTCTGTCTCTCCCACCCAATCTCTCCAGCCCATCTATAGGCCAGTCCGCTCTTTGTTAACCAAAGGGAATAATAATATTTACAGTACAAAGATTGTTCCACAGCAGACATATTTCCTCCAGAATGTCTGGACCAAATTAAAGGTGTATATCATCCAACCTGCTCCAACAAGACCACATATCCTCCAACTTCCTCCTAATAGTGCCACTCCCTATGAACTTATGGGGCCCAAACACATTCAAACTAGCACATGTATGCTTCCTCCATCCTTTGTCATCTCAGCCCGTTGTTCTCAGGAACTCTTTAGCTACCTCCTCACTGTAGCTGCACCACCACTACCACTGTCTCCTCTTCATAGTTGTCTGGGCTGGTTTCTTTTTTTAATTGATTTTATTGAGCTCTACATTTTTCTCTGCTCCCCTCCCTTCCTCTCTCCTCCCCTTCAATCCACTCCCATGGTCCCCATTCTCTCAATTTACTCAGGAGATCTTGTCTTTTCCTACTTCCCATGTAGATTATGTCTCTCTTAGGGTCCTCATTGCTGTCTAGGTTCTCTGGGATTGTGATTTGTAGGCTGTAGGCTTGTTTTCTTTGCTTTATGTTTAAAAACCACTTATGAGTGAATACATGTGATAATTGTCTTTCTGGGTCTGGGTTACCTCACTCAATATGATGTTTTCTAGATCCATCCATTTGCCTGCAAATTTCAAGATGTCATTATTTTTTTTCTGCTGTGTAGTACTCCATTGTGTAAATATACCACATTTTCCTTATCCATTCTTTGGTAGAGGGGCATTTAGGTTGTTTCCAGGTTCTGGCTGAGTTAGTTTCTTATCATCTTAACACAAGCTAGAGTTATTTGGGAAGAAGAACCTCAAATGAGAAAATGAGACACCAAATTATCTGCAAGTCTGTAAGTCTTTTTCTTGGTTAACGTTGTAGTTGGGCTCAGCCTAGGGACAGGGAGGTGGTGCCACCAAAGGTAGGTTTTTATATAAGAAAGCAGCTTGAGTGAACCATAAAGAGCAAACAGGTAAGTAGCATGCCTCCATGCATTCTGCTTCAGTTTCTGCCTTGACTCTGCTCAGTGATGCACTGTTACTTGGGAGTATAAGATGAAATGAGCCCCTTCCTCCCCAAGTTGCTTTTGGTCATGGTCTTTATCACAGCAATATAAAACCTAATTAAGACAATATTTCTAACTCAACTGGCTCTGCTCACAAAAGGACTTCAAGAAAGTAAAAAAAAAAAAAGATTCAGAAGAAGCTGTATATTAAGCCTAATAATATTATAACACCAGGGAACAGCACAAGAAAGTATCTACTGGCCTCCTCAAAAAATGACCTGAAGGGGCTGGTGAGATGGCTCAGTGGCTAAGAGCATTGCCTGCTCTTCCAAAGGTCCTGAGTTCAATTCCCAGCAACCACATGGTGGCTCACAACCATCTGTAAAGAGGTCTGGTGCCCTCTTCTGGCCTGCAGACATTGTATACATAATAAATAAATAAATAAATATTAAAAAAAAAATGACCTGAACTGCCTAGTTATAAATCCAGGAGGGGTGTGGCTGCAAATGAAGGATAGTGTTTATACCAATCAGCTCGGTTTTCAGTTCCATCGATCACAGGCCTCATACAGGGACATAGAAACAAGTCACAGGTCTCATGCTGCACCGATCATTGCCTTCTTACTGAGTCACCTAAGACTCCAGTCTGAAATGAGGAAAGCTAATGTCACCTACAGCTTACTAAAGTTTCTATCACCTGGCTGGCTTCTTTCTGGCAAAGATTATCAGAAGCACCCAGGACGGGAGCAACGCCTTCTAAAACAGACATTGGCTGGTGTGGTCATAAGAGGGGTTCCCTTTAGCGTTCTCAGAACAGCTGGGCTACCTTGAGGGCTTAGCCAGCTGGGAGAGAAGGTGAGCGAGCTACTTGATAGACAGCTTTCTGCCCCAAGCAGTCACGTATAAAGGAAAGAGGTACGACAACTGTCAGCTGTGGTGGCTATCTTGGTTGTCAACTTGGCTATGTCTGGGATTAACCAAAACTCAAGTGGGCGGGTTCACCTCTGAGGGATTTTTCTTTATTTAAATCATTTGAAGTGGGAAAACTCACTTTTAATCTGGATTTTCTTTTTCTGTTTAGTCCTGGATGTCCTGGAACTCACTCGGTGTTAGACCAGGTTGGCCGCAAACTCACTCATTCTGTAGACCAGGTTGGCCTCAAACTCAAAGATCTACCTGCCCCCACTCCCCTGAATTCTGGTATAAAAGGTGATGTTGCTCCACCACTGCCTGGTTTAATCTGGATCTTTTGAGGTGGAAAGAAACCCCTTTAATCTGGGCCACACCTTCTGCTGGCAGCCTGATATGGGATTCCCCTCTGTGTGCTGTGATTACTATTGATTAATAAAGAAACTGCCTTGGGCCTATAGCAGGGCAGAACAGAACAAGGCAGGGAAAACTGAACTGAATGCTGGAAGAAAGAAGGCGGAGTCAAGGAGGAGTCATGGAGCTACCACCAGAGACAGATGTGCTGGAACCTTGCTGGTAGGCCACAAACCTCCTGATAAAATATAAAATAATAGAAAATAATAGAAATGGCTTAATTTAAGATAGAAGAGTAAACCAGAAATACGCTTAAGCTATTGGCCAAACAGTATTGCAAATAATATAGTTTTTGTGTGATAATTTCATTTCTGGGCAGCCAGGAATGAATAAGCAGCCTCCACCTACACACTGGCGCTCCAACATGTGCTAGCTAAATCCACATAAAACCTGAGAGGGCTTGGAAAGGAATTCTAGACACAAAAGAACAGAGTTAAACATGGTATTTTGGTAGCAGCATTTGCCGGGTGGGCTCTGTTTGTTAGAAGCAAGAAGAGGCATGATTTCGTTAAGAGAGGTCTTCCTGATTCAGCAGTAGAAAACAACCCATGTGGTTTTGAAACGGTAACTTCCTGGTCCTTGCTGCCAGCATGAGCTCTGACTCTTTTAGGACCAAGCATTTAAACGGGGTTTGTGAATGTCTTACAAACTGCTTAATGGTGGTAGGCAAAACATTCATAGACATAAAATAAACAACTCTAAATTGTTTTAGTCGGGGAACTATTTTTTTGACTATGGTTATTCGGGCAATATTGTTACAGAAGCTCAGCAGAGGCATTCAATAAGGAAGAGGTCGTGAATCAAGAAATGAAGGCCGTCTGTAGAGACAGAACACCACTCCAGGGCCTAGCGTCTCCAGAGATCATTACGGCTCCATCACCACCTTTGTTTTAGCTCCAGGAGACTTGTGCTAGACTTTGGATCTACAGAAGTACAAGACAACAAAGTGATTTGAGTGAGAGAGTTTTGAGAAACTCATCGCAGCAGCAACAGAAAACCAGCCCAGCCCTCCTTTCCAGAAGCATACAGCTTCGGACCTGGTCACCAAAAACTTAGCTCCACATAAATGTTTGCCTTTCCAAAGTCTAGTTTGCCTTTGACGAAGCAGGCTCTGGCTTCACAGGCATTTGGGGTACGCTCATATTAGGTGTTCCCTGCTTTATGGCTGAGGAGAGTTGGAATTTTTGTTAGAGCCTTGTGCCATCCCCTTCCCTCACCACCTTCATCTGAGCTGGGTCAGCTCTGAGAACGTGGGCCCAGCACAGCACGAGAGGGACCAGTCCTGGACATGTGCCTTATATACATTATTCCAGAGATGCCACATTCCAGATGGGCCAGACCACCTGGGCTCCACTTGAGGTTTACAGTGTTACAGGGGGTTGAGAATTACAAGAGGGGACTTCTAGAACAGGACAGAAGTGTCCACAGTTTTGCCTTTTTTCTTCCTAGCCTGTACCAAAAAATTTCCACAATCTGCCCCAGCTTGTCCACCTAACACATTAATGCCCACAAAAATCATTCGGTTACTCAACAGTTCTGTACTCGTTTCTGCTACCTGCTAAGCACAGGGGAACTTTTCCCCAGAGGAGCTCTGTGAACTGTGGTTTATAGACCTGCAAATAGATCATGATTATCAGAACAGCAACTCACTCTCCAGGGAGCCAATAAGGAGCGGTCAACAGAAGACCTTGGAACCAAGGGAAAGAATCCAAACTTTGCCCTTTGGACTGTGATGCAGTGCCAGCAGAGACAGGCTTGCTCCCCCCACACCCAGGCAAGGTATATCTATGTAGCCTTCCTGGAACTAATTATCAAAGCATAGAAACCACGTTTGTGTAACTAGAGACCTAGACATTTCTATGTCGCAGAGTGAGGCCTCACTATATAGCCTGATTGGCTTGAAACTTAATGTGCCTCCCTCTGCCTCCCAAGTGCTGGGATTAAAGACGGGGTTTGTTATTTGTTTAGTTCCCCCATCCCCCCATCCCCCCCCCCGTCCTTGGTTCTTAAGACTTTCCACTTTCCTTCTTTGTTTTGGGGTGTTGTGGGTCAGACTCGGGGGTCAGGTATGCTAGCTCTACCACTGAGCTACATCCCCAGCCCCCTTTTTCTAGTTATAAACTACACAGCCATAAGAAAATTTCAGACAGTATAGATAATAATAAGATCACATGTTAGTCTACCTTCCAAGATATCCACGGCCAGTCCACTGGTGTATTTATGCCTGGACTTTGTTCACACAGATATGTGTATGGATACACATGTTAACGAAAGTCTAATCCTCCTGCATATATTTCTATGCAAACTGGCTTTTAAGTAACCATATGTCATGGATACTGTTTCTCTGACAGTATAGATATGCACTGTGGCTTTATACTTTCATAATATTTTCTTATATAAATACATCATACTTTTTTAACAGATGGGTTCTCATTATGAAAGGCTGTGAATGCTCAGATGTCTTCCTGCTTGAGCCTCCTGAATGCTGGGATTATCAGCTTCTACACCACACCCAGTTTAGACCATGCTTTTTTAAACCTAATCCTTCATTGGGGCATTTCCAGTTTTCCCTTACTAGCCCATCCTCTGTATCATGAAGCTGTCTTCCAGAGACTTTGTAGCAAGTTATACTTCCCACCTTAAACCAAAAGATCTACTTAGTTCCCTACACCTTCCCTTGACGGTTACTGCCACTGAAAAATGGCCTTACTTTAAATCTTTAAAGATTGTTGTGTGATATTTTGATCTCATTCTGACACTCCCAGTACAGCCCGGTAAAAGTTTGTTTTGATTCAGAGGGCGGAGCTAGCTGCTGAAACAAAAGTGAAACCTTCTCAGCAAAGCTAAAGCACGCACAGGCAGCCTGTTTATATTGGGTTTCAAGGTCTGAGTTGATGAGGACAGACTGACCAGGTCTCTTCCTCAAGGAACGGGTTCCACCAAGATACAAACTCAGTTCAGAGTTCAGAGCATTAACAATTATTTGTTTGTTTGGCACTAGCTACTAGCTGACCAAAATTAGCCATAGAGGTTTTGGAGGACTGAAGACAGATAGGGCAGGGTGTAAAGAGGGGTCTTGGCCCTCTTGGTTCAAATGAGAGAGGAGGTCACTGGTGGCTTCTCCACTGCTTCTCTGATCACTTTTTATCCCAGTAGCTGACTCCCGAGTTTTTATTGATAAATAGTAATTAGATAAACGCTTAATTTGGAACCCCACGTGAGGTGTCATTTGTAGTTGGGCTTTTCTTTGGGCCACCAGTTCAGAAAAAGTTATGCAGAGATTTGTATTCACTATGAAAGCTCAGTCAATAGCTTAGACTTGTTTTTAGCTAGCTCATAAAACTTAGATTAACCCATTTCTATTAATCTATGTGCTGTCGCAGGCTCATTTACCTCATCTACATATTATAGCTCATCTACATACTGTACACGCTGCTTCCTGTCTCCTTGTATCTCCACCTTTCTTCTTCCCAGGGTCCTCTGTGCCTGGAAATCCTGCCTAGCTACTGGCCATTCAGCTTTTTACTAAACCAATCAGAGTAACACTTCTTCACAGTGTATAAAAAGATTATTCCACAACAAAAGGTGATTGTTGGACAGCTTGTGTATGTTCTTTGCATTTCTGTTTGCAAATTCCCTATGTACAGTACTATTAGCCAAAACCCCTGGCTACTGAAGATGGACACTGGGGTGTGTGTGTGTGTGTGTGTGTGTGTGTGTGTGTGTGTGCAAATTTGACATAGGGTGTCATCTAGCCCAGAATGGCTTTTTTTTTTTTTTTTTTTTTTTTTGGGTTTTTCGAGATAGGGTTTCTCTGTGGTTTTGGAGCCTGTCCTGGAACTAGCTCTTGTAGACCAGGCTGGTCTCGAACTCACAGAGATCCGCCTGCCTCTGCCTCCCGAGTGCTGGGATTAAAGGCGTGCGCCACCACCGCCCGGCCCAGAAAGGCTTTGAATTGCTCTTCTGGCCCCTAAGTTCTAAGTGCTGGGTTACAGGTGTGCATGCCACATTCAGCTAAAGTAACTTTTATTTATTTGTTTGTTTGTTTATTTTTGAGGCAGGGTATCACTATGTAGCCCTGGCTGGCCTAGCACTTGCTATGTAGACCAGGCTGGTCTCAAATTCACAGAGACCTACTTGCCTCTGCTTCTCAATTGATATAGCACAAAAAGAGTTTATTTAAAGAATATTTGTAATGATAAGGGACGGGGTGGAACAGGTAGATTCATTTTCTGTATTATAAAGACATACTTGTTCTCTGTATCTTAACACATACACTGTTAATGGATTGTTTGTTCTGAGTTTCTCTCTCTCTCTCTCTCTCTCTCTCTCTCTCTCTCTCTCTCTCTCTCTCTCTCCACCAGATGCCCTCAATACAGGTGGAAACAAGCTAAACTTGGCCTTTCAAGTTCCCAGGCTCAAACATCCCCAGAATGAGAGAAGGGCTTGAGGGAATGACAAGAAAGACATCCCAAGTCTCAGAAATGTGGCCAGCCACCCAAACAGGGGCAACACCAAGCTCTGTGCCCCCACCCACCTTCTCCCTGTGGACTCTGCTGCCTGGAGATGGGAGACAGGCAGTTTTTAAGGTTTTGTTAGCCTACTGCCTTCTCAGATTACTGATTCTCAACAGAGCCTAATTTAAAGATTCAAGTCCGGCCTCTGTCGATCTGCCTCGGTGGTAACAGCGATCATGAACCCCAGTCTGCATATTCTGGAGACTCGACTGGGAGGGCTCTGGGACGCCCCAGTAAGTCGTTGAGTTAGCAAGGAGTCCTGATCAGCGCCTGGACTTGGGGCCTCTAAATGGGGGTGGAGTGGGGCCACTCCCTTAATCCTAGCACTCTGGAGGCAGAGGCAAAGTTAGCAAACAATTTCGCTTGAGGACTTTTCCTTCCTCTACTCCCTGACACTTGACACAGCTTCCTTCTGAACAGTTAAACCTTTGCACTTTTTAGTTTGGTTCCAGGGATAAGAGTCGCCTGACCTCTGGTTTAAAAGCCCTTCCTGTTCCATTCCCATCCCTGGGTTATGGTCTCTATGGCCTCCCTTTCTGTACTGTTTGGTTTATTTCAGGAAGCTCTGTCAGAACGGTGGTGCAGCCTCAGTTCCTGGGGACAGTCCCTTGAGACATGTTCTGGCGAGCTGAACTGGCCATTATTCTTATGCTGCTATTAAAAACACATCCATGCCCCACACTCGGGCAATGCAGGCTTATAAAGTTGTCTTTGCTCCCCATCCCTCACACATGTATGTTTATGTGATCAAATGTGTACATGCACAATACATGTGAGTGTATCACCACAGAGCCCTGAGGCTGTGGTGGGATGTCTCCACGGATCTTCCTCCAAGTTATTGACCCAGGCTACTTTTATTTATTATTTTTCTTGTTGAGACTGGAACTCATCAATTCCAGCTAAGACTGACTATTTCAGTGTGGTAAATTCTAGCAAACTTGGCCCAGGGGCCGCACCCTCACTCCTACCTCCCGCTTGCTGTTGACAGCCAGGTTTTTATGTGAAGCCTGGGGCTCTGGGTCTCAGACTTGCACAAGTCCCCTTTATCCATTGAGCAATTTATCCAGCCTGATTTTTGGCTGTGTTTTTCTTCTGTCTTCTTGCTTATATAAGAAAGTTCACTGGTTCACTGTCTATGGGGCTGGAAGTTCTGATCTCTTGGCTAGCCGTTGATGAAATGTAACATTTTATACCTCAAAGACTTTTATGAAACAAAAAATATGTAGAAGAATCTTTTTTAAAATCCAAACAACAATAAAGTTTGCTTAAACTTGCAACAGATAAGAACTTTATAAATGGGAATTGGGGGCCACTCCCTTAATCCCAGCACTCAATTCTCTGTTTCCCTCTGTCTTTGTCTTTCTGTCTCTCTGTCTCTCTCTCTCCCTCCATGGGGGAAGGATTGTGGGGGGGGGCGGATGTATGCATTGTGTGTGTGGGGGGGTGTCTCTCAGATCACTACAGTCAGCAGAGTAATAACACAAGGGAGACAACAAGGTAGTTCTTTCAACACAACTGAGTCTGACCCTGAGTAGTTTCTTTTAGGAATGTTGTTGTTGTTTGTTTTCTGAGATAGGGTTTCTCTGTGTAGCCCTGGCTGTCCTGGAACTGCTCTGTAGACCAGGCTGGACTCGAACTCACAGAGATCCACCTGCCTCTGCCGCACGAGTGCTACAATTAAGGGGCATGTGCCACCACATCATGTTATTTTAGGAATTTTCTTTTTCTTTTTTGGTTTTTCGAGATAGGGTTTCTCTGTGTAACAGCCCTAACTGTTCTGGAACTCGCTCTGTAGACCAGGCTGGACTCGAACTCACAAGATCCGCCTGTCTCCGCCTCCTGAGTGCTGGGACTAAAGGTATGCACCACCACCCAGCTTATTTTAGGAATTTTTAAGCATGACATAATTTGAGGAAAACTTTCTGGTGACAAATAATTCAATGTCATGTATACAATAAAGCTTAAGCCATGATTATATTGATTGACATGCTCATGACAAGGGTAAGAGGAAGAACCAGTGTGATGTGATACTATATATTGTGTGTATATACATATATATATACATACACATATGTACATATATGTTTGACTTGTTTTCAGCTGTTTGTCAGCATTTTAACTATTAAGGAACCAAGTTTTAACAAAGTCAGAGTTTATTTAAGTATCTGTTTGTGCTGAAGTCCACTTGCTAAACTTTGTGTAGTCTCCTAAGCATGGCTATTCTGACCCTTGACACCCACAGCCTTGGTCCTTTGTGAATTTATGATTGTGTGTTGTATTCTCCTTATAAGATTGGGTTCTGTACTGACATTCTGCAGAAGTCCAGCTCCTGACAAAGAACATGGACTGTGCTTCTGAAGATACTAGGACAGCACTCCCAGGACAGACAGAACTAATTTCAAGAACAGACCCCAGGTGGGCTTAGCCTAAGAGTCGTTCCTTTTGTACCTCTTAAAACTGGCCATAAAAATTGTTTTCCTTGGGTCTTTTTTGTTGTTGTTGTTTACTCCTTGACATCTATCACTCACTCTCCACCCACTGTGAGTAGATCAGGTCAGACCAGAAACAAGGGACAATCCAGGTCAAATCAATGATATCTTCAGGGACCGGGGGGATTGTCAGGGTCAATTCTGACTCATTCTGGACACAAAGGCTTCTGTTTATAATCCCACTCCATGGGTTCCTAAGAAGGAAGATGGTGAATTCGAGGTCAACCTGGCTACACACAGAGACCCTGTCTCAAAGCCAAACACCAGTGGAATTTCTTGTGCCAGGCGCTGGAAAAGCAGTGAAGCCTGGAGGTTATGGAGAAACGATTCTCACATGTGCATGTGCTTATCTAACATGACCTAAGTGTCTTCTAACCTTGTCCCTGCTTGTATTCTGTTTCTGCTTATTTCAGACACAGAAGTGTTTCAGAAATGTTCACACCAAGTCATGGCTGCTTGATGTGCACGGTGTGCTCTGACATGCATGACTGTGTGCTGGAGAGTTCCCTTACCAGCAATAAACGATGCTGACACTCAGCTGAGTGCGTGGTGCCAGGATGCCACCTTTCCAATAACAAAGCTTTGTAGATATAAGTGACTAGGGGACGGGAGGGACTGATATGGTTTAATATGATTTGATTTCTGTATTATAAAGACCTAATTGCACTGCACATTGTAAAATGGTATCTGCACATACATACATACATACATACATACATGTTATCACTAGCTTAGCATCTACACACTGTTAAATGTTTGTTCTGAGTTAACTACTGCCCAGCCCAGATGTTGCCAGAGGAGTACAAAGTTGGTGCCAGTTAAAAAGTAACTATAGACTCACATTTCAATAGTGCCTGAGCCCAAACATTCACAGAATGAGGGAAGAGCACAAGGGATGTGACCTTACCAGAGCAAGACACAACTCTAACAAGATCGATTGCCTCTGTGACCCCGCCCCCAACACACACACACACACACATCCACCCTCTCCCTGGATACTCTGCTAGCTGGAGATAGGATGGAAGCAATCCCTTTACATTGCTGTGATAAATGCCATGACCAAGGCGACTTGGAAAACATTTAATTAGGCTTAGATTTCAGAGGGTTGGAGTCTGTGATGGCAGAATTAAGGCATGGAGGCAGGGACAGCTGAGAGCTCACATCTCAAACTATAAGCAAGAGGCAGGGAGCCACTGGGAATGACACAAGTCATTTGAAAGCTCAAAGCCTGTTCTCAGTGACAGACTTTGTGGGCATCTCTGTGACCTTCATGAAGAGCAGAGAGACAAACTGCCAGAGGCAAAAAGGCAGTTCAGGCCGGGTAGCAGTGGCACTCAGGAGGCAGAGGCAGGTGGACCTCTGTGAGTTTGAGGCCAGCCTGGTCTACAGAGCTTGTTTCAGGATAGCCAAGGCTACACAGATAAACCCTGTCTCAAAAAACAAAACAAAAGACAGTTAAGTTCAACAGGATTCAATAGCAGGTATTGGTTGAAACTTTGTATAGTGGTATATTATTTGTGTTTTAATAAATAAAGCTTGCCTGAAGATCAGAGAACAAAGCAGCCATACCAGTCAGCCATATAGGCCAGAGAGTGGTGGCATGCACCTTTAATCCCAGGATTTGGGAGACAGAGGCAGATGGATCTCTGTGAGTTCAAGACCACCCTGGGCTATACAAGATTGAATCTGTCTAAAAGAGAAACAGAGCTCACACAAAGGCGATCCCAGCACTTGGGATCACACGCCTTTAATCTCAGCACTAGAGAGGTAAGACAAGGGTGACATGGCTGGGCGGAGACAGGAGTCTAAGGGGTAGAGACAGGAACTGAGTGGATGTGGAGTCCTCAGGACTCGTGGAGACAGGATCCCGTCCATTTTCCATCTGATGTGGAGGGAAGAGCCAGGGGCTGGCTGCTTTGCTTTTCTGATCTTTAGGTTGAACCCAATATCTATTTATGGGTTTTTATTATTCATGCTACAACTTTGGAAGTCTGACCTCGAATTGTTTATTTTAAGCACAGTTAAAGTACAACACAATTTAGTGAAAACAGTTCTTGTGATAATTAACTCAATGCAGCATGCACAACAAAGCATACATTAATCTCCTTGAGAAACAGATCATGCGTGAAATCACCCAAACTCTTTGTAAAGTTCATGAAGACTTTCTGGGAAAAACAAATTTCTGTGTGAGGGTCTGGGAGAGAGAGGATCCAGTGCTGGAAAACCTCTAGCCACACAGATAAAGCAGAAGTCACTAGACTAATAAGCATGTCTGCTCCAGTCTTCCTGGCAGAGCACAGCTTTTGAATTCCTTCCCTTGAAGGAACAGCCCTGTGTGTTTAACATTCCAGGTTCTTGGCCTTCCTAAGGCTGTGACCCTTTAATACAGTTCCTCCTGTCATGGTGACCTCCAACCATAAAATTGTTTTCATTGCTACTTCTTAACTCTATTTTTGCTACTGTTCTGAATAATAATGTAAATCTCTGATATGCAGGATGGTCTTAGGAAACCCCTATAAAAGGGTCATTTGACCTTGACCTCCACCCCATCACCCCCACCCCCTCACACCCCTTCTGCCATGGGTCTCATGAGAAACACTGTCTAGCACACACCTGTGAGCACAAAGGCTTTGTGTCTCTAAGTACTCTTTCTAGCAAGGCCACACCTCCTAGCCACCAACCAGACACCAAGTATTGAAATATCTAAGACTTCGCAGAAATATATAATACCTCATTCAAACCACCACGGCAGATTTTAGGATGTTAACTTGATGCCTTCTCAAGCTGCAACTTGCACATTCCTCTCCAGTCTTTGCTCCTTGACTTTTGTGGTAACAGGTATCGTGAGCTCTGTCTAGTATTCTGAATACATCTAGTTGTTAGAAGTAGATATAAGTGGAGTGGGAGTCAGGGAGATGGCTCAGTTGGTAAAGCGAGGACCTGAGTTCAGATCCCTAGCACCTACATCAATGCTTGGCACTGTAGTGCATGTCAATAACCCCGGGGCTGGGAGGGTTACAGACACAGAACATGTGTGAGTTATATCCAGGATGCCTGCTATCTAGGCAGGCTAGCCCACATAGAAAGCTGCAGGTTCTATGAGGGACTGTCACCAAAAATGAGGAGTAGAACGATAGAGGAAGACACCTGACATGAATCTCTGTCCTCTACACATGCGTACATGGGTGTGTGCCCACCCCATCCCCCTGCAACCTGTACACACACCGAAAGAAAAAGTCACAGAGATGAAGCTGGGGGGTAGGTCAGTAGAACACTTGCCTAACATGCACAAGGCCCTGGGTTCGAACCTTAGTATTAAAGAGATTAATAAATAGGTTACTTTAATCATTCAGTTTCTCTTTTAGAATTAAACACTTGGAGGGAGGCTTTAAGGGGCAGAGGCTGAGGAAGGAATTATGGTCTGTGGTTTTAGCTCTGAGTACAGCAGTCACTATGGACTGAGAGTTCTCTGTCAGCTTGGGCAAACCCATCTCTTCTAGCTTGAGATCCCCTGGCAGGACGGGCAATGAGAACCGACCTGTTCCGGTGACCAGCGTGGTCCTGCCATGGTGCTCTAGAACAATTACTCCCACCAGCCAGATCCCCACAGCCTCACTGGAGATCAGTTACCAGCTTGTAGGTAGATCAAAATGGGTTTCTAGATTTCTATCACATGTCTGCCGAAAGCCGAACTTCCAAGCCAAGGCGGTGGTGGTGCACACCTACAATTCAAGTATTTGGAAAGCTGAGGCCTAAGGATCCTGAGATTGAGGCCAGCTTGGGCTACATAGGGAATTATAGGTCAAAATCAGTTCCATAGCAAGACCTCTCAAAAACAAAAGATTCACTTGCCCAGGGCTTTTGTAAATGTAGCAGTTAAATATCGATAATAAAAAGTGTGGGGGCTGAAGAAACGGCTCAGTGGGTAAGAGCGTTGTGTGGGAATGCAGGGGCACCTGAGTTCAAATCTAAATAAAATTTGGCTGTGGCTGCATGAGCCTGTAAGCCCAGTGTTGGAGGTCAGTACAGGAAGATCACATGAGCTCGATGGCCACCAGCCTAGCAGAAATGACTAGCCCCAGGCTCAGTGAGAGAGCTTGTCTCAAAAAAGACAGAGTGACAGAAAACACCCAACGTCTTCCCCTGAGCACATTCATCTGAACACAAGTGCACAGTGCACGCGCACACGCACACACACACACACGCACGCATGCACACACACACACATGCACGCACATACACACACGCGCGCAAACACAATGAAAATTTTAATGTGTTGAGCTATAAATCACTAGAGAATTACTTGACTGGGTATTGAATACAGGTTTGAAAAGCAAAGTACCTTTTCTTATTTATACAGTCACCTTTCTCATAATGTAACCAGATGCATATATGGAGAGAAACAATGAGAACTTTGAGATTTGGGGGAGGGGCTTGTTTGGCTGGGTTTTGTTTGTTTGGTTGGTTTTTGAGACACTGTCTTATGTAGCCCAAGCAGTTCTTCAACTCTCTATGTAGCTATGGTGACCTTGAATTCTCAATCCTCTTGCCTCCTCCTTCCAAGTGCCCGGGTTAGAGGTGTGTACCACTATGCCTGGATTGGAGACTTCTATAACCCAGGCCATGTTCATGCTAGACAAGTGCTCTAACAACCGGGCTACACCTCCAGCTCCTTGTTGAGTTTTAAAAAGAATGTTTAAACATTTATTTGTTTCTGTTGTGTGTATATACACACATGTGTGTTCATGCTCATGCCCTGGTGTATGTGTGAAGAGATGGGGGAGAACTTGCAGGAGTCAAGTTTTACCACGTGGGACCCCGGGGATTGAACTCAGGTCATCAGGCTTAGCAGCAGCATATTTATTCACAGAGCGTCTTTCTAGTCTCCCATTTTTTAGTATGTTTAAGGATTTATTTACTCAAATTCTTTGCTTTATCTGAAATTTGGCATAAATATATTCAGTGTCGTCTCACTTTTTGAGGTGAAATTTATGGGTTTTTTTTTTTTTAAGCTTCATGATGAGGTGTCATCATTATGTTCTTAGCAATGTCCTGGGGACCACATGGAGGGAGGCATGGCTGGAGTATGACACACCTGGGTGGCAGCTGCAACCTGAATAACAGATGCTCCAGAGACCACGAATCATCTGGGAATAACATTGCAATAGGGATTCCATGCCAGAGTCAATGACGTATTTAAGGAGGGTGAGGCGAAGGCAAATACAGGTCACTACCCGTGTCCTTAAAAAATAAGCCTTACCTACAGGGATCAATCAAGCCCTGCACTAGTCTAATTTTAGGTTGGACAGTTGTTAGGCATCCCTGGAGAAAACCATCTCTGTGCCAGGTTGCGGTCCCTTCAGAGTCTTCTGGTACAGCTAGTTTCTCCCCCTCCTCTTCTCCTCCTCCATTTGTTTGCTTCGAGACAGGGTCTCACTATGCAGCCCAGGCCTGAACCAGCTCTAAAGCCTCAGCTGGCCGCAAACTGGAGACAATCTTCCTGCCTCGGCCTCCCAAGTTCCAGGCATGGAGCTCAGGTGGCTGGGTGCCTGGCTAGCGTTTACAAAGCCCTGCTCCAGACCACACACATGTAATAGCAAATGATATGGAAATATAATTGTGTTTTGCCTCCAGTAAAATGCATACCTACATACCACAGCCCCAGCTCTTTCTGTGAAACTAGCCGAGACGCTGTAAGTCCGTGCCATCTTGTGCAAAGGCGGTCTCACCCTTAAGGGCACCATTGGCAGCTGGGTAAGTGAGCTGCTTGCTGTAACCCAGTGAGGCTCAAGCACCCTCAGGTGGACTTGGAGGAGTCTTGGATGCTCGTCCCAGCGGCAACCTCCTCGGGACGCATCCAGAACTTTCCTCCCTAATTAGGCTGGAGTAAAACTTAGGTATCTAATGGAAGCAAAGTTCGTCACAAATTCCTAAACCTCCCTTAAAGGACACCTTTTTAAGCATTTGCCCACAAAATTGCAGCCAGCCCCATCAAACTGTACTCAGATCTTAGACAGTTAAATATACAATTTATTTCTCTAACCCAGTGAAGAGGGATTTTGTTTGTTTTGTTTTTATTGTTTTGGGTGTTTTTTTTTTTTTTTTATCTTTTGAGACAAGGCCAAATTCTGGTGAACAACTTGGAATTCACTATGTAGCCCAGGTTGGCCTTAAATCTAAGCCTCCAAGTGCTGGGATTACAGGTGTGGGCCCTATAATCAGTTAAGAGTTTTCTTGTTTGTTTGTTCTTATTTTGTTGTTGTTTGGGTCAGTCTTGTGAAGTCTAGTGTGGCTTCAAGTTTCCTAGGTAGCTGAAACTTCCCTTAAACTCCTAACCCTCCCGTCTCTCCGTCTCCATCTCTCTAGAGTGAGGACCACTGGCCTGTGCTACCACACCTGACTAAGAATTTTCTTATTAACGTTCTCATACTTCTACACTCGCTCAGCCGTGAAGCATGCTGGCCCTTTAACAGGTGAGCAGAGCTGAGTCTTCAAAAGCTAGGGGAAACAAGCAGGCCCCGGCTGCCATGGCTAACCTACGTGGGAAGGACAGCAGCAGTCACGTGGTGGGTGTCAAGCAACAGGATGTCACTGTACACAGACAGTGGCTGGTTGTCGTCTTCCAGGGCCTAGCCAGATCCCTACCGTCTGTCCCTCCTTGAGGCTGAGCTGGTCGGGTGGGAGGGAGGAGGGTGGGGGCTTATGCTTATTTGAGACCTCAGACTCTGACTTCTTGAAGCCTTGGGTCAGTAATTCTCTGCCCACCGTGCTGAAAGGAGACCATGGACGTTTTAGGGGCCAGCCCATCCTTATCGAGGAAGAGAGGGTCTCTGGGTCTCTTCTCCGTCCCAGGTTTCCCTTCTAGAGGCTTCTCTATCAGTGAGGGACACAACTGACAAGGAATCCCACCAGGCTGCTGAGATGAAATATCTTGAAGGTTTTACCACGTGGGCCGAGTGTCTACAGAAAATGTCCAGAAGGCCACAGGCAAGAGGTACACACCAGCGTGGTTAAGAGACCGGGCGCAGTACCGTGACTGAAAGCTCTGCAGTGGCTAGCTAGCTACTGGGATGGGGTTGTCTGGGCTTTTGTTTTCCTTGCTGCTGTGGGAAAACTATCAGCAATGCTGTAACAGCACTGTATGACTGTTTGTAGGCATGTGGTGTAACGTAGGGAGCATACAGAGTTAAGTTGCACGGAATGGGGACAGCTGAGATGAGCTCATTTAAAGAGGCAACAGAAGGGCTTTTTAGATTAGGAAGAATGGGTGGAGAAAGAGGCCTGTGGTTTCCATTCAGACCACTGAAGTGATTCCTGGGCAGTGAAGGGGTTTGGTGTCTAAGTGCTGCTCATGCTAACGGCAGCTCGTTTGGGAGTGTCCTGGGGCGGAGCTAAAACAGCATGGTGTTCAAAAATGGTTCTAGAGCCCAGTGGTAGAGGCAGGTGGATCTCTGTGAGTTCGAGGCCAGCCTGGTCTACAGAGCTAGTTCCAGGATAGTCAAGAATACACTGAGAAACCCTGGGGGGAGGGGGAAAGAAAGAAAAGGAAAAGAGAAGAAAAATGATTCTAGAGATGGCTTCTGAATGGAGCTTCTGGTTAGCATCAGCTTGTCTAGATCAGAGTTTTCGCACCATTAATACAGCAATGTCTCTCTCTGTCTTCTTCCCCAGGCCTGCACTTACACCAGGGGCCAAGCAAGTTCTCTGTTCCCCTGGCTCCTGAAGAAGGCTCAGTATCTGCCTTCCACCTGGAGAAAGTGGAAGAGGAGAATGAAGAGGAAGATGTGTGTTCAGATCAGGCCCCAGATGTGGAGGAGGAAAGGAATGATCTCGGGGATCCAGCCATCCTCAGTGTCATCCAAAATACCCAAGTACCACGGCAGGTAGGGCTGGAGAGAGCGGTCCTGAACGTCCACGTCCTTCACAGACTGTCACTCAGGAATCCTCTTGTCGCCTCTGCTGCTTTAAGACCCGTTTTGAGTTACCAGTGTTTATTTCAGATATGACGCTGAGCTGGGGCTTTCTCCTTCTCCTTCCTCCTGTCTCCCATTGACGCTTCTGCAGCTGTTCTTTACCTTAAATCAGGTCCGAAGCCAGGTGCCGTGGTGCACACCACACCTGCAGTCCTAGCACTAAGACTCCTGAGGAGGAAACAGAAGCATCATGACCTGTCCTCAGTCTGAACTGCATAAAGAGACCCAGGCACAGACAGACAGACCGGGGGTGTGTGCATGTACTCTCTCTCTCTTTCTCTCTCTCTCTCTCTCTCTCTCTCTCTCTCTCTCTCTCTCTCTCTCTCTCTCTCTCACACACACACACACACACAAGTGTGCCCTAAAATCAAACAAGCAAAAATCCACAAGGCTGGGGCAGGAGGCCACTCAACTGGTACAGGCCCTGCCTTGCAAATGTGAGGACCTGAGTTCAGATCCCGGGAACACATGTAAACCCTGTATACAGCAGTGTGTCCCTGTAATCCTAACCAGTGCAAGATGGGAGGTGGGGACAAGAGGGACCTTAGGAGCTAAGGCCAGCTTGCTCAGCTTTCCCAGCCTATGTGGCCAAGTTCCAGGCCAATGAGAGACCCTGTTTCAAGAAAAAGGTAGAAAAAGCCTGTAGACCAACACCTGAGGTTCCCCCTCTGCCCTTCACACTACACACAGCCACACACATGCATGTGTGCCTCCAAGTTCATGTGGACGCAAAACCCCGCAGGGTCCTGTGTCTCCCATAGATAGCCACCCGACTATTGGTACGTCCCTTTTGTTTTAGCCTTGTGTCTTGGCAGGCCATGCCTCGTATGTGATCCCTTACATTCACACAACCAGTGGAAAAAGACAAGGACTTCCAGTATAAGGACTTGGCCCTCCTGCAGCCTACCCCTAAAACGTTAGCCCTCTTCTCAGGAGGAAGAAGGAGCCTGGCGCATTTGGCCTTGAGGATGAAGGGGAAGGCCAAGTTGTTACTCTCCCAGCTGCTGAAAAACTGACTTTGCTACCCCAGCCTTGCTCCCACGAAAACAAAAAGCAGAAGACAGTGTGGGGTCCGTTCGAATCTGGCATTTCTTCCTTTCTGTTCCAGAGAGGCCTGCACGGTTCCTCTGGAGCCGAGGCCCTTGGTACCCTGGGGATGTCACAAGCCTCCTTGCATTTTCTGTGCCAGGTGAGTCGAGTCGAGTCTCTGTCCTGTGAGGAGGTGACTGAGTGACACAGAACATTTCCATTCCTGGAAGTGCTGAATGCCCCTTGCTTGCTTCGTTATATTCAGTCTACCCTTCTCCTTGCCCTGGAGAAGAAGCGCCCAAAGTGAGGCGTTGGTATGGGGTGGACAGCCACACCAGGCAGAAGAGCTTGGTAAATGACAGGTGGTGCAGGATGGCCTTAATAAGTGCTACGGGAGCAACTGTTACTCATACAAAATGGGACACGCAATAGATTCCCACTCCGACATTATAAAATATCTCAGCAGATGATCAAGTACTGAACTCAGGGGCAGCAAAGACACCGACTGCCCATGAAGTACTTAATAGTGTAAGAATGGAAGACTGGGAAACCCCGTAGGGAGAGCTATAAGGTAACTGAGCTCTGCTGAGGGCTTGGGTGAGGCAGGAAAAAAAATGCTAAGAAGCCTGCCCTCAGTAGCTGAAGATAGAACACAAAAGCAGAAGGATGTTCAAAAGCATCCTCCTCCCCCATCCTCAAAGACGGAAAAGGCATCTCCTAGGAGGTGGCAAACTGTCAAAGGCAGGAAGCATGGTCTCCACAGCTGCCTTGAGGGTTTTGCAAAACACTGGGCAAAATCACTGAGGGGAAAAGGCAGGTGAGCAACCCAGAGGGAAACGACCTGAGCAGAGGCAGTGTTCACTCTTCTCTCAGTGGAGTATCCCCCGCTTGTCCCCTGGACTATCTATGGCCAATTTCTTTCCAGCCTGCATTCTCAAGGGCCAGCTTCCCAGGCCGCCACGTGGGACCTCACCAGCCTTCACTGGATCCTCTTCTGTCCTACAACCCACTGACCCCATGGCCCCCTAAACTCAGGTACCAGGGACAGGCTGCACAATGAGGACAGGCTGAGTTCCTCCCATAGGTCATAAGACATGGTGGCCAAGGACCACCTCCATTACCTTCTATCAGTTGCCACAGAAAAACACTTAGATACACTAACAAAAATTGGAAGCATAGTCCAGTCTCTGCTCCCTCACAGCTGAAGAAGCAGAGCCCCGAGGGATTAAAGAAGAGAGGTGGGCTACCCCGACAGATTAGGCCTTGCTAACAACCATGCCAAAAGGTTGCCTATTGTGCCTAGATTGTTGGCAGTCAGATTGCAGAGAACCATTTCTTGGGATGAGGAAATGAGGATTGTGTTGTTTTCTGCTTTTTGTGGGGGGAGGTATGTAAACGTACAGGACTGCCTTAGATTTTACTGGAGTTTACCCGGTGAATGCATGGACAGTTGGGGTGCAGGGCAGAAGTTTTCCCACTCAGCTGATTTCCTTTTAAGCCTTCCCAGGCATCTGACGCAGCTCCACCCTCAGCACCAAAGGATCCTACTGCGGCAGAGGAGTCAAACCGTGAGGTAAGGCCTAGATGAGAAGCAGGGCTGAGGGGAAGCAGTCTGCACGTATACCGGGTATTTCCTGTGACTAGCCATCTTCCCCCACTGCATAATGGTACTCCATCACTGTTGCCCAACACTGCACCTTTTCCGGTCCTTCCAAGAACACTCCACTGCCTGCTCACATCACCTTGGGAAGTCACAGTGGCAGGACTTGCCTAAAGGGATGTTTCTGCTGGCTTGAAGTCTCCTAGCCAAGAAGCCTTGGTCTCTGAAGCCAGACACCTATGCTAACCTCATGACCCGAAAAGAGAAGGACTGGGTGATAAAGGTGCAGATGGTTCAGCTGCAGAGTGAGAACCCTCGCCTGGACGATTATTACTACCAGGTGAGCTCCCGACCCCCCTCGTCCCACCTTTAGACCTTGGCCAGATGAGTTAGGACTCCTGGACCTTGTGACCCTCACTCCAACTCCTAGGGGCCACATCTGATTAGGTGCTGGCACAATCACTCCAAGAAAGAACCCATCTTCCTAAAGTTAGTGTTCCAAGCCCCTTCCCTCCTTGTCTCCTACACTTTGGTCTAATGGAGTTATCGACTCTTTCCTAAATACCCAAGGCTGGTCTCTCCATCCTTTTGAGAGGTTCCCATTTCTACCCTGGAAATGTGGGCCTGTCCACATCTGTGCACTTTTGTGAGCCTTCAGGATACTTTATAAACACCTACACTCTTTGCTCCCTGGACCCTCAGGAGTACTATCAGAAGCTAGAGAAGACACAGGCAGACAAAGAGCTGCTTGGGCAGAGGAACAGGGCTGAATCTCTCAAGCTGGTCACGCCTCACATCCAGAAGGCAGAAGTTTATGAGTCAGGTAGGGCCAGACTGCTGGCTTGGGCTGGATATCTGGGTGCAAGGGTGTTCCTGTAGAGAAGCATGCTCCTCCTGGCTCTCTTATGCAGTGGTACGAATTGAGGGTTCCCTGGGCCAGGTAGCTGTATCAACATGTTTTAGCCCTCGCCGAGCTATTGATGCCGTATCTCATGGAACTCAAGAGCAGGTAGGAGAGTGTGATCTTTCTAGAATTTTACCTGCCCCTGTTGTCTAGAATGCATTTGTGTTTGGGGTTTAAACACTCTTACATTGTGACATATGGATGAGGAAGCAGCGCGGGCAGACTTTGTATCTAGCCCTTTCCAGCCGCACTGACGGTGTGACTGACAGCCAGGAACCCCTTGTGCCTAGGATACGGGAGCTGCAAGCAGTCAGAGGCTCCGAGTACTCTCCCTGATTGAAAAGGTGAGATAAGCTCACTGAGAGATGGATGCTCTTGACTAAAATTTTAAGGATGGGCTATTGCTCAATTAACCACCTCTCCCCCCTCCCCGCCACTGTCAAATTCCCAGATGTTCCTTCAGTTGCTAGATATCGAGGAGGGCCAGAATGATGGGTTTCCACAGCTCTACCACTCGGGGAAACAGAGCAACCAGGTGGAGAAGCTCTTTCAGGCCTTAAAGACCCAGGGGCAGGACAACCTGGAGTGAGTATGAGAGAGTCCCACCTTAGCCTCAGAAGAGGAGGCTCAGCGGCTGTGGGGGCTGGCTGCTGGCATGAAGCTTTCTTTCCTGGCACAGGTCTTAAAACACTCTCCTCTCTCCCCTGTAGGGAGACAGCAGATAGCCTTCTGCAGGTGCTGTCTGTGAGGAAAGGGAAAATTCTGGTGGCTCGGCTGCTCCCCTTCTTACCCCACGATCAAGCAGTTAGCCTTCTCCTGTATATCACCTACCATCTGCCTCTCCTGATCCTGAGGGACATGGCTGACCAGGTACTGCAGCAATGAGTGGCAAAGAGGGTGGTCTCGATGGGTTTGGGGTCTTTTCCTTCCCCTATTTCCCCTCCCTTCATAGAGATGCCAGCAAGAGATAGAGTAGTGTGCTGCCCACCCCTCAAATAAGGAAGTTACAGAATGAACAACCATAGCAGCAGCAGATCATCTTCAGGTATGATGAGAGAGGAAAGTAGGTGAGCGGCCGTGCAGGTATGAGTGCGCAAAAGAGGAAATAAGGGTCCTCTGAGGAGGGGTGAGTCTCGTCGGCGTCCTATAGAAAGCCACTGTAAAATAAGTCAGTATTCTAGGACTCCATTAGGAATAGAGAGTCATGAGCAGTGGGAGGCCTGGTGAGGACCTGGACCACGAAGCTGTGTACAGCCCGTCAGCCAGGGAAGGAACTGGAGGTAAAGATAAGGGGATAAGGCTGTGGTAGAGTTGGGAGAGATGCTTAGTGATTTTCTTGTAGGCTCTACACATTTTATTCAAACCTCTGGGAAAATACATCCGTTATTTGACCTTCCATCAGCTCCTCCATGGACTTCAGGGTCTAATGTTGCTCCCCCCTGGCACCTCAGAGCGGCCAGTCTCTGTGGTGCTTCAGAATCAGGTAATATATCTGGGACACTTTTCTTTCCATAGATGGCTTTTTGTTTGATTTGATTTTTTTTTTTGAGACAGGGTCTCATATAGCTTAGGCTAGCCTAGAACTCTCCAGCTAGCCAAGGATAACCTTGAACTCATGACCTTTATGTTGGCATGTGCCACCACGACAGTCCTCCCATAGATGACTTCTCAATGGCCTACTAGAAATTGTAAAGAGGATAGTCTTATCTCTACACAAATTGTATCCTCAATAGCACTTCTCAGTGTCCAGGGAGAACTGGACATGGTCTACTCCTAGTATGCAGGAAGCTGAGGCAGAAGGACCATGAGTTCAAGATCAGCTTAAGCATCACAGGGAGGGTTGGGACACCCTAAACCTGTCTCAAAACTTTCCAGGGAGCGCAGGATTATCTGAACATAGCTTATTAAGTACCAGGTCCTTGGTCCCACTCCCAGGAAGATAACAAGGAGCTGTGTGTTTCCTCTCTCTGTTCTCTTCCTTTCCCCATCTCTTCTCTCCTTTTCTTTCTATACCGTCTGGCACTGTTGCATCTCATTATGTGGTGAGACTTGTGGCAAATGCCACAGTGGAAAGGCCGTGTGGTACAGGACTTCTTACCTCCTGGTATTTAGAAAAGAGAAGTACACATCTTGACTCAGGGGGTGTGGCTCCGTTGGTGGAGTGTTTGTGGGGTGTGCACAAAGTTCTGGTTTCGGTTTCTAGCACCACACAAAGCGAGGTTGGTGGTGCATACTTGAAAAGAAAATAGAAACGAGGGTATCAGGGTTTCAGGGTCACGTTTGTCTTTGCGGTGAGTTAAAGGCTAGCTTGGACTATCTGAGATCTCTGTGTGGCGGTGGGGGGGGGTGCCACATATTTGTGATGGAATCCCTGTGACTGCTGGTGGTAACTGCTTCCACACCAAAAGTCTTTTTATTGTGTACCCTTTAGAGAAAAAAAAAATGGAGGCATCCCATGTGTTTATAACATTAGTTTTTTCTTCTAAAGAAGAGATAAAAAGTCTTTTCTTTGTCCTGAGCATCCAAATAAGTGACAAATTAGGCACTTCCCATAGCATTGAACTCTGCCCCCAGTCCACAACAGCAAGTCTGTAAGTATTGCCGCTTTAGACTTGACAGACTGTGTTCATAACTAGTGAATTCTCTTGTGCAATCTCCTCTGTAGCTCTCTGCTGAAGGTGGTACTTTTGAAAGTGCGGCCCACAGACTACCGACTCATTCCTCATCTACTGACTGACATCCCCCCCCCCCCCATTTAGTCAGCTCTCAAAGGCTTGTGGAAAGTTCAGGGCAGTGAGTTCTTTTTTAGCTGTAAAATCTGACCACTCTTGTGGCATTGGTCTCCATCTGCACACGCAAGTCTATCCTTCAGGAGGAAGCCAGCAAAACCAGAGAAGCCCAAAATGCCTAGGTGACCCCCTTTTGTGTCGAACTGTCTATTCTATCGCTCACAGTTTGGGATATCTCTGCTTTATGCCCTGCTGAGTCATGGAGAGCAGCTGGTGTCCCTGGATTCTTCCCTCCAATCCAGTGACTGCACAGCCTGGTAAGAAGGCAAAGGCCTTGTCAATGTGTTCCAACGGTGTGCAGGGCAAACCCTACCAAAGAGATCCTGAATAGCATATTCGAGGACCAGGAAGGAAGTTGGGCAGAGAAGAAGACATCCCAGAACTGTATCTTCTCCTGGCCCCACAGAGTATCCTACAATGTTGGTTTCCCATGGGGAACAGGGTCATAGTAATTAAAGAAGATACATTTTTAGAGTCAAACAAACCTGTCTATTGGAATGTAACTTTGAGACATTTCACCTGCTACTGTTTCTTCATCTGGGAGTGGTGCTTTTAACTCCTTAGAGTTATTAAGATTAGATAGGCATTACCGGGTATGTACCAAATGCACGCGTGTCACCTCTCAATTGCTGTCTCGGATGGGACCAGTGGCTGCTGGCGGATGCGGTTTTCTGAATAGTACAGCAGCTCTCTTCCGTCCCTCAGGACAGACTTGGTGATTCTCGTTGCGTGGGAGATATCTCAGTTGCCCACAGCATCCCTGGCAGAGCCTCTAGCCTTCCCCAGGAACCTGCTTCCCCTCTTCTGGCATCACATGGACAAACAGCTAGTGCAGCAGCTGGCAGCCAGAATGGAGTAAGTGCTTACAGGAACAGTCACAGCCTTGTCTGGGTCTGTGGATCCAGTCTCGGAGAAGCTGTGAGCATGGACAGTAATGTGCTTTAGACAGAGTTCTATGGGCCTGTTCATGGTAACACATGCCTTTGATCCCAGCACTTTGGGTCAGAGGTGAGTTTTAGACCAACCAGGGCTATGTAGTGAGATATGAGACCCCAGTGAGATGGCTGAGCAGGCAGACACACATGGAAGGAGGCAGTGACTCCTAAAAGTTGTCCTGTGACCTGCAAATGTTCACTGTGGAGTGTGAGTGTGTGTGAGTGTGTGTATGTGTGTGAGTGTGTGTATGTGTGTGAGTGTGTATGTGTGTGTGAGTGAGGGTGTGAGTGTGAAAGTGCGTTCATGTGATAGTGCATGTTTGAGAGTGTGCGTGTGTGTATGTGTGTGTGAGTGAGAGAGTGCATTCATGTGAGTGCATGTATGAGAGAGTGCGTGTGTGAGTGTGGGGAGAGGGGTGGTGTGAGTGGGTGGGTTCCAGTGGGTGGGTGCAAGTATGGGTGGGTGTGAGTGTGTGAGAGAGACGGTGTGTCTTGTGTGCGTGTGAACAAGCATGTAAACATAGCAAAACATTAAAAAGTCAATCTAGACCCTCGTGTATTTGTGGAGTAACCAGGCTGGACTCATTGGGGTCCTTCGTACTGTTCAGTCAAACCTTTGGTTTATTCCCAGTGTTTGGTCATTTGTAAGTACTATTTCAGAGCAGTAATTTGAAAAGTTCAATAATTCATTCAAAAATAGTTGAAAGATTATTTCAGAATATCAGGAATAGGCCGGGCGGTGGTGGCTCACGCCTTTAATCCCAGCACTTGGGAGGCAGAGGCAGGTGGATCTCTGTGAGTTCGAGACCAGCCTGGTCTACAAGAGCTAGTTCCAGGACAGGCTCCAAAACCACAGAGAAACCCTGTCTCGAAAAACCGAAAAAAAAAAAAAAAAAAAGAATATCAGGAATAACACAGAGATAATCTCTGTCCTCAGAATTTTAATGAGCCAAGCATGAATTAAACCATAAATATTTGTAAATATGGAATTGTTTGCAGTTAACTCTTGTTCTCTTTTTAGGCTTGCCTGTATCTACTGATTTATTAGTTCTTGAACTTATGTGTGAGAAGCTGAAATCTCAGAAATGAAACTACATCACATCACCTTCCTACAGTGATACAGTCCAAGCATTTCCTATACTTTGTTATGTTGGAGGACCCTGCCATATTGTCATAACCCTTCTTAAAAGCTAAGTGACTTGCCTAAAATTAAGGCATTACTTTAAGTATAATTTAAAAAACATCAAATGATATGTTGAAACTTGCTTGTAAGTTTAGAATTACAATGAAGACCATTTTTGTGAGTGTGCCAAAATAAGGGGCAAGGCCTTGTTATATGTAATAAAAATGTAATCTGGAATATTGCTTCAGTGTGCCAGATTTTATGTAAACCAAACAGTCGAGCTAAGGCTGAGAGATTTGGATGTAAGCATCTTCCTGGGCTTGGTTGCGTTTCGTCAAATGAAGTCCTGCATTCGTCAAGGAACACTGGAGAACCTTTCATGCACCAGGCTGGGTTCCAGGTAGGAGGATAACAAAGATGCACAAGTCTCTGCTATGTACAAGATGTACGTAGAGGCTGGGCAAGAATTGACAGAAACTATCAATCAGTCGTAAATACTGTCAGGAAACAGGATGGTTTGAGAGCGACTGGAGTGGAGGAGGCTTTAGATTGGATTGGCTAGGACGGTGCTTTAACAGGTTGCTGTTGAGTCAATCCTCAGACTGTGGAAGTGGCCGCATTACCAAGGCTAAGCGTTGAGACATACCCCTGAATTCCTGAGTAGCTAGACGGCCGGGGAAGGAGCCACAGGAGTCCAAGACCTCCAGGGAGCCTTTATCAAATAAAAAACTTGGCAAGGTACTGTTGTTCAGTTTCTCCCAAATGCCTTTCCAACACGTCTCAGCGCTCTCCCCCTTTCTTTTCTATATTGGATTGTACGTCCCTGAGTGAGCCGCTTCACTCTGTACTCAATCCATCTGTTTCAAAGGATATCATTTGACTCCAATATTCATGCTAACCTTCATGCTTGTAAGGAATAGAAAACTCAGTGGTGGAGGTGTATTGGTTTGAGAGGTCGGCACCCCCAAACCGTGCAGCTACGTAGCCAGGGGTCCAGAAAAACTCACTATGTGGGGTCTGAAAAGCAATTTTTGTAGGCAGGGGCTGGCGAATGCTTTTTGGGTAAAAAAAAAAAAAAATTCTTCAAAACTGCCTGGTGGGAGATAAATCAGGTGGCTTGCTTTTGCAAACTCTGAGCTCCAGGGCATCTGATGGGAATGGCAACTTTGCAAAATTCCGTGGGAGCAGATTTCTTGAAGCCCGGGGGAGAAGGGTGGGCTCTGTTTTGTGCCCCTGTTTTGTTTTGTTTTTAAGAGGAAATAGTTCTTTAATTCTAGTCTATTAAAGAGTCCTTGCTACCAAGAACCGCATGACTGTTGTTCCAAGCAATTGCACAAAAAGTGACGAGGGGCCAGCGACTGGGTTTTAAAGAGCAGGCATCAGTCTCAGAAAGCTTTGGTAACAAGCACAGCAGAAGCAATTGACAGGAGTTGGCGTTTATTGACTTGAGCTGAGAGAGGAGCGCAGGTGTGGTTTCACGAAGTCTGCTTAGGCCCGCCCCCACCCCCAAGCTAAAAAGACCACAGACGTAGGACCGCTTTGCAGTTCAGGTGACAGTCATAAGGCACAGAACACCGCGCATGCCCGTGACGCACGCACGCGGGCGGCCGGGCGTCTTTCCCGGAAGAAGCACGCGGGCCGGGATGGCCGCTTAACCGGGGCCCGGAAGTGCTGCCTCTTCCCGGCTGTGCCGGGGCCATGGAGCGGGTTCTGCCTGTGCTGCTTGTGCAGCTCCCTGCCGAGGAGACGGCGCAGCTCGGAGCGCGGGCGCAGCTGCACCGAGAGCAGGAGGCCCTGGGGAGCCTGACGGCTGCGGGCAGTCTCCGAGTGCTCTCCCTGGCGCCGGGCAGCAGGGGTGAAAGCAGCTGCTGCCTCCAAGGCCCCTTTGGGCAGTAAGTGCTGCGGGACAGCTGTGCGGTGCGGGAGGCGTCTGGACCTTGAGCTGCTCCGGCCGCTCCTGAGTGGGAAGCCTGCGTGCTCCCCGCGGCGCGGGTTGGTGGGTGAGGGGTGACAGCGGGGGAATCACCCCAAAACTGTGAGCCCCATTTCTCTAGGAACCTTTCCCATCCCGGGGCGAAATGCTCACCTTGTTGCATCTCCCTAACTCACTCTCTGGATGGGTCCCAGTCCAAGAGCTGTTTCTTTAACTTAAAACAAATTGTTACAGAAAGGAGTACTAAGCCTGCCTTTCTCCCCCCACCCCCTTCATTACGTAGCCCAGGCAGCACTAAAACTTGGTACATAGACTAGGCTGGGCTCGAACCTACAGAGATCCGCGTGCCTCTGCCTAAACTACCACACCTGACCTTGTTTAAAGGTGCCAGTTGAGCTGGGCGGTGATGGCGCACGTGTTTAATCCCAGCACTTGGGAGGCAGAGACGGGAGGATCTCTGTGAGTTCAAGGCCAGCCTGGTCTATAGAGCAAGTTCCAGGACAGGCTCCAAAGCTACAGAGAAACCCTGTCTTGGGAAAAAGAAAAGAAAAAGTGCCAGATGATCTGGCTTATTTCTAAGTCATTTCAAATATCCATTTTTGTTACGGAAATGTTTTCTTGCAAAGATAGCCCCACTCAGTGCACGTAAGTGCCCTGGGGTCACTGAACTATATCCCAGTCCCACTTTTAATGTATTTGATCACAGTCTCCAGGTAGCTGGTTTGCAAGTCACAATCCTGCTTTACCCTTTCTAGTGCAGAGATTACAGCCTCCGTCTCCATACCTGCATGCCTGCTGTTTCTTAAGCACGAGGTTCCCATGGACCGAGAAGATAGACAGTTACAATAATGTACTACTTTCCATTTTCATAAATCCTATCCAGGGTGGACAGTCGGAATCATAAAGTTTAGGAATGCCCGAACTATATGCTGACATTTTTAATAGTGGGAAGTATTCTAGGACCAGTCTGTGTGAGACTGTAGAGCTAAGAGATATCTCACTTTAGAACCTCCAACTTCTGTGACAGCTGTGTACACACAAGGCAAGTTTGGTAAATCAGCAAGTATTTTACCCGCACCCCTTGAATAAAGCCTTGTCTGATAAGGTCTCACAGTGTTCTCCCTTTGGGATAGTGCAGTGCCTTTAAATAGTTTACTTTGTTTAACCTTTTCCAGGGTTGATATTTAGGTTATTTCCCAAATTTTCAGTGTAAACAGAAATTAGGTGTTTGTAAAAAAGAAATAATTCCTGTTATTTAAAAGGCAGAAATGTGCCGGGCGGTGGTGGCGCACGCCTTTAATCCCAGCACTCGGGAGGCAGAGGCAGGCAGATCTCTGTGAGTTCGAGGCCAGCCTGGTCTACTAGAGCTAGTTCCAGGACAGGAACCAAA
This sequence comes from Chionomys nivalis, assembly GCF_950005125.1. Classification (NCBI taxonomy): domain Eukaryota; kingdom Metazoa; phylum Chordata; class Mammalia; order Rodentia; family Cricetidae; genus Chionomys; species Chionomys nivalis. Next base: position 52,469,195 of record NC_080094.1, read on the forward strand.
AGCTACGGAGAAACCCTGTCTCGAAAATCAAAAAAAAAAAAAAAAAGGCAGAAATGTGAACTGTCGGTCTTTTCCTTTTGGGGGAGAAGAGGGGTTGATTCAAGACAGTGTTTCACTTTGTAACCCTGGCTGTCTTGAAACTCACACTGTAGACCAGGCTGGTCTCCAACTCACAGAGAGCTGACTGCCTCTGCCTCCCGAGTGCTGGGATTGAAGTGCAAGTCTTTCTACTAAGGACCTAATAGCCACCCCATTTAATGTAAAATTTACTACTGTAGAAAACAAAGCTTTTAAAGAAGTTGAAACTCTCAGAGGGTGCCTCATCTCCTCGAACTGCGTTGTTTTCAGAGTGGGCCCTATTGACTGCTTTTGAGAAAGGGTCTTTCTCTGTAGCCCAGGCTGGCCTCAAAGTCTCGGTCTTCCTGTCTCAGCCACTGAGCAATGAGATTATTGTTGAGCCACCACATCTGGCTCATGTGTACTAGTGATAGTCTTGCTCGGTCACTTAGGCTGTCCAGTTCCTGGGCTCCAGAGACCCTCCTTCCTCAGCCTTCTGAGCAGCTAACAGGTCTGTGTTGCTATGCCTGGCTTGGGTCATTTCTGTATTTGTTTGTACATGTATGCGAATGTGTGCATATGTACGCTTGAAGGCCTGATGTTGATATGGGATATCTTAGTAGATTGCTCTCCACAATGTATTTTTTAAATTTTATAAGTTTTTGGGTGTGTGTGCACATGCTCGTGAACCCGTGGTGCCGCACAAATTGTGGAGGTCAGAAAACAGCTCTGTGGAGTTGGTTCCCTGCGTCCACCTTCACATGGATTTCAGGGATCCAGCTGAGGTTGCCAGACTTGCGTGTGAGTGCCTTTCCCTGCTGAGCCATTGCTGGCCTTCCACCTCACTTCCAGAGGCAGAGTCTGTGTCTGAAAGGAGGAGCTCACAGTATCAGACTGATCTGAGCTGCTAGCTTGTCCCCAGGATCCCTTGCTTCTTCCTTCTGAGTGCTGGTATTAACAGGTGGCCAGGCTGCCATGCCTGCCTGGCTTTTATGTGGGTTCTGAGTACCCAGACTGCCATTCTCAAGCTTGTGGAGCCATCTCCTTAACCCCTTAGCCACTTACAACCCTTATGTTTATTTTAAGTGCAGTTTCCTACAGTTGGTCTTTCCTGTGCTGTCTAGAATAGTTGTCGTTAGCCACGTGTGGCTGTTAAAATGAATGTTGAAATCCAGTTCCTTGGTTGCAGTGCCCACAGTTGAAGTCTTTGTAGCAATATCTGCCCACTGGTTGTGGCTGTCTTGGGCAGCACTGAAAAAGAAAATAACATTTCCATTATCACAAGGTTCTATTGGAGAGGGTTGTTCTGTACCATGACATTCTGGAGTAGTCAAAGACTATATGTAAAGAATGTTTAAAATCTGAAATAATTCAACTCAGCCAAAGCCCATTTAAAATATTTTATTTATTTATTTATTTATTCATTTATTTATTTATTTATTTATTTATTTATTTATTTATTTATTTTTGGTTTTTCGAGACAGGGTTTCTCTGTGGCTTTGGAGCCTGTCCTAGAACTAGCTCTGTAGACCAGGCTGGTCTCAAACTCACAGAGATCCGCCTGCCTCTGCTTCCCGAGTGCTGGGATTAAAGGCGTGCACCACCACCACCTGGCTAAAATATTTATTTTATGTGTCTTGTGTTTGCCTGCATGCATGTATGTGTGCCACATACCTGGTGGTGCCTGCAGATACCACAAGAGGGCATCAGATTCCCTGGAATTGGAGTTACTGATAGTTGTGAGCTCTTAATCACTGAGCTATCTCTCCAGCTCTATAAGCCCATTTTATTAATTGTGATAAGTAATATATTTATAAGTAATAAATTTAGAGCTGGGCTTGGTGGCACACACCTTTAATCCCAACACTCAGAAGGCAGAGGCAGGCAGATTTCTATGAATTTGAGGCTAGCCTGGTCTACAGAGCAAATACCAAGACATCCAGGGTTACATAGAAAGTCCCGGTGTCAAAAAAAAACAAGATTGATTGTTGGTATTTATTCTTCATGATGACAATCTGTTTAAAAATATCAGTTGATGCTCAAGGTAAAAGAATAAATGGATTTAATAAGGCTTTTTTAAAAGCTGAAGGATAATCCCAGCACCCAGGAGACAGAGGCAGGCAGATCTTTGTGAGTTCGAGGCCAGCCTGGTCTACAAGAGCGAGTTCCAGGACAGGCTCCAAAGCTACAGAGAAACCCTGTCTGAAAAAACCAAATAAATGAATGAATAAGTGGATGAATGAATGAAAACTGAAGGGATGAGGAAGCAGTTTTCTGCTCTAAGCTCAAGTCATCTACTCTCAGACAGTGTAGGGGGCGGTTAGGGGAAAGTGGGGAGAAGGAAGAGACCCTAGAGCAGTTCATTCTCCTAAGTTGGGTTGCAGAACTGGTGCTGTCGAGTGAGCTAAGCTCTCTTGTTCTGCCCTTTGAACCCTGCCATCACGGTCAATGGGATTGTGGGCGTAGAAATATAATAAATCTAGACTTTTTCCTTAGCTTCGTATGGGAGGAGTGTCGTGACCACAGCATATCCACAGACAAGCCCAAGCTGCTCGCCGTTCGTGAGGATTATGAACTGCGCGTGTATGAGTTTGATTTGAAGGACGGGCGATGCGAGTCGACTTTATTACACAGCTGCTGTGGGCGGACACTGCAGACGCTTGTTGAAGACCGAGGAGTCTGTGAGTGTCCTGCTAAGTTCATTCTGTTCTGTTTCCTTCTTAGAGACACAGCCTGACTGTGTAGTGGAGGCTGCCCTCAAATGCGACCCTCCTGCATCAGCTTCCAAGTGCTGGGGACTCAGGAGTGTGCCGCTGTACCAGTCTGCACTGTCCAGCACTGGAGCCACTAGCCAGATTGGGCTGCTGAGCCCTTGAAATGGGGTTAATATAATTAAGTTGTACTTTCAGTTTTTGCAATGCTGGAAATCAAATCCAGAGTTTCACAAATGCTAGGCAAGCCCTTGGTCCCTGAGCTACATCCTCACCCTAAAAATATACTTTAAATGTCCCAGCCAAGTGAGGTGTCCATAATGCTGTAATCCTAGCACTTGGGAGGCAGAAGGATGTCAGGTTGATGGTAGCCTGGGAAACATAGTAAAACTCTGTCTCAAAAAAAAAAAAAAAAAAAAAATCAAACATCTTTCTTTTTTAGGGGCTACTGGGGATTGAACCTATGGCCTACACATGCTAGGTTGTCACTCAGTCACTGAACCACATACCCAAGTCTCCAGGCTTTTTTTGCCTTTATTTGGAGAAAGATTATCACCAAATTACAGACGCTGGCCTTTGAAAAGCTGGGATTATAGGCCTGCACACCAAACTGATTCTACATATCAGGGTTGATCATTAATAATTTTTATATAAACTAACATATTAGAATATTTTGTATGTGATAAACTGAATAATATATATTAAATTAATTCACCTGTTTCTTTGGCTGTTGGTCATATTGAATCGTATCTCTCTCTTGGATTGATGACTCTTGTATTATAGTGGACAATGCTGACCTAAACTTGTAATAGAGCTGTTGCCTGTGTCTTGGCCTGATAAGCTGTGGGGGGAGGGGGGAGGTAAATCCAAGCTCCTGGGCCTCTAATTTTAAGGCAGTAACATCCCTTCTACCCTTGACTATAAGGTTCCTTCTTTTTCCTTAAGGAAAAAAAAAATGTTTGATTGACTTTGAGTGATCTCATGGGTAACTCTGCTCTTTTGAATCTTCTTCTGATATGCTTTGAGATGTCAGCCTTAAGCAAAAAGAACCCTGGACCACTGTGAGCCATCTTTATTTATCTTCGCCTACTTCCTAATGTCTGTGAACAGAAACCGCTTGGAGTTGGAATAAGTGCAATTCCCACTCCCTCCAACACCTTTCATTTGTTTTATCCATTTTTCCTGTGTTTATAAGATCACCTTTGCCAACTGTAAAAGTATGAGTGAAGAGTTTGAGACAGTATCCTTTTGTTTCACAGGTATTGCCTTGGAGTCTCTGAGAATTCTGTCCTTTCACAATACGGCCTTACTGCTCATCAATAGATGTCTCGTCCTCCACATTGCGTTTCCAGGGGGAGACTCCGGAAGTGTACTGGACTGCTTCCCGCTGCCCTTGCCGCCAGCGGCGGCCGACACGGTTATTGACGTACAGTTCTGCAGGGGACTTCTTTTTGTTCTGAGTACATTACACTGGATCTGTATCCTTGGCCGTAAACTTGTTGATTAATGTGTAGGGAGAAGAATATGTAGAGAGATGAGCCTTTCTGCACTTTCAGTTGGGGGAGCTGGAGCTAAGGGAGAATAGTTAGTTTTTAGCTAAGAATTCTTAGGGGATAAATACTCTCATAAAATACTCAACTATATTACATTATATTTTTCAATGTATAGAAATATTCTTATTGTCATAATAATCTTACCCATATTATATTCTTTGCTTATTTATCCAACTACGTTTCTTAAGTGTCTGTTAAAATGCATGATACTGATATATGATATATGACGTATATCCTTTCCACATGAATATAACATACTTTGTTCAGTGATGATTCCATTTTTTCCTTTTTTTTTGAGGCTTCAAATACCCCAATACTGGGCTTACTAGTATGCATTACCACACCCAGATAATTCCATCATTCTAATGAATGGTTTGCATAAGTATTAATAGTTTTTGAAAGTATTATGTTTTGTATCTAGCAGTAAAATTATTTTGAAGATTTAAAAAATGACCTTTTATGAAATGATTTTTGAGACTTTTATTTCTGAAGTAAAGGGATGATCTTCCTTTCTTTATGGTTTTGGGGGTTGGCCCCCAAGACCTCATGTGTGCTATTCAAATATTCTAGCACTGAGCGACAATCCCTGGCCCTTGGTTTGTTTACTTATTTATTTTTGAGACAGAGTCTTACTATATAGACTTGCTAGCCTGGACCTAACTGTGTAGACCAACTGCCTCTTAATTCACAGAGATCCCCTACCCCTGACTCTTGAGTATTGAGATTAAAGGCATCCTTAAATTTTGGGTTTTTGAAGCAGGGTCTCTATAGCTGAGGCTGGCCTAGAACTCACTCTGTAGCCTACTTTGTAGCTAGCCTCTGACTCGGCCTCTAGAAGGGATGATTTTCCTATTTTAGATATATTGTTTTTTACAAAGATGTCATAAAATACTAAACTGACTTAATTTTTGTTGCAGAATTTGTTGTCTTCTGCAATGGGTGTCAGGTGCGTGAGGCTGCTGAACATCTGGAATGGTCTAGGCATATGGATACTTAATTATTTGTTTTAAGTTTAAAAGCTGACACTTGGTTCAGTTATTAAAGAGTTTAAGTATATTTAGAATAAACTTATTCTTTTGGACTCTTTTTAAAAAACAATACAGAGATTATGTAGTCAAGACTGAACTTGTACTCTATATTTAGTCAAGGCTGACCTTTGCCACCTGATCCTCTGCCTCAGCCTCCCAAGTCCTGGGATAGCAGGCTTGAGCCATTATGCTTAGATTGATGGTATTGGGGAATCGAACCTGGGCTTCATTGAGCTAGATAAGCACTCTACTTACTTAGTTTCATCTCCTGCCCAGTTTCTCTTAGTGTTTCAGCTGCAACTCCGTGGGGTCTAAATATGGATGAGATATTTATGATGAAGATTTAGCCTCCAAGCACAGTGGTGGTGGCTCACACCTTTAATCCCAGCACTAGGAAGCAGAGGCAGGCAGGTCTCTGAGTTTAAGTCCAGCCTGGTCTATGGAACAAGTTCCTGGGCAGCTGGGGCTGCATAGAGTAACTCTGTCTCGAAAAACCAAGAAAGAGTGAGAGAGAAAATTTAGTGTTTAAAGTTAGTTGCAATCTAAGTGTAACTTAGATTTTGGTGACTTACAAGAAAATGAAATATCTCAGCTTTTGATGTTGGTTGCATGCTGAGATGATAGTATTTTGGGATTAGCTAATGTATAGTGTTAACTGGGGTTTACCCTGGGAAACAGTGCGTCACCTGTTGTGCAGCCGGCTCCATAGTCATCTGGTTCCGACATCGGGGAATGCCTGCTGCTAGCCCTGCAAGGTTGTAGTGATCCAGACGACAGCTCTTCCCCATCCTGAGACTCAAAGGGTCCTGGATAGAAAAGACACTTCTTTAACTCTAGCCCAAAGATATTTTTGACACTTCAGATGGCAAGCAGGTAGCTCGTGTGGACTTGGCTCTTCTCCGAGAGGACTCTGAGCAGCAGGAGGCAGCCAGCGCTCCCTCCTTCACATCACTGAAAGTGTCTCAGGACTTAGATGTCTTGGTGATCGTCAGTTCATCTCACTCTGCAGTTGCTCTCAACCTGAATTTGTATTTCAGGTAGGCAGATGACTAAAATTTCTCATTTGAGGTAAATAGACTCATAAAAGGTTAAAAATATACTCGTTAGCTTCTTGTTGTTGTTTTAAGCAGCTTTTCTATGCAGTTAGATCTCGCTAAGGCTCCTTTAGTAAGATTGTAACTGTGAAGAATGTGTCTAAATGACTGCTGGCCACCTTTGTCTTTTGGCTTGTACGGCAAAGGTTTGGTTTTGACTTAAGTGGTATTGTGTGGGGGTTATGGTTATGTCATATAAAGATGCAGAATTGTCCGGGCAGTGGTGGTGCATGCCTTTAATCCTAGCAATTGGGAGGTAGACGCAGGCAGATCTCAGTAGTTTGAGGCCAATATGATCTACAGAGCAAGTTTCAGGACAGCCAGGACTATTATACAGAGAAAACATGTCTTGAAGCACATCCCCGCAAAAGAGAGAGAGGGAGAGAGGGAGAGGGAGGGAGAGAATGAATGAATCAGGATTGTACAGTTTAAAAAGCCTCACTTTTATATATCACCCCCTTCTTGTTCCATTTAAGAGTAGAGGAGAGTGGAATTTACCTGTCATTGGGTTTGCTGCTATTGTGGCTTGGGATCCTGGGTGCACTGGGACTCATGTTCCTCTTGAAGTATGACATGGTCTATTCAGGTAGCTAGCTTTTCTGCCTGGGGATTTCCATGGTATTTCCTTATGAGGAACTGAGCTTGTGGCTGTCTAAGAACCTCGGTAATGCTAAACGCTTTCTTATATTTCTTTTCCATTAGCTTCTAGCTGCTGTTGGCTTTATAAACTTATGTAACTTGATGATCTGGAAGTAGGCCTTTCAACATTTATGAGCTGACCACATTTAGGGCCATTCAAACCATTTGGTATTTTGATTCCTCCTTGATATGAATAAGACAAATCCCTGAGGAGTTGGGAATGTTTTTGATGAGTTTTATTGCCTATGGCTTGGTTTATTTTTATGTACCTGCCGTGATGTTTTCTAGGGATCAAATGCAGAACCCCAGTCATGTTCAGCAAGCAAGCCCCTACCGCTGAGCTAGACTCCGAGCCCCAGCTGGTTCAAAGCGGCTATTTACTTATTTACATTTTGACCTTGCTCTAAAAATGAGTAGACATTGATGGAATTTCAGCTGATGAGGGAGATGTGATCTGATCTGGTTTGTTTGTTTAATACAAGGTCTCACAATATAGGCCAAGCTTCTCTCAAACTCCTATCTTCTTGCTTCAGCCTCCTGAGTGCTGGGATCACAGGAGAGGCCATCATGCCTGGCCTTGTTTTTAAATCTTTGAGTGTGGGCTCTTAGTTTCCGTAGTCTGTTGTTGTCTGCCCATAGGTGGTTTCGCTCATCGGTCATATCCCTGATCACTCATTGGAAATGGTGTAAATGGTGGGAAAAGAAGAAGGCCTAGTCGCCTGTCCTATGCTCTGGATGCTTTAGAGCTCTGTCCTGTCCCCCACAACTAACTTAGGGACCAGTCTGTCCAGCTAAGCAAGTGATCTGTGTTTGTTCTTCACATAAATGCTGTTTAGTGCCTTTTCTCTGGAGTTGCCTGAAGTCCAGGTGTACCTCGTCGTTCCTGCCTTGAGCGAACTTCTTCCCCCAATCAGAACATCAGTCCTCCTCCTCGGCCCTTTTCATCCCGTGGGAATCCACTGGAATGACAGCTCTTTCTTGAAGCCCTGCGCTCACGGGCACTCTCGACCAGAATCTCACTCAGGACTCCTCTGTGGTGCGTGTGGCACTTCCCCTCCCTAGCTGGGCTTTGTGCTGAACTGTAGTTTTATATAGTTCCTATTTTTTCATTTTTTCCAATAAAGTCTAATAGTTCGTTTTTTCCAGTCTTTTTCTCCCTTTGGAGCTGGGCCCTTGCTGTGGGCTGCAGTGATCTTCCCAGCTCAGCCTCCTCAGTAGCTCAGTTTCATTCTTCCGCCTCATCTTCCATTTTATCTTAGCTGTACATTGTCAGAGCTGAACTCTGGGCTTTGTCAGCATTCGATCACTACTCTCCACGGATCAACACAACTTCCCAAAGGTTTTAGCCAGCTTACCCAAGTGCGTGCCCGCTGACCTCACTGGGATTTCCAGCTAATGGACCTTCTGTGCTTCCCCTCCACCTGTCTCCACTTCCCCCCTTTTCAAGCCTGGATTTGGCGATCCATCGTTCTAGCCAGTTTCTTACACACGCTCTAAACTTTTGTTTGCTCTTGCTCCATGGTAGCATTTGGCCTGCCAAAACATCGACTCTGAATGAAATCTTTATTCTGCCTTCTGCTGCCTACACCCAAGCAAGTTTGCGTTTGTGGGGAACCTGTAAAAGTACTCTTTGTCAACCCCCATTTTGTGATTTTTTTTGAGAGAGTTTTGCTCTGTAGTCCAGACTGGCCTCAAACTCAAGATCTGCCAGCCTCTGCCTCCCCGGGCTAAGATTATAAAGTGTGCCACCATACCCAGACTTACAAAAATGTTTTTAATCCTCTATTTTTCCTCAAAACTGCTCATCTTGTTATTCTTCCCTTTTCTTGAGTGACCTTGCCGCCCACATTTTAAAGGGAACAGAAGCCATCTGATGATGTCTCGTGAGACCTCCTTTAGCTTTTTGGTTCCTTTGTTTTATGAGGTTTCATCCCTTCCTCCCCTCCCCATTCGAGAAACCTTTCTCTATTTCCTTTTCCATATTTATAATGTCTTTTCAGTATTAGGTCTGTGTCCAGTTATCAGATAAGTAGCAGCCATCTCCCTCCTGAGTGTCTCCCCAGGCTCTCCTCCTCTCTGCCTCCACCCAAGCTGTGCCCCTGTCTTCTCATCTGAACTGCTTTAACAAATGCCTGCTCAGTCTCCTTGTGTCTCCCTTATCCCCTAAACCTGTCTCATTAGTGGTCCAACCACGCACAATCACTCACGTTTCTCATCTCCTTGATAAGTGTCAACACAGTGCCTTCCAAATCGAACACCTGCGAAGTGTGTGACGAGAGTAAATGCTTCCCCTCTCCCTAGCTGTGCTCTGCATGTGATCGTGTTGTAGTTCTGCCCAAACCCTCCTTTAGCTGCCTTTTCTCCTAAGGATGAAAGCTGACTTCCTTGACCCACGGAAGGCTCTAAACTCTGTCTCCCGCCAGCTCTTCCGGCTTCCTGTTACTCCGTTTTGCTTCTCACTTGCTGTGCTAGGGCACCACGGTCCTCTCTGTTTCTCAGATGTGATGACCCTCTTTCCACACAGCTGTTCCTTCTTAACTTACACACATGTGCGCGTGTGAACACACACACACATATACACCGTTCTTGTTCATTTACTGACCTTGGCCTAAGTCTTGCTTTGCTATGGTATAACGAGTTATTAGGAACCTTAGCTGTGAGCTGCTGAAATGGACTTCCACACGCATTCTGTGGAATGCCTGAATCCTCTCTACCCCACCTCTAATAAGTAAATAAATGTTTTTAAAAAAATCAAACCCCAAGTTTTATGGTTACATTAGCCTGGTTCCGTGTTCTCTTAACCTTAGTGTCTGTACCCTGAAGTGGGTTATATGCTTCTGAAAGATCTTGAAAAGCTTAAGAGTCCGTGTAAGTCAGCATGACATCTGCGGTGTGCTAGACAGTGGCTGCTCTTTCCACTCCGGGAAAGGAACTGCTCCATGGAGCCAAGTGCTTTTTGTTGGCATTGGTAATTTTTTATTTTATTATTTTGTATATAAGGGTGCCTTGCCTGCGCATATGTCTGTGTGTTGTGTGTGTGCAGTGCTTAGAGAGACTGGAGTTACAGACAGCTGTGAGCTGCCATGTTGGTACTGGGAATTGAAGTCAGGTCTCCCGGAAGAGCCAGTGCTCGTTAACCACTGAGCCATCTCTCTAGCCCACAGAGTCATCACTGTTCTATGAGGGAGGTTAGAGAGACTAAAATCTTGGGGATATAAAATTTATGCCATTCTTGTCCACAGCCCATGTCCATTTTTATTTTGAAATTTCATACAATATGTTTTGATAATATTCCTTCCCTTTCCCAGCCCTTCCCAGATTCTCCCCACCTCCCTGGCCACCCCCACTGCATGTTTTCTCTCTCTTTCTCTCTCTCTCTCTCTCTCTCTCTCTCTCAAAAAAAAAAAAAATCAAAACAACAACAACAAAAAAAAAAGGACAAAAACATAAATAAATAAAAATAAAAAGTGCCTGCACACAAACCCAGAGGCACTTGTGACACAAATTTGGGGTTATTTATTTTTGATACAGCTATCATTCTTTTCCAATGTAGGCAACACCCAGGACACCTACTGTATGCAGGAACACTGGAAGACCTTCCTATTGAAGGGCCTACTGGAATAGACGAAGATGACCTTGCTAACTCTGTCCACAACATGAGACTCACCAAGGTCTCCTTTCGGGTTGATAGGTATGAACACTTTAAGGGCTTATGTGTTTCCTTTTCATTTTTGTCCTTTTCATATGAAAAGTCTCTACCTGGCAGATACATCTATTTATTTATTTGGAGTCAGTGTAGTCCTAGCTGGCTTACAGCTTGCTGTGTAGGGCAAGTTGGCCTTGAACTCAGAATGATCCCCCTACCTCTGCCTCCCAAGTGCTGGGACTGCAGGTGGAAGCTGCCGTTCTGAGTGTCTTTACCCCAGCTGGTGTCTGATTGGTGCTCCGACTGTGATGGGTGTTGACGGTTGCCCTGTCTTCCAGGTCTTGGAGGGCCCAGCTGTCAGCACTGAAGGAAACAATGAGCTCCAAGCCAGAGGCTTCCTGTTGTGCTCCGTGGTTCCAGGGTGTTTTGCGTTTGGAGTCCCCGGAATCTGGTAACCCCACTCCCGTTGTGCCGAGCCACGTTTTCATTCCAGGGGATGCCACGTGTGGCCAGTGTGCTTTTCCGCAGAAGGAGCACATCAAGACTAGTGACCCAAGGTGGTGGGAGACGATGCGGCTGAGCAGGCAAGAGCAGCCTGCGGAGCTGCAGTGTATGTCTGTAACGGGATTTACTGCGCTGTTTGCTCGGGCAGTAGGAACCAGCAGCTGCATCATTGTCCTCTGGGACCTGGAGACCCAGGGCCTGCAGTGTCTTCCTCTCAGCCAGCCCTGTACTCCTGTCCATAGCAGTGGGGACCAGCAGCAGTGCCTCGTTCTGACAGGTGAGCATGTCTCGTAGCCAGCTGGAATCACTGCTTAGAGGTGCAACTGCTTCTTTAAAATTACAGTTACTTGTTTCTCGTGTGTGTGTGGGGGGGGTGGCAAATGCCAAAGCGCTCATGTGGAGGTCAAGGACAGCTTGTGGGAGTTGGTTCTCTCCTTCCACCACGTGGATCCCAGGGATTGAGCTCTGGTGACTTCTTGGTGTATTTCCCTTCTGCTGCCTTGGTGCCAGCATGTGCCCAGTCTCACTGAAAAGCGGTCCTTATTCTGGGAGGAAACTTGGCCTTATTCTCTGTAATTGTCTCATGTGTCTTAATTTATGTGGGTGGGTGTTTTTTGGCATGCATGCTTGGGACCTGCAGAGACCAGAAGAGGGCGTCAGATCCCCTGGAGCTGGAGTTATAGACAGTTAGGAGCCGCCATATGGGTGGTGGGACTCAAACCTGGCTCCAGAGAAAGAGCACCAGTGCTCTTAGCCACTGAGCCATCCCCCAGCCCTGTTTTAATTTAAATAATTTCTCTTCAGCCAAATGTTAATACAAGATAGTAAGAGTAATATGGGCTGATTTTTAACTTGGAGAAACCTCCTCTGACTGGAGTCTCTGTAGCAGAGGTTACAAGCCACCCAATCATGGACTGTGTGTGTGCTGCATATTCATTTTGGTTGGCACTGACTAGGGATTTATTTTATTGGTTTTAAAGCAGGGTCTCACATAGCCCCAGCTGACCTCAAACTTGCTGTGTGTGTAACTGATGCTGGTCTTAAACACACTGATCCTAGGCCAGATCCCAGAACTTGGGAGGCAGAGGCAGGCAGATCTCTGAGTTCGAGGCCAGTCTAATCTATGAAGTGAGTTCCAGGATAGCTAGGACTGTTACACAGAGAAACCCTCTCTTGAAAAAAACAAACAGAAACCATTGATCCTATTATCTGTATCTTCCAGTTCCTAGAACTACAGGCATACATGCCACCACACCTAGCTTAGGCTTTTTAAAAAGATAACATAAATACAAAATTCAAATAGACAGAATTTTACAAAATCTGGATCTGTAGCTGTTACCACTCTAGCACACTGGACCTGCATTTCTGCATAGAAACTTAAGTGTTGGGGTGAAGCTGATGTTCTCCAGTGGCTGTTGTCTTTCTGGTTGGTGTTCTCCAGTGGCTGTTGTCTTTCTGGTTGGTGTTCTCCAGTGACTGTTGTCTTTCTGGTTGGGGTTCTCCAGTGGCTGTTGTCTTTCTGGTTGGGGTTCCTCAGTGGCTGTTGTATTTATGGTTGGGGTTCCCCAGTGGCTGTTGTATTTATGGTTGGTGTTCTCCAGTGGCTGTTGTCTTTCTGGTTGGGGTTCCCCAGTGGCTGTTGTATTTATGGTTGGGGTTCTCCAGTGACTGTTGTCTTTCTGGTTGGTGTTCTCCAGTGGCTGTTGTATTTATGGTTGGGGTTCCCCAGTGGCTGTTGTCTTTCTGGTTGGGGTTCCCCGGTGGCTGTTGTCTTTCTGGTTGGGGTTCCTGGTGGCTGTTGTCTTTCTGGTTGGGGTTCCCCAGTGGCTGTTGTCTTTCTGGTTGGGGTTCACCGGTGGGTGTTTTTTTTCTGGTTGGGGTTCCCCAGTGGCTGTTGTATTTTGGGTTGAACTTTTCTTGCACTTCCCTGACCTCTCTGGCCCTATACCGTAGTCATAGAGTAATTTACATAAAAGATGCATTCATTCAGCATAGGTGCTAGGCCTGCTGTAGCAGGTTTGAATATTGTATGGGATTCAACTGCTGTGTTTCTCCTTCAGTCTAGTTTTTGTTTCTGTTTTATTTTTATTTTTATTTTATTTTATTTTTTGGTTTTTCGAGACAGGGTTTCTCTGTGGCTTTGGAGCCTGTCCTGGAACTAGCTCTTGTAGACCAGGCTAGCTTCAAACTCACGGAGATCCGCCTGCCTCTGCCTCCCTAGTGCTGGGATTAAAGGCGTGCGCCACCACCTCCCGGCTTTATTTTGATTTTTAAAAAACAGAATTTCACTACTTAGCCCTGGCCAGCCAGGAACTTGCTATGTAGACCAGACTGGTCTAAAACTTGTGGCCATCCTCCTGCCTCTTTCTCTCTAGTGCCAAGATTATAGGAATGTGCTACCACACCTGGCTTGGTTTTTGTGTGTTTTGTTTTGAACAAGGTCTCTCTATAATAGCCCTGGCCAGCCAGGAACTGTCCATGATCTTCCTGCCTCAGTCTCCCAAGGGCAAACTTTCAGGGATGTACCCCCATGATCAGGAAATACTTTCTTTCTTCCTTCCTTCCTTCCTTTCTTCTTTCCTTTCTGTTTTTGTACGATGGCTTGAACTCAGGCTATTGTACATGCTAGACCAGTGCTCTACCACTGAGGCACATTCTCAGTCCTTAATACAAATTCTGATGTTTTTGTATATCCAGGGGTATGTTGTTACTTGATTTATTTTGGTAAACCAGAAATCTGACACCTCTATAAATAGTTTTCAGGTATTGATTGTGTAAGATAATATATAAAATATAAATGTCAATTTTAATGTCATTTCATAGTATGCATTTTTTGGTTATTTTTTAACTATTAGTTCTTGTAGTGCTGGGAATGTAATCCATGGTCTCATACATGCTAAGCAAATGTTGTTACTTCTATAGCCCTAATGTATTGTTCTTATAAAAATTCGATTTATGATTGGTGTTTTAAATACAAAACTCTTGGGCAAGCAAGACAGCTTATTGAGTAAAAGCATTTGCCACCAAACCTAATAATTTGATTTCCATTCCGGGAACCACATAGTAGGAGAGAACTGACTCCCATAAGCCATCCACTGACCTTCAAATATGTGCACCTTGACACACTTCTGTCCACACACATACACCTACTCACACAATAATAAATAAGTGCAATAAAAACATTAAAAAGCATCAATTAATTAACCCCTAACAATACGGGCTATGTCCTGGCTGGTGTTTCTTGTCAGCTTGACACAAGCCAAGAGTTCTCTGGGAGGAGGAGCCTCAGCTGAGGAAATGCCCTGCAGGCAGTCTGGCTGGAGTCATTTTCTTTCTCAATTATTGATTTATTTTGGAGAGCCAAGCCCACTGTGGATGGAGCCACCCCTGGGCAGATGGATTGGGTTGCATAAAAAGTAGGCTGAGGGCCTGGAGTGTTGGCTCATCAGTTAAGAGCACTTGTTGCTCCTGCACAAGATTTGGGTTCGATTCTTACCCACATGGTGCCTCACAGTCATCTCTAATTCCATTCCAGGGAATCCCAACAGGCAGTCATGTGATGCACACACATGCATGCAGCAAAATGTCACTTACATAAAATAAATATTAAAATGAAAAACAGGGCTAGAGAGATGGCTCAGCAGTTAAGAGCACTGACTGCTCTTTCAGAGGTCCTGAGTTCAATTCCCAGCAACCACATGGTGGCTCACAGCCATCAATAATGAGATCTGGTACCCTCTTCTGTCATGCAGATATACACAGAAGGAATGTTGTATACATAATAAATAAATAAATAAAATGAAAAACAAAAGCAGGCTGAGCAAGCCCTGGGGAGCCAGCCAGTAAGCAGTCCTCCTCCACGGCCTCTGCTGCAGTTCCTCCAGACTCCCGCCCTGCCTTCCCTTCATAAGATGAAGGCAGTCATTTTAATGTGAAATAATAAACCCTTTTTTCTCCTAGTTTGGTCATGGTGTTTTATCACAGCAGTAAAATAGTAACTGGTACATAGGGTAATGTGTGCGCGTGCGCGCACACACACACACACACAGAGATAGTTAAATGTTTTCTTTAAGATAGGGTCTCACTAGCTGGGCAGTGGTGGCGCACGCCTTTGATCCCAGCACTCGGGAGGCAGAGGCAGGTGGATCTCTGTGAGTTCAAGGCCAGCCTGGTGTACGAGAGCTAGTTCCAGGATAAGAACCAAAAGCTATGGAGAAACCCTGTCTCGAAAATAAAAAAAAAAAGGAAAAAGATAGGGTCTCACTATATAGTCCTGACTGGCTTGGAACTCACTTTGTAAACCAAATGGGCCTAAATTTTACCAATTCACCTGCCTCTACCCACCAAGTACTGGAGTAGAAGACATGCTCTACCATACTCTGCTCAGTATATGTATTTTAGCTATAGTATGAAAATATTGAGTAATTAGAAATGAATTTCTTTTTCTTTTTTTTTTTTTTTTTTTTTTTTTTTTTTTTTTTTTTTTTGATTTTTCGAGACAGGGTTTCTCTGTAGCTTTGGAGCCTGTCCTGGAACTCCCTTTGTAGACCAGGCTGGCCTCGAACTCACAGAGATCCGCCTGCCTCTGCCTCCCGAGTGCTGGGATTAAAGGCGTGTGCCACCACCACCCGGCTAGAAATGAATTTCTAAGTCATAGTTCTATCAATTTATTAATGCTAACTTTTATTTTCCCCGTAGAAAATGGACTCTCTCTGATTCTGTTTGGTCTCACTCAAGAGGAGTTTCTGAACAGACTGATGATCCATGGCAGTGCCAGCACCGTGGACTCCCTTTGCCATCTCAACGGCTGGGGACGGTGCTCCATTCCTATACACGCTCTAGAGGTAATGGCAGGCTTGATGAGCTTCCATCGTGGGGCAGTTGACTGTACAAGTCTATTGTTCCTAGAACTTTACATGAGCTAAGGAAGACAAATGACTCAGAGAACAAGTTAGACAAAAATGATCAGCGTTCACTAGAACCCAGGTACTTGTACAAAGTAAAGATAGTTTTATTTGTTTTGTAGTCTCTGCTCTTAAACTCATTAAAATCTGTCCCCATCCCCCACCCCAGCACACACAAGGTAAAACTCTGGGTTCTTTCCTCTCTGTGTTTAGGCTGGCATAGAAAATCGGCAGCTGGATACGGTAGATTTCTTCCTGAAGAGCAAGGAAAATCTTCTTACTCCGTTGTCAAAACCTCCCGTTCCTGATCAGCTGCATCAGCTTCCATCCCAGTTATATTTAAGACGTAAGTAAAATATTTCTACACGTGTACTATCATTTTAGACATTTTCAAATCATTACAGTCTTTATAATTTATGTGTATGTGTGTGTGCCTGCTTGTGTGTATGTGCCCACAATTGTACAGGTGTCTGGGGAGGCCCAAAGAGGGATCCCCTGGAACTAGAGTTACACATGGTTGTGGACTACCTGGTGTGGGTCCTGGGGACAGAACCCCAGTCCTGAGAAACAGCAGCCAGTGCTCTTGACTGCTGAGCCATCTTTCCACTAATGGCTTCTTGCTGTCGAAACTCAGTTACAGGGCTTATGTACTTTGAGGGAGTTTATCGAAGTCTGTAATGTTCTCCTTGTAGGGACTGGAGGTGCTTGGTGCTGCGGCATTGTCTGACATGTGTGGGGCACTTGTTCAGTCCTTAGTACTAGAGAGCTCCAGCAGGGTGACTCCAGTGTCTACTGTCCGTACCCTGTGCTGTGCTCTGTGCCGCCCGGGGCGACTCCAGTGTCTACTGTTTTGTTTAAACTATTAGCTGTATGATATAAATGTTCTCTCTCTTTCTTTGTGTGTGTGTATACCTATGTATAGTCATTTACTTGGGATAAATTCTAGACATAGAATTTTCAGCTCTAAGGGTGTTATCATACTTGGCTGCAATATGCAATTGAAACTGTCCTCAGGCAAGTTTTATGAATTTTCACTTTAGTTACAGGAGAAAATGGCAATCTTCTTCATGAGATATGAGCAAAAATTTTTTTCTTCTTAATATTGTCTCAGGCTGGAGAGATGGCTCACCTGTGAAAAGTGCATATTATTCTTGCAGAGGACCTGAGTTCAATTCCCAGCACCCATGTCGGGTGTCTCACAGCCTCCTGCAACTCTAGCTCCAGGAGATCCAAGACCTCTTACCTCTGATTAAAAATAAAGAGGGAGGGGCTGGAGAGATGGCTCAGTGGTTAAGAGCATTGCCTGTTCTTCCAAAGGTCCTGAGTTCAATTCCCGGCAACCACATGGTGGCTCACAACCATCTGTAATGAGGTCTGGTGCCCTCTTCTGGCCTGCAGACACACAGACAGAATATTGTATACACAATAAATAAATATTTAAAAAAAAATAAATAAAATAAAGAGGGACTGGAGAGATGGCACAGTGGTTAAGAGCACTCAGCGCTTTTCCAGAGGGCCTGGGTTCAATTCCCAGCACCCTCAACTGTCTGTAACCCCAGTTCCAAGGTATCTGATCCCTCTTCTAGCCACCTTGGTTACTAGTTACACACAATGTGCACATACATACATGCAGGCAAAACACTCATACACATAGAATAAAATGGGCATTCTGTCAGCCAAGCGAGGCATGGGTTGTATGCCTGTGACGCAGCCTTTCTGAGGAAGGAGGGAGGATTGCAAGTTCAAAGCTAGTCTGTGCCACCTAATAAGTCTGAAGGAACCTGGGATTTTAGCAGATCCTGTCTCAAAATAAACCAGACACAGAACTTTGAGAACTTGAAAGGCAGAAGCAGGCAGATTGCTGGGGATGCAGGGACAGCCTTCCCCCTCCCTCTCCCTCCTCTCTTCTCTCTATCCACCCCCCTTTCTGTGCTGAGGATCAAGCCTAGGACTTCACACGTGTTAGGTCACTGAGCTACACTCCCAACCTGATTTTGTCTTGATCATAGGGTTGGTTTTTCTTCCTCTTGGATATGTTTTTTTTAAGCTTCTCAATAAAAAATACACATATAGATTAATTTGTAGGAAAAGACATGATTTGTGGTATTGAAAGTGTTCCATCAGCAGCCGTGTGGCCGCTATTCCTGCACGTGTTTGATAGCTTGGACTCTCCCTTTTCTTTCCTGCACTGCCCTTATTTAAAGGCAGAAATGGATCCGAGATCAGATGCCTGGGAACGAGCTGTGCTTACCTTCCTGGGCCTGTTTCCCATAATTCTTGCACACACGCACTTGCAAAGCTGGGTGGATGCTGAGAGACAGGAATCCCCCGAGAGGGCCCTCAAGCCGGAAGAGGGGATTCAGAGCGTGTTCACCCCTGTCCTCTACACGCCTGTCCTCTACACGCCTGTCCTCTACACGCCTGCCCTCTACACGCCTGTCCTCTACACGCCTGCCCTCTACACGCCTGCCCTCTACACGCCTGCCCTCTACACGCCTGCCCTCTACACGCCTGCCCTCTACACGCCTGCCCTCTACACGCCTGCCCTCTACACGCCTGCCCTCTACACGCCTGCCCTCTACACGCCTGCCCTCTACACGCCTGCCCTCTACACGCCTGCCCTCTACACGCCTGTTGGAGTGGCTTTGGAGCCACAGAGGTTTAAGTTCAAATTTTGGCTCTGCCATTTTATTTACTTTCAGAATTAGCTTGGGTAAGTGGCTTATTCTCTCTCAACCTCAGTCTCCTCTCTATGGAAAGGAAGTAAACACTTAATAGGTTGTTTAAAAGAAAAAAAAAAGAGTTTATAAAACACCAAGTCTGTAAAATAATAGTAATAATACCAATAAAAGTTTATTAGTGGCTGCGGTCATTGAGGTTTGTAAGTCATAAGCCTTCCTAAGGTGTGTGAGCTTGTGAAAACAAGGCACTGGACCTTGTTCATATATGTAAGAACATTGCAGCTAACATTTGGACTGCTAATTTAGGGAGCTGGTTGCCATGTTAATTTCCTCGTTTGTTCTCAGAGGTGGAAGAGATGAGACCAGCACTGGATTTGCTCTGCTCGGCAATCAGAGAAAGCGACTCTGAGACCCAGAGCAAGCACTTTGCAGAGCAGCTGCTTCACCTCACACTCTCCTTTCTTAACAAACAGATAAGGGAGATTTTTGTGCACACTGAAGGTAAGAATAGCAGTGACGGTAGGCCATGCCACTCATCAGAACAGAAACAGAAAACTCAGTGAAGGGGCACACTGCAGTGAAGGGGGGCACCCCGCAGTGAAGGGGCACCCCGCAGTGAAGGGGCACCCCGCAGTGAAGGGGGCACCCCGCAGTGAAGGGGGCACCCCGCAGTGAAGGGGGCACCCCGCAGTGAAGGGGGCACACCGCAGTGAAGAGGGCACACCGCAGTGAAGAGGGCACACTGCAGTGAAGGGGCATACCACAGTGAAGGGGGGCACACCACAGTGAAGGGGGGCACACCCCAGTGAAGGGGCACACCGCAGTGAAGGGGGCATACCGCAGTAAAGGGGGGCATACTGCAGTGAAGGGGCACACTGCAGTGACGAGCAGGCACACTGCAGTGAAGGGGCACACTGCAGTGACGAGCAGGCACACTGCAGTGAAGGGGCACACTGCAGTGACGAGCAGGCACACTGCAGTGAAGGGGCACACTGCAGTGACGAGCAGGCACACTGCAGTGAAGGGGCACACTGCAGTGACGAGCAGGCACACTGCAGTGAAGGGGCACCCCACAGTGAAGAGGGCACATCACAGTGAAGGGGGCATACCACAGTGAAAAAGGGGCACACTACAGTGACGAGCAGGCACACCGCAGTGAAGAAGGGGCACACTGCAGTGAAGAAAGAGTGAGGGGAATGGGTTTGATGTAGGAGCACCGGCAGGAAGCTCTAAGGATAATCTCTGTGCAGAGTGGAGTGGACTGTGCTAAATGCAGCTGCTCGTAGAAAGGGAGAAACACCTCGGGTTATTGTTTGAAAATACTTATTTTTAAATTTGACAATTCCCAGAATTCCTTTCAACAAGTTGTAGTGTGTTTTCCCTTCCTTTTCTCTCCGTGCCTATTTACACATGAACGTACACATTCATGCACATGCACACACACTCACACACACACGCAGATTGGCACACTGATGTGTTTTACAGAGCTCGATGAGCATCTCCAGGAAGGAGTGGACATTTTGACCAGCTACATCAATGAACTTCGGACTTTCATGATAAAGTTTCCTTGGAAGCCAGCAGATGCCCCTGAGAACTGTGACGTAAACAAAGATGTCCTCACAGTAAAGGAGGGCAAAATCTGGGAGAGACTCAACTTTGAGGTAAATATGAGTACTCATCATAACTCTGCAGATTCGGATAGCCTAAGAGGACACCAGAAGAAATGGACTTTAGAGTCTGTACCCGTGCTGTGGAGTCTTTGGCCAGGGTCTTAGGTTTTGCTGATGTGGGTTCTCGGGGCATGATATCAAATCCATATCTCCAGGTCCTCCTCATTTAATGCTGTGCCCTCGGAATGCCACGTCGGCTGCAGGATCAGCCTTTAACCCATCTCCAGTGGCAGCGCCCAGCAGCCTGCATCACTGCTTGGGCCTGGCACTTTGTTTTATTTTTTATTTCTTTTGGAGACAGGGTCTCACTCTCCCAGGCTTTCCTTGAACTCATAGCCCAGCTATCACAGCCCTCATCAGTGAGCACCGTAACTGTCACTTTCTTTGTGTCCTCCGAGTTGTGGGGTCCTGGGCTGTTGAGGTTCTCCGCTTCAGTCAGTACCACACCTTGCCAAGATATAGATTTTCTTTTCTTTTCTTTCTTTCTTTCTTTCTTTCTTTCTTTCTTTCTTTCTTTCTTTCTTTCTTTCTTTCTTTCTTTCTTTTTTTTTGAGACAGGATTTTGCTGTAGCTTTGGAGCCTGTCCATAGACCAGACTGGCCTCAAACTCAAACTCACAGAGATCCGCCTGCCTCTGCCTCCCAAGTGCTGGGGATTAAAGGCGTGCGCCACCACCGCCCAGCAAGAAGTAGATTTTCAAAGGCCCCTTAGTAGGTGTCTAGTCCATGCATATATATTCTGCGTTGGCAGTAAGAAAGCTACAAGGAACTTAAACTTACTTTTTCTTCTTTTTCCTAGGAAGTTATTGCTGATGCCATTTTAAATAACAAGATACCAGAGGCGCAGACTTTCTTCAGGATTCCTGGTCATTCTGCTCAACAACTGGAGGAGCTGGTCAGGATAGGCCTAGATTTGGTGTTTGACAGTTTGAAAAAGAACAGTGTAGATAAAGCCTCCACGCTCTTGAGGAATATGGTGAGTGGTGACTCTGTCTGTCTCTGATGGATAAGAAGACTTGACCCCACCCCTCTGTTTTGAGACAAAGTCTCTGTGGACCAGGTTGACCTAGAGCTCACTCTACAGCCCCGACTGGCCTCAGACTTATTCGTGATCCTCCTAGCTCAGCTTCAGCATGCTGGGATTACAGGCGTGAGCCACCACACCTGACGTCTCTTGTTTTCATTTGTTTTTAGAGGCTGTGTAGCCCAGGCTGGCCTTGAACTCACTGTCCTCCTTCTCAGTCTCTCAAGCCTGTACTATCACACCCTCTGAGACAGTGTTTTCCTAGAAGACTTCAGACATGGGCTGGAGAGATGGCTCAGTGGTTAAGAACCTGGTACAATCTGGGTTCAATCCCAGCACCCACATGGCTGCTCACAACTGTCTATAATTCCAGTTCTGGGAGACCCAATACCCATGGCAAAACACCAATGTGCACAAAGTAAAAATAAAGACTTCGGACATGTCATGCAGAGGGCCTCGGTTTTACTGAGGGCAGTCTGTATTCTTCATGTAACCCCTTACGTCTCCATTTGAACTTCCTGGTGGGTTAGGCATTGGCTTAGGGCTTTATAGTCCCTAGTTTTGCTTCATTTGAGAAGGGAAATCCTAGAAGAAGCAGGGCTTTTGAGCTAAGATCTGGTCCTCATCTGTGTGGCTGGAGTCTTACCAGGGAAACCAGCTGAAAGTGCACATGTGTTTGTTGTTTCTGTCAACCTTGGGTTCCCGCTAAACCACCGCAGCAGTTTGTTGTAGTCTTGGTCCTCTGGTTGCCTGGTATTACCGTAAATTATTCTGTGTGTTGCCTTCGCTCTGGGAAAACAACTAAGGGCTTTGGGGAGAAGCAATCAATACATAGAACTGATGGAGAGAGCAGAAGCCGTGTGCTGCTGTAGCAGAGCACGTGTCTACAGGAGAGCTTTTCTGCGTCTGACATACTTACATGCAGATGGGTTCATTACAAATGTAAGCTTTTAAATTTCATTCATTTCAGGGCTTCAATGTGGAAGATGAGTTGCTCAGGATATGCTTTTATACAACTGATAAAAATATACGGGACCTTTTGGTAGGTAAAGGCGTGACTATGTAGCTTTTGTTTTTCATTTTAAGACAGGGTGTTGGTATGTAGTCCAAGCTGGCCTCTGATTCCTCACCCTTCTTCCTCGGCTCTCTAGATGCCAGGATTACAGGCATGCCTGCCTGGGTCACATTCTTATTAGACCGCCTTGATGAATTTTTTTAACTTTAAAATAAATAATTTTAATATCTAGGGAACATGAGTTGAGGAAACATGATAATCCTTTTTTAATGATTGTATTTTGATATTTGACATTGTGGTAAAGGAAAATTTATAAAAATATATATTAACTTAAAAATGCAACTTAGAGGGTTGGTGGGCAGCTCTGCAGATAAAGGCTCCTGGTAAGCTTGGCAGCCTGAGTTCTGTCCCTGGGACCCACATGGTAGAGGGAGAGAACCCAGCTCCTACAAGTTGTCCTCTGACTTCCACACATACACACCCACTGTGTCTCACACACCCACTGTGTCACACACACACACACACACACACACAGAGGTGTACCATGCAAATCAAATAATGGAACGAAAAATTTTTAGTGTGGAATATAATTTCCTCCTCTTCCCCTCCCTCCTTTCTCCCTTTTCCCCTCCCTTCTCTCCCTCCCTCTTCCTCTTCCCCCCACTCTTTCTTTGTGGTACTGTGGACCAAACCCAGGGCCTGAGGCATGCCAAACAAGCACTCTACCAGCTACATTCTACCCCAGCATACAGTTATTAAATGGCATTTAATCTCAAAACAAAATGGCTTTTGTTTTGCCAATGGTTTTGATTTTTGTGTGGTAATTGCTCTAATTGCTTTTTATCCAAGGTTGAAATTTTAAAAGGAAAAGAATGTTTTTCTGAAAAAGAAAGAAGAACTATAAACTTTGTTCATCAAGTTGAAAAGTTTTATTCAGGACATTTCCAAGAAAATGTTCAGACGCACTCCTTCCCCAGGTAGGCTCATTAGTCCGTAGGTAACAATGGAGAAGGCTGTGGGTAGCACGTTGTTTGTAATAATTATGAGCAACTTTGCTTTTGTGGAAATAAGTACTCATTCCTCAGGAAGGTAAAATTTGTATCTTAAAGAGGGGCATCAGCTAGGCAGGGCCGTGGTGACACATGATTTTAATTCCAGTTCTCGGAGGCAGAGAAAGGTGGATCAGTGTGAGTTCAAGGCCAGCCTAGTCTACAAAGTGAGTTCCAGGACCGCCAGGGCTACACAGAGAAACCCTGTCTCGAAAAAACAAATACAAAAAAAAAAAAAAAATTAAGTGTGTGTGTGTGTGTGTATAAATAAATAAATAAATGAAATTTCACTGTTTTTAGTTATTGGATAAAGGAACAGGACTATTTGAAGCACAAATCTGTCTTGGATACATTCCTCAAACGTGATCGAACAGATGAGTTTAGTGAAAAGGACCACAGGATTGCACTGAATTGGGCTCGCTGGTGGGATCAGCAAACACAAGAATGCATCCTTCTCCCCAGGATAAGTCCAGAAGGCAAGTACAAAAGCCCCTGAAATGTGAGCATATTAAACGGGGAGTAAGTTAGACATTAATGTTTTAATATTTGGAAGTCTCTACTTTAGAATTCCTTTTGGCGGGGGATGCTCACTTTCTTTAAAGTTCAGCCATGAGTTAAGACCTCTTGTTTACAAGGTTTTTGTAACGGATTTACACTGTGGTGGTGAAAAAGTCACGAGGTTCAGCGAGTAGATATTATCAAAGCAGTGTTATCACTACAGCTTTGGAGTGACATCTCTCTGTCCAAACAGCCTCTGAGTTTCTTACGGAAGCTGGGAATTAGTATCACACCGAGCTCTGGAGCGTAGCTAACTGGGTGAGCAGTGATAAAGTCTTTGCATCAGATTCATGCGTCTGTTTTAGCCTGAGTCTCTGTGTGACAGACCAGGAGAAAGCTGGCAACTTCGGTGCCTGTTTCGTTCTGACTCTGCAGGGAGGAACCTTCCCTCTTCCCATCTGTAGTGTTGACTAGAAGATTAACAGAGAAGACTGTTACATTAGTAGAGGCCTGGTACACCACATGCTTTGACTACATAGTCAGTGACCACAGTTGACGGCGCTCTTAAAAGGCTCTTGTCTTGTTCTTCATGTAGAATACAAAGCACATTCCCCGGACGCTCTCTGGAGATACCTCACGGCTCGCCATGACTGGTCAAGCATTAGCCTGTGGATTGAAGAATTTCAGACCCAGGAGACTGAGCCCCCTCAGCAGAACAAGTGGCCCCCTCTGAGTGCTGCCATCATTGATCAGAATACTTGCTGCAACAGTTATATGAGGAATAAGATTTTGGACAAGCTGGCCAGGTACTGTAACTGTGAGACGGAAGTCCAATGGGAAAACAAAAGAAATGAAAATTTTAAAAAATAAGCTTCCCTGGTGCCTGCAGGCTGTGTCCAGTGTGTGTTCACTGGTGTGCGATTGCACGCGTGTGGTTTCCCCCTTTAAATCACTGCAGGTCAGTGCGGGGCTGCTTCATAACGTAGCATTTAAAGGGTATGGTTTAATGTCAGGATGGTGAAGAGATTCTCAAACTCCGGCTGCAGGTTCTCCCACAACGTTTTGTGCCTTTGTGTTGTTTTGTTTGTTGTGAAGCAGGGTCTTGTGAGGTAGACCAGATGGGCCTGGAGCTTGCTACTTAGTGATCTCTGATGCAGAATTGTCATTAGAACTCTAAGGAATAAGTGGCAGGGGACAGAGTTAGAAACCTCGAGATGAGGTGTCCTGTGGCTGTATCTACTCTTCTTGCCCAATAATACAAGATAATGTCACCACATCTGCTGCATGGCCTTGACCTGCAGAGGACTGTGGGAGTAAGACAGAGCCGAGTGGGCTGCAGAGGACTGTGGGAGTAAGACACAGAACTCAGTGGGCTGCAGAGGACTGTGGGAGTAAGACACTGAACTCAGTGAGCTGCAGAGGACTGTGGGAGTAAGACACTGAACTCAGTGAGCTGCAGAGGACTGTGGGAGTAAGACACTGAACTCAGTGAGCTGCAGAGGACTGTGGGAGTAAGACACGGAGCCGAGTGGGCTGCAGAGGACTGTGGGAATAAGATACGGAGCCGATTGGCGATTTTAGCTCATTTACAAAGATAACTGTGTTAGATCTAACCATGTGAACTTGCCATTTGTGTGTGTCCAAACGTGGTTCAGTCTAATCCGTCTTCCTATGAGGAAAGTTAGGTGTGCACATCAGCATGTGTCTCCCACTGTCACTCGTGTTCCTTTCCACTCGTACTGCTGGGGATGTGCTGATGCTCCCCGCCCTCACAGCGTGCAGGTGCAGTCAGATCCAGGAAGTGGAGAACATTGCCTAAGCCTCTCACTTACAGAGTGGAGCCCTTTAACGTCTGGTTTTCTGGCCTCTGTTCTCATTGCATCGATGCTCTTCTCACTTACTAAAAATGAGATGTTGTATAATTTATATGATCAAAATATTTGCCTTAGCATTTGGTTGTTTAAAAAACTAACTTATCGGGCTGGAGAGATGGCTCAGTGGTTAAGAGCATTGCCTGCTCTTCCAAAGGTCCTGAGTTCAATTCCCAGCAACCACATGGTGGCTCACAACCATCGGTGATGAGGCCTGGTGCCCTCTTCTGGCCTTCAGGCATACAAGCAGAAAGAATATTGTATACATAATAAATAAATAAATAAATAAATAAATATTTAAAAAAAAAACTAATCCGTTTTAATATGAATTGAAAAATTAATTTATGCTGAGCATGGCAACACATGTCTTCAATCCCAGCACTCTGGAGGCAGAGACAGGCAGATCTCTGAGTTTGAGCCCAGCCTGGTCTACATACTGACTTCAAAGACAGCAACGGCTATGTAGAAAGACCCAAAATGATAATAATAAAGATCATGATACCTATTATGTAATTATACTAAAGAGGAAAATCACACCATTCTCATTAGATTCATAAAAATTAGTAATTTAAACATAGATGCAAAATCCCTTACCCTAAAATATTGGTGTCTAAAAATAACCATTCTAGCCAACATTGTACAAATGGTAAAAAAGTACAAGCATTGTCTTCAGATTTGGAACAAGAGCCCACAGCCACATTGTGGTACATTGTGGGCTCAGGAGCACATCCAGCGGGCCTTGCTTTTGGTTGGAACAATCTGATTTTAAATGCATGTGTGGAAGTGTGAGTCACAAACCTATAGAAAGAAGTTGTCCTAAAGACAGCAAAGTTCACTCTGCACAGGGAAGACAGAGCGAGAGCAGAGAAGAGACTTGGACATGTCGACTGGTTTATATGCGACAAGAGTGGTCCCCAGCGTGAGCAGCACTGTGAGAAATGAGCAGACGTCTGGCAAAGTGACAGTGCATTGAGTCATTATGTCAGAACGCAGAACAGCCTGAAAGAGGCTCCTGGAGCCACAACCTCAGGAGGAGGCTTGCTTCCCAAATGCCCCAGGCAGCAGAGAAGCAGTTACTGACACCACGAGAACTGTTCGTCAGGATCCACAGAGGGAGGTGTCAGGCAGCTTGCAGTCTCTACTACAGAGCCAGGCTAGCTGTCCTCTCTCCCTGACTCTCTGATCCCGACTGGGCAAATCACAGCACACAGGTGAGCGTCCAGGAACACAGCAGGGGAAGAGCAGAGCTTAGGTCTGAGGAGAGAGGCCACTAGAACCAATTCCTGGATATTTCACTAAGAAGGAAGCACAAATGGGCACTAGCTAGTTTTATGTCAATGTAACACAAGCTAGAGTCATCTGAGAGGAGGGAATCTCATTTGAGAAATTTCCTCCGTAAGATCGACTGTGGGCAAGCATGTAGGGCATATTCTCAATTAGTGATTGATGGGGGAGGACCCAGCCCATTGTGGGTGAGGTGAGATCAACCTTGGGCGGTGGCCCTGGGTTCTATAAGAAAGTAGACTAGGGCCGGGCGGTGGTGGTGCACGCCTTTAATCCCAGCACTCGGGAGGCAGAAGTAGGCGGATCTCTGTGAGTTCGAGGCCAGCTTGGTCTACAAGAGCTAGTTCCAGGACAGGAACCAAAAGCTACGGAGAAACCCTGTCTCAAAAATCAAAAAAAAAAAAAAAAAGACTAAGCAAACCATGAGGAGCAAGCCAGTACATGACACCCCTCCATGGCCTCTGCATCAGCTCCTGCCTCCTGATTGCTGCCCTGTCTGAGTCCTGCCCTGACTCCCCTCACTGATGGACTATGATGTGGAAATGTACGCCAGATAAACCCTGTCCTCCTCTGCTTGCTTTGATAATGGTGTTCATCCCAGAAATAGTAACTGTATCCATCACAGCCAGTAAACACAGGAAAAGATTTCTTTCTCATTTGTAATAGTGGAAACAGGAATTTATCTTTCCAAAATCTAGGAACAGCTGAAATGACCCACAACAAAATGTAGTACAACATCCAACAGTATGCTACATTGCCACGAGTGTCACCATGGATGAATGACCAGTGTCAAGTAAAGAATTAGGGCAGAGGGTAGAGATGCTACCCCTAACCCATCATTGCCTGAGCAGGTGGGAGGGCTGGCCCTGAGGCCATAAGAACAGAAGAGCTGTTCCTGCCCCCCCCCCCACACACACACACACACCGCTGCAGCACTCAGGAGAGCAGGCACTGCTCCTCACCTAGGCAGCACAGTTGACAGAGGTGTGAGTAAGCCAGCCCTGATGTTGTGAGCAGGAGAGAGCTGTCCCCTTATCTGTCATGTGGCACGTTGCTGCCCGGTGGAGGGGAGGTGTTTGCCCATCAATGCCTGAGGCAGGTAGAACTGGCCCTGAGGTCATAAGAGCAGGAGAGCTGTCCCTGCCCCTCATCAGCTGCAGCACTCGGGGAGAGCAGCCCCTACATTTTGCCTAGGCAACACAGTAGAGCTGGCCCTGAAGGTGTGGAAGAATTGACATTGAGGGCATAAAAACCTGAGAACTGGCCACGCCCCTTGCTCATCCCTGCAAAGGGTTGAACTAGCCAGGGTGCTGAACCAGGTGGAGAACCAGGGGAGAGGGCTGACAAACCCTGCAACTGCCCAGGCCCAGAACCAGGGTTCTGTGCTGGCCCGCCCCAAAACTCATCCGCTTGTGACCTGCCTGGGATGGGGGTTCAGTCCTGCAGACTCAGTCCTCCACAACACAGGGCAGCAACGAGATATCCAGGAAGAGTCCAAGAGGGGCCCAGTGTCAACGGTGCAGCAGAGACCCGGGCCTCGAACCACACCAGTGATTCTTTGCAATGCTCACCTGCGTGTAAAGCTGTATGGATAAAGGGGTTTACCACGTGACTGACGGTGTCACACTGCAGCTTCCATGATGAGATTTTCCCTTTCCTTTTTTTTTTTCTCCTTTTTTCTTTTAAAGTTTATTTTGTTTTATTTTGGGGCAGGGAGGGAGATGGGTAGGATCGGGAGGCATGATGTGAAAGACAAAGGATACATAAAAAGAGTTAAAAAAAGAATTGGGCAGAGAATAATATACATTTTCAGTGCTTCATTTCTTAGTGTGAAGTTCAGAGTAGACAAAATCCAACCATATATTATTGGGGTTGATTGTAGTTATAAGCTGTGAATTAAAAGGTAAGAATTAGTTACCACAGAAGTCAGACAGACGGGTTACTGTAGGGCATGCAGCGGGAGGGAATACATCAGTAGCTTCCAAAGCACAATTGTCTATGATCAGGGTGCCAGTTATCTAGTTTCAAAGTATCTAATTTTTAAAAATATTAGTTTATTTTTATTGCGTGTACATGAGTATTCTGCTTGCATGTATGTCTGTGCACCAGCTGCATTCCTAGTGATCACGAAGGCCAGAAGAGGGCATGAAATCCCTGGAACTGGAGTTACAGATGGTTGTGAGCCTCCATGTGGGCTGGAATCGAACCCGGGTCCTCCAGAAGAGTGGCCCGTGTTTTAACCACCAAGCCATCACTGTGGCCCTTATATAGCATTTCTTTTAACTCTGTGTGTGTTTCATGATCCTTTTGTATGGCAGTTTTGATGTATTTAGTAGTGAATTCATGAAAGGCGATATTTAAGTGCAGACCTCCAAACTTGTTTAGCATTTGGTGTCTATTAAACCGCTGTAGCTTCTTAGCCACTTTTGTGGACACATGTTAACTTGAACCTTTCTCAGCCCTGTCCCACGGGAATGGGTTTAACTTCTCTCTCAATCCTGCCCCACAGGAGCGGGGTTTTTCTCGCATCTGAACTGGAAGACTTTGAGCTCCTCCTCCTGAGACTCAGCCGGATTGGGGGCGTAATGCAGGACCCCCTCCCCGTGCAAAGCTACAGCCCCTCAGGAGGGCGGGACTTCCACTCCCTCTTCATCCTCCACTGTGTGGAGCACAGCCTGCAGCACCTTCTCTACGTCTATCTTGACTACTACAGGTGAGCCCTGCGCCGGCTCCCGTGCCCATGTCCTCCTTCCAAACTGCTCTGGAATTGTTGGGTGGGTGGGGCTTGAGACAGGGTCTCGAGAGAAGCCTGGACTCTTGGCCTTCCTGTTGTGCTGCCTGAGTGGTGGGATTACAAGTACGCACCGTGTGCCTACATGAACTGCTGTGGTTTTGTTTGTTTTTAAGACAGGGTCTCACCATGTAGCCCTGAAACTCACTGTGTAGACCAAGTTGGCCACAGCGTCACAGAGGCCTGTTTTTACCTCCTAAATTGTGGGGTCAAAGGCAGCAGCTGTCACATGTGGCTCCTGAACTGCTTTGGGAAAGCATCAAGTGTTGAGAAACTGATCCTTTTGAAATAGTTTCTTCCACTCCAACACTCGGCACTTCTGTGATCTCAGGATTATATTCAACTAAAGACGTGTGTGTTTGTTGACATGAGTCTAGCATCTTATTAGCCTTTCAGATCACTTGAGATCAGAATGAAATGTTGTGTCTGGGACAGCAGTGAGTGGCAAAGCCCTTGTGTATCGTGCGCAAGGCTGTGGAGTCATTCACCAGCGCTGCATGGAAAAATGACAGAATGAAAAGCACGTTTGTTTTAAACGCTTAAAAGGAGAGATCTTAGCAGAAAGATAGACTTCACTAGCAATTCTTGATTCTCTTCAGAGAATTCTAAAAAGAAACCTTAAGTTCATAGCCACTATAAAATGGATTAATTTTAAAAGGTAGGTTTATATAGATAAATTTACATAAATCAACATATCTTCATTTAAAACCAACTGTAGAATCCTGTCTGTGGCCATTGCTAATTGTTATTGGATCAGTATTAGCACCATTAGATGTAGTCTTTGATATACATATATGCATATATGTACATATTCTTTTGTTTTGTTTTTCGAGACAGGGTTTCTCTGTGGCTTTGAAGCCTGTCCTGGAACTAACTCTTGTAGACCAGACTGGTCTCGAACTCACAGAGATCCGCCTGCCTCTGCCTCCCGAGTGCTGGGATTAAAGGCGTGCACCACCACTGCCCAGCATATATGTATATATTCATATTGTGTGTGTGCATGTGGATGGGTGGACACATATGCACATGTGGGCACATGTGGAGGCCAGATGTTGATACCGAGTGATGTCCTTAATCACTGTCCACCTACTTTTTCAAGGACGATCACTTATTGGACCTCAGATTGCTGGTGGGGTAGACAGCCGGCCAATGGACTCTAGGCAATTCCCCATCTCTACTCCACCTCTCTAGAGCTGAAGCTTCGGATTGCTGAGTCACTTAGATTTTTTTTTTTTTTTTTTTAATTTGATTTTTCAAGACAGGGTTTCTCTGTGGCTTTGAAGCCTGTCCCGGAACTAGCTCTTGTAGACCAGGCTGGCCTCGAACTCACAGAGATTCGCCTGCCTCTGCCTCCCAAGTGCTGGGATTAAAGGCGTGCGCCACCACCGCCCGGCTAGTCACTTAGATTTTTGTGTGGGCACTGGAGATCTGAATTCAGATTCTCATTATTGTAGACATTGTCTCTCAGTCAAATGCAGAGATTACCAAATGACTCGTCTCTCTAGCTAGCTTGCTCTGGGAATCTCCTGTCTCTGTCTTCTTAGGCTGTAATTATGTGGGTTTCTAGAAACCTGAACTCTGGCCCTCACTCATGCTTGCACGCAAGTGCTTTGACCACTGAGCCACCTCCTCAGCCCCATCCTTTGTATACTTATATGTGTCTCCCTCTCTGCCTGCCTGCCTCTCTCTCTCTCTCTCTCTCTCTCTCTCTCTCTCTCTCTCTCTCTCTCTCTCTCTCGTGTGTGTGTGTACTCGTTATAGGGAAGGGAGGTGTTTGTTTTCTCACTCTGTAGCTCAGGATGGATTTGAACTTACAGCAATTCTCCTGCCTTAGCCTCCTGAGCATTGAGATTACAGATGCTAGAGTTTATGTTCTTTTTTGGCCATGCTGGAATCCAGCCCAAGGTGTTCTGCTTGTCAGGCAAGTGCCCTGCATCTGAACTACAGACCCAGCTAATTTTCAGGGTTTTTTGAGACAAGGTTTTGCTGTGTAGCCCAGGCTGGCCTGAAATGCACACTGCTACCTTATACTCTACACCAAAATTGTTTTCTAATGCTAGCTCTCACCTGACAAATGTGCTCAGGACAGTCATGTCCCGTGTGATAATCCCACACATTGTTTGTTTGTCTTTAAATATAGACTTAGCCCTGGAAATTGTCCTTTTTTGGAAAAGAAAGAACTACATGAAGCTCACCCTTGGCTTGAATTTTTGGTTCAGTGTCGGCAAGTTTCCAGTAACTTAACAGGTATTACGTTCAGTATTAAATACACAAGTCTTCTCTAGGTAAACTGTGAGTCTACTGAATGGCATTTAACTTACAAACTTTTAAGTTAATCCTTTGACTGTAGTCAAATGTTTGACTGTGATCCAGGCTCACATTTTATTAATGAAATAGAAAACTAAAAAACATGGTTTTTGCCTGCCAAGAAAAGTCAGAATTGGAACCGAGAGCTTATGCAGTTAAACTCCCTTCGCGTCTGCCTTGTGCTCCGCTCTGCCGCTCCGTCACGCCACCCACGCAGCACAGGCTCAGCCCCTGCTTTGGTAGATTGACACCTTTTCTCACAAAGAATTGGTGTGCCTTCTAGAAACCTGCTAGGAGTCTTTCCTCTCCTCCCTTCCTCCCTCCTCCCTTCCCTCCCTCCCTCCTCCCTTCCCTCCTTTCCCTCCCTCCCTCCTCCCTTCCCTCCCTCCCTCCTCCCTTCCCTCCTTCCCTCCCTCCCTCCCTTCTATTCTTTTGCAGGGCTAGGGCCTCTCACATGGTAAGTCCCTATGCCCCAGGCACGTATGTGGAGGTCAGAAGACAACTTTGTGGAGTCAGGTTCTCTCCTTCCACCCTTAGGTAGGTTCTAGGAACCTATAAATCTTGCAGTCTGGAGCTCCAAATGAAAGGGAAAGAACTCATGTATGTGTGGGATTGTTGTGTCCTTGGAAGGGGGCTGCTGAAACAACTGGTAAGGTTATGACCGGACAAGAAAAAAATCCCCTTTGCCCCAAGCATTCTAGCTAGTAATGTTCTTTCCAGATTCCGGGGAAAGATACCAGGCAAGCAGCTATACATCACGCAATGTCAACAACCAGTCTTTGATGTAGTGTCCAGTTTTGTTGGGGTTACAGGTGGCAGTGTGCACCCTTTAATCCTTACACAAGGGAGGCAGAGGCCAGCGGATCTCTGTGAGTTCAAGGCCAGCTTGGTCTTCACGTGAGTTCCAGGCCATAGGATTGTATAGTGAGACCCTGTTTCAAATAAACAAACAAAGGAAGCTACCTACAACTCTCCACAAGGTGAAACCCGCATAGACCCAGCCTGGGCTTACAGGAAGATGACTGCCCACAAGTGGCCATCGGTGACATTGTATGCTTCCTTCCAGTTTCTTTCTGCTTTCATGACTACTCTTACGTTCTCTATCTGGTTCCCATGGCGCCTGCCCTGTGCAGAAGCATAGGAAACATCTGTGCTTTGTAACTGCCTTTGCGTAATGAGGCTGTCCCTGCACCCTTAGAGACAGCGCTCATGTTAATGTTGGCATAAGATTTCTCTTTGAGAAATAGTCCCTCCACTAACTTACCAGTCTCTATTTTTTGATGAGCTTGTCGTT
Organism: Chionomys nivalis; assembly: GCF_950005125.1. NCBI lineage: Eukaryota > Metazoa > Chordata > Mammalia > Rodentia > Cricetidae > Chionomys > Chionomys nivalis. The sequence goes on from NC_080094.1 coordinate 52,502,814, forward strand.
ACACTTTTCTCAATTGTAAATAATTGTCTTGAATATATCTTAATGTAAGACCATTGCTTTTGTTTCAAATGAGCTCTGTAGCACATGCAGGCCTCTGTATACAGAATCACCGAGTCGCAGGCTGTTGGCCGAAAGGGTTACTGTCAGGCCAGTCGCCGTCAGTGAGGTCGGGCCCTTGCCTGGCACAGCCTATTCGTGATGACCAACAGTCACCCTGGAGCGCCGCTGATGCGGTTTACCTGAGGCCTCCGAGTCCCTTGCTGCGAGGGGGCTGTGTGTAGGCATGTCTGTTTCTTTCTCTGTCCACTGAGTATTTCTTTGTCCAGAGGGCATTACTACTTTAGAATGTCACGTGCTGAAGTTTGACTCTGCTACCTTTACATTTTCTTTGACAGTTTTATTTTTATGAAGATGAATCTTTTGAGTTTGACACACACACACGTCTTTTCATTGTTTTTAAACTTAGGAAGTTGTTCTTACTGTGGACAGAGTTAAAAATATTTTTCTCAGAATTATATCTCTCTTAATTTGGTAATTATCCCTTTTATTTTCAGATCCCAAGCTGATCTTCCAGGCCAGCCTTGCAAATGCTCAAATTTTGATTCCCACCAATCAGGCCAGTGTGAGCAGTATGCTGTTGGAAGGACACACCCTCCTGGCCCTTGCTACTACCATGTATGCTCCTGGGGGTGTCAGCCAGGTACGGGAGACACTCAGACTTACCATGGTGAAATTGGATTGATTTGAAACTTGGCATAGACAACCGGGATTGTCTAAACCTTAGCTGGTGCCAAAGCAAAAATGCTTCCAAGGGTCCTGATAGATGGGTGAGCGCAAAACGGGTGAGTTACGTCCTGTGTCCTGAGCTGAAGCAGAATTCAGGCATGGACAGAGATTCTTTGTCCCTTTGGTGTGTTTTCTATAACTCCAGGACAGAATCACGACCGGGTTACTTCTGTAAGTCAGTATTTTAGGTCTGTGGTTTGTGATGTGTCTATGCGTTTACCCTTTTGAAAGGTTTATTTGAAAGCATAATTTTTAGCTTTCCCTATAAACTCCTCTGGGGGACATGTGGATGTGCTCCTCTGCTCTTTGAACATACAGAGGGCAAGAATGCTGCTGGACAACCCCTCTCCAGTAGTTTCTTCCTGGTGGCAGTTACCCTTAAATTGCTGCTGTGCATGCATGGCTAAGCTACTTGCGCCCACTTTTAGCCACCAGTCAGAGGGTACAGGTCAAGAAAGGACTGTGGAATCATCTGCTTGATGGTATTTATTTATTTGTTTTTATTTTTGTTTTTTTGACACAGGGTCTTACTATGTAGCGCCAGCTGCCCTGGAACTCAACTGTGTAGACCAGGCCTCAGCCTCCCAAGTGCTGGGGTTAAAGGCGTGCCCTGTCATTGCCCAGCTCTTTTATTTGTGAGCAGGCTCACTCTGTAGGCCAAGTTGGCCTGTAATCCCCTGTGTGACCCAGGCTAGTCTTGGATTCTAAGTGATTTTTCTGCCTCAGCCTCAAAAATGCTGGGCGATATGCAGGCACCACCATGTCCAGCAGTAATAGTTGTGAGATCTTTTAAGATATTAATGAGTGTTAAATAGAAATATTATAAACACTGTGGTAGAGATGACTTTTTTCCCAAACAACATATGGTTTGAGAGCAATAGATCTAGCTCTCTTCCTAACCTTGCAGGAAATGGAGGCTGGATGTTAAACATCTAGTCCAGCGTCATGCGGCCCGAGAATCGGGTGACCACTTTGCCAGTGCTGTTTCACTGGGAGCCGTCTCCTATGTGACTGGTTTTTACATCTTAAAATGTACATGCTAAGCATCACTCCCATCTGTAATGTGTCTTCTTGCATAGGTCATTCAGAATGAAGAAAATGAGAACTGTTTGAAGAAGGTGGACCCCCAGCTGCTGAAGATGGCTTTGATGCCTTACCCAAAGCTGAAAGCTGCCCTCTTCCCACAGGGCGCCGCTCCCAGTGTCCTGCCTTCTGATGTCACACTCTACCACCTCCTTCAGGTACTGTGTTTAGGGAGCTGGTTCTTGGATGTGTCAGCCAGGTCTCTGCCAGGAAACAGAAAACCCTACCTCCTGTAGACACTCAGGGTAAGCAATCGTGGCAAAGAAGGATAGAGCTCTGAGCCTACACCCAGAAGAATGGCGTGGAAACATATCATTTTGCTTCTGTTTCAAAGGATGTACAGACCCTCTGAGACCTACTCAGGTTGTGGAGGAGAAGCATCTTTTGCCCGTATCTCAGTTCAACAGGCTTTCTTCTTTACATATGTGCTCATAGTGTCTTCAGTCCAGCCTAAGTTCTGTTGTTCTTTAGAGATGTGAAATCTGCCCTACTCAGATGTGAGGAATTCTTGGGGTGGACTAACGCTACTTGGAAGTGTGGTTCACAAATATGCCAGAACTGTCTGTTTCTGGAATACCATGAGGTTAGCAGCTTGTGCTAGAGTGCAAGCCCATCACGCCACTTCGTATGCCCTTGAGATCAGTTTTCTGTAGTTTCCTGAAGAATGGGGCTAGATGATGGCTCAGCGGTTAAAGTACTGGATGCTCTTCCAGAGGACCTGGGCTTGATTCCCAGCACCCACATGGCCACTCACAACCATCTGTAACTCTAATTCTGGGAATCCGATGCCCCCTGATGGCCTCCACAGGTACTAGGCACACATACATGCTGGCAAAACACTCATATGCAGAAATCCTTAGAAGAATTTCCTGAAGGCAGCCTCGTGCTGGCTGCACGTTCTGGTGCAGGCGTGTCTGCCATGCTTGCAGCACTTTGTGGAGCATTGGTGTAAACCAGACACTTCAGTGACACAGTGCTTTGTCCAGATTTGGTTCAATGTAGTGATCCTCCTGTCTCAGTGTCTCAGGTGCTAGGATCAAAGGTGTACAGAGTTCCAGCATTTGAATCAACTTCTAAAACAAACCATATCAAGTTATTCTTTGTTCTCTTCTTTTTTTTTTTTTTTTTTTTTTTTTTTTTTTTTGGTTTTTCGAGACAGGGTTTCTCTGTAGCTTTGGTGTCCGTCCCGGAACTAGCTCTTGTTGACGTACATAATTTTGTTTTGTTTTGTTTTGAAACAAGATCTCATGCAGCGCTCAAACTCACTATGTAATCTAGGATGGCCTTCGACTCCTGATCCTCCCTCTCCTACCACCCAGGACCTGGGCTGGCAGGTGTGACCACACCTGGCTACTCATTTGTTTATTTAAAGCTGCATCTTACTGTGCTGCTCAAGTGACCTGCTTGCCTCAGCCTCCTGAAAGCTATGACTGCGGTCTCATGCCACTGCTCTTTGTATGCGTGCACTTTTCTGTTCATGTGGCTCTCCATGCGTGTGCAGGTGCACACATGTGCCCGTGTATGTAGAGATCAAAGACCAACCTTGGGTGTTGGTCCTTAGGGGCTGTCTCGTGCTCTCTTCTGTAATGGTGTGGGGAGGAGCCATGTTCAAAGAATTTTATGTTCAGAGAGATAGCGTTAAACTGTATTCGGTTCTAGGGATCAAAGTCAGAGCCCCACATGTGCTGGCAAAGATTCTACCAGAGTCCTATGGAGAGACTCCTCTGAAGGGCTTTCTGTTGCTTTATTTGTTTTAGGGTCAATAAGCTTTTGAGTCTGATTAACTTTTCCTCTTTCTCAGTCTTTGCCGCCCTTTGATCCTAGCAGATTGTTCGGCTGGCAGTCTGCCAACACACTGGCCATAGGAGGTAAGACGTGGGGTTTCTTACTCTGGGAGTACAGAGCCCTCATATGGGTTGGTCTGGAACTTGCTGTGTAGTCCAGACTGACCTTAGATATCTGATCCTCCTGCCTCTACCTCCCTAATGCTGGGTTTCTTGAGTTTGCTACCACATCTGACAGAGTGGTTCTGGGGATCAAATCCAGTCCTTATGTGTGTGAGGCAAGCTCTCCACCAACCGAGCTGCAGCCTCAGCTCGGAGAGCAAGGTGCTTGCCACTCTCCCTCACCGTGTGCCCAGCTCACACACACTGCTGTCCTGGGTAGGACGCAAGAATCTTTCTGAGTTCTGTGCCATTTTAGGAACTTAGCTTCTGTTTCTCTTGAGTTTGGGGTTAATGTTTAATATGTATGATGCCTCTGTCTCCATGTTTGTGATGTTAAGTTCGTACTATCTGTCATAAGGGTTGATACACTTTGCTTTCTCCCCAGATACAGCCAGCCATCTCCCACATTTTTCCAGCCCTGACCTGGTGAGTAAATACGCTGTAGTGGAGCGTCTGAATTATGCGTATTATTTACATCACGGACGCCCATCGTTTGCCTTTGGCACTTTCCTGGTCCAGGAGTTGATCAAGAGTAAGACTCCCAAACAACTGTAAGTGTTGAGAGCTTCATTTCCGCTGTTAGAAAAGCATATGTGTGTTTTACTGGTGCGTTTTAAAAAGTAGTGAAACTGATCATTACCTGCACTGTGATTGTTTGCCTTTGTTTTGTCTTAAATGTTTGTATTCTTGGAAAATTTCATACAATGCATTTTGATCGTATTCACCCCCTTATATCCCAGGTGTCCCCACCTTCCTACTTACCCAACTTCATACTTTGTGTGTTCCCCTGTCCCCTCTGTCCCCTTGAGCCCACTTTGTGTGAACTGAGCACAGCTGAGCCTGAGGCCTGCTTTGCGGATGGTCAGTGCACCAGGTGTCACCCCGCTAAGGAAGACGGGCTCTCCCTTCCCTCCCCCAGCACAATCACATGCCAGCAGCTCCTCAGCTAGCATGGGACTTTGTGCCCACCTCCCCTGCACCGAGCTGGGATTCTGTCTGGCTTGAGCTTATGTGGTCTTGGCACGCTGTCACAGTCTGTGAGTTCACATGTCCTCCCGCCCCGCTCTGTCTGGAGAGCACAGTTTTCTTGACATCATCCACCGCCTCTGGCTCCTATAATCTTTCGGTCCCCTTTCCACATAGATCCCTGAACCTTGAGGAAAGGGGGCTGAGCACTCTGGTGTCCCTTATCCTGTGCAAATGAATCAGCTGGGAGTCTGTGGTCATCACCACCGACTGCAAAGAGAAGTTTCTCTGACGAGGGCTGAGCTCAAGTTCAGGTTTAGACCCTGTCAGACTCCAAGCAGTCCCAGGTCACCGAGGTGACTAGGGACAACAGTGATTGTGTTCGGGTGGTGACTTCGTTTTTCCATTGTGCCTTTCTTTTGCATTTCGAGTTTTTGGCTTTATTGTACATAATATTTGCTAATGGAAAAAGTAAAACAATAACTCTGAAAAGAGACCTGTTTTAAAGTCACGTGACAGCTGCTCAGGCACCAGCAGCTGCAGCAGAGGGATTCTGTACAAGGTGCATTTTGTATGCACGAGCTGTCTTCTGTGTTCTTCTTCATACAGAATTGGGGGAACTGTCTGATGTAATTGACAGCGAGATTTTTTTGTTTTATGATTAACGCAGGGATGCATTTTAAGCTGTTTTAGTAGGTTTTCCTGGTGATGTAGTTCAGTAGTTCAGGAAGGAGGGAGTGAGAGACAGGAGGCCGGACTCCAATTCTCCATATTAAAGGGTTGGCAATGTCTCGTTCATCTTGCTAGAAAACTTTCTACGTATATAAAATGTACATCTGAGACCTCTAAAATGTACCTGGAGCTTGACTCAGTGGTTAAGAGCACTGGCCACTCTTCCAGGGGACCTGTGACTCCAGTTCCAGAGGATCTGATGCCCTTTTCTTCTCTCCATGGACACTGAGCACACATAATGCACAGACGCTTGTACATATAAAGTAGAAATGAATCTCAAAAGACAAGGCAGTGTTGATGTTCTAGGCAGCTCGTGCTCATACCCGTAGCATGCTCAGAGCACAGGTCCAGCGCTTTTGAAAGTTCTTGGTGGCTGCTGGGTGAAGGTAGAAGCTACAGTGCTGAAGCGTTTGAATGGGGGCTCCAAGAGAATCTGGGGTCAGCAATACAGCTCCGCAGGTGAGGAGCCCGGCAAGCTGAGCCCTAGGACCTGTGTGGCGGAGGAAGAGGGCTGGCCTCCACACCACACCCTCCACCTACGTGACCACATAAGCTGACCTGGGGGGCTCCTCCTACCACAGCAGCCCACAGGCAGATTAACCAGCCGACTCGGGCCTGTATTCTAGTTGTGCTCAGTCATTCTGTGGAAATAGCTTCGGAAAGCAGTTACCTTTCTAGAAGAGTCAGGTTTGGGCCACATCTCACACAAACCAGTAACGCTGCTCCATCTGTTAAGTCACAGCTGGCAGCATTATGGGCCACGCTGGCTCAGGGGGAGCAGGGTATTTTGTTTACTCTTAGAGCAGTGGTTTTCATCCTGTGTGTTATAACCCCATTAACAAACCTCTGTCTCCAAAAATATTTACATTATGATTCACAACAGTAGCAAAATTACAGTTATATAGTAAAAGGGTCACCACAACATGAGGAACTGGATTAAGAGGTCCTAGCATTAGGAAGACTGAGAACCACACTGCTCTAGAGCAACATGTCGCTGACTGGCTAAATCCAGTTTAACCAGTGCAACTAGGTGTTGTGGAGCATTTTGTTGTTTAAACTCAATGAGTACGGCAGGGCTGTGTTTCCTGTGACCGTGTGGCAGTGTGCTGGACACTGATGTCTTTTCTAAATCCGTTTTTGCAGAGACATCTTTGCAAGGATAGGCGTATTGTTTTGTGCTTCTGAGATTGCGTTCTGCATTGGTCATGGAAGCACAGCCACTGTTAATAGCACATCTCTGTGCCTTGTATGGAAGAGTCTTAGAACTTGATTTATCTGGGGTGTGGACCTCAGGGGGCCACGATGGCAAAAAGGACTTTGAACTCTGAATTGGCCCGACAAGCTGCCACAGTACGACTCAACACTGGTCCCCGTAGACTGGGGGCATATTTTGTGAAACAGTTGGCAGCGTAGTGACAGCTTTGAGTGTTTGTGCTGACACAGACGAGAAGTGCTGTGTCCCTCATCTTTTCCTGCAGCCTCTTCTCTACAAGATGATGCTTCTGGTGGGTTCCTATCAGTTAGGAACCAGCCACAAATCTAACTATCATTCTTACCAATAGCCCACTTATAGCAGAGAAGAACTAAGACCTACTGCAGAATACAAGGAATCAGGAGAGGAAACTACTTTCAGTAGATACACTAAAGCAGATCTGGAGAAACAAAAATGCCATGCTACGAATTCTCTTATAAAACTTTTGCTGGAACTCAGAAATATAAGCAGTGCTCAGTCTTCCTTTTTGCAGAGATGAAAGGGCAGCTGGTTAGTTACAATGTCACCTCCATCCGGACAGCACTGGTCCCGCTGGCACTTGGTTGGCTCTCCATTTCTCCCCAGAGAAAGCAACTTTTCTGAAGAAAAATAAAAAATTCCACAACCTTGGCGTTGCCATTGGCAATGGGTAGTGAGTGCATTTCACACTTACCAAATTTTTCCCAATTATGCCAGGCAGTGGGGTGCACACCTTTAGTCCCAGCACTCAGGAGGCAGAGGCAGGCAGGTCTCTGAGTTGGAGGTCAGCCTGGTCTACAGAGCTAGTTCCAGGACAGCCAGGGTTGTTGCACAGAGAAACCCTGTCTCTAAAACAAAAACAAAAAATTCCCAATTAAAAATTTTTAATTTAAGGAAATAGTTATAGTACCCAAAATAAGGTGACCTAGAACCCAAATGAGCAAAAAGGGAAGGGAGAGAGCAAGTGATCAAATACCAGGCTCCCTGCCTGCCTTTGACGTTGTTTTGTTTTCTTGTCCTAGTGAGAAGCAGATGGCTTTTTTTCTTTTTTTTTCCCCAAGACAGGGTTTGTCAGTGTAGCCCTGACTGTCCTGGAATTCACACTGTAGATCAGGCTGGCCTCAAACTCAGAGGACAAACTCCACCTGCCTTTGTCTCCTGAGTGCTGGCATTAAAGGTGTGTGCCACCACTGCCTGGTGAGAAGCAGTTTTTAAAAAAGTGCATGTGTCTGTCTGTCTATATATGTGTCTGTGTGTACACCAAGATACCCACAGAAATCAGAAATAAGTTTTTGTTTTAAGATTCTATTTTTCTGGGCAGTGGTGACACATGCCTTTAATCCTAGCACTCGGGAGGCAGAGGCAGGCGGATCTCTGAGTTTGAGGCCAGCCTGGTCTACAGAGTGAGTTTCAGGACAGCCAAGGCTGTTACACAGAGAAAACCTGTCTCAAAAAACAAACAAAACAAAAAATTCTAAGTTACGTGTCTGTAGTAGGGAGGGGTTATACACGTGCAGATGGGAATCCAGGAGAGGATACCAGGTCCCCTGCAGCTGGTGTGACAGATGGCTGTGAGCTGCCTGGCATGGGTGTGGGAGCCTGACTTGGGTCATCGACAATAATGTAAGCACTTGTAACTACTGGGCCATCTCTCTAGCCTAGCGGACAATGTCTGTGAGCTGGTTCCCTGCGCCATGTGAGTCTGGGGAATCAAACCCAAGTTGTCAGGCTGAGTACCAAGTATCTTTACCCACTGAGCCATCTTCCTGGCCCCCCTCATCTGACTTTTATGTGGGCTCTGAGGTGTGAACTGAGGTCCTCACACTTGTACAGCAAGATCTTAAACCATTGAGCTAGGTCTCCAGCCAGTGTGAAAATGATGTTTCTGACTGATGTAATGTTGATCTTTGTTTTTCAGGATCCAGCAAGTAGGCAAGGAGGCCTACACCTTAGGGCTCACTTCCTCCCACAGCCCTGCAGTAGCAGCTGCCTGTGTGTGCTTCTTAGAGTTGCTTGGTCTTAGCAGCCTCAAGCTCAGAGTTGACATGAAAGTGGTGAATGTGATTCTGGGCTACAAGTGCAGAAATGAAGACGTTCACCCCAGTTCTGTCAGAGAGTCTCTAGGTACAGCACCTTTGTTCTGTTTTGCCCAAAGGACACGTGGGGAAGGGTGGAGACAGTACTTACCCCCTTTCTTGCACAGTTCATGTTATTTATTTCACTTTTTCTTTTTCTTTTTTTTTTTTTTAGTTTTTTTTTTTTTAGTTTTTCGAGACAGGGTTTCTCTGTGGTTTTGGAGCCTGTCCTGGAACTAGCTCTTGTAGACCAGGCTGGTCTCGAACTCACAGAGATCCACCTGCCTCTGCCTCCCAAGTGCTGGGATTAAAGGCGTGTGCCACCACCGCCCGGCCTTTTATTTCACTTTCTTAGATGTCATTTTAATGGGGTTTAAATGACCCTGAGCCTCATTACTTGAACAGAAATGCCCAGGTCCTGACTTTTTCTATTGAACACATGCCCAGACCCTTGATGGCTTTGATCTCATTGAGCCTTTTCTTTGGTTTTTGGTTTTTTTGGAGATGGGGCCCCACTGTGCTCTCTCTTGCTCAGGCTGACCCTGAGCTCCTGAACCTGAGCAGTCCTCTTCCTCAGCGTCCTGAAGAGCTGTGGCTGCAGGGCTGTGCCGCTGTGCCCACTTGGGTCTTTCTCACCCGTGTTTTTCACAGCTGAAAAGCTGACTAAGCTTGCTGCCGGTGACAAGGCCACCACCGAAGAGCTGCTCGTTCTCTTGGAAGAAGGCGTGTGGAACAGCTTTGGGCAACAGGGTTTCAACAGGTTTGTGAGCTGCAGCCTCGGGCTGTTCTAGTAAACCTGACCGTGGCAGCCTGTGTTCGGCTGATCTTCCAGTGTCATGCTCTTTCATCAAAATCCTGGTCTTCCTCAGCCGGCATAAAGCAGACAAAGAGTTGCAGCTTCCCTGTGGATGCCCTCTGTGCGGATGAAAAGGAAGTCTGCTCCTCCTTGTAGGCAAGAGAGGTGGTGGGTTGTTAAGGTTGTTGCGGTGTTTTGTCTGCATGTATGTCTATGTACCACATAAGTTCAGTGTCCTCAGAGGCCAGAAAAGGCATCAGATCCTTGGAACTAAAGTTACAAAAGGTTGTGAGCTGTCATGTGGGTGCTAGAGCTGCACATGGGTCCTCTGTCAGAACAGCAATTGTTTTAACTACTGAGCCACCTCTCCAGCCCAAGAGAGGAGTGTTTGTTTTGTTTTCAAGACAGGGTTTCACTGTGTAGCCTTGGCTGTCCTAGAACTCACACTATAGACCAGGCTGGCTTAGAACTCAGAGACCTACCTACCTCTGCCTCCTGAGTGCTAGGATTAAAGATGTGCACCACCACACCCAGCTAGTTTTTTTGTTTTGTTTTGTTTTTAGGAAGTCTAATAAATATTTGGTATGTGTTGAGAAGCATATATTTTAATTATTTTTATTTTTACCACAACAGAGATCAAACCCACAGCCTCATGCATGTTAAGCATTTGTTCTGTACTGGGTGATAATGCCTACTCCTGTTGAAAGGGTTTCTGTTTGTTTTGCTTTTCTCCTTTTTTAAAAAGAAAATGCTCTGGTTAATTTTTACCAATTTCCAAGTTTCAAACTAGATCTATATTATAGGTGTGTTCATATGTGTGTGTGTGTGTGTGTGCGCGCGTGCGTGCGTATGTGTGCAGGTGCCCATGGAAGCCAAAGGTATTGATTCCTTGGAAGGAGAATTGCAGGCAGCTGGGAGCCACCTAACATGGGTGATGAGAACCAAACCTGGGTTCCCTGTAGGAGCAGTAAGCTCCTCTCACCACTTAGCCATCTTATTTATTTATTTACTTCATGGTTTTTGTTTTTTAGACAGGGTCTCATTATGGAACCCTGACTGGCTTGGAGCTCGCTCTATAGACCAGGCTGGCTTTTAAACTCATAGATACTCCCTGCCTTAGCCTCCTGAGTGCAGAAATGCACCCCCATGTCTGGCCTTAGAGCTATATTTTAATATTTTCCCATCTGCTGTCCATCCCCAATTCTGATATAGGTTGTCCAGTGAATCCAGCAGCCAGTGGGCATTAGTCTTACAGTTCTGCACGGTCCATAATATGAAGCTGAGCCTGTCCTACCTTAGAGAATGTGCCAAAGCAAATGATTGGCTGCAGTTCCTGGTTCACAGCCAACTCCATAACTACCACCCAGAAGAGGTAAACCCACTTCCCGAACAGTGTTCTTTCTGTTTTTGTCTGCTATGAGAGCTGTGTTTGCCAAGTTCATTAGACGGGCATCAGACAAGAGGGTGATCGTAGGTAGAGTGTGGACGAGTTTTGAGGATTCCAGCTTGAACATGGAAGTTCACTCAGATTCACTCAAAAGCAACCAACTGTGGTGTCTCAGGCCTGTCATCTCAGTACTAGGGAGACGGAGGAGGCAGGATCACAAGTTCTATGCCACCCTGGGCCAGATAGCCGGACGTTATCACGGACAAGTCAGAAGACTTTGGAAGCAGCACATGGTCACCTCTGACACAGTTCAGCATCCTAAAGATCCATCCTGAGCCTTTCTGTGATGCACATGCCCCCTCTAGCTAAGAAGGAATGTGAGTGTGTTTTAATCATCTGCCCTTTAGGTGAACTCTCTCCTCCAGTACTTCAGCCCCGTCCTTCAGAGCCACTTGAAGCTGGCTTTTGAGAAACTGTCATCAGGATCTATCTCTCAAGCGGACGGGGATCAAGACTACAAGGGCCACCAGGAACTCCAGCAAAGCAAAGAAGAGACGAGGGATTTCTTTGAAATTCTCCACCAGTGCTCGGAGGAGTCGGCCTCCTGGTCCTGGCTTCTGGCTGAGGCAGTGAGACAACGGGCTCCTGTCCTCAGTGTCCTGGCCGCTTGTCTCCAGGTGAGGGGCACGAGAAGCCTAAATTAAGGGGCCAGAAAGCAGTAAGACAGAACAGAGCTGAGCATCGTGGTGGGGGCCTGAAGTCCCACATACTTGGGTGGTTAAGTTAGGAGGATGGAAAGTTTGAGGCTAACCTGGGCCATAAGGCGAGATCCTGTCTCAAAAGAGCAGCACAAGGATTAGAGAGATGATGACTCAGGGCTTAGAGCACACACTGCACTCTTGAGGACCTGGGTTTGGGCACCAGCGCTCGTGCATACACCCCACACAGACACTCAGCACACACGAAGTTAAAATAAACTAAGTCTTTTAAAAAGTAAAATAACAACCACAAAAACAGCCAAAGCAAGGGCCAGTGGGAAGGCACTTGCCACCAAACTTGGCAACCTGAATCTGATTCTGGGCCTTACAAGGTGGAAGGAGATAACTGACTCCTGGAAGTTGTCCTCTGCTCGCCACACGTGCTCCATGACATGCGTCTACACGCATACATGCAAACATGCACACATACAAATACGTTTTTAAAAACAATCTAGGGATGGAGAGTTGGCTCAGTGGTTAAGAGTGCTTGTTGCTCTTGCAGAGAACTGGAGTTCAGTGCTCACAGCTTCCTGTTATTCCAGCTCTGGGCACCCATTGTCCCGTTCTAGCTTCTGTGGGCGTCAGCACACCCGTGCTCAGACACACAGAGAATCAGACAGGAGAGAGAAGAAAAAGGAAGAGAAAGAAAGGAAAGCGAGCCGCAGGCGGGGATGGGATGCACGATAGTGAGGCTCCTGCACCTGCTTCCAGCGTCACTGAAAGTGTCCGCGCTGCCACAGCTCAGGCTGTCCCATCCACTGAGCTTCCTCTCTATCTCCTGACACCAGTGAAGCCAGCAGTCAGAGCTCAGACCCTGGCTGGCTGGCCGTCACAAGAGCACTCTGCTGGGCAGGCATCCACGTCCCCCTCGCTGGAGAACTTCAGCTAGTTAATGGACTCTCGTCCCCTTGGTGGCCTTTGACTGCCACATTCTTCAGGACAGTATATGACGGTCCCTTGCATAGTCGTCAGTTTGTGTCATGTTTGGAAGCTCTCTGAGTGACCTGCACTGAGAAACAGTGACCTCTTCTGACAGGGAATGCCCATCTCTGGCCTTTGTGCATCTGTCTGATCCAGGCCCAGTTCTTTCCTTTTGAAACATTCTTATTCGATGACAGGGTGCCAGTGCTGTCCCCTGTCTATGTGTTTGGATTGTCACCTCTGTGGAGGACAGGGTTGCAGCTGAAGCAATGGAACACATCCAGGCCTCTGTAGAGGATCATCCATGGAGCCTTGAGGACCTGTCCGTTATCTGGAGAACTGTGTTGACGAGGCAGAAGAGCCACACCCTCATCCGAGGCTTCCAACTTTTTATTAAGGTATTTTATGTTCTCTCTCTCTCCAGGTTTTTCTAGAACTTCAGCATTCAAGGCATAGCACCCCTTGGCTTTTTCTTACTGAATCAACAAGAAATGATGGTAGACCTGCTATGTGTTGTTTAGTGTTAGGTATCAAGAGACAATAGTAGACCTACTGTGTGGTGTTTAGTGTTAGGTATCAAGCCCCAGGGCCTTTGAGAGACATCACGTTTATTTAGCAGAGGACTTACATGTATTGGTGTAGTAAGTTCTCACAATATAAAACTATGTATACGTAGATGTTATGAAGTGTCATTACCCTTATTTTATAGACTAATAACTAAAGTCACAGAACTCAAACCACACAGACTTAAGTGCACTAGAACGTGGGCATACTTACAGTTCAGATTCCTCCTTTCTAATCCAAAATTCCTCTCTTCTAATCTTACAACCCTACCAATAGTCTGGATGGTGCCACAGAGACCATAAGAGGGTAGGCTACTGGAGCATTTTGCCTCCAGGAATGCTTGTGGAGGCATAGCGCCACCCAGTGGACGTCTGTGGACTAACCAGAAACGGATTTGTTGATTTTTTTTTTTTTCTTCAAAAGGAAATAACACGAGAGATTTAATTTAGTTCTGAAGCTGCTATTAATAGCATTTGATGCTCTGGGTTTTCTAATTTCAACTCTTCTTCAAAGGATTCTCCCCTTCTATTGATTATGGAGATGTATGAACTGTGTATGTTCTTCAAGAATTACGAGAAAGCCAAAGTCAAGCTTGTGGAGTTCCAGAAAAGCCTTGAGATGGTAGGCTGGAATGGGAGTGCCCCGCCCTCTGGTCTGGAGTTGGTTGGTTTGGCTCTTGTGCTTGGTGGCTGGCATGGGGAGACAGCAGGCGAGCGAGTGAGTCACGTGACTGACAGTCATGTGTGTCATTGCAGAGAAGCCAGGCAGGCACGCAGTGAGTGTAGTTGCCACGGAGACGTGTCGCCTGATACGCTGCTGTGCTCGTGTCCTGATGGTGTAGCCACACTTTTAGTGGGGCAGAGATGGATGCGGACGCCAAAAAGAGAGGGGTGGCCGGTGGCTGCGTTTTCTCAATGGGGTGGCCCTGAGGGTGACGCAGGCGAGACACCGCTTTGTCTCCTGGGAGAGGCAAAGGTTTTGGTTCAGGAGCCATTGAGAAGGCTCAGCAGGTTTGCCTCGCAAGCTTGACAACCTCACTTCCATCCCCAGAGCCAGGGTGGAAAGCAGGAGAGAGCCCTAACTCCCTGAGGCGTCCCACGTGAGCCGTCTCACACATCTCTCAGTCCAGCGTTGCCCCGAAGCTGCTGCCATGAAGTTAGCGCCCATAGCTTAGAATTATTTTTGGAGGGCATTCAGAATATTAGAGTAAAATTAAATATTAAATAAAATAAGATTTTTCGTATTTTAATAAGAAAGGAAATGCCTACTCAGGTAAGGGTTTTTGAGACATTGTGTTGCTCAGTAGCCTAGACTGACCTGGAACTTATAATTCTCCTCTTCCTCAACAGAGGTAAGAAAGGCTATCCAAAAGACCTTAATGATAGGGATTTGAAATCTTCTGTGCTTAAATATAGGAAGCTTCCAAGTGAGAAACTAATTTGGTAGTATGAAGAATTTAAGTCAGGGAACTCCATGGTTCCCAGTGTTGGCGTCTCTCGACTTTCATACACATAGCCCCGATATCAACACTCCATGTGTGATAGACCAAGGAGAATGCTCATACACTCCTGTGTGATAGACCCTTAAAAGTTTTTGGCTTTCCTCTCCCGAAATGTGAGGATTCTGCTTTTTCATTCCAAGAACCATTGTCTTTGAGCCTTTGTTGTTTCTTATAGCTTGACACAGCTCCTGCAAGGCGCCTTCCTGTCCTCCCTGCCGCATGGATGAAGGACCAGGCGTGTTTCATTTTGAAACTCATGCCACAGCAGTGTCAGACACAGTATGAGCTGGGGAAGCTCCTCCAGCTGCTTGTCGGAACTGAGCCCCTCTTCTCCGACGGTAAGCCAGCGTTGCCCTGGAGCTACTGCCAAGAAGTTAGCTCCCATATCTTAAAATTATTTTTGGAGCGCATTCAGAATTTTAGAATGCATCGAGAGATAGCATCACACTGATGTCCATAACTGAGTGTGAAGAGGTCGTCTGTAATAGCGCCATCCACTGTGATGCAACCAGTCCTTCTAAACAACTGTCACATGATTGTAGATGGCAGTTTCTGTCGCCCTCGGTCCTGCGCTGTTCAGTCCCCACAAAATACACAGAGGCTTTTATTAATTATAAACTGTTTGATCTATAAGCTCAGGCTTATTATTAACTAGCTCTTATGACTTAAATTAACCCATTATTCTTGTCTGTGTTTAGCCATGTGGCTTGATACTCTTCCTCAGTGCAGCATTTTCATCTTGCTTCCTCTGCATCTGGCTGGTGACTGCAGACTGAGCCTTTCCTCTTCCCAGAATTCTCCTAGTCTGGTTGCTCCACCTATACTTCCTGCCTGGCTACAGGCCACTCAGCATTTTATGAAACCAATATGAATGACAAATCTTTACAGGGTTTAAGAACATTATCACATACACACATACACACACACTCACACGTGTGTATGTACACACGTATGTGTGCACGTGCTTCTGGATTGACACATCATTGTAATACTCTCTGGCAGATAACTGTAATATGTCCTCATTGCTTATGGCCACAAACCCTATTTCAGAAATAATAATTAATTGTGAACATTTTAGAGACAATTTGTGCTTTCTTTTTTTCCTCTAGACATTGGCTCTCTAAGATTGTTGCCAGTTATATCAAACTGACATTGTCTTTCTCTTTTCTGCTTGTTGGGTCTTTCAAGTTGTTGAGAGACAGTGTCCTCTGGTTGTACTGTTCCAGGATACTCACAGATGTTCAGCTGATAAGCAGAGCTCCACAGAACACTGACAAGATGCTGGGCTCAGTACCAAATATTCCAGGCTCCAGGTCTCATGGCTGAAAGAAAACAGTGTTTCTAAGAGGTAGCATTCCAGAACAGCACCGGCTAGTGACTATGTGCTGGTTAGTGTTTCTAAGAGGTAGCACATTCCAGAACAGCACTGGCTAGTGACTGTGCTGGTTAGTGTTTTGTCAAGCTGACACACGCAACATTTACCTGGGAAGAGCTGCCTCAGTTGAGCAATTGCCCATATCAGACTGGCCTTGGTTATGTCTATGAGGAATGGTCTTGGTTGTTGATTGACATGGGAGGGTCCAGCCCACTGTGGGCAGTGCTGGTCAGAGCCCGAGCCAGAAGAGCAAGCCTGTAAGCAGCATTTTGCCATGGTCTCTGCCTCAGTTCCTGCTTCTGGTCCCTGCCCTGACTTCCCTCTGTGATAGACTGTTACTGGGCAGTGTGAGCTGAAAGAAACCCTTTCTTCCCTGAGCTCAGAATGCTATAGCACAGCAACAGAAGCAGACCACAGCACATTTCTGTAAGCACAGCTATGCTCTTTCTAAGCCTGTGGTTTACTTCTGTAATCCTTGCAACTGGAAGGCATGCAGGAAGACCTGAGGCCAGTGTGGGCTACATAACAAGACCATGTCTCAAAAACCAAGAAAAACATGTGTTTTCTATAATGTTTTCTATATTTCTTTTGCGTTTTCTATAATATAAAGAGAGAAGGCATGACCATGCTGGTGACCTTTGTGTGGTGTGTCGCCTGTCTCTAGAACTATCTAAATCAAACTGCCATTCTGCAGCAAACACTAGAAATAACCTCATGTCGTCCTGTGTAAGTGGACATGCATGGGCTTCACATAATACTAATTGGAAGTAGGAACAAACCCAGCCGCACAAAGCACTGGTAGAGAATCCTTGCTCGTCTGTTTGTCTGTGTTGCTGTACTGGCTATCAATCCAGGTGTCATGTGTGCTAACAGCTCTCTACTGTCAAGATGTACTCACGGCTCTGAAATTCCTGATGTTACCAGGGTAATCTTCCAGGGACAACAGGAAGTGCAGCTGTGTCCGCTGTGTTAAACAAACACCAGATGGAGCAAATATTGCTCCACTCTGAATATAGTTACAGTAGCCATGCCTGAGGACTGGCCAGTATAATTGTAGCTGCCCTGCAAGCCTGTGTCTCCATCCAAATGATGCTGGTTTTGAGTGAGCAAATGACCAAACAAATTTGATGGAAATAAGAACAAATGAGATAGACAGAAACACACACACACACACACACAGAGAGAGAGAGAGAGAGAGAGAGAGAGAGAGAGAGAGAGAGAGAGAGAGAGAGAGAGAGAGAGAGGCAGGCTAAGGTTGGAGTAAGAATTGCCATGAGACTGAGGCCAGTCCGGACTAAAGTGAGATTCTATCTAATAAAAGCCACATGTGTATGACAGATGTTGATTTCATGTCTTAATCTAATCTCTGTCAGTTCTTCGAGCAAGTTGGGCAAGTTCAGCCAGACTTTGACTAAGGGTTTTGCAATGTACACACACACTCATACATGCATACATATACACACACATATATATAAACTGAAAATGCTAAGTGTCATATATGCATACATATGTACATATTTATATATGTATATACATATTCATGATACATACGTGTTTGTGGATAGATAGAGTGAAAGAGATAGATGGGACTTAGCATTTTGAGTATGTAGGTAACTGAACTTACAGCTTCTCTTATCAGTCAGAATAAAAGACTTGTTTTTACAGGACATAGACCTATAATCTTAGCACTTGGGAGGTAGAGTCAGAAGAATCAGGAGTTCAAGGTTTTCCTTGGCTAGTAATAAGTCAAGACCAGCTTGAGCATTGTGCTACCCTGACTCAAAAAAACAATCAAACAAACAAAAACAACCCAAAAAAGAAAGTCCTGTGTCTGTTTCTCCTTTCCTCACGGGGTGTTTCCTCAGTACTGTGTGACTGTGTCCTCCTCTCTTCCACACAGGCCCAGATGTGCATAAGCTGTGTGTGCTCAGCCAGATCTTGAAGGATACACCTGTGGCCATCAGCCCTGCAGTTATTACCAGCTACAGCCCTGAGAATTTTCAGCATGAGTGTAGATCTATTTTGGAAAAGCTGAAGGCGGATGGACAGTTTGCTGTGGCCAGGAGAGTAGCAGAGTTAGCAGCGTTGCCTGTGGACAGCTTGGTCATTGAGCAGGTAGAACATTTAAGATGCTCACGCTCCTAACAGAGAACCCAAGAGATGCAGTCCATAGGCGGGGCAGCCCTTTCTGCACATTACTTCAGAAGTGAGTATGCTTTGAAGTAAGCACAGCCTATAGAACAGCAGTTCTCTACCTGGAAGTCACATGTCAGATGTCCTGCATATCAGATATCTATATTATGATTCGTAATAATTGCAAAATTAGTTATAAAGTAGTGACAAAATTAATTTTATGGTTGGGGTCAGCACAGCAGGAGGAACTGCATTCAAGGGTCGCAGCACTAGGAAGGTTGAGAACCACTGCCCTGGAATCAGCTCAGCTGCTTTCCTTTGAACAGGGTAAATAGAACGCGGCTTTCTCCGAGCCCCCGCTCAGACGCTCTGAGAACTGTTTTCGTTCTGACTTTGCTCATAATTGTACCCAGCACCCTCTGCAGCCCAGGCTCATCTGTAATCATGAGATTGGCTTGTAGCCAGCATGGCCTTAGTGCATCAATGTCTGGAGGATGCTTCCTTACCCCGGCAAAGCTGAAGTCTGCTTTGTTCAATTTCACAGCTAACCCAGGAAATGGAGACCCTAAAACACACTCAGAAGTGGTCCATCAAACACACAAGAATTGACTTCTGGAAAAAGTGCCATGAAAACTTTAAGAAAAACTCCATTTCGAACAGAGCGGCCTCTTCCTTCTTCTCCAGCCAGGTCCCTGTGGTGAGTGAGCATCCCGCTGAGCCAGGCAGCCTGGAGGAGCGCCACCTGCTGCTCACGCTGGGAGGGCACTGGCTGGCCCGGGAAGAGCCTGTTCCCTTGGGAGAACTGGAAGAGCTGGAGAAACAGGCCTGGATCTGCCGCATCACCCGGCATGCCTGTGGAGGGGGCACGGAGGAAACCCAGCCCAGCCCCTCTCAACAAGTGTCAGCTGGCGCTGAACTGTCTTTTGATATCTTAGCCGATGAGTTTTCCTTCTCCAAGCTTGCTGCTCTGAACACATCCGAATACTTAGACCTTAATGGTCTTCCATCTAAAGAGACGTGTGAGAACAGGCTGAATTGGAAGGAGCGGGAAGCACTGAATGCTCTGATTGGACAGCTGCTGGATGGCAGCTGTGTGCACGAAGCAAGCAGGGTGTGCCGGTATTTCCACTTCTACAGTCAGGATGTGGCGCTGGCGCTGCACTGCAGAGCCTTGGCGTCCGCAGAGGCCGGCGTGGACGACCTGCACTCAGACATCCGAGCTCTCCTCCCAAGTGCTGCGCTGCCTGACGACCAAGAGAGCCCTAGCGCCCCTCTCCGGAAAGTCCATAGCAGTAAGTAAAGGGTGACACCCTGTCTGCCTTTGCCACATGGTCCAGTACTGTCTCCAGAAAGGGGGCACCTCTTAAGATGTTTAGTTACACTAAACTAAGGAGCCACTAACTTTTCCCCAAGTAATATGTAAACAAGGTTATTAACTAGTCAATAAAGTAACATCTTTTTACTAGCTCAAGTAGATCAAGTGGAGGAATTCAGCTTGGCTGATACTAGTTTAGTTGACTGAAATTATATAAATTATATAAATATTATAAGCCAGCACTGGGAGGCAGAAGCAGGATTGCCCATGAGTTTGAAGCCAGCCAAGGGCTACATAGTCAAACTATCTTAAAACAAAAATAAAGCCAAAAACATCAGGCATGTGAGCACACACCTTTAACATCAGCATTCAGGAGGCAGGGGCAAGTGGATTTCCATGAATTCAAGGCCAGTTTGGTCTACATAGCAAGTTCCAGGACAGCCAAGTCTAGGGGAAGAGAAGTTGATATAAAGTACATAGACACCTTTTGTAGGGGACCAGTTTGGTTCCCAGCAACCAAGTTAGATCATTCACAAGGCCCTGTAGCTCTAGCCCCTTCTTCTACCACTCATACACACACATAGGATTAAAATCAAGTATCTGCTTAAGAATTTATAATATACATCGGTAGGAGATAGAAATAAAATAGGTTTTGTGTTATTCACCTCATTGAACTTGCTTTTCCTATGTTTTTTTTTTCTTGGAATTTTCTACATAGACATGTCGAATAGAAACAGAGAATGTTCCGTGTCACCATTGCTCTCATTTATGTGTCATTGTGCTGGCTGGGCCGAAACTGTCCGGTGGGTGGTCGTGGGCGACCATGGGCGGTCTTGGGCAACCAACCATGAGCGGTCATGGGCGACCATTGGCGTACTCCCTTGCTGCTTTCGTGGGAGGAAAGCACTCACCTCATTCTGCACTGATTTGGGGATAGACTTTATCGTCATTGTTCAGTGTTCATTGTGATTGTTTCTGCACCTGTTGATCTGTTTGTGTAGTTTTTTTCCTTCTTTAAACTATTAATATGAGATATGCTTATTGATTTTTAAATACCGAACCAACCATGCATTCCCAGGTAAACACATCACCTTTGATCAGTAGAGGTGGGACTGGTTAGCGCTTTGGCTTGAGGGCTTTTGTGTGTATGTTCTTGAGGACTAGTCTCAAATTTACTTTTTTGTTTGTTCGTTTTGAGACGGGATCCCTCTACATAGCCCTGGCTGTCCTGGAACTCCCTTTGTAGACCAAGCTGGCCTCAAAAATCACAGAGATTCTCCTGTCTTTGAAGTGCTAGGACTACAGACACGCACCACCACACCCAGCTGTGGTTTACCCAGGTGTAATTTATCCCACCCCCACCCTACCCGACACCTTCCAAGGTCTTATGTAGCCCAGACCAACCTTTAATTTCTTGTGTACCTGAGGATGATGTTAAACCCCATCTTCCTACCTCCACCTCTCAAGTGCTTGGATTAGAGGCGTGAGCCACTGTGGCTGACTTAATGTTATTTCCCCAAGTCTGAATCTAGAGGCTTAATTTTAGAATATTTTAAATTATGAATTCCTTTTATAATTATATAGTTATTAAGATTATCTTTTAGCTTTTGGATGAGTTTTGGTAGTTTGTGGTTTTTTCAGGAAAACTTTTTCCCCTGCGTTTTGGATCATTTGGACTGTTTTCTACCTTATTGTGTAATGTTTTTGTTTTTTCTTTTTAAAGAAAAGTACATGGGTGTTTTTCACTGTGTGTGGAAATACAGTTGTAGTCTTCACGTGGACTCTGGAAATACAGTTGTAGTCTTCACGTGGACTCTGTGGAAATACAGTTGTAGTCTTCACGTGGACTCTGGGAATCAAACTGGAATTCCCTAGAAGAACAGTCAGTGTTCTTAACTGCTGAGCCATCTCTTCAGCCCCCCACCCCTTTTTGACACAGGGTCTCTCTATGTAGCCGGCCTAGAACTCAATACGTGAGCCACGTTTGTCTGTGCACCATGTGTATTCATTGCCCTCAGCAGCCAGAGGAGGGTATCCAACCCCGGAACAAGAGCTGGGGTTGGTTGTGAGCTGCCATGTGGGTACTGGGGATTGAACCTGGATTCAATATGGATTTACCTCCTCCCAACCCCCAGCTCACTCCAGCTGCCATGGCAGCCTCTACCACCACTGCCAAGAGGTGTCTTAGGTGCCAGGGCAAGGGAGGGTAAGCACAGGAGCTCATGCCCTACCCTAAAACTGGTCCTAGCGCTTGCTTGAGTGCTCGTATGTACAGACAGACACTTGCAGTCTCTCCTCCACCTCTGTGCTCAGGTCTGGGCTTCTACAGGTTTGTTTGTTATGTTTTGAGACTTAGCCCATGCTGGCCTCCAACTGGCTATGTAGCCAAGAATGACCTTGAACTCTTGATCTCCTCCTCCCAAGTACTGGGATCAGAGAGATGCCCCCAACACCCTGCTTCACTTTTAAAGTGTATGTTTTTAGATTTAAACTGTTTTTCTGTTTGGCTCTATCACTGTATGGGCAGCGGTGGCCTTGAACTCCTTACTGAGTCTCCCTGCATCCACTTCTAGAGAGCTGGGGTTACAGGCTTGTGCCGCCATGCAGACTTATGTGATGGGAGTGGAGTTCAGGGCTGCAGGCATGCTAGGCTTCTTCAGCTCATGATGCTTCATATTCTAAGTATAGAAGTTTTTTTTTTGTTTTTTTGTTTTGTTTTGTTTTTCGAGACAGGGTTTCTTTGCAGCTTTGGAGCCTGTCCTAGAACTAGCTCTTGTAGACCAGACTGGTCTCGAACTCACAGAGATCCTCCTGCCTCTGCCTCCCAAGTGCTGGGATTAAAGGCGTGCGCCACCACCGCCTGGCTAAGTATAGAAGTTTAGCATGCTTAGTGTAACAAAAGACAGAGTACAGTCATGCAGAACGCGAAAAGTAAATTCAGTGCTGTCTCTTCAGAGCTTCCAGGACACCAATTTTTTGCTTGCATGTGTTCTTTTCTGCTTGTCAGTGTAGACACACACAACACATTTCCCCAAAAGTTAGACCCTATCATATTAATCTACACGTTTACCCTGTCAGGATGGACCAGTGGGCTCTCTAATGGGGAAAGACCATTCTACTGGATGGATGTACCATACTTCAGTGGGGTTTGATTGATTTGATTGATAGTAAAACGCTGTGTCACAAACAGAGTAGTAGCACACATCTACAATCTTAGCACTTGGGAGCTGAAGCAGGAGAATCACTCCTAAGTTAAGGCAGCCTGAGCTACAAAGTGAGTTCCGGGCCACCCGGTGCTAAGAATGAGTTGCTGAGAGACGAAAAAAGACGAAGTGTCACACGGTCTACTTACGAAAATGTTCTGCCAAGTAAGAAATATTTCTCCTAGTTCAGGCTAAGGCTTGGCATTTTTACAGTGCTGGGTTTCAACCTAAGGCCTTTAAAAAGAAAACAAAAAAAGATAGGCAAGTACTCTGCTTCTGAACCACATGCCTGGCCCCAAGATTTCCTTTCTAAAACCTGGAATAAGACTGGGGAGGAGTTATTTGAAGAAGGGAGGCAGAGCCCTGCTGAAGTGAGAACCAAGGGGTAGAGAGATGGTCTGGAGATAGATAGATGTGTTGTCTGTGCGACACAAGGGGGCTCGAGAGCAGAGGGCTCTGACGCGTCTCCGTGCTGGCCTCTAGCGCATGCAGGAAACTTGAAGTCTGAGGTAGTGAGATCACTGAAGAAACCATGGTTGGATTTCCTAAAAGGCGATGATGGAGGTTTAAGTGGGGCTCTGTCAGAAGTGGCCCCAGAGCCAGGAGCATCATGGAAGCTCAGTTCAGAGGTGGTGGGGGGCGGGGGTCTTTTCAAAGTGATGAAATCATGGGGCGCTGGGAACTGGGCAACCTAAAGCTCCCTTCAGACTTGGGTTTGCTTTCAGCTTCGAGTTTGGACAGTCAGTCATTTATGATGGCGCCCTCTACTGATGAGGTGACGAGGAGTCTACGAGCTCTCACCAGCAAGTGCCTCCGCGGGAAGAACTACTGCCGGCAGGTCCTCTGTCTGTATGAACTTGCCAAGGTGTGTGCCAGGGGGCCCACAGAGCACTGTCTAAGAGGGAAGTGGAAAGTTGGGGTAGACTTTGGACATTGCAGTGGGAGTTCTTCAGATGGTAATTGTGAAAGGGAGAGTACTTGCCTAGCATGAGCAGGGTCCCTAGATCCCCAGAACTATGACTTGTACGGCAGGCCCTTGTCAAGATGGTGACCCATCTGGGGACTAATGGGGAGGATGCCAGGCCACTTTGAGTCTTGGCTGTAGCTCAAGCAAACAGAAAGGTGGGGCAAGATATTTAACTCCCATGGGCTCCTGGCTCTTCTCTATAAACACTGTTTTGAACATGAGTTCCTTCTAGACTTCAGGAGTAAGATTTTGCTCTATAAATTAACATTGTATATGACATTTGATGCATATAAAGACAGAAGGCTTAAGCCTCTAATCCCAGCACTTGGGATACCAAGGCAGGTGGATTGCCAGGAGTTTGAGGCCAGCCTGGGCTGTATAGGGAGACCCTGTCTCCTCCATCCCACTCCAAAACAACCCAGAGCAGCCACGATTTGTGTGTGGCCCTGCACTGGCTGGGAAACAGCCACAAGTGCAAGACCATAAGGGAAGCGAAGCTGAGCGGTGCAGCGCTGGCCTCAGATGGGGTCTCTGCAAACTCGGGCCTCCGCGCATGCTCCAGGAGCGATAAAGGCTCTTTCACGTCCATTCCTTTACACCGTGTGACTGAAAAGATGAGCATTCGACACGAGGTGAGGGACTGGCTTGGAGGACTCATAGGCGTGCTGCTGGCTGCTTCTGGTCTTCTGGAATTGCTAAACTCAGGCAGCAGCGGTCTGCACATTTCAAAGTGTGTTTACTTTTTGTTTCACAATGACTTTGCTCCTGTTATCTTCCACTTAGGAGTTGGGCTGCTCCTATGCTGATGTTGCGGCCAGGGACAGTGAAGCCGTGCTGCGAACAATCTTGGCTTCTCAGCGGCCTGACCGATGCAGACAAGCCCAGGTCTTTATCAGCACCCAGGGCCTGGAGCCGGACACTGTGGCTGAACTAGTGGCTGAAGAGGTGACCCGAGAGCTGCTGACCTCATCGGAGGGAACAGGTGCCTTCTCTGCAGACCTCCCAGCCTCTCAGACAACACTGTTTCCCAGCATGAAAGATTTGAACGTTAGAATCATACACAGCTTGTATGTTGCTCTATCAAGATTACAGATTCTTGGGGAAAAATTCTTTACATTCCTCTTCTTGCTCCGTACTGTTTTATGACCGTGGTTAGACTAGCTCTGCCTCTGAAGAATGCCCCTGACCCACAAGGCCAGATGGACAGAGCTGTCAGCATACATACCTGCTGCCGGGCCTGGACAAAGTTGGCCTCCTGCCAGCTCTCTTACAGTGACAGTCTCCTCATCTTTCTGTGCAGGAGAAAAGCAGCCTCTCAACCCAGCAGAGGAGAGCCAAACACTTCTCCAGCTAACTGCTGTGTGTCAAGACCGCACACTGGTAGGCATGAAGTTGCTGGACAGGATTCCGTCTGTCCCCCACGGGGAGCTGCCCTGCAGTAAGTCTTTATAACTCAAAGTTTTGTACTGTTGTAGTACCTTTAGATTGCTTCCAGTTTTTGCTGTTAAATTTTAAGCCTGTCAGAGGATGAGAGCTCTCTAGACAGGACACTCTGCCAGGCCCTTTACTTTCCTGGCAAGCCAAAGTCAACAGTAGTTACAAGCCCAGCTTCTCTACATCCTACTACCCAGCCACAGAGCTCCTGATCCTGGCCCACCACTGCTTCACCTTCACGTGCCACATGGAGGGCATCATCAGAGTCCTACAGGCCGCCCGAATGCTTACAGACAACCACTTGGCTCCCAAGGAGGAGTACGGGCTGGTGGTGAGTAGTCCCCTCAAGCCCACCTCACCCTGAGGCAGCTCTGAAGAGAAACAAAGACCCAGCTCACAGCTAATAGGGCCTCAGGGAATTCTGCCGTCTGAAGCCACACATCTGATTACTGGCTAGACAGTTCAGCCCCGGGTTGCTGGTTGATTTGTCTAAAGAAGTGTCCCAAGAAAGCAAGACGTCCTGTCATGTCCCAGGGCTACTATAGCTTCTTGCCAGGGAAGTCAACTTTTCTAGGGGAAAGAACTGCTTCTCCCCCAAACGGGTTCAGGCATGATGTGTAAACGAAGCATTCAACCCTCTTATGGCTCTGCAAATGCTGACCACGTGGGTAAGTAAAATGGATCCCAGGGGGATGAGAAGCAACAAGAGGAAGCACCTGCTCAGAGAGGTTTTATAGCACTTGGTAGTCAGTTAAAAAAAGACCGAGAAGGGGTGACAGTGACATCCCAAAGATTCATTTCCAGTTATCCGGAGAAACCTCAGTTGGGTGGCTGGGATGGAATAAAACATGGCAGCCT
Organism: Chionomys nivalis; assembly: GCF_950005125.1. NCBI lineage: Eukaryota > Metazoa > Chordata > Mammalia > Rodentia > Cricetidae > Chionomys > Chionomys nivalis. The sequence goes on from NC_080094.1 coordinate 52,528,845, forward strand.
GACCATTCTCACCATGTTGTGTTGGGCGATGGTAGTGGTCTGGCTTCAGCAGCTCGATGCTCTTTCCCGCAGGTACGCCTCCTCACCGGCATTGGAAGGTACAATGAGATGACGTACATATTTGACTTGCTGCATCAAAAGCACTATTTTGAAGTTCTGATGAGGAAGAAGCTAGATCCGGTACGTGTTTAGTAATGAGCTCAGGATGTAAGTCTAACCTGCTCTTGGGAATGTATCTGTGTAGGGCTCTAGAATGTTCAGTGAGGTCAGGGTCTTCCCCTGGGTACACACTACCACCAGTGACTTAAGCTAGAGTTCACACTAGGTCATGATATTGGCACTGAAGAAAATATTTGTCTTTCATCTCAGCCTTCAGCCCCTCCCTGTTGTTTAAAGCATCTGTTTTGACAAGAACACCCCGAGAACCACCCTGCAAGTGGTCTGTCGGTGCTGAGGCTGTGCGGAAGTGCCACTAGAGGGTTTGGTTTTTTGGGGGGGTTTTCTTTTCCAGACAAACTATGCTGCTGAGAGCCATTGCAGCCTAGCCGGGCGGCCAGGATGAACAAGCAGTCTCCTTGCAACAGGTCTCTATTCTGACAAAAGGCTCAGGCATCTAATTCAGAAGTGAAGGCAGGATGATTTTAAAAGCCAGGCAGAGTAGATGACTGCAAGGAACCGGTGTCTTCCAGACACATCAGGCTGATACACTTAGGGACTCGGAGACTGGTGGCATGCGCCAGCCCAGCCCCAGTTCAAACCAGACAGAATTCCAGCACAGCAAAAGGGAAAAGGACATAAAGTCCCACAAGAAGTTATTTGTAACTGCTACCTTCTAGGAGAGAGAAAAGCTGCTTTTATGGAGTGTCTCTGGGTACTATCAATCACACTCCAGATCCATGCTCAGAAATGTTGGTCACCACAAAACAAACTCCATGGTTTTCATGTGGCACTTTCTTTTTGGCCTGTTTTTGTTGTTTTCTTGTTTTTCCGAGAAAACAAAGTTGGGTGGGTAGGGAGGATCTAGTAGTTGGAGAGAAAAGAACAGGATCAAAACACATATGAAAAAACACTAAAGAAAAGAAAAGCAATCACCAAGGTAGGAAGCAAGTGCATTAACCTGGGCCAGAGAACCTTTTATGACAATAGGAAAAAGCCTTGGAAACAGAGGCCTGGCTTGCTGGGTCTGTGGGCCCTGGAGCCTCTCTAGCCCCATTTACGTGCTATGACATGAGGTGTCGTTCATATAGCTTTTGTTTACAAAGCATTTGGGTTGGTGGGTTGTCTTTATTTCCTCTGTCAAGAAATACAGCTTTAAAAAAACCTCTATTAGGCTGTTTCCAGACAATCCTGCTGCTGGCAAAGGAGCAAGACCCAACACAGGTCCGTTCAGTATCCCCAGATTTTAAAATTGTTCTTCTGAAGCATTTTGCATTTAAAATTATTTTAATAACTTTTTTCTGATTACAAAAGTAATATATACTCCATATTAAGACATTTAGAAAATATGGAAGTCCTCAGTGTTCACCATCTGGTGAGAGCCACTGCTAATATACCCCTTTCTTTGCACATGTACCCTAAAATATAGTTCACGTTAGCAAAATTTTATGCCTTGAAAATAAGATAACTGAGGTTCTCCTTTTATAATGTCTGCTGTGGCTATTTTCCAAGTCAAGGTAGTCCGGCCACAGTTAAGTGTTTAAAGCATGTGCTTAGCCCTGGGTTCTATTCCCTAACTGAAAAAAGCAAAACAAAACAAAAAAAGACTCCCTTCAGCAATTTAATGGCTACAAGGTATTCTTAGCCTTTATTTGGAGCATTCAAGCTGCTTCTAAGTAAAGCTGTTAAATCTGCTACACTCACCTTCACAATTGAGTCGCAAACACAATAGTAGGTCAGTGTGTGCTTCCGGGGCTGCCTTCATCTGGTCAGGTTAACTGGCTGTCCTCCCAGCCAGGATGCGTCTGTTTGCTTATCCCCAAGACAGCCTAAGATCTCACAGTCATTTCCACTGTTATTCATAATTTACCTTTCTTTGGGCATTTTGAGCAGTATAAAACAAAGGGACTCAGCTGATCCTCCCCTGTGGTCTCTGGTTAAGAACTTAAATACCCTTTCTTCCTGGGCAGAGTGGCACCCTGAAGACAGCCTTGCTAGACTACATCAAGCGCTGCCGCCCTGGAGACAGTGAGAAGCACAACATGATTGCCCTGTGCTTCAGCATGTGCCGGGAGATAGGGGAGAATCATGAAGCGGCGGCCTGTATCCAGCTGAAGCTGATTGAGTCCCAGCCCTGGGGTGAGTGAGATGCAGCACTTCCACAGCCGTGCCCACACTAACCCGACCAGCTCTTTAGGGGAAAGACTTGGTAGCAGCCTTGGTGGCAGGAGATGGAAGTTTACATAAGAGTTTGAACCGTAGGACTGCACTCCATCCAAGTTCTAGTAAGGACATTTCTTGCCCAAGTGAAGCGTACCTATACTATACTCTAAGTACACATACTTAGGATGTTTCTCTCATCTAGCCTGCCACACTGAGTGGCCTGAGGGGTCACTCAGCTTTACAGCAAGTATCCTTTACTCTACAGAGGAAAGCCTCAAGGATGGAGCCCAGCTCAAACAGCTCCTGCTTAAAGCCCTGACTCTGATGTTAGATGCAGCGGAGAGTTACGCCAAGGTAACCAAGAGTTATTCTAGCCTGGCCTCCGTACTAGTAGGAATTACTTTGGCTTGGGCTCTTCCAAGTGAAGAGGGAGTGTGTAATGGGTCAAGCAGAGGTCAGTATTGAGTACAGAAGAGATGGTAATAAAATTCTCTTCTTATGCTTCCTCCACTTGTTCCCCAGGACTCCTGTGTGCGGCAAGCCCTACACTGTAACCGGCTCACTAAGCTGATAACACTGCAGATTCACTTTCTCAACACTGGTCAGAACACAATGCTAATCAACTTGGGCCATCAGAAGCTAATGGACTGTATCATGGCTCTACCTAGGTTCTACCAGGTACGAATACTCTGTGACAGGTAATCCTGGTGTCTTCCCCTTGGTGTCCAGAGGCTGAGTAACTGAGGTCTCAGCGTTAGGGACAAACCCAGGGCAAACTACTTATTCTGATTTAGCTGTCTAATAGTACCAAGAAGAGGCAATTTGAGATAGTTGCGCATGTGTTTTGTAGTGGTTCAGATCAGACAAGGTCTTCACAAATGTGGGCAAGGTCTTCACAAAGGCACACTCCCAGCACTCTCTGGCATATTTTCTCTAGCGCATCGTTTGGGCAAAGGCTAGAGAATTTTGATGTTTGGCAGTTATGGTTTGAAGAGAATTCCTTGGCTTGTCCTTTTACAATCTTGCAGACTGTGTCCATGGAATGAAGCCTGCAGTTTAGCAATGAGAATTGCCCGGAGATTGGGTCTTGCCCTTTACAACAAAAGGCAGTAATGGCCCAGCATCAGCGCTTTCCTGCTTCCCACATAGTTGAGTTATGAAAATAAATTTTCACATCAGCGGTTTTACTGTCCATTGTGAGGAAGACTAAAAACAAGTTAATGGAGAGGGCTTTATGAGAGGAGAGCAATACCAGGCAACCTGATACCTTTAACACCGTGCCTTCAGTTTTCTACAGCATGGGCTCTAACGTCCCCTCCCTTCATTTCCATCCTTCTAAGGCTTCTATTGTAGCTGAGGCCTATGACTTTGTTCCTGACTGGGCTGAAATTCTCTACCAACAAGTGATTCTTAAAGGAGACTTTGGTTACTTGGAAGAATTTAAACAGCAAAAGTTACTAAGACCCAGTATATTTGAAGACATTTCCAAAAAGTAAGTACTTAAATTGACCCTAATCCCAGCACTTGCTTTAAATCCTAGTGGGTCCCAGGACAACCAGGGCTACATATGGAGATGTTGTTTTGAAAAGAAAAAAAGGGAAAAAAAAGGAAAAAGTTGATAGTCAGCCAGAAACTCCAGCAAGTCGTCTTTTGCAGTAATACTAAATTTAAGGTAGGTGCTGACATATTTGGGTTTTCTTGTTTTATTTTTTGCCAAGAGAGGGTTTCTCTGTGTAGCCCTAGCTGTCCTGGAATTCACTCTACAGACCAGGCTGGCTTCAAACTCACACAAATCCACCTGCCTCTGCTTCCCAGATTAAAGGTGTGAGCCACCAATGCCCAGCAACATAATTGCTCTTAATTAAATTAACTAATCTAATACTAAATCTAATACTAGTTCAGTAATTTCCTCAGCTACAACACTCCTGCATGGTGGCAGAGGTGATCCCCCCCTTGTTGATATGGTATTTAACCTGTACTTTACATATTTTTGTGCAGATATAAACAACACCAGCCTACCGACAGGGTCACAGAAAACCTGAAGAAGTTACTCTCATATTGTGAAGACATCTACCTGCATTACAAGTTGGCATATGAACACAAATTTTTTGAAATTGTAAATGTGCTTCTGAAGGACCCTCAAACAGGATGCTGTCTTAAAGATATGCTTGCAGCTTAGAAGATCTGAAAGATGCCTTATTGCTTTTTGTACCTATATGGCAATAAAGTATTTGGAGATCTTTCTCCCCACTTGAGGTGAGAAACCCAGAAACACACCATATCGCATCAGTCATTTGTGACTACAGGGAATGAAGGGGAAACTGGTATAAGGTCAAAGACTTGTTAGAATGGCTTCCACATTAGGAGAACAGTCATGATTAAAGAGTACCTGTGCCTGGAAGTTCCAGTTTCAAAGCAATTTAATCTTATTTACACAGTTAAGGAACAGGTGATAGATACATTTTCATGAGTTAGAAACTGATCTTTTCATAATAAAATAGGTTTAAATTCAGTGTCTGTCATTATTACTGCTAAGGAGATCTTAGCCCTTGTCTGCCTTCAACAGTATTTACTGTAATTATTGCTGTGTAGTCACGGCCTTCCATTAATTCAAGTCATTTAGATGGTCCTGCTTTCCACTTAGTAGTCTACAGAGCTTTGAGGTTCCTATTGCCTATGGAAGAGAATTTAAAAACATTTTTTGACCTAGTGAAGTGACAATTATGAGGACAAAAAAAAAAAAAACCCCACAAATTTGGTAAAATGACTTAAATGATCACCCAACTTATGCTTAAAACAATAACATGAGTAGTAGGCGCCAATACTCCAAATAAATAGTTCTAAGGTACTTAATTGAGCCTCTAGCATCTAAACAAAATTTCCCAAATAAACAAGAGGAAAGCGGTATCTGTTGCTCTACTAAAGGCCCCAAACATTCCTGCTTCAAAACTGTAACTACATCAGGCACTGATTAAGCCTTGGTGAGTACAAAGAGAACTCCATCCAAGAGCTGCATCCTGTACTCAACTATCTCTTGGGAGGTAACACAAAATTTAAGTCCTCACAATAGTGATTTTATTAAATTAGTTGCTTTATAAAACATTGCGGATGTCATAATTGTTAACATAACAATTTACCAAACTGTAGTTAACTGGTGCAGTTTGCTGAGTATGTTTTATAAAGAAAAGGAAATGCCAAAACCCTGTTAAGTTTTTCTGTTGCAGCCTAGAACAACAAGATTTGTTTCTCAGACACTTGAATCAGGCAAATAGAAACAGTTCCCTCCCCCATCTGAAGTCCTCCATCAGTAGAAATAGGCCGATAAATAACTAGACAGTCAATGCACTGGAGCGTCCACCACTGGCACTGTAACAAATGGAGAGGTTTACCTTCTTCAGCTTCAAAGTTGAAGGGTTTTGGTCATTAAAATCTTAAGTATCAAACTAGTATTTTTCAGCCACAGTATCTTCACTCTGAGATAAGCAGTCTTCTTCACAACATGTTTTTAATATCCTCACGCTCAAATTTTAGACAAAGCAATTTTAATACTAGGTGCATCCCACATGCCCTTGCTTGCTGCAAACTGCTCTTCTCGACAAGTTATGAAGTAGTTCAAGGAGGTATGGTTAAGGCTGTATTACTGAATGGTGCTGGTAAATACTACACAATTTTTTGTCATGTTGCGACCTTTGTTTCCAATTTAGTGACTGCTGCTATGGAATCAGATAGCAACAATGACAACATTATTAGGTTTGTTTTGTTTTTAAACTATGATTTAGTAGCAATTGAAGTTCCCAATTTTAACCCCTTGGCAACAAGATCCAAGTTCCCTCATTTGCTCATTAGCACCTGAGTGTCAAGGGGTTAAATAACCAGCACGAAAGATACTGCACTTCTGATTGTAGCATTTGGCAGAACTGAAAGGAAAGGAAGTTGTGCTACATGTTGAAGGGATTGTGGGCAACAGAAAGAAGACACCAGGAGAAGATAGAATGTCACATGAAGTCTTCGTAGTCTTGTACATATCCTCCATCATATCCACCATAGTCTGCCAGGTCATCTTTCATAGTGGCCTTTAATCCCCCTCCAGGAACCACACCTTTCTTCTTCTTTTTGGCTTTGTTTTGCTAAAAATGAAGGAAGAGTTAAAATTCATAAACCTGTATGCTATGAACATTTCACCTGTCACAGCAAACACTTGAGATGTTAAAGCTACAGCATTTTTGGGGGTTGTTGGTGGTGGTTTTTCGAGACAGTTTCTCTGTAGCTTTGGAGCCTGTCCTGGAACTAGCATTGTAGACCAGGCTGGTCTCGAACTCACAGAGATCCGCCTGCCTCTGCCTCCTGAGTGCTGGGATTAAAGGCGTGCGCCACCACCACCCGGCTAGGCTACAGCAAGTTTTATTGTCTCAGAAAAGAACACAAATATGTCTATGAATGGAGACAACAGACACCACACTGCTGTTCTGTTCTAACTTAAAATTTCAACAGGCTCTTTACCGTGTTGAGGGAACTCTGCCCACAGCCCCACCCTAACATAAGGCATTTCTCTACACAGCTTGCTCTTTCTTACCTTTTCTTGCTTCTGTTTTTCACTGCAAAGCACAGTCAATGAATTGGTAATCTTTTTCAAGTCATCAATTTCCACTTTAAAAAAAGAGAAAGAGATACTACTAAACTTCAATTTTTAAGCATTTTAAAAAATAAAATCAAAATAGATACCCTACATTTGTAACCTAGGTACCTTTATTAAAACAACTATGAATTTCTCCTTCATAAATAAGCAGGTATCTGTTCAGTCTATATAGCACACTAAAGTACAATGGTCAACCCAATGAGTATAAGAACTGTAATTAGCCAGATGCACGCATTAAATCCAGCACTGGGGAGGCAGAGGCATGTGGATCTGAGTTCCAGGCCAGCCTGGTCAACAGAGTGAGACCCAGTATAGCCAGGACAGCAAAACACAGTGAAACCCTGTCTTGGAAAACAAAAGAACAATGTTTGTAAACTCTTTAGCCTTTGCATGGCTTCTTACTGTCTTCCCTCAGTCTAAACAAAGGGGAGACTAACCACAGCCTCTACAATCACTGAGTAGCAGCTACATAGAATATGAAATGATAACACACAAATGATAGGCCTCTGCCCCCGCTATGTTTTCTAGCCCAGGAACAACACCTTTTAGTAGTGGACAAACAGTAGATACAGAAAACGTTAGGGTTTTGTTAGCCCCCCACAAAAGAAACAGGAAAAACAGTACATACGTGTAAAATGAAAACCCACCTGGGCGTAATCATTACCACATTGATCATCCCCTGCTTAGTGATCATTCCTCAAAGAAACTACGACTCTTAATTCATTAAGAGCCTTTTGACACTCTTCAACAAGTCCCAAGCCCCTCACCACCCTCAGACATTCTTGGTATGGTGTCCCAACATTAGGGCACCAGTTCTGTTGGGCAATTTGGATAGCATCTCAAACTCTACTTGTAAAATCAACAGTTCCCAAAGAGCCCCTAGTCCATTCCCTCTAAAGATACTTTGTAGTCCTTTAGGAGACAATGTGACCTGCTTTGCTAGGCATAAATCAGCTATCTCTCTTGAGAAGCTCCCACACAACAATGAAAGCAGCCTGCCCCCACCCCCAAATACTCAAACTGGAGAACATTCCAAAAATAGTTGCTAAAATGGAAATCCCAAAAGTCTATATTATATAGCATTAAAGCTTATATTTTAAAAAAAAAAAAAAAAAACTTTCCCAAGTATGATGTTTACAATATAATCTTAACAAAAGGGGCTAGAAATCAGCATCACTTACATGAAATACAGACATCTCGAACTAAGGCTTCCAAAAAACTGGCATAATATAGTGATTTTTCATATTGTGTAATTTTATCTTTTAGTAACTTTCCAAACTCTGTGAAATCATCTCTTGAAGATGGGTTCATAGCATCTATTCCATAACCTGTATTATTAACACCTGCAGGAGAGAAGACCTGAAGCATTAGGAAGATACAAACATTGTAAGTTCATCAATGGGGACTAGAGAAATGGCTCACAGGGTAAGAGCTTCCCGTGTAAAGATGGGGAGAAAGAACTGAGGACACAAAACTGTCTTCTGATCTCCACATGCTCCTCCCCATAAACCAAGCTGCTATCTAATCAGTTTTACTCTAAAGCAGAACTTTATAAAAACATGTGCCACCATGACCTGCATGTGGAAATCAGAGGATAACTTTCAGTCCGTCCACCAATGAGAGTTCTGGGGAATCAAACTCAGGCTATCAGGCTTATTAGCCACTGAGCCACCACTCCAGCCCTAGGAAGCTTTTTAAACTACTGAACTTTTTAACCTGGGCCAGTGGGAGTTCCTGGACAGAATTCAGAAGGGTGCCTTTGAAATTCAAATATAAAAAAATTTATTTTATCTTGAATTTTACTGACCTCCAATTTAGCATTTTCTTCCATTTTAGGCAACAATCATATTTAATAACAAACCCCATTACTGTCTGCTTACAATACTGTCAACTACTACCAATTAAAAAAAAATATGAAGTTGAGTAGTTACAAACATTTATAATCCCAGCATTTGGGAGGATGAAGAATTCAAGGCCAGCCTGGCAAGAACCTGTCTGAAAAAAGAAAACCACCAACCAATAAATTACCAAATATGGACTGAGAATGTAGCTTACTCAGATAGTGCTTGATACTCAGATAGTGTATGAAGCCCTGAGTTCAATCCCCTGCACTAAAAACTAAAAACCTTGAATTCTTTGTGTGTCATGGGTTTTGGGGTTTGATTCCTGTTCCAACTGAAGTATTAGAAACACCTTTAATCCCAGCATTCAGAAAGCAGAGGCAAATTTCCTCTGTGAGTTCCAAGCCAACCTGGTCTATATATATAGTAAGTTCTACACCAGCCAGAGCTATAAAGACCCTGTCTCAAAAACAAAAGCTGTAACTAGAAAAGGAACCCACAGAATTTACTAGTTGTTCAAAGAAAGATGCTCTCAGGAGCTGTCCAAGAAAGACAAAAGGGATGGGGGGGGCACCAAGTGTGACCACCTACATTCAATCAATCCCTTGAACCCCCATAGCAACAATTCCACAAGCTGTCCTCTGGCTTCCACAAGCATCCTTGGGTACAGAAACCCAATAAATGTAAAAACTTTTTACAAAGATGGGAAAGGATAAGGAGACGGATATGATAAAAATAATTAGCTAACTCCAAAAATTAAACAGAAGTAACCATGTGTTAAAGCCTGAGAGAAAAATAATCTAGCCTAAAATTCTAGGTTAAAAGTATGTATGCTTCTTAACATACCTTTTTCAATGTCAAATAATGATCTAACAAAACCACAAATTCAATTCCTATTAAACCAAATAGTGACTGTTAGCTCATTTTCCACTTCTTAATTTGCAACTGGTACCCCCATGAGATTTTCTGCACTGAGCATACACACACATGGGCTGTCCTGAAGAGAGGAACACCCACAGTTACAGCCAACACTGCTAGAAAACCACTGAGGGTATGAACACACTTTCCTAAAGCAAGCCTCTTTGTTCTAGAGAAGGGGTTGGTGAATTTTTTCACACCAGGTAAGGACAAACTTGACAAATGAAGTAGTCTGTATTTCTCTATTTCTTTTAACTCTTCCTTAGGTATGCTGGCTAGTTCTATGTCAACATGACAAACTAGAGTCCTCTTAGAAGCAGGAACCTCAACTGAGAAAATACCCCCACCAGACTGGGTACATTTTCTTTTTCTTTTTCTAATATTTTATTATGTATACAATATTCTGTCTGTGTGTGTTTATGCCTGAAGGCTAGAAGAGGCCACCAGATCTCATTACAGATGGTTGTGAGCCACCATGTGGTTGCTGGGAATTGAACTCAGGACCTTTGGAAGAGCAGGCAATGCTCTTAACCGCTGAGCCATCTCTCCAGCCCCCTGGGTACATTTTCTTGATTTTTGATTTATGTGGGACAGCCCAGCTCACGGTGGGTGATGCCACCCCTGGGCAGGTGGTCTTGGGAACTGTGAGTAAATAGATTGAACAAGCAGTAAGGAACAAGCTAGTAAGCAGCAATCCTCCATGGCTTTTGCTTCAGTTCCTGCCCTGACTTTCCTGATGGTGGACTATATAAGCTGTAAGATAAATGATGGCCCTGAAAGGTAGGGTATTATGAAGGCCAAAAAAAAGAAACAACCCTGAACACAAGGCAAAGCCAAAACTGAATATTCTACATGGACCAACCTGCTCTGTCCAAGTCCTATCTGGACTTACGGCAATAGGATATCCCCAAAGACAGTTGGATATTTCAATTTCAAAGCCAAAGACAGCAGAATCTATCCAGTTCATAAGTTTAGGCAACAGTACACTTTACTGGTCTACTGGCATCTTTTGGAGGGCGTTGGGAGGCAGTCTTGCTATATAGCCCTAGTTAAACACCACTTCTGACCCTCCCGTCTCAGTCTTCCAAGTGTTAGGAATATGGGCATGTGTTACAAATGTTGTTTTATATATATGATACTATAAAATATTACTCAAAAAAATTTGAAAACATGTCTATACTTTGTCAAGTTATCTTAAATATATAAACAAGAGCTTAAAACAGTGTTCTAATCTCAATTAGAATGTGTGCATCCTTTAAAAACATAGTTTTTGCCGGGCGGTGGTGGCGCACGCCTTTAATCCCAGCACTTGGGAGGCAGAGGCAGGCGGATCTCTGTGAGTTCGAGACCAGCCTGGTCTACAAGAGCTAGTTCCAGGACAGGCTCCAAAACCACAGAGAAACCCTGTCTCGAAAAACCAAAAAAAAAAAAAAACCGTAGTTTTTGATCTCTCACAGAGAGGTAGTAAGACTGGCAGAATTTTCACCTGGAGTAGTTCAACACTGCACCCACCATCTTACCAAAAGTTTCTTTTGCTAATTCAAGGTCTGACTCTTCCTGTAGCTTCTTTAGCCGAAGTTTATCTGCTAACTGCTCTTCAGGTGTTAGCACTTTAGGTTCTTCGGACTCTTCTAACTAAAATGAAACACAAGTTTCACTTGTAAAAGACGAGCTTATAGTGGATAGTATAAATTTTATGTCATCAGCACTTACACAAAGAAACAAGCACATATTTGTAATCATACAAATGATTACTGTATTTTGGCATTCTTCTAAACACTTTAAAGGATATTCATATCTTAATTATATAGATAAATAAAGCATGGAGACACAGAGAGGTAAAACAATTTGCACACAATAATAAGGGTAATATTTGAACCCAGGAAGGTAGAGGCTATTTAGTTCCCCATCCACTTGTTGAAAATGAGTGGATGAAATTGAAGGTAAGATGAAATGGCACTCTTCACATGCTGCCACAACAGACATTGAGCAACCTTTCTAGAATATGGAGACCTCTATCGGGCATCTTAAAATATTTCTACATGCTTTCATCAATTCTATAATAAATATTTGTGTTAAGAAACCTGAGATATGGGCAGGGGGCTGAAGAGATGGCTCAGTGGTTAAGAGCACTAGCTGCTCTTCCATAGAACAGAGGTTCAAATCCCAGCACCCCCATGGTAACTTAAAAATCTAGTTCTAGGAGATACACAGGTACCACATGAACACAGTACAAATATACATACACACAAGACACTCAAAAACAATAAACTTTTTTTTAAAGGGAGGAGGCACTGAGATGACTCAGTGGCAAAGATTACCACTGGCTGTTCTTTTAGAAGACCAAGTGTTCTTCCCAGCACCCACACAACCACCTACAACTCCAATTGGAGGGAATCCAATGTGCTCTTTTTGCCTCCAAGGGCACCAGTCACTTAAGTGGTAGATAGACAGGCAAGCATGCAAGCTAAACACCAATACACATAAAATGGGATGGGAGGAGGTGGAGAAACCATAGCTAAACACAAAGATATCCACTGGAATACTATTTATAATTGCAAGTAAATCTAGTGACATCCTAAATGCTCACCTACAGAATGTTTAACACACTGTTCATCTGGCAATGTAGACATTAAAGATGTTTTCAAAACATCAGAAAAAGTTTGATTTTATTTTAGAGTTACAAATGTAACCAAAATACCAACATGACACCCCAGTAATGTAAAACTCTCACTTATCCCCCCAGCCCTCTGAAAGGGTAGATAGTAACTGGTGTCTTTTCTACAGACAACAGTTACTGGGGAATAGTGAAACACCTGCATGTTCCCGCCTATGTAAATTTTCATGTTGAAAACACATTTCCTTGTTAATGGAGTAGAAATGTAAAGAAGCTAAAAAAGAAAAATGGAATATTTCCAAGTGTCTTTAGACCTAGACAAAGATCAAAACTGAAAATATCTCAGTGTCAGGCTTAAGACAAACTAAGTACACTCAAGTTAAGGTCTCCTCAAGTTGGAGACTAATATAAAAGCCTGAAAAGCTGGCCAGGTGGTGACGGCGCATGTCTTTAATCCCAGCACTCAGGAGTTCTAGGACAGACAGGGCTGTTACGCAGAGAAACCCTGTCTCAGAAAACAAACCCTAAACTCCACTTCAAAGCTTTAAATTTTATTCTTTAACATGTTATAGTTTTGTTTGTGTCTTTTTTTTTTTTTGAGTTTTTTGATTTCTAAATTTTTTTTGAGATAGTCTCATATAGTAAGGGAGGGATGAGAGCACAGGTATACGCCACCATGCACATGTTTGCTTCTTTACTGAGACATGATCTCTATCTGTACCCCCCAGGCTATTCTATCCTCAAACCTGTAACTCTCTCAGTGGGATTATAGGCATGCAGAACCACAACCTGCTTGAAACTTCAATGTTTTTTCCTTATATAGTTATTCATTCATATGTGTGTACCATACATGGTGGTGGTGGTGTGAACAAGCACAAGGACAGCCTCCCCTACCCCTGCCCCCGAGCTGGTCTCAAGCTCATTATGTAATTTAGGATTACTCAAACTTCTTATCCTCCTGCTTCCATCTCCCAAGCAATGGGATTATAGGCATGTAGTGCCACATTGTTTTATGAAGTGCGAAGGATTGAACACATGGTTTTGTAGATGGTCCTGTAACCATCTACACACTGGCAGCACTAAGTAGACTCTTTAGTTTTTAAAAACAGCGTATGAAGTTGGGAAGGAGAGTAATGGGGAAGACAGGAGGGGAGGAACTAGGGGTTTCAACTAAACACATTATATACAAGTATAAAAGTCTCAAATAATAAACTACTGTGCTTGAGTAAAACACAAGTTACAAAAACCTTATTAACAAGTTTATATGAAAACAAAGAATTTTTTTTTTTGGCAGAGTCAGACATGGTGGCACACACCTTTAATACCAGCACTTGGAGGCAGAGGCAGGTGGATCTGAATTTGAGGCCAGCCTGGTCTACAGAGCGAATCCCAGGAGAGACGGAGTTACACAGAGACACTGTCTCCCCCACATAAAGCAGACTGACCATAGCACCTTTCACACAAGCAAGCACTCCATCAATGAGCTGCATCTCACAGATGTGGATCTCATGCTTCATCTCTTTCGCTGTAAAAACAAGCTATACAGACATAGCTAAAAATAGTTTTCTAAAATATCAGGTATATTACATAAATACAACCTGATACGAAAAACATCCCCTTTTCAGAGTTTAAAGGTAAAATGTATATTAGTTATATTAAACAAAACAAAAATAGCTGAAACAAATCTGGGGACACATTAACAATATTAGGTGATATTTGTTGTTTTTGAGACAGTCTCACACTATGTAGCCCTGGATGACCTAGAACTTGCTATATAGACCAGGCTAGCATACAATTTTTAGCAATCCTCCTCTTTCTGCCTCCTACATGCCAGGATTATAGGTATGGATACCACCAACATTTGGCTTTATGGTACTGGGCCTTACAGTACAACTCAGGCTAGTCTTGAACTTACAGTAATGTAATTCACACTTCCAGAGTACTGGGATTTCAGGAGTATACCATCACGCCTGATTATTTTCCTACTTTCATATTTGAAGATATCTTTTTAACAAAAAGTAAAGAAGTCAAGGGGGGGTTGTGCAGCCTTTAATTCCACTCAGGAAGCAGAGGCATACAAACAGATCTCTGAGTTACAGGCCAGCCTGGTCTACAAAGTGAATTCCAGAACAGCAAAGGCTACACAGAGAAACCCTGTCTCAAAAAAAACAGAACAAAACAACAACAAAAAGTAAAGTACTAGAGGTATTTCCATGTTATGTATTATTATGGGAAGATTTCTACAGTAAAGTAAATAAAAATGAAGTGGAAACTACAGAAGAAAGGACAGCCAGTTAGCGGTGCACATCTATAATCTCTGTGCTTGGGAAGTGGAGGTAGGAAGAAATCAAGTTCAAGGTCAGCCTAGGTTACACAACTAGAGTCTGTCTCAAAGAGAGCTGGGGATAATACACACCACAGAAATATAAAGGTGTGATGGAAAGATAAGGAACAAGTGTTTACATGAGGGATAGTGGGAAAGACAGAATAAGGAATAGTGTTTTATATTAATTTGAATTATGAAATGTTTCCTATTAAAAAGAAAATTAATAAATATAACAATATTTCTGGATCCTGCTACAAATAATCGAGAATAAAACCACTTTAGGACATGACAAAGGTTTGCTCAGTGTATTCTCTGTGTATGACTGTGACTAGAAATAGCTGTGGGTGGGCTGGGCATACAGCGCAGTGGCAGAGGGATCACTTACATTCATGAGGCCCTGAATTCAATCCCAGCACTGAAAGAAAAAAAAAAGCAAAACTGCAGGTGCTAGAAAAAACATTAAGTGTGGTCACTGCACAATCTAACTGTTTTAATGAGACTGAAAATATTTTCAGATGTAAGACTTTTTGGGTTGGATTTTTGCACCAAAAATCCCTTTGCTCTGGGATGCACCTATCTTATGGTATATCCACTTTGTCTTTACAGAGCCCTTCAAGTTGCAAGGTAATATTTGCAGCCAGTTAAGACGCTGTACCACAACTGACACATTATGAATTCTGTATGCATTTTACGGAAACTGACAGAACTTACCCTCTTTCTAATTTCTTCTTGCCTTTTCTTCTGCTGCCGTTCTTTCTCTTTTATCTTTTCTGCTATTTTTTTCTTTTCTGAAATTTTTACTTCTGAAAGAAATATTTTATTTACAATTATATTGAATACTTTCTAGTCTGTGGCTTAGGCAGATATGATACTTGAACACCTGAAGAGACAAAACCTCCCTAGCTTTCAGAGTCTATGGTGATATTCTGGAAATGATAAAAGTTCCAGTACTCTTCCTTTTCCTTTCAAATCTTATCCCCAGCCGGGCGGTGGTGGCGCACGCCTTTAATCCCAGCACTTGGGAGGCAGAGGCAGGTGAATCTCTGTGAGTTCGAGACCAGTGTGGTCTACAAGAGCTAGTTCCAGGACAGGCTCCAAAGCCACAGAGAAACCCTGTCTCGAAAAAACAAAAAAAAAAAAAATAAATTAAAAAAAAAAATCTTATCCCCAAAGATCCAAATAGACAAATAAGATTATTCAAACAGGGCTGGAGAGATGGCTCAGTGGTTAAGAGCATTGCCTGCTCTTCCAAAGGTCCTGAGTTCAATTCCCAGCAACCACATGGTGGCTCACAACCATCTGTAATGGGGTCTGGTGCCCTCTTCTGGCCTGCAGGCATACACACAGACCGAATATTGTATACATAATAAATAAATATTTAAAAAAAAAAAGATTATTCAAACAACACCATTTTCTCTACTCTTTTCTCCTACCTAGATGACCCAGCAATCAAACAGAAAACCAGTAGGTACTTAATCTGACTGTTGTACAAAAGTACAAGAAAAGGAAAATATACAAAGAGATTTGGTTTAAAACAACGAAGCAGCATCATTAGCTCACCTGGTTTTACTTCTGCTTCCTCTTTATTTTCGTCATCATCATCATCCCAGTTATCCTGAAGACAAGAACCTCCATTAGTAATTCTTTTTTTATATATTTATTTATTATGTATGCAGCATTCTGTCTGTGTGTATGTCTGCAAGCCAGAAGAGGGCACCAGACCTCATTACAGATGGTTGTGAGCCACCGTGTGGTTGCTGGGAATTGAACTCAGAACCTTTGGAAGAGCAGGCAATGCTCTTAACCACTGAGCCATCTCTCCAGCCCCTCCATTAGTAATTCTTGCACATTTTCTTTCCCACAAGATTTCTACGTTTGGGGGCTGGAGAGATGGCTCAGCGGTTAAGAGCACTGCCTGCTCTTCCAGAGGTCCTGAGTTCAATTCCCAGCAACCACATGGTGGCTCACAACTATCTGTAATGGGGTCTGGTGCCCTCTTCTGGCCTGCAGGCAGACACACAGACAGAATATTGTATACATAATAAATAAATAAAAATTTAAAAAAAAAAAAAAGATTTCTACGTTTGCCGGATGGTGATGGCCCACACCTTTAATCCCAGCACTCGGGAGGCAGAGGCAGGTGGATCTCTGTGAGTTCGAGGCCAGCATGGTCTACAAGAGCTAGTTCCAGGACGGGGTCCAAAAGCTACGGAGAAACCGGGGGGGGGGGGGGGGGGGGGGGGGAATCTCTATGGTTAACTCTGCACAAACAAGTTTGTTGGTAATTTTGGTATTATAGCCTTTGTAACAGTAAGGCCCTTAGCCAAAGGTTATCTTCTCATTTTTTCAAGTCTACTTCCGTATCTCAGGAGTATAATAAGTTTTACATGTTTTTCTTTGGGTCTGTTCCTAGTATTCTGTAAATTCTGTTGCTTTTGTAAGTTAAATTTCCCTTGCTCCCATCATGCCCTATAATTAGTTATTTGTATGCAGCAAAGGTTAGTGGGCTTTGAACATTAGTGAAGGACAGAGTCCAGTATAGCCTAGCCTGGCCTTGAACTCCTTCCCGGTCTTTCTGCCTCCACTTCCCAAGTGGTTGGAGTACAGGTTACCACTCCCAGCCTTTGAACAGCAATTTTACCACTTAAGATTTACTATCAATTCCTTACTTATAATTCTCTAATTAAAAAATTTGCAATGTTTCAGAATTCAAAACATTCTTGAGTATCATCAACATGTTGGCACAAGAATATTCCATACTTGGGGTGCGGGGGTGCTGCATGCCTTTAATCTCAGCATTTGGGAGGCAGAGACAGGTGGATTTAGTGAGTTGAGGCCAGCCTACAGAGTGAGTTCCAGGACAGCTAGGGCTGTCTCGAAGAAGGAAAAAAAATATTCCATACTTACAACAAATGGACCTAGTACCACAAGCCTGAATATAATCCCAGCTACTTGAAAGGTAAATCAAAGTTTAAGGCCTGCCTCTACGAAGTGAGTAATCCTGTTTCAAATTAAAGAGAGAGAGAGAGAGAAAGCAACTTATATAATAAATTGCTTGCTTGGCATGCACAAGACCCTAGGTTTAATTCCCAGTACTACCAAAAACTAAAAATAACAGAAAATTCCACATCTGACCCATTGATACATCTTTTGTCAAACAGAATGATTAAAATAGTGTATAAATTACCTTCCAGCTATGGGTATAAGGTATATTTAAAACAAAAGAATTTCATGTTTACTTGGGTCCCATACTATTACATATACATATATATAAATACCTCAAAATCTGAAGCGAAAAAAGCCCCTAAATGGAAGTATTTCTGCCCCAAGTATTCTGGATAATGGATATACTATACAACCAGTACACATCACCTAAAAACAACAGAAAGGGCACACTACTTCTTGACTTTTGAGATAGGGTTTCACTATATATTCCATGCAGGCCTCCAACTCAGCAATCTCCCCACCTTTGCCTCCAAGTGATGAGATCGAAGACATGAAGAAGGCCCTCCACACCAGCCTGACAAATTAATTCTTCTAATTGTACTTGCTAATCTCCAGTACACTAGTGAACAGAATAGAGATGATAGGCACCCTTTTCTGTTCCTCTCTTAATGAAATTGTCCTCCAAATACAGTAAAATCTATGAGTCACTGGCTTTTGCTACCTCTAGATTTGCATTAGATTTGCATTAAGTCAAAAAAAAATCTCACATCAAAGAATTCACCATGTTTTCTTCTAGAATGTATATTGTTTCATTGTTTTTTTTTATTTAAACCCCTGATCTATCGATAGTAAAAAACCACAGACCTTGTCATATAGACTAAAGCTTGCAGTGACCCTGTTCTATCTCCTGAGTGCAGAGGTTAAAATGGAACTAACGCCCATTTACTACCACACTGCTTTCATTACAGAAGATTTATGGTGTGTCCAATGTCTGTATACATAAAATAATGTGTTTTTAATGTCATTCCCCATTTTAGGATTTTTTTTAAAAAGATTTATTTATTCGTTATATATACAGTGTTCTGCCTGCATGTATATCTGAAGGCCAGAAGAGGGCACCAGATCTCATTACAGATGGTTGTGAGCCAGCCCGGTTAGGATTTTTTATGTTTCTGCTGTTTGTTTTTCCATAAGCCTTTATATCCACTTATCTAATGCCATAAAAAGCTTACCAATTAAAAATACAAGATAACCAAGCTCAAATTTATAAGCCTTAAGTAGGTTGCTGTCTTATTTTTAATTTGACAAAGTCTACCTATATAGCCCAAAATGGCCTTCCCTTACTGCATTTTGAGATTACACACATGTGTACTGCCCATTGCTTTTCAGTTGTTTCGTTCACCAGATGGACCAAGTACGCTGCTCTCTAATCAATGGGTTATTTGTTTCCAGCGGTATTGCTTACAACACAATCATAGTCAATGAATCAAATTACACAGTATTTTTAGGCACAGTATTAGAGATGAGTGAGGAACTATTCAAACCTTTATGGTTCTGCCTCCTTAAACCAGGCAAGGCACTGAGGTAGACCTATAATCTGTTTTTTCTATGCCTAACTCTATACTGAGCTACATATAAACCTAATGTCAAACAATTTCTGAAGACACTATAGAATTTACAAGATTCCAGTTTAGCAGGGATGGAGACAGTCCTCAATTTAAATTATGCTTTAATCTATAGGTAGAACACAGTCTCAGCAACCACCAGCACAGTATGACATGTCATTTAAAGATGAGCCATCAGAGGGAAGATGCAAAGCAGGAAGCCCTAACGCCATTAGAAGAGGCAACAGCTGACTAATCCCACAGCTATGACACAAACACAAGCGTCTAGTTTTATAGCATTATAGACCGCAGGTCTAAATCAATGCAGGTATATATATACACTAAACCTCAATAAAAACAAGTTTGTACATCCAGCAAAGAAATTAAAAATATATCCTCCTGATTGGAATAATTTCATATACAAGTAAGTATGTGTATGTATAAGTTTCTAAAACATTCTATTTTCTGCGTTTGGGTGTTCTGCCTTCATGTATGCCTATGTACCACTTGTGTGACCAGGGAGTCCAGAAGAGGATTCAGATGTCCTGGAACTGGAGTTACAGTTGTAAGCTACCATGTGAGTGCTGGGAAATCTAACCTGGTTTCTCTGGAAGAACAGCCAGTGCTCTCAATGAGCTAACTCACCAGTAAAAAATATATTTTTACAATCACTTGTCAGTTTAACCCATGGTTTCGAGTTTTATCAGACTGAAAACAAATTAATTATTCATTATTTGAATAACTAAGATATAAGAGTTGGAAATAAAAAATCAGAGCCAGGCAGTGGTGGCGCACACCTTTAATCCCAGTACTTCGGAGGCAAGAAGTAAGTGGATCTCTGAGTTCAAGGCCAGTCTGCTCTACAAAGCAAGTTCCAGGTCAGCTAGGACTTTTCACAGAGAAACCCTATCTCAACAAACAAAAAATTAAAAGTAAAAAGTTTGTATTATTACCTTACTACTATGCCTTAGTTTTCACATGAAAACTGTAGTGCAAAGGGAACCAAAGAGCTACCAACAGAAGTTAACTATCAAGTATTTCAGGGTCTGTAATATGCTGCTTAGACAGTGCTTCAGATAGGAGGGTACTGTATTTCCAGTAAGTGCAGATTTAAAACCGAGATAATAGTAGTAACAGAACATATTGATGAACATTTACTTTACACCCAAAATTATGCTAGGAGCTTTTTCTTGTTGTAACATTAAGGCTAATTCTCATAACTCTCCTCAATATACGGCAGCAGCATCCCTTTTTACAGAAAAAACTGTGGTCCGGATATAGCCAACAAATGATCTTAGTAAGAAACAATATAGGGACTTGCATTGAGTGGCTCAAAGTGACAAAGAACTTCCTGAGACTCAGAATATAGAGTAACTGCAAACTGAGTTTCTCCTACTAATATTTGTTCTTTCAATTAGTTCTAGAATGAACTCCCCTAGATCATAGGGAATCTCAAAAAAAAAAAAAAATACACAGTAAGGTACATGCTAATATGTAAAATGTGCCCAGATACATAAAACTGTATTAATTACACACCTTCAAAACTCAGGGTGCCTATTATTTTGTTTAGAAATTTAAAAATCTCGAAGTCTGTCTGGTACCACAAAGCCAAGAGAGAACTATCACTGAAAATAAACAGTACCCTGGTGATACCTTCAACACAGAGAAGCACCCTTAGTAGCTCCTCCACACCAACTCTATATACCATGTCCCTATTATGAAATGGTTTCCTATAAAAGATAACCCAGCTCCCATCCATGCAAACAGGAGGCTCCCTAGAAATTCCCCATTTTATCAGAATCCCCCCCCTTTTTTTTTCGGTGGGGGTGTAGGGTATTGTAGTGGGGTCTTGCTGTGTAGCTCAGGCTGGCCTTGAACTCACAATCCTCTGACTTCTACCTTCAGAATGCTGGGATTTGTGGCAATGTCACTAAACCAGGCCAGAAAGGGAAGGGTTTTAGTAGCCAAAGACGTAGTTCCTGTAAACAAATTCTAGGCAGAGTCATGACCCCACCCCAATGCACAAAGGACCATGAAAGGCAAGTCACTGTCTATCATCATTACCTTCAAATACACTCAACAAACCTGTCCTGAAGTTACTACTAAATTGTCATATTAATTTTCTTAAGAGTACACAGAAGGAGGCTCAGTAGCTTTCCACAGGAATTTTTAAAATTTTGGCTCTTTAGCTACGAAATTAGCAAGTCCTAAAAATTTAATGTAGGGTATAGAATACCTACCACAATCGCTATTTATAAAAAAAAAACTGTGCAGACTATCCTGTAAACACAAGAACTCTGTAAACACTGGCAAGTTTTCAGATAAAATGACAAAAGTGTTTCAAGACACTTAAAATAGACAGTAAGCTTATCTATCACTTCAAAATAAAAAAGACCTAAGTGTTATTTGGTTCAAGATACAATCTATTAATATCCTATTAAAAATACCTTTCCGCTGGGCGGTGGTGGCACAGGCTTTAATCCCAGCACTCGGGAGGCAGAGGCAGGTGGATCTCTGTGAGTCTGAGGCCAGCCTGGTCTACAAGAGCTAGTTCCAGGACAGGCTCCAAAGCCACAGAGAAACCCTGTCTCGAAAAACCAAAATAAATAAATAAATAAATAAGAATACCTTTCCCAGAAACTGGGAATATATCTCAATTGAGACAGCATTCGCACAACTCGCATGAGGTCCTGGATTCAACCTCCATTGCTAAAACAAACAACAGACACTCCAGAAATCTGATCCAGGTATCCTGGTGGCTCATGCCTGTAATTTCGGCAGCTGGAGAGTGGAGACAGGAGGACCAGGAATTCATGGCCATCCTCTGTTACATGTGGAGTTCTAGGCCAGCCGGGACCATGAGACTATAACAAAAACAAAAACATTGATTGCCTTCCTGTAATGGCCAGCTCTGTAGAAGAGAGACTGTTTATAATTTCCTTATGCCTAGTATCATTCGAATTGAATCATTTGTCTGAAAGAGATGGCTGCTTTTCAAGTTCAAAATCTTTTTTTTTTCTAGACACAGTTTCTCGGATGCCTTTAATCCCAGCACTCGGGAGGCAGAGGCAGGTGGATCTCTATGAGTTCGAGGCCAGCCTGGTCTACAAGAGCTAGTTCCAGGACAGGCTCTAAAGCTACAGAGAAACCCTGTCTCAAAAAACAGAAACAAACAAACAAAAAAAAAAAAGACAGGGTTTCTCTGTGTAACAGCCCTGACTATCCTGGAACTCTATAGACCAGGCTAGCCTTGGACTTACAGAGATCTGCCTGCCTCCCAAGTGCTAGACTAAAGGCATAAGGCTGCCCCTCAAAATCTTTTTTTTTTTTTAAATATTTATTTACTTATTATGTATACAATGTTGTGTCTGTGTGTATGCCTGCGGGCCAGAAGAGGAGGGCACCAGACCTCATTACAGATGGTTGT
Organism: Chionomys nivalis; assembly: GCF_950005125.1. NCBI lineage: Eukaryota > Metazoa > Chordata > Mammalia > Rodentia > Cricetidae > Chionomys > Chionomys nivalis. The sequence continues at coordinate 52,551,479 of NC_080094.1, forward strand.
GAGCCACCATGTGGTTGCTGGGAATTGAACTCAGGACCTTTGGAAGAGCAGGCAATGCTCTTAACCACCGAGCCATCTCTCCAGCCCCAAAATCTTTTTTTCTAACCAAACACAACCAAGTATTAAAATCAAAACAAATACTTTATTTTGTTTTGTATGTATGTATATATGTATATATATACGTACACATATTTTATATATGTACTTAAATTTATAATAAAGTACCTATAGGTGGCTGGTTCTGCCATTTTTACAATACCAAAATGTTGAGTGTCATATGCAATGAGAGAATATACTCAAGTCTGAAAATGCTTTCCAGCTGAAGGAAGACATATTTATAGATTGTCAAACAGGAATAGCTTCAAAAGAGCAGTAAAACGGCTTTTGCCTCATAGCAATATCCCAGGAGCTAACATATACTTCTCTCCTTTTTTCCTTAAATAATTTAGTTAAGACACAGCAAAACTTTCTGATTCGCATTTCTTTTAAAGGTAGAGTAGCCCACTCTTCCTATGAGTAGATGACTTTGAACTTCTTACCCTCACTGAGATTATAGGAAGGTACCACAATCATGTTTATGTAATGCTGGAAATGGAATCCAGAGCTTCATGTATCTTAGGCAAGCACTCTATCATCTGAGCTATATCTCCAGCCCACAAAATACATCATAATTCCTTACTGGAAAAACAACTTCTTAGTACTCTGTAAAGTATGTGTTGGTTTCTGCTCTAAACAGCCTCAGCACCGACAGGGCTAGACTTCTCATAAAAATTCAGTTTATGGGGGCTGGAGAGATGGCTCAACAGTTAAGAGCATTGCCTGCTCTTCCAAAGGTCCTGAGTTCAATTCCCAGCAACCACATGGTGGCTCACAGCCATCTGTAAAGAGGTCTGGCGCCCTCTTCTGGCCTGCAGGCATACATGCAGACAGAATATTGTATACATAATAAATAAATAAATATTAAAAAAAAAGAAAGAAAAAAATTCAGTTTATGAAAGAAAGTTAAATGTTCTATCATCTTTCTTAAGTCCATGTAATTGTTTCAGTAAATTCTACTCCATGCAATCCAATTCATTAAGTTCTAGCTCAATGCCTACCTGTCTTATATTCAGAGTGATTATTAACAAACTCTACATTCTTGGCTGAGCAGTATCACAATCAAAAAACTAAACACTGAGTCGGACAGTGGTAGCACACATCTTTAATCCCAGAACTTAGGAGGCAGAGACAGATAGAGCTCTGTGAGTTGAGGCCAGCCTCGTCTACAAAGTGAGTTCTAGGACAGCCAGAGCTGTTACGTACAGAAACCCTGTCTCAAAAAACAAAACAAGAACAAAAAATACTTGTTGAGATAACTGACTCTGAAGTTATCTTCTGATTGCCACCCATACAATGTGGCACATGCACCCACACAAAAAAGGAAAAAAAATTTAAAGTATGTTTTAGGATTGAAAATGAAGTCCAATGATAGTATGTGTAAGCACTTGGGTTTACACTCCAGTAACTGCAAAATAACAACAACAACAATAGTTATAAAAAGCTAAGTAAGCTGGGCGGTGGTGGCGCACGCCTTTAATCCCAGCACTCGGGAGGCAGAGGCAGGCGGATCTCTGTGAGTTCGAGACCAGCCTGGTCTACAAGAGCTAGTTCCAGGACAGGCTCCAAAACCACAGAGAAACCCTGTCTCGAAAAAACCAAAAAAAATAATAATAATAATAAAAATAAAAAATAAAAAGCTAAGTAAAAACCTGCTATTTTACAAAAAGTATTACAATACTGAAATGATTGGAATTTCCTTAACAGTTCAAAGGTCAGACATGGTGGCTCCTTCACGCTATAACCTCAGCACTTGGGAGAGGCTAAAGCAAGAGAACTGACAGGGGTTGTAAGGACAGCCTTGGCCATAAAAGGCAGGCTGCCTCAGGGGAAAAAAATGATGGTCACTCTCTTCATTCAGTTGAGGATCAGGAAACAGTGAAGAACTTATTAAACTACTTCTGCATATATGTAATTTTCTGTAAAATTTAGAAAAATAATCTCTTCAAGATACAAATTTTCAGAAAAGCATGGTGGCAACCACTTGTAATTCCAGCACTAAGAAGGCTGAGGCTAGAGAACCTGGAGAATTCAAGTCCAGTCTCGTCTATATAACTCGACTGCCTCTCCCACCTCCCAAATAAAACAAGGTTGGGGAGATAGTCCAGGACATCCTGAGTTTGATCACTGGAACTGCATAAGTCAGGCCTCATAGCACACATTTGTAATCCCAGCACTTGGGAAGCCCAAGCCAAGAGATCAGAGTCCAAGGCTATCCTTAGGTACACAGTGAATCTGACACAATCCTCAGCTTTAGGAGACACCAATTTAAAGAAAACAAAAAGATACCTATTTATGCAAAATGGTCACCTTCTGAGTATCAGAAGGTGTTTTCTCTAAAACACAGATCTTCATGAGACAGGCATATATAATCAAAGAACTTGGATGGCTGAAGCAGGAGGATCCAAATTGGAAATCCTAGCTCAAAATTAAAATATAAAACACACTAAAATAAAATATAAATCCTGTTCTTCAGAATACTTGAAAAATGCCCTTACCCTGGAAATTTTAAACTATTACTTTGGATAGATCCTTAAAGAAAATGACTAGGGGCTGGAGAGATGGCTCAGTGGTTAAGAGCATTGCCTGCTCTTCCAAAGGTCCTGAGTTCAATTCCCAGCAACCACATGGTGGCTCACAGCCATCTAAAAATGAGATCTGATGCCTTCTTCTGGCCTGCAGGCAAACACAGAATATTGTATACATAATAAATAAATAAATAAATAAATAAATAAATAAATAAATAAATAAATAAAATATTTTTTTAAAAAAAAGAAAATGAGTAGGACATAACTGCTTAATGCTCAGTTTTTACCTGGGTTAATTCTCTGAGATTATGTGTAATAAATCAATTTATCTAGAGAAAGAATTGGCTGAGGGCTGAAGATACAACTCAGTTGTTGGCTCGCCCTGGACTCTATCCCCAAGTCAGCATCAACTGGGGGTAGTTGTACAGGCCTGCAACCCTAGTACTCGAGGTAAAAGCAAGGGGATCAGGATTCAAGGTCACAGAATTCAACTGGCTACACAAAGGCTGAGGCCAGGCTGGGGCCACATGAGATCCTGACTAAAAAAACTAAACATACACAGATAAAAACAAAACAAATGCTTGAGAGAGTTGAACAGTCACAAGCTTCCTCTAAAAATCTGTATACCTTTTGAATAAACCTAATTTGTAACTTGTTCAATGGGAAGGTTGACAATCTAGTAAAATGGTTTTAAAGCTGAGTTGTCCCTGCTTCCATTAAGTGCTCAATCCTGTGTCTACATCCTGCACGTCATTCCAGTCATATACACAAAGTAAAACATTCTTTCCAGACCTCTGTGTATCAGGATAGTAAGAAAGGTTCAAGTAAATAATGCCAGAAATGTCTGCTCCACTCACTTACAAACATACACACATAGACGTCTATCTGCCTGCCTGTCTGTGAGTGTCTACAGGAACAGACTCCAGATGCACAGCCACAGGGACTGTGACAGGAGCTCTAGGAATCTAACTCTGGTTCTCAGGAAGAGGCTGCTGCTCTTAACCCCGGCACCATTTCTAGTCACTTCTCATCTTTTTACTGGGAAAAAGTCTATCCTTTAAGAGGTTTGCAACTTAAGTCCATTTTTGCCACCGCAAGATAGCTTCTGAAAAGGACAGTCAGAGCGAGTAACTAAATAAACAGCATTAAACTGGCAATTTATAAAGGTCACTTTGTCCTGACATAAAATGAATAATGATAATGCTTCCTAAGGTTTTGTGATAGGACTCTCACTCAACTGCCAAAGTTGGTCCTAAACTCCTAGAATCAAGAGATTCGCCCCCAACTTCCCCAAAGTACTGAAACTACAGGCACTGGTCATCTCGGCATTTTTTTTAAAATTCAGGTATTTTTTTTAAAAATTCACACATTGAATTGTTTAAGGACTACAATTACTTGATTTCATGAAAATTAAACCTTGTTTGCATACCCCCACAAAAAGATTAAATGCTGAAAACAGACAGTGGTTGTGCACACCTTTAATCCCAGTACTTGGGAGGCAGAGGCAGGTGGATCTCAGTGAGTTTGAGGCCAGCTTGGTCTACAGAGTGAGTGCCAAGACAGACTCCGAAAACAAAAACAAACAAAAAACATGATCTTCAAAAAAAAAAAAAACCCACAAAATAAATCTCATTTAGCAGCCTAAATATGTGCATAGGATTTAAAAAAAAGTAAAGATCACTGAAAACTAATATTTATTGAATACCTATCAGGTGTTAGGTGACCCTGCTTAAGGCTCATTTAAAATACATATTCTCATGGTGGTGCACTCCTTTGATCCCAGCACTTACGAAGCAAAGCTAAGCAGAATTCTATGAGATTCAACACCAGCCTGGTCTACACAGTAAGTTCTAGGCCATAAAGGGCTACCCAGTGAGACCCTATCTCAAAACAAAACAAGCAAAAATAACAAAGTAACTATGTAATTAATGCGGTCTCATTATGACTATTTACATATTGAGAAAGTATAACTTGTTTATGGCCACAAATCTAGAAAATGCCAAGGTGACATTATAATCAGTATAATTCTAAAAGCCAGGAGTCAAACTATTTTTATGCTGTATCATGAGAATGGAAATAAACATTTCAACACCTTACTTTAAGTCTCTAAAATTTAGCTCTAAGACTTAGACTTATAACAGTTCTCAACTTATAGGTCTCTTTGGGGAGGGTCACGTGACCCTCTTACAGGGGTTACATATCAAATATTTACATTAAGATTCATAACAGTAACAAAATTACAGTTATGAAATAGCAACAAAAAACGTTATGACTGGGGGTCACCACACATGAGGACATGTTAAAAACATGTTAAAGGGTCACAACATTAGGAAGGTTAAGAAACAATGTGAGTGATGAGAATTATTAACATCAGGCTCAACACCATTTAGATGCCATAATCCCAGATAGATACTACATGGCATCATAACAGACAAATTTAAACAACTTTCTGGAACTTATTTCCAATTCCTCTCATTTCCCCAGCCCCCCTGCTTTGTTTTGAACTTACTTACTCCCATTCCTTTTTCTAACTTCTTTATTTATGTCTTAACTTCCACTTCCTAGGAAAAGTGAAAAATCAAAGCTGAAAATCTGCTGTTGCTGGTAACAGAAGGTTGGTAACAAATTATCCCCAAGCGCATTACACACAACAGGTAAACACACGCATGGAAGTGGCTACTCAATAAAACTATTAGTCATTATTAACTTCAATGTATGCAGACCTCACCTGTTCCTCAAACTCAGGCTGTCTGGTAAAGTGGATACATACTCGACACAAGTCAGAGACAGGACATAAAAATCCAAACACTACTACTAAATTCACAATGACTACCGAGCTCAAAATTCTGAACAGCAGCAGGACTTACAAAGTACTAGATTAATAAAAGGACAAAAAGCGTTTTCCAGTCCTTACAAAACTTTACTTGCAGAAATATAGGAAGACTTTGAAAATTTCAATAGTGGCCGGACAGTACTGGCACACACCTTAAATCCCCGCACTCGGAAGGCAGAGGCAGGCGGATCTGTGAGTTCGAGGCCAGCCTGGTCTACAAGAGCTAGTTCCAGGACAGCCAGGGCTACACAGAGAAACTCTGTCTTGAAAAAGAAAACTTCACTAGTATACAGTTATGGAGCTGAGACTTTCTAACTTTTTTTTTTTTAAATGAACACAGAAGATAATGACATCTAAAGCTGTAAGATGAGCCCGTGGGAGTTTTCAAAAACAATGAAGGTTAACAGGATTCGAACTTACAAGACAAAGAAAAACAAAACCACTGGCCCCTGGTCTACTTCAACCACCAAATTTTGGGTGTTTTTCAAGGCCTATCCCTGTGTAGATGAATTACTGTTACCTTTCCCTTTTCCACAGTGCCCAGTTCTGGCCTAGGTTTCTGTCCACTAACCTGCTGGTTAACTCGGCGCTCAGGTCATCCTTCTTACCGCAGGGTGGGGGAAGGGAGAGCTAAAAGTTGTTTTACTGTTCCAATTCTAGTTTAGGAAAAACCAAGCTCTTTTCTGCATCCAACCGCTGTAACGAGCCACCGACCCTAAGGAGCCTAAGTTACTGACACCTGGGAGCCGCGAACCGGGCAAGGCAGGCGGCTCTCCCTACTTTCCATATGGGACAAACACTGCAACCGAGTTTCCAATCTGCTCGGCTCGTTCCGGTGAGAGGTTCTGGACTGCGAAGCTTGCACGTGGGCCGACCCGACTGCTGCTGTCACTTCTCGTCGCCAGTTAGGATCCAGGCCGGAGAGCGGACCCCCGGTGAAGGGCTGGGACTCGGGCTGCCGCCACCTTCGGCAGAGTCCGGCCGGACACGCCGCCGCCCGCTGCCCACATGGCCGGCCGGCCGAGGGAACCAGGGCACGGCTGGGCCGACGCTCACGCGGGACCCACGGCCCGCAGGCCCGGGCGGCGCCCCGGGGCCCCCCGATCTGCCCGCCGGCCCGCAGCCGGCGCCTGCCCGAGCGGCCTGGCGCGCCGGCCCGCACCTACCTTCACGTCCTCGTCCTCGTCCTCGCCCTCCCAGCGGTCCCCGCCGGCCGTGCCGCCGCCCGCGACCTTCCGCATCGGGTCCTCCATAGAGAACGTGTCCGCGTCTACGGAAGAGAGGGAGTCGCGTTAGTCCACGCGTGGCAGCGAGACCGCCACGGCCCGCACTCGGGCAGGAACTTCTGCTCACCCCAAGAGTCTGAGTCGCCGGCCGCCGCCGTCGCCGCCGTCGCCATCTCGAGTCGGGATGAGCGTGCGTGAAGGGAAGAGCTGCGAAGAGTTAGCGCGGCAGAGGTGAGTCACCAGGCTGGTTCTCGTTGGCCCGCGCGGGGCAGGCTGGGACCGTGGCTGACTGGGCGCCCGGCCGAGGCCCCGCCCCTTCGGGCGACGCGAGCGGCGGGCGGGGCAGGGCGGGGCGGGGCGGGGCGACGCCGGGCTGGGAGACGCCAGCCCCAGCCGGGGGCCCCTGGAAGGGAAGGAAATGCGCACGCGTGAGTCGGGCGGCGCTCGTCCGTCGGCCGCGGATCGCCGGCTGCGAATGGACTGGGAGCGGCGTGGAGCGTTGGGTGGAGGCAGCAGACGGAGCGGTCCTCCCGCATCTTCCAGCCTGCGGGCTGGGAGAACGAAGTTGACCCCAATCTCTCGGGGTTTCCCCTTTCCGTGAGCCTCCGGAGGCCAGCACGGTGATTCTTTAACGAAAACATTTTGGAATTCCGTGGTGTGTGCCAGGCATATGCTCTAGTTTGTTCTCAACCCAGTAGCAAAATAGTTATGTAAACAGGTTTCGACATAGTGCTCTGGCTGCAACAAAAAGAAGCATTATGAGGTTAGATGTAAAAAGGTAGCATTAACGACGGCGGAGGATGCAGTTTCCAGTCTGCGGTAGGCTGCCTGCGGTAGGCGCTGGTGAAGTTGGAGTTTGAGAAACCGAGTGACTCCTCGGGTGCATTTAGAAGTCTTGTGGCTCTCACCTGAAAGAGTGCAATCGAATAGGTAAATTGATGATAAATCACCTAAAAAGGAGCATTTTCTTTTCCTCATTTGGCACTGGACTACAATTGTAAGGACATTAAGGGACGAGCTAGCTTAGATATTTTGTTGTTTATTTTCCGATATATTCAGGGGTTTTTTTTGTTTTGTTTTTTGTTTTGTTTTTCGAGACAGGGTTTCTCTGTAGCTTTTGGAGCCTGTCCTGGAACTCACAGACATCCGCCTGCCCCTGCCTCCCAAGTGCTGGGATAAAGGCGTGCGCCACCATTGTCTATCTATATTCATAGTTTTACAAATCTTTAAAAGATATACAGTAACCAGCCATTCTCATTAGTTTCCATTTCTTGCGTATTTTTGGTCTAAAAATAAACATTTCATAAGGTGGACTTTCAAGAAGTGTTGTACGGCATTATTAAATCGTGAGGCGACAGTCTATAAAGACAGCATCTATTTGTAAAGTTGGATTAAAAGTTAAGCAAGAGAGACGGCAACAAGAAAGAGAGAGGACACAATCATTCACAAATTTTATCTTCAACACTTGGCAAAGTACCTAATACATAAGTATAATTAATTGCTGTACTAAGGATAAAACCAAGAGCCTCTGCAAGCCTTGCACTACCACTGAGCTATGCAACCCCTAACCTCAGTGAGAAGAATTCAAGCCTAAATTAAGTTAGTTAAAGTAAGACCCTCAAGAAGGAAGACTTGTGCCTCCAGATCTCCCTTGGGTCTTTATCCTACTTGCCTGCCCTGAAGATTTTGAAGTTGTGTGATCTAAATTCCTTAAATTCTCTTTTTATACATGCATCCCATTGATCTGTGTCTTCAGAGAGCCCTAATATGGTGACTGAATTTATTGAAGCTCCGAGTAAGAAAGGTTATGCTTTAGGAGACTGAGTGATGGTGCATATCAAAACCTGAGAGCTAACCTTTATTTCTTGCCCTCTCTGTCCCCCCGGGACTCCATTTGCTACCCAGTTTTTGTAACTCTGCTTTCATTACTGAAATTGAGAAATTACCATTACCTGAATCAGAGAGTTTTAACTTCAAATTGGTGTTTCATCTTCATCTCTTTCTGCACAGTCCATCCCCCCACACAACAGTTTGCTTGCTTAAAACAGTGATTTATGCCAGACTGACCTGGCACCAGAGGGATAGCAAGCAACCTCTACTAGCCATGAAACCCTGCTGGGTTATACCTGGCCTGGCTCTGGAGTTTTCACACAGCCTCTTGGCCTTCCTTTGTTACAAATACCTTTATGCTGGCCAGTGTGGTGCTCAAACCTTTAATCCCAGCACTCGAGAGGCAGAGGCAGGCGGATCTCTGTGAGTTTGAGACCAGCCTGGTCTACAAGAGCTGGTTCCAGGACAGGCTCCAAAGCCACAGAGAAACCCTGTCTCAAAAAACAAACAAACAAATATCTTTTGCTGCCCTATGTTAATCTTAACTGAGAGTTTCCCACGAATACAAAACCTATGCAAAACTTGGTTTCAAGCCTGGCGGTGGTGGCGCACGCCTTTAATCCCAGCACTCGGGAGGCAGAGACAGGCGGATCTCTGTGAGTTCGAGACCAGCCTGGTCTACAAGAGCTAGTTGCTAGTTCCAGGACAGACTCCAAAACCACAGAGAAACCCTGTCTCAAAAAACAAAACAAAAAAAAAAACAAAACAAAAAAAAAAAAACTTGGTTTCAAGGAAACCCAGACAACCCTGGTACTTCATGAATCAGCTATGTGTACCTGGCATTGTATTGTCAGAAGCTTCTATCAGTTTGTTTTGAGATATGGAAATCTACTAGCTAAAGTGTAAATACAGGAAAAATAAAGATGCTGGGAGGCAAAGGGAAGGCTTCAGTTCACCAAGACTGAGCCCCCTGCAGGCACAGAGGCCGATTTCATTCTCAATGTGACTCTGAGTCTTCATTTCTTGGACACTTGTGAACCCACATACCCATGCCAAAATAGTCATGACATTTTGGCACCCAACATGGGGCTTGAAGATCAGAGAATCCAGCCATACTGAGAACTAGGAGAAACTCTCAACAGTAAGAGGACCCCGGGATTGGCAAGATCATGGGGAATTTAAACTCTTCATCTCAGGAGCAACACAATGTATAGTTGCTAAAATGCTTGTCAAAAGAAAAAGCAGTAACTGTACATTTTTAAAGAAAGAGATAAAATGGCTCCCAAAACAGAGAATAATTCAAGGAAAAAGACCCTTCTCTGTAGAGAAGAGGAAAGGAAAGGGAAAATATTGTATCAAGTTCTAAAAATTAGAAGACCTCATAAAAGAAAAATAATGAAAAGAAAAAAAGCCTCTTCCCAGTAGATATACAGGGGGGAAAAGACTCTTTCTGATATAAGGAATTGCGAATAGTTAAAAACCAGAGTTCAGGGATTGGAGAGATGGCTCAAAGGTTAAGAGAACTGATTGTTGTTCCGGAGGTCCTGAGTTCAATTCCCAGCAACCACATGAAGGTTCACACCCATCTATAATGAGATCTGGTGCCCAGAACACTATATACATAATAAATAAATTTTAAAAAATCGGAATTCTTTCTCTCTGGCTGAAATTTGCCTGTCAGGACAGAGCTGTGGTATCTAAAGGAACAACAGATGGACCTCACTGCTTCAGCCTGAGCTAGCTCAGCAAGCCAGAGCTTAGAATTTTGTTGTGTTTGCTTAACTTTGCTTAAAATTTTGCTGTTACTGTTTTTCATCCACACTGTTAATAATTAGCAAGTTGCATTAACATGTTACTTTGGATCTATAAAAAAGGATCCTCCTCAGGCAGCGGTGGTGGCACACACCTTAATCCCAGCACTCAGGAGGCAGAGGCAGGCAGATCTCTGTGAGTTCGAGACCAGCCTGGTCTACAAAGCTACAGAGAAACCCTGTCTTGAAAAAAAAAAAGAGAGAGATCCTCTTTTTAAGATTTTATAAAAATGTTCCACAAGTATTGCCTAAAGTTATGTCTTAAAATCCTATAAAGTATTGTGCCCAATCCATAGTTACCCCAAAAGACTGCCAGGGAGGCTGACTCACTGAAATGCAAAAGCAAGGTTTATTGTGTGCATAATACAAGCTGGCAGGGGCCTTGTCAATGCAAGCGATGCAGCAGCAGCAAGAGGAGGGCCCCCGCCTTTCTAGAGGCCATTATTTAAAGGAAAAAGCCAGAAAAGTTACATTAGCAGGGTGTGGGGTGACAGGTTCAATCCTGATTGGCTTGTGTCTAGAGACTTTTCTCAAATTTTATTTTCAAACCTCGCCTGTTGCTTGTCAATCTTTCATATCAGCTGACCTTCAGGTGGGGACGGTCTGTGGTTTATCTGCACTTTCCAGATGGCTACCCTGTCACTTTTGCCCCCAGCCATTGCTGAGGACTAGAAGGTTTTACCAGAAATAGCTTAAGCAAGACACAGATGGAGGTGGAGGACAAAATGGAGGAACTTTGGTTCTTCATAGAGATTGTTTTAATGCTTTTAAAGATGGTTTATGTAGGGGCTGGAGAGATGGCTCAGTGGTTAAGAGCGTTGCCTGCTCTTCCAAAGGTCCTGAGTTCAATTCCCAGCAACCACATGGTGGCTCACAACCATCTGTAAAGAGGTCTGGCGCCCTCTTCTGGCCTTCAGACACACACACAGACAGAATAAATAAATATATATAAAAAATATAAAAAAAAATTTAAAAAAAGATGGTTTATGTATAGAAGATTATGCAGATAAAAACTGGTTATAGAATTGCTCAATTATGCTGGGCGGTGGTGGCGCACGCCTTTAATCCCAGCACTCGGGAGGCAGAGGCAGGCGGATCTCTGTGAGTTCGAGACCAGCCTGGTTTACAGAGCTAGTTCCAGGACAGGCTCCAAAGCCACAGAGAAACCCTGTCTCGAAAAACCAAAAAAAAAAAAAAAAAGAATTGCTCAATTATTGTTGCCCCCATATCTTAAAGGTAAAACAACTCCAATTATGAAGTAAAAGATTTTAAATCACTGGGGGAAAAGGTGTTTTGGTAAACTGTTATTAATGATGAGAGGCCAAAGTAAAAATTGCAAATAAATAACAATAAGATTGAGGCCTATTAAATGCAAAGTTGACATATCTGTAATTTTTCAAAATTCTAAAATCTGAATTGACCTATTCAAGAGGTCTCCACTCAACTTTTGGACAATAAAATCTTAGGTGGAACAAAATGTAAAATGGATTAAACATATTGAACCTGAAAAACAGAAAAGGAGATTAAAGTCTATGTGGATAAAACAGTGGCTCTTAACTAAAGGAAAAAATGCTTGAGGAATTGTAATAGAACAGTTAGATGCTAAGCACATTGAGGAAACTACCAGTCCTTAAAATTCTCCTGTGTTTATAATAAAACAGAATCTCAAAAATGGAAAAAATAGAAAATGTTAACTGATCTAAAAGCTATTAATAAGATAATTCAATCTAGCCAGGCGGTGGTGGCGCACGCCTTGTGAGTTCAAGACCAGCCTGGTCTAAAGAGCTAGTTCCAGGACAGGCTCCAAAACCACAGAGAAACCCTGTCTCGAAAAACCAAAAAAAAAAAAAAAAGATAATTCAATCTATGGGATCTTTATAGCTCAAAATTCCTTTACAAAACAAAATAGAAAAAAATGCCTTTATACTGCCTACTTACAATAATGCCTAGTCCATAAAGAGATATCAATAAAAGTACTTTCTTAGATTGTTAAATAGCGCAGCTTTGTGTCAATATTTTACAAATTAACCACTGGTCCCAGCACTCGGAAGGCAGAGGCAGGCAGATCTCTGTGAGTTTGAGGCCAGCCTGGTCTACAAGAGCTAGTTCCAGGACAGGCTCCAAAACCACAGAGAAACCCTGTCTCGAAAAACAAAACAAAATAAAAAAATCAACCACTGGAAGTGGTATGTAAACAATTTCTTCAGTCTATTATTTATCATTGTAAGGATGATATTTTCTTGGCTGCTTCTGATACAGAAACCTTGGAATGAATGTTTGATGCAATACAGAAAAATTTATCCATTGGGAATTAGAAATTTCCCCTGGAAAAATACAAAGAGGAGATTCTTAACTATTTACGATTTAAAGAAAGTAAACAGAAATTCAGCTACAAAAGTACAGATTAGAAAAACTCTAATCCAGAGATGCTTGTTAAACAGAGGGGAATATAAGGACCCCCAGAGACAGAATACATAATGCTTTACTAACTTCTAATTTTAAAAAAAAAATTTAAATGCTAATAAAACAGGGATAGCAGCTGCTAAAAGACATTGGATTATGTGTGTGTGGGGGAGCTGCTGAATTAGGTTAGTCCATGTAAAACCAGGGAAAGTGTTAAGTCAGGGCCGAGGTTATGCTCATGTTTCTGCAGGAAATAAAAGATTGTGGATCCCATCAAAACTGATAAAAATCCAGCACAGCCAAGAGGAATGCTTCAGCTGCTGAGATGCCTCTGGGAAGCCAAGGCCTTTGGAGCACACAGCGTTTCCTGGGGACAATTTAAGAGTTTGTATGACAGGGGAGGCGAATGACTCTGAATGCTACAGATCTGTTCCTTGATATACTTATTTGTGGTCATTAGACAGGTGACCGGCCGGGACAAACTATACATTTTAAAATTGGCTTTTATCCCCAATTCTCCAATTAACGTAGCAGTGAGTTGGGGAGATCCCTGTGGTAGTTGATGATGCATCTTCATGGTTACCTTGTCCATATGCCAACAGAGGTCCTTCTCAGTCAGGGGAAGAGGGCAGAGGACTGACACTGGGAATACAAGGGATTCCTAGTTGCACGGGAAATGGAACTCAGTGCCTAAAATTAACTTCTCAAGCATGGCTATCCATAGTCAATACTTTCCAGGATTACATACATGTTTTATATGCTTCAAGCATCTGGTTTTAAAGGAGATTAATGATACTAGTTCCATAAGACTACCATTCTGTGAGATGTGGGCTACCAACAAGGAATCTGACTGGGTGCACTGGCAACAGTGTAAGAGTGAGAATCCTTGAGTGTTAATTAATATATCCCAAGGAGACATCACACACTGGAACCATTTTGGCCCCGCTCAAGGAAAATATTCTCACTCAGAGCTAAGATGGACACGGTATAATCTGAATGGAACTGTGGAAATTGGTGCTTCTGTTGGTGAACCTATCTGATGACATGGAGTTGGAATGGCAGGTCCTCTCCTGCAATCTGGCACTTCAGTTCAGCCTAACTTGTGGAAATTGGAAAGTGCCTTCCACCCTCATAAGGCATGGGAAGGAAAACTAAACATTAAGGATGATAAATATAATTTGTCTTTTAAACTAAATCAGAGCCATCCTTTTCTGGTATGTTCTTAAATTTTACTTTTGAGGGTTTATATATTCTTAGAGGTTTATATATTTTGAGGGTTTATATATTCTTAGCAATCTGAATACTCATGAAGTTGCTGAGGCCATGGCAAGACTCTTTTTTTTTTTTTTTTTTTTTTTGGTTTTTCGAGACAGGGTTTCTCTGTGGTTTTGGAGCCTGTCCTGGAACTAGTCTTGTAGACCAGGCTGGACTTGAACTCACAGAGATTCGCCTGCCTCTGCCTCCCGAGTGCTGGGATTAAAGGCGTGCGCCACCAACGCCTGGCGGCAAGACTCTTTTGTGATGACTCTGGTGCAGAAACTCGTTGAGAAAATATTGAAAAAAAAAAAACCACGTCAAATGGTTAGACTGTGTAGGCAGAGACTGCTCTTTCCTCTCCCTTCTGCCCAGACCCAAATAATCGCACAGAAATTATACACTGCTTGGCCAATGATTTAGGCTTATTTCTAGTTGGCTCTTACATCTTTTTTTTCCCAGTGAGACAGGGTTTCTCTGTAGTTTTGGAGCCTGTCCTGGAACTAGTGCTTATAGACCAGGCTGGCCTCGAACTCACAGAGATCCGCCTGCCTCTGCCTCCCGAGTGCTGGGCTTAAAGGCATGTGCCACCACTGCCCAGCAGCTCTTATATCTTGAATTAACCTATTTCTATTAATCTGTGTATCACCACAGTAAGAATCCAGCATGTCCTTTTACTTTGGCAGCTACATGTAATCTCTGTGACTCCACCTACTCTCTCTCTCTATTTCTCCCAGCCTGGCTATATTCTGCCCTGCTATAGGCTGAAGCAACTTCTTTATCTTTATTTTCTTTATTTTAAGCAGTGGTAACAAAACAAATTCACAGCATACAGAAGGGAATCCCACATCAAGACTGGTTATTGCAATTGATTTGAGGATCATCGTATTGACAACTACAGCAGCAATAGCTGTAATGATGCTTCATAAAGAAATCAAAACTAGCCAGGCAGTGGTGGCGCACGCCTTTAATCCCAGCACTCGGGAGGCAGAGGCAGGCGGATCTCTGAGTTCAAAGCCAGTCTGGTCTACAAGAGCTAGTTCCAGGACAGGCTCCAAAAGCTACATAGAAACCCTGTCTCGAAAAACCAAAAAAAAAAAAAAAGAAAGAAAGAAAGAAAGAAAGAAAGAAAGAAAGAAAGAAAGAAAAAAGAAAAGAAATCAAAACTACTGAATTCATTAGAGACTGGCATAAATATTCATCAGAACTATGAACTGAACAAAATAAAATTGATAATGAGATAGTGAATTAGCTGAGTTAAGACAAGCTGTTATATTGTTAGGGGTTCAGGTAGAATTTTTTTTAATATTTTATTTATTTATTATGAATACAATATTCTGTCTGTGTCTATGCCTGCAAGCCAGAAGAGGGCGCCAGACCTCATTACAGATGGCTGTGAGCCACGATGTGGTTGCTGGGAATTGAACTCAGGACCTTTGGAAGAACAGGCAATGTTCTTAACCGCTGAGCCATCTCTCCAGTCCCCAGGTAGAAATTTTTAAGGAGCAGATGAGATTAAAATGTGATTGGAATGTTTCTTCTTATTGTAATTCACCCTTAAGATTTAATGAAAGCAAATATGATTGAGGTAAGGTTAAGACGTATTTGATGGTGTTAGGTGAAGTGGGAGCTTCGGGCTGTGTTCATGCCACCCCAGCTCCCAGTCGCATGGCTAGCTTATGCCCCAAAATAGCAACACACAAACTATATTCTTTTAAACACTGCTTGGCCCATTTCTATTCATGTGTGTAGCACCCCAAGGTGTGCTTACCGGGAAGATTCTAGCCTACGTCCATCCTGGGTCGGAGCTTTATTGCGTCTGCTGGGGAGAGGGGAGCATGGTGTCTGCTCCAGAGAGCAGAGCTGTCGAGTCTGAGTTCACTTCCTCTTCCTCCCAGCATTCTGTTCTGTTTACTCCACCCACCTATGTTTTAACCTATGAGGGCCAAGCAGTTTCTTTATTACTTAACCAATGAAATCAACAGATTGATATATGACACTCCCACATCAGTTAGGTATCAAGACGAGCCTCTCCACCAACACAAATAATTCCAGTCTAACAGAATTAAACTGAATTAAAAGATGCCCATGTTTAGTGGAAAGCTCCTGGGTGGCACCAGGAAAGCATGAAGAGGGGAAGAGAGGAAAGGGGAGACCACACAAAACCCAGAGACCACGTGTTCATTCTCTGGGAAACAGTTTAAATAGCCTGTGGGAGTGGTCTTGACCCTCCTTTGGGGAGGGGTCTTATTCCAGGAGCCAGGGTGAAGCTCCCAGCCAAACAATCTGGACTTTCAGTGTACAGGGATGTTAGGGAGCTGGGGTGATGCTTTCAACCAAACAGATGGATCACACTAATTCTTCTCAAATGGTATGATTTACAGAAAGAAATCAGGAAGACTTTTACAAAAAAAAAAAAAAATACCTGCTAGGAATAGATATTATGGAAATTCTTCTAGATACCATGGTCTCATTCAACCCTGTGAGTCATCCTATCAGAATTCTTTTTTTTTTTTTTTTTTTTTTGGTTTTTCGAGACAGGGTTTCTCTGTGGTTTTGGAGCCTGTCCTGGAACTAGCTCTTGTAGACCAGGCTGGACTTGAACTCACAGAGATCCGCCTGCCTCTGCCTCCCGAGTGCTGGGATTAAAGGCGTGCGCCACCACCGCCCGGTTCTTATCAGAATTCTTATTGGAGCAGGTGTTGCTCTTGTTCTATCAATAATGTTTTAAGATGTGTTTTGGCCTACTTATATAAAATTGTAAGTCAGATAGATAGAAAAAAAGCTGTATAACCTTTGAAAATTAAATTTTGAAGAAAGGAAGAAGGGGAGGTCTGTGGTATAATGTCCCACTTACCTGGTGCCAGAGGGCTAGCAGGTAACCCCCAGGAGCCATGAAGTCTATACTCACCTGGCTCGGGAGTTTTCACACAGCCTCTAGGCCTTCCTTTGTGTAACAAATACCTTTTGAATACCTATGTGAATCTTAACAGAGAGTTTCCCATGGATACAAAGCCTATGCAAAGCAAAACTTCCCTTAGAGGGCAGGAGAGGTGGGTCAGAGGTTAAGAGCACTGCCTGCTCTTCCAGAGGCCCTGAGTTCAATTTCCAGCAACCACATGGTGGCTCATAATCATAATAAAAGGTGGACCATAATGAGATATGATCCCCTCTTCTGGCCTGCATGGATAAATGCAGGCAGAACATTATATACATAATAAATAAATCTAAAAAAAAAAAAAAAAAACTTGGTTTAGAGAAGACCAAGAAAAGCCTGGTACCTCATGAATCAAGTATTTGCATATTTGCACCTGGCATTGTATTGTCAGAAACTTTAACAGTTTGGCTGCTTTGGGTAGCATTTTTAGGGGAAAAAGGGGAATTTCAAGAGAAGGTTTCTCTGTAGAACAAACTGTCTCTCACACGCCGCCACGTGTCTCTCTGCCCAGGACCAGCCACTTTCGGAGACCTGCAGCGTGGTCTCATGGCCCCCATCTGTGTGTCTCTCCTCGTGGCCTGCTGCAGCCTCTCAGGGAACCATGCTATCCCTGCCTGGGACTGGCTGCTCTCAGAACTGCTGTTCACTGCCCACTGCCGCTGCTCAGTGACCTGCCACTGCAGCCACTGGGGATCCTGCAACATTTTTAATTAATCCATTACAGCCAGCTTGGTCTACAAAGTAAGTGCCAGGACATCCAGGGCTACACAGAAACCCTGTTTTGAAAACAAACAAACAAAACAAATGACAAAAAAAAAATTAATTTTTACCAGTTGTGGTGATCCAGGCCTGTCTCCCAGCAATCTTGATGCAGAAGCCAAAAGAGCTCAAGTTTCAGCTCAACCTGGGCTACATATCAAGACACTGTCTGAAGGAATACATAGTAAATAACATTGCTTCCTTCCAAGTAAAATCTCTTCAATGACTTCTTATTTATTTTTAGAAAAGCATCCATTTCTTGGCCTGGGAACGTAGCTTAGTTGGCAGAGTGCTTGCCCAGCATGCACACGGCCCCGAGTTCCATCCCCAACACCACAGAAATGATGTGGCTGCACACAGGAGATGGAGGCAGGAGGCCCGGAAGAGCAAGCTCATCCTCGACTACACAGTGAGTTTGACGCCAGCCTGGGTTACATGGCCCATAAGCCCCTGCAGAGACTGTCCTGCCTCCTTTCAGACACAGGCTGGCCCGTTCTTCATCCCTCTTGTCCTTTCCTTCCCGTCTCTGCTTCCCCCGTGCTACCCTCCCCTCTGTAGCTGAGGCTACTCTTTCCCTCCAGGAGCTTTAGAGTCGCTGCTATTTCTCTGCACACTCCACATGATTGGCCTCTCCTTCCTCACAGTGAAGCCGAATGTCACCTTTGCAGAAATCCCTCCTGGGAGCTGGGCGTGCGCTAAGCTAGTAGAGTGCTTGCCTGGCGTGCAGAAGGCCCTGAATTCAGTTCCTAGCGCCATGCAGGGTGCTGCGTGCCTGCAAAGCACCTTCCATTTGCTCTCCATCGCTTCATTCTGTTTTCTGGTTTTGTCACAGCATGTGTTCTGTGATGATCTTGTTTCCTGTCTGAGGTAGGGGAGGGGCTTATACAAGGTCTTGGACTGTTGAGTTCAGGTTAGCCTGGAACTTGCTAGGCAGTTGTTGATTTCCACACTAGATTCATCCTTCTGTCTCTGCCTCCCAACCAGATGGGGGTTGCAGGCCTCTGTGCCATCACACCTACCTCTTTGTGTTCTTTGTTGTTAAATTCCCAGTACCTGGCACATAGTAAATGCTCAAAACATTTTCTTACAAATGATTCAATGATCCCTCTTACAATAAAGAATACAGAACAAAATGTTTGAACACACAGATATTGAGTAAATGTCTAATATTCTTTGTGTAGTTTTGTATTCCAATTCTGGGTATATACGATGCGTGTATATATGCAATACTACAGGCTATGGGTGTTCTAGTGACTCAGATGTTCTGCTTTTATTGACCTCGTCCCTCGTGCTATGCATATGGGAGACTGTGCAGCTGCTCTCTCCTTTCCTGGAAATTGCTGTAGTACACAGTAGCTGATGAGCGCCTCAAAGCCATGTCTGCTGTCTTACCATACCAGATTACATAGCAGGCCTGCCAGACTTAGAAGCAAATTAACTAAAGCTCTTGGACCTGTAGTTCAGGGCCCCTTGTTCTGTGGACCTCTTCTCATTTCCAAAAGCCTTCCAAATAGTGTGTGCTTCAAGGTAGATATAGTTCGGACCTGTCCCTAAGTGGAGTATAAGCAACCCAGTAACATCATCAAATGTGTGTCCACTCCTCTCCAGTGTTGCCTCCCCAGGGAGCAGCAGTTAAGCCTTTATGTCATTGTCTTACTTGAGTCTGGACCCTTATGGTTTCTGTTTGAATTATTGAAACATAGTCCTAAGCCATAGAGTGACCTGGAACCTACCTGTATTACTTAGAGTGCTCTTGTAGACGCCAACTGCTCTTTAAGAAGTCTGTTATTGCCCGGCGATGGTGGCGCACGCCTTTAATCCCAGCACTCGGGAGGCAGAGGCAGGCGGATCTCTGTGAGTTCGAGACCAGCCTGGTCTACAAGAGCTAGTTCCAGGACAGGCTCCAAAACCACAGAGAAACCCTGTCTCAACAAAAAAAAAAAAAAAAAAAAAAAAGTCTGTTATTGAGCTGCAGAGATGGCTCAGAGGTTAAGAACACTGACTGTTCTTCCAGAGGTCCTGAGTTCAATTCACAGCAACTCTTTGGTGGGCTCATTACCATCTGTAATGAGATCTGGTGCCCTCTTCTGGCCTGCAGGGTTACATGCAGGCAGAACACTGTACATATAGCAATCCCCTGCCCCCCTCCGAGACAGGGTTTCTCTGTAGCTTTGGAGCCTGTCCTGGAACTAGCTCTTGTAGACCAGGCTGTCCTCGAACTCACAAAGATCCGCCTGCTTCTGCCTCCTGAGTGCTGGGATTAAAGGTGTGGGCCACCACTGCCCAGCAGTAAATAAATAAATCTTAAAAAAAAAAAAAAAAAAGTGTTGTTTTTGTTTTTCTGGGACTAGGCCTCATGTAGACCAGGTTGGCTCCAAACTCACTAAATGTAGGTGGAGATAGCCTTGAACTATCTCATCTTCCTCCCTCTATGTCCCAAGGATTATGCACCACCATACCCCAACTCACGTAAGAAGTCTTTTCTTTTATTCCCTTTGGTTTTTTGAGACAAGGTTTCTCTGTTTAACAGTCCTGGTTGTCCTCAAACTCACAGAGATCCACCTGCCTCTGCCTCTTAAGTGCTAGGATTAAAGGCGTGCACCACCACCTCCCAGCATGTAAGAATTCTTAAGATCACCATGCTTTGAGGGAGTTGAAGTCAACTACATGGAGAAGCTGTACAGGGAGAAATACTGAGCTAGACCATGGCTGGTTCAGCTGAATGGCCACACATGGGTGTGATGAGCCAATCTACCGTCCTAATTGAGCCTCAGATTATTTCACCACTCGTCACCATTTGAACACAATTATGCATGATCCCAAGCAAGAACAGCCCAGCTGACCTATCAGTCTTCAGATGTGAGGGAATCAAGTTATCTGAAACACCTCTGTGGGACTGTTCTGAAGTAATGAGTAACTGAAAGATTGCCTCCCCCAGAATAGAGTTTGAAGGGATTGTGATGCCTCCAGAAGTTCTTTTATTGTACAGATTGTTTTGGCTATCCTGGGTTTTTTGCTTTTCCATATGAAGTTGAGTACTGTTCTTTTGAGGTCTTTGAAAAATTCTGCTGGGATTTTGATGGGCATTGCGTTGAAGAAAAAAGAAATCTTTAATGTCGAAAACTAAAATATAATAAGATGGAGGAATAGCACTGGGGTTGGGGAGGCCTGGTTGTGTGGACCCCATTTTTCCCATTTGATCATTAACTGCATGGAGATCTCCTGGGAATAATAAATAGGGGGTATTATGTTTTCTTGTGCTTGGCTCTATGTGCCCTATCTTTAGCTGTCTGCAGCTAATTCCTTTAGAACAGATAGCTTTGGTTCAATCACAGGCCACTGTTCCACCCGGAAGTCTGAATTCGAGAGCCGTGTCAATGGGATCGGGCCAGGAACCTCAATCGTGGTGGATTTCTGAGGGTCAGTGGCTCTTAGAATTGGGGGTGCGACACATGTTTAGAATTGCGATGTACCAAACCTGTCTTGTCTTGTCTTTTCTTTCTTTGTAGACCAGGCAGCCCTCGAACTCACAGAGATCTGCTTGCTTCTGCCTCCAGAATGCTGGCATTAAAGGTGTGCGCCACCACTGCCCCAGACCGTTCTTTTTATGGAAGATTAGCGAAGAAAACTCTGTCGTCAGGAGTTAGGACGGCACCCACACCCTCCAGGATGTCTCTGCCGCAGAGGTTTCTCAGTACCATAGAATGGATAGGGTGAATGGCTCCCTTGTTGCCATCAAGATCTTTTTTTGTTTTTGTTTTTGTTTTTCGAGACAGGGTTTCTCTGTAGCTTTGGAGCCTGTCCTGGAACTAGCTCTGTAGACCAGGCTGGTCTCGAACTCACAGAGATCCGCCTGCCTCTGCCTCCCAAGTGCTGGGATTAAAGGCGTGCGCCACCACCGCCCGGCTGCCATCAAGATCTTTCCAATGGACCAGACAGGTGGTAAGTTTTGAAACCTGCTGGTCTCCTACTCCACTGATGATAGGCCCAGATCTAAATTTCTAATGGGAGAAGTCGAGTGCCTCCATTTCTGTCAGTATGGTGATATCCACACTCATGTCCGCCAAACCTCTAACAGATAGACGGTCAGCACTGGGAAGCGTGGAAAAACGGGCCGTGTCCAATAGAGTTTTGGATTACCGGAGCCTCATTTTACTGGTGGGGCCATGAAGCGCCCTGCCAGGAGTTTAAAGGAGCAGGTGCTTTGGCAGATTGTGATCTGCAATCCTTTGCCCAATGAGATCCCTTACTGCCTCTGAGGCATCAGGGGCAGTCACGCCACAGATGATGTCCTGGTTTACCGCATCCCCAGCAAGGTCTGTCTACTTGGGTGTGTCCTCGACATGCTGCCTGTCCACAAGGAAGGCATCTAGGGAAGCCATGAGGACAGTGATGGGATCATTTCCGGGGTCAAGATCTCTTATGGCCAGTACTCAGGAATGAATGTCTTCATCACAGACGGCTGCAACCGCATTGTAGGTGGGGGCACTAAGCCCTTCCCAAACCAATTGTTTGATTAACATTTCTCTAGTGGGGCCTGGATCTACTCTTCGCTCCACTGCCTCATTGGTATGTGCGAGAAAATCAGTAAAAAGTTCCCTTGGCTATTGAAGAAGATTGTGGAAGTATGCTGAAGGGTCCTGCGGGGTGCGGTGCCTTAGGAGCTTTGAAGGTCAAGTTAGAAACCTGCTGGTAACAGGCTTGATGGCCAATTTGAGCCTGATGGGTGGAATGGGCAGTTACCTCATCCAGTGAGCATGTCAAGGATCCCTGAAACATTAATGAAGAGGTTCATTCACGCTTCTGCTTGATCCTCACAAGCTGATATCCAGCTAAGAAAGGCGACTGGCTCCAGCAGACTGCACCAATGCAAGTCAGGCTGGGTTTGCATTGCCCATTGAGTGAGGATCTGTTCAAGGTAAGGTGAAGCTGGGCCTGGCTCATTAGCCCCCTTCTGGATAAGGGAGCGTTCAGCTACTGGAATGGGAATCTAGGGCTGGTTAAGGTTGACAGGGAGGGTTCCCACCAGCCTTTGAGGCCTAAGGCAGGGGGATGCAGCAGTTGGGGTCACACCACAGTGCTGGGGAACTTCTGCCTTCGGGGGCAGGCGACCCTTGGTGTAGTGATATTTCATTTGTGTTTTTAATAAATAAGGCTTGTCTGATGTTCGCAGAGTAAAACAGCCACACTGATCCGCCTTACAGACCAGGCAGTGGTGACACACCTTTAATCCCAGTAGCCACAATAGTTTGCCATAGAAACCGGGCAGTAGTGGTGCATGCCTTTAATCCCAGCACTAGAGAGGAAGATAAATGATGGGGAGACAGCTCTCACAGTCTCATTCTGAGATTCCTGGAAGCAGAATCGCCGGTTTTGGACTGAGGTAGAAGTAAGAACCAGTGGCTGACTGTTTTGCTTTTCTGGTCTTTAGGTTGAATCCCTATATCTGTCTCTAGTATTCTGTTAATCGTGCTACACCTTGGGGCACTCCAAGATCACCGCACAGAGGTGTAGCCTCCCGCAGCGGGAGTGGAGCTGACAGGGAAGTAGCACATTCAGTTTTAGCTGTAGCCTCGCTCCTTAGCACGTTTTGTGGGCTCCAACTGTCTGTCTTCTCACCAGACACGGAGGGGTGGGGGTGGAAAGGTTACTCGTTTTGTAGAGGAAGACAATAGTCAGAATGGGAAATTGTATCAGATCTTTGTTTTGTGATTAGTGAGGAATTTTTGTGGTTCTTTAGGCCACAGGCATATGCCCACACAGTGTCTCTGGGTGACAGACGGCATTCGGGAGTCAAGCATTGGTTCTCCCTCCTGGGGGTGGTCAGCCCTTATATGGAGACGCTGGGCAAACCGAGACAGAAAAAAGTGCCTTCTTAACCGAATAGGCGGACAAATACGACAGATGACACAAAAGGAGGCAAGGATGGGGGTCCCAACTTCTTTTATTATGTATACAGTGCTCTGCTTGCAAGTATGCTCACACACCAGAAGAGGGCACCAGATCTCATTACAGATGGTTGTGAGCCACCATGTGGTTGCTGGGAATTAAACTCAGGACCCCTGGAAGAGCAGCGGTCTCTCCAGCCTGGGGGTCCCAACTCTTACCTGCTGAAGGCACCCAGGAGCCTTCTCACCGAAACGACACCATATTGGGGGTGCTGTCTAGCACTGCAAGTGAGGAGAGGGGAATGACTAGAACCTGTTCCAGGCAAAAATCCCCAAATTACAGCTGCAATGAAAATGAAGGACTCTGACCAGGTGACCTCAAGACCTATGCTAGAAGTCCCTGTCCCGGGTACCAGATGCTGCTGGGCATCTTCCACTGGGGAGGGGGTGAAGCACCGGGAGTCCAGCAAAAGGGATGTTGCAGACTCATTTAACAGGGAAAAGCTTATATACCCTGCCAGCACCCAGGCATTCCAATCTGTTGGCATCGCGTGGTCGCCCCTCATTGAGCTAGGACCTATTAGGACCTCTGACTGTGCCAGGCAGACTCCAGGTTGGCTCCTCTAGGCCTGGTAGACTTTAACTTAATACAGTTAAATTCAATTTCGCCTAACCTCTGTTAACCTAACCTGCCTAATCCCTGACAGGCACATCCAGGGCAATTCTAGGTCCAGTTGGCAGGATTAACCATCCCGAGGTACTATGTAAAGTATGTGCACCATTGGCCACCTCTTCATTGCAGGATTGTCCCATAGTGGACATGTTGCTTTTTCTAAAACTGCTGTGCCCTTTATTTAGTCCTTAAAAAGAATCTCTTCATTGTGCTCTCTGGGACAGTTTCTCAACCTGTGGGTCATGACCCTTTCAGGATCATCTATCAGATATCCCACATCATATTTATATTTTGTTTCGTAAAAGCAGCAAAATTACAGTTATGAAGTAGCAACAAAATAAACGTATGGTTGGGGTCACCACAACATGAGCCTATATCCACTGCTCTAGGGGATCCCTAAAATCACAAGGAACAGCACAATTATCTCTCATCTGTGGAAGATTGGTTTGGCCCTTCAGCCTACGGGTAGCAAAATCTGTGGATTCTCAAGTTCTTTATATAAAATGACATAGAACTGGGGGCTGGAGAGATGGCTCAGTGGTTAAGAGCATTGCCTGCTCTTCCAAAGGTCCTGAGTTCAATTCCCGGCAACCACATGGTGGCTCACAACCATCTATCTGTAATGAGGTCTGGTCCCCTCTTCTGGCCTGCAGACATACACACAGACAGAATATTGTATGCATAATAAATAAATAAATATTTTAAAAAAATGACATAGAATTGTACAAAATTACACCACCCCCATACTCTGCAAATCACCTCTGTATTAATACCCAATAAGATGAAAATGCCATGTGATTATAATGTATAACTTAGAAAATAAAAAGTTAACAACTTTGGACTGACTATTCCTGCTCGACAGTGTAACAGCCCTGGCTGTCCTGGAACTTGCTCTGTAGACCAGGCTGGCCTCCAACTCACAGAGCTCTGCCTCCCGAGAGCTGGGATTAAAGGCATGTCACCACACCCAGCAAAAAATAAATTTGTATTGAACATATTGAAATCTGTGCTTTCAGCCTGGGGGTGTAACCCAGTGGTAGGACACTACTTTCCAAGCATGTGGACTTGATCTCTAACAATACAGAACAAAGAAACTCTTCCCTCAGGCTTTTCTCCTTGTTTTCAGACAAAACCTTGCCATATTTATATAATGCAATCTATCCTCAAATTTAGAATAAGCCTTTTACCACAGCGCCCCCCTCCTCCAGTGCTAGGATTAAAACAAGCTTCAAAACTCCCAGTTCAAGAAGACTTGTTATTAAAGCTATCGAATAAATTATAGCAGAAAGGAATCCAGGTTTTCTTGGCTGTTTGTTTTGTTTTTCCAGACAGGTTTTCTCAGTTGTATCCCCAGCTGTCCTGGAACTTGCTCTGTACACCTCTTTAGGCTGCTCTTTTTTTAAAAAAAGAAAATATATTTTATTTATTATGTATACAATATTCTGTCTGTGTGTATGCCTGCAGGCCAGAAGAGGGCACCAGATCTCATTACAGATGGTTGTGAGCCACCATGTGGTTGTTGGGAATTGAACTCAGGACCTTTGGAAGAGCAGGCAATGCTCTTAATCGCTGAGCCATCTCTCCAGCCCCTCTAGGGCTGCTCTTTAAAGTATTCTGAGTACCAAAGAATAGGAAGGGTTGAAGAACAGATTTCAATTACAAGTACAGCCAAATTCAAACTTTTTAAGAATTCCCTCCAGAGTTGTGATACTTGCTGAGTTCCAGCAACTTGCAAGCTGAGGCAGGAGGATCACCAGTTTAGAGCTGACCTGAGTAACACAGATTCATTTGAAAAAATATTTGATACAGAAACAGCTAATTGACTTTTTACTCTTTAACCCCAAACCAAATCCACTCATGAATCATGACATAAACATTAGCCTCTGGAATGGGGGAGAGGGACTAAGAACACTTGCCTAGCATGCTCAAGGCTCAAGTCCCAGTACCAAAAATACGGTGGAGGGAAAAAAGCATCTGCCTCAAAATCTCCCTCTTGGGGATGCCAGGAAGCTCCAGTTCTAGACTAACTTTCCATTTCTGTCTAGCCAGAGGAATAAACATGCCTGTCTTCAAGAAGTACCTAAGATTCAGACAGTAAACCATGCTCTGACCAGTCTTAACAGTCTGATGGCTTAGCAGTGCCTCCAGCAGTTGAAGAAAGGGAAATACTCTTTCTTGAAAAGGTTCCCTGTAGCAAGGGAACCTGGTGTAGGAGGGTCATCTGGTCTATGTGTTACTTTCACTGGTTAGTAAAGAAACTGCCTTGGCTTTTTGATAGGCCAGCCTTTAGGTGGGTGGAGTAGACAAAACAATTCTGGGATGAAAAAAGCAGAGTCAGGCAGATGTCATGGCTCTCCTCTCTGAGACAGACGCTTGTTAGACTCATGTCGGTAAGCCACAGTCACGTGGCGATACACATTAATGGAGATGGGTTAAACGAGTATGTAAGAGTTAGCCAGTAAGAGGTTAGAACTAAATGGGCTAGGCAGTGTTTAAATGAATACAATTTGTGTGTTATTTCAGGGTAAAAGCTAGCCAGGCGGCCGGGCGCCGGGAATGCAGCCTGCTGCTCCTCTCAACAACAGGAACCTCCTGCTCCCACCCCTCCAGGTTGCCGGCATTTCAGGCGTGTTCCACTAAGCAGAGCTTTGCGTGGAGTCACATAACTCCTGGCTGGCTAATTTTCACTCCCCAGCAGTAATCAATTAGAGCAGCTTCCTCCTCCCTTGCTTGACCCCTCCTGTCCTCTGAGAACTGTTTATAGGCACTAAGCTTATGGCAGACAGAAACCTTTGGTTTAGTAGTTAAAAAACAAACAAACAAAACCTTAGTTTTAGGTACTAGGAATAGAACCCAGTCTTATACATTTCAAGCAAGAGAACTACAATAAGCTACATGTACAGGACTAGTAGTATTTTGAGACAGAATCTCAAGTTTCCCAGTAGCTTCAAACCTGTTATGTAGTCAGGGCAACCCTGGGGTTACAAGTATTTGCCACCATGACGGCTTTATTCCAAGCCAGAAACCAAACCCAGAGCTTTGTGCATGCAAGGTAAGCATTCTTTCCACTAAAAGTAATCTGTCTTTAGGAAGGGTAGTACATTCATCAAATAGCTAAGTATCAGTTTATATGGTTGTTACTGAAAGCTCTGAGGGCTGGCTCAATTTAGCTTTCAAGATGGCTTCTGGCATGGCAATGCCCTTCGTATTACCTACTTTGTTTACACTTTTAAAAAAAGACTTATTAATTATGTATACAGGGTTCTTCCTGCATGTATGCCTTGAGGTACCAGATCTCATTACAGATGGTTGTGAGTCACTATGTGATTGCTGGGAATTGAACTCAAGACCTCTGGAAGAGCAGCCAGTGCTCTTAACCTCTGAGCAATCCCTCCAGCCCCCTGTTCACACTTTACAACTAGTTAGTACTTTACACTGCTGAGAATTGAACCCAGGGTCTTACATATGTTAGGTACCTACTACCCCATGCTGTTTCCCCAGTCTCTTCGCTTTCTTCACCTACCTCCTAACCAAGCACACTCATAACAAGTTCCCAACAACCATGGGTACCCTTTTAACTCCTAGTACTTGCCATGCATGCAATAGCCCAGGCTGCTATATGTGTGGTACGATACCAGTTACTATTTCAAATACCATCCTTCAGAAGACCATCTGCTTTGGAATCCCCATTCTTGCTGTTGACTGCTTTGTAATGTTTACCTCCAGAATACTCAAAGGTAGGTATTAGTGTACCAGTTTTACAAATAAAAAATTGAGACTCAGGAAACTGAATTCAGATCAAGACTCTAATCAGCTTTTTTTTTTGGGGGGGGGGGATTTTTCGAGACAGGGTTTCTCTGTAGTTTTTGGTGCCTGTCCTGGAGCTAGCTCTTGTAGACCAGGCTGGCCTTGAACTCAGAGATCCGCCTGCCTCTGCCTCCCGAGTGCTGGGATCAAAGGCGTGCGCCACCACCGCCCGGCTTTCTAATCAGCTTTTAAGAGTCCTCATCAAGCCCACTTCCCAAAGCTAACCTCCTTTATCTGTACTGACCTCAGGTATTTTCTTTCATCTGGGCTCACAGAAACGGCTAAGACTACAATGGAGTAGTGGAAATTATGAGACATACATTCTATTCCCAGCTGTGACCTTAAGCTGCATAACGAAGAGTTAATTTGGAAGCAGCAGTTTTCTTCTAGTTTCAAAATTGGATGAGGGGGCTGGAGAGATGGCTCAGTGGTTAAGAGCATTGACTGCTCTTCCAGAGGTCCTGAGTTCAATTCCCAGCAACCATATGTAGCTCACAACCACCGGTAATAAGATCTTGTGCCCAACTTCTGTCTGCAAGGATACATGCAGGCAGACCATTGTATACATAATAAATAAATAAATCTTTGGGCTGGAGAAATGGCTCAGGAGTACTGCCTGCTCTTCCAAAGGTCCTGAGTTCAATTCCCGGCAACCACATGGTAGCTCACAACCATCTGTAATGAGGTCTGGTGTCCTCTTCTGGCCTGCAGACATGCACACAGACAGAATATTGTATACATAATAAATAAATATTAAAAAAAAACTGGATGATACCTTTAGCCCAGTTTGTATGGTTCTATATTCCTTTTTATAACGGTATCTTTTAGACAAACACGTTCGAGGAAGTTTTGTATTTATGTACAACCGTGACCACACAAGAATGCCAGCACACTGCAGTGCTACTTGAGTTTGGCTTTGGTTCACAGGCCCTACTTGAACTTGTTTCTGTACTGGTCTTTCCTCACCTGCAACCCACTCTGATCTTTATAGCATGTCCTAAGGTCACTATCGAAAAGTAAAGAACATGAAAATACTCAAAATCTCATTGTTTCTAATGGCCGATAAAACGTCATCAAAGAAAAGTACTTCCATAAAAGTTTTATTTATCCCCACAACAACCCTGTGAGGTAGGGTGATCAGGGCATTTGAAGATGAGAAAACTAAATCTACATTACTTGTTCACGGCTATACTGCATAGTAAATAAGTAGAAATTAAATTGAGATTTTTAAATGTCCATAACTTCATATTGATTCATGTGGAAATAAGCAGAGAGAATATTAACTCCTCCCTACCTTAATGCCAAAAGGACACTACCTTGAAAAATCCCATTTCAAAAGATGAAAGTAGCATTTCATTGCTCATTTCTACAAAGATTTATAAAATAAAAAAATAGTGAAATATTTTAGTTACTATATATAATGGTCTCATTCAGGGACATGTCCTTCAGCTACGTAAATGATCAGCTATTCAGAGCTCTATAAATGCAAACTCTTTAAAAAGTATGAATAACAAAAATAATAATGAGCAGTAGCCTCAATCTTCATTATTCCTCCTCGGATCTTGAATAAGTTCTGTGAAATCTGGTCCCAGGACTTAAAAAGAAAGAAGGGGAAAAAAGGAAAAACAAACTAGCCCAGAGATGACTGGGGAACTTCTGCAGCCTATCTCAAACCACACTATGTAGAGCAGGGACATACCACAGCTGTCTACTTAAATCAGTAGGAGAACTTTAAAAACGGGAACTGTTCCCAGCCGTGCTCCTGACACAACGAGAAGGCTTCCCAGGGGCAGGCTTCAGGAGTTTGCAGTTCAAAAAGCTCCTCAGAGTAATTCTGATGAACATGCTGGTTTGGGAATCACTATGTATCTTAAAACAATAGTATTAGACCATAAATTAGAATAAACTTGCTCTCATTCCCTTAATTCTTTTTAAAAAAGATCTCAAAACATGTCTGTTGACTAAATTGATTTACAATGAAATCTCAAGATAACAGAGAAACATTTTGTGAAAATGTATGTGACCTGAATTTCAATAATTTAAGTAGGATTTGAATATAAGGAACTGAGTTTTAACTCTGAAAACTTTTTAAGGTATTTCATACAAATTCCTAGCAGGTTTTCAACTCAAGGGAAGACATGAAAAGCAATGGTATAATCAAATACATTAGCACTGAAGAAAAAAAAATTTCAAATACAGCCCATGAGAGGAATAAGAAAGTGAATGAACGACAACCTAAGGCCTCTTGGCCTTACATTTTTGTTCCCAGTCCACTCTTCCCCTATAAGGGGAAATAAAATAAACATTCTTTCCTAGTTCTTGGCATAGTTATTCGGTGGGTAACTATTCTAAGTTAATTTAGACACACAAGATTTAAAGAGGTAACAAATAAATACCTAGGAAGACAAAGAGGTCAGGTCACAAAACCTTAACTAGCTAGTGATGTAGTGTATAACACCATCATATCAGTACAAGGAAACGAAGGCTTCAGTGTCCTTTATGTGACTGACACAGACGTGGAAGAGATCCGATCCTTATGAAGAATCTGTGCTTGCTGTAAGACTTGTAGGAATAATGAAACACCTTCTTCACTGATGAGATGAAGTCTCTCTTACAGCCAAGTTGACAACAGAATAAGAATGAACTCCATTAGAAGGCTGAATGAAGCAAAAGCTAGCAGAAAGTCATTGGCAAAAGGTAACTTAAAAAACAAAAAAACATTGTAAACCCTAAAAAAAACTTACCCCCAGAAATATATATATATATATGTATATCTATAAAACAATGTACACATCCATATCACCGACAGTTACAAGAAAATAGCCATTTATAGAAGTCACACAAGCTTTCAACAAGTCCCAACACAATTTTGGGAAACAAATAAAGCCATTGGATAAATAAATATACATACTAGCAAATATAAAACAATTTCTGGTTACGAATTGTCATCGATTCTCTTTTAGGACCCAGAAAAATGGTAGTAAATCTGGTCAGGACTACATATATTACATGGGATTAAAAAATACAACCAATTAAAACATCCTCTAACAATGATACAAATATTTAAAAGAATGTCTTAAAGTCAAACATTCAGAACTGGAAATAGCACAATTTTAATAGGTCCTTAAGAGTTGTAATGTGTACACAGGTAGCTTGCTATGCCTCATGGATCCACTGCCCCTACATTTACTACAGGCATGTTTGTTGTGTCCACTGACAGTTGGGCGCGTCTCAATTAAAGAGTAACTAAATGGAAGTGTTCTACAGCTAACCAACAAAGGAAAGATATGACTGGAAGATAATCTACTGAGAAGGGAAATAGCTGGATAAATTATTTGTAATTTGTTTTAAACTTTGTATCAATAACTTTAGAATTACCCAAATAAAGTAATGGAAAAACAATGTATTAATTTGGTCATATAAACTTTCTCACAATGTGTTTTCTCTATCATTCTTGAGTCATCTATCAGCTGACTTTAAAGGAGCCCTCCTCAAACGGGTCTGCTTTTATTATCAAAGTGCCCAGAGACACAATGGTGTAAGTGTTTACATTTCCCCTTAAAGTTGTGAGAAGGGCTTTGAGACTGTATTCACTTAGTCAGGAAAGCTTTCAACAATTATGCATGTCAAAAATTCAGATCTTGTGTAGGTTCGGGGTTTGCTAAAGAAGCATAAAAATGATGGGGGTCAGGAAGAAATTAACTAGGTTCACAATTTTGAGCAAGAGCATATGTAAAGGTAACGTATGTACATTTTATTTCAAGAAAGACATAAGACAAACAGCATAAAGATGCCCAGGTGCCCTAAAGATAAATACATTTAAAAGATTCTCATTAAAATGAATCTGTAGTATTGTTCCTGCAAGCAAAATACCCTTTTTTAAAATAAAAAATCAGTATTCTGAATTGCAAATGCTTTTGCTTTTTTTTTTTGCAGAAAATCTGCCATGATTATTTTTTTAATGAATAAAGATTTTCCACAAAACAGGCTTGCTCTACATGCTAGATTTTTAAACAGTTCAGTGACACAATATGCTAACTACATACATAACAGATAATAAGAAAACACTCAACCTGATGAAAAGTTAAAATCTTCATTAATACACTGAAAACTGACAACTCATGCCTTTAAAATCAAAAATACAAAAATTAAATGTTTTCCTAAAAAGATTTCCTTATTTTAAGGATTCATTTGAAAATGAAGCTGCATGTAATTTGTACAAGAAGTTGTACAAGTAAACAGGTAATATACATAAAAAATTAACTGACATACTCCTCAATTATCAGTTGTCCACCTTTAATTTCCAATACTGTACTTTCTTAACAAGCATACAAAATATCAAAGTTCTCTTTAGAAAAAGTGCCGTTCTTTGACATCCTTTACACAAAAACAGTCTGAGCCTGCGGCATGTCAATGCAGTTGAGAGGCAAAGCATACTAACTCTTACAAATTCTACCTTCCATAAAAAGCCCCTGAAAAGGAGATTACACGCCACTATAAAAATATCAACCTCTTGTGGTAGCTGCATTAGAGAACCAAGGCGTGACGACTATTCCCACACAGCACAGAAAACCGCTGTGAGCAGACTAACTGCACGGGTGGCTGGGAGTGTACTGAGCCACGGGTATGCATAGCTACAGTTAGGTACCAAGCCTGTTACACAGAGTTTTAAACTGATTGTAACTGAGAGTGTAACAGAGGGACCACCAGCCCATGCAAAGCAAATACTGAGTCACTGTGCTGAATACTTCATTCCTGGAGAAAACCAAAGGCAGCAGTAACTGAATCAAGCCCGACAGGAGACTGAACTCATTCTCCTCAATGGTGAGCACAGTGAAGTCTGAGGTATACCTTTATCCATTCCATGTGTGCCATTACAAGATATTACCATCTGGAATACATGTCATCACAATGGTTCAAATCGCGTGAATATTAGTCATTCATATATTCTTACCTACCCAGTCTCTTGATTTTTGAAGATTTTACCTACAGTAGAATATTACAGAACAAAATATAAATGCATGTTTTTTAAAAATGAAACTTACATGGACTAAAAGAGAATATTTTTAAACAAATATACAATATGCAGGCAGACAAAGCAGGAAAACGGCCATTCAAATGTGTGTGTGTGTGTCAAAAACTAAAAATTGACTATTTCCAGAAAACTGAAGCGCCTCAACTAAAAGGAATGCATCATGAGAGTCTAATCTAATACAGGTCAGAAGTGTAAAAAGGTTATAAACCTGAACAGGAAAAATAAAACAACTTTTACTGGCCATTCCTGTTGAAATGAGAATCGTAAAGTAACAGAAAAGTGGCTACAAACCCACTGAGAGCACCAAACAGAGGGAAAATGAACGTCCACTTTCACCTCTGTTATTATCATAAAATCCTGTGTACTACAGGTCAGACTGCTGGTGGCAGAAAACAGAATTCTTTATAAACTGCAGATGTCCTGCACACAGAAAGTTTCACTGGAGTTGTACTAGCTCTACAGACACTTCTGTTTTAGCCTACCCACTGTATGTGTTCAATCTGAGACAGATAGTCTCTTTCTGTAACCCTTGATTATTATTGGGCACCAAAGATAAGAAAAGCAAGACGGGGTACAAAAATGCAAAATTTCAACAGTAATGGCAATGTTTTTGTCTTAGTCCAAAGGGTCCTGCATTCTCTCTCCCCCCTCAGTGATCTGACAAGTCTCTGAACTTAATCTGGGGGCAGCAAATCATGCAAGCGAAATCTGTCTCTGATGTGAGGCCGGACATCTTCATTCTGTGTGGAGAAAAGATTATTTTTGAAAAGCCACATATTTCTAAGGTATGGTTCTATATAACACTCTTTACAGAGAAAGTGGACTACTTCTTTACTTCATGACACATTATTTTGCTTGCCAAATACAGTCAGTTTCTATAACCAATCTATAGATTCACATCTGTACTGGCAGACTTTTCTTTGTCATTAATCTCTAAACAATACAGTGCAAACTATTTAACTTAGCATTTACATCATACTAGATATTACTAAGAACAAATGATTTGGGAGGTATGTGAAGATTGTACACAAACACCACACACAACTCTCTAAGGGACTTGAACACATGTGGATATTGTTATTATGGGGGATCCTGGATTCAATCTAGAAGGGTTATGGAGGGGTGACTGTATTAGACTACAGCATAAAATAAGTTCAAAATTACATTTAGACTTAAGCTTTTTTCTTTCTTGTCATTTTTTTTGTTAAAAAACATTAAGAAGCTAAACCGATATATAAGTAAAAGGTTTATACCACTAAATTCTACTTTCTACAATTGATTAACTCATAGATAAGAAAATAATTCCTCAACAAAAGGTTGAGTGACAAAGCAATACTACTAAATGTGAATTATGACGGTAAAATGCATCATTTTAGAACACATGTAAACAAAAGAGGAAACTATAAAAAGTAAAGTAAAGCACTCAGTATATAAACTTTTAAAAACTGGTAGGCCTTATTTTTTAATAATTTCTAACAGAATTCAAAACTGTTCATGGAAAACAATGGTGGGCAGCAAGGACCAGGGTTTAGAACCTGAAATGAGGCTCCAAATCACTAAATTTGTTCTAAGCCCTCTATCTTTGCCCAGGGGAGGAATATTATTTATTCTTTGAGCATCCCAGCCTCCAGCCCAGGATTTCTCTTATAAAGCCCAAGGAGAAGGGAGCCTTTTCTGAGTCCTTGTTCTCTCCAGTGCTTCTGGCTTCTCTGTTAATTTTCCCGATGAATCACTGAGAAGGAAAGCCTTGCTGTAGACATTATGATTTTCTGGGCATAGTAGCACTCAAGAGGCAGGCAGATCTCTAAGAGCTGGAGGCCGGCCTGATACACAAAGTAAGTTTCAGGCCAGTCAAGTCTCTGGGACCCTGTCTCAAACAACAAAAAAACCACCTTCACCTATTTCTTTGGCCCATTTTACTGGCCACTGATAAAGCTTCCCTTGAAGACCAGCTGCATCATGGAAGGCTTCGTATCCTGCCTGAGGCAGAATCCTGGCAGTTCCAGCTGATCACAAATCTCTGCCTCCCATCAGAACTACCAGTGAGGATCCCAAATCATTTGCTCACCAGAACTACTCTCCCAGGCAATCTTTTTCTCACCACCACATACATGGCTGAACTCTTCCATGCCAGGGAAATTCTGAGCTGTTTTTAGCTCTCACACTCCTGCTTACTCCTAACTCCAAGCAAAAGCTAGGGGAAGTTTGTAAAAGGTTAGACTCCCTGAGGCTAACTGATCACAGTGTGTCTGTGCATCACAGTGCAAGGCCAAGCTCACTCTCGCGTTGCCAACAAGAGCCCCGCAAGTCCTCCTACTTTCTGCTTATTTCTGTACATCTCATGACAGAGGACTATGAGTACTGAAAACTTTATCTTTCCAATATGCAAACAGAAACAAACTGTAGAGTTTTTTTTTTTTGTTTTGTTTTGTTTTTGTTTTTCGAGACAGGGTTTCTCTGTGGTTTTGGAGCCTGTCCTGGAACTAGCTCTGTAGACCAGGCTGGTCTTGAACTCACAGAGATCCGCCTGCCTCTGCCTCCCAAGTGCTGGGATTAAAGGCGTGCGCCACCACCGCCCGGCGAGTTTTTTTTTTTTTAAGACAAGAGTTCCATTTAGTCCCAGGCTGACCTCAAGCTTACCATTCAAGAATCACCTTTAATTCCTGAGATCCTCCTGCCTCTGCAATCCTTAGTGCTGGGATCAACTGATCATTCATATGTACCACAACACTCAGAAAACTTTTGTTTCAATAGAAGAATGAGCCTAGTCAATTTCTACTGCATATTAAGTTTTATTAAAAAAAAAAAAAAAAAAACTAGCCGGGCGATGGTGGCGCACGCCTTTAATCCCAGCACTCGGGAGGCAGAGGCAGGCGGATCTCTGTGAGTTCGAGACCAGCCTGGTCTACAGAGCTAGTTCCAGGACAGGCTCCAAAGCCACAGAGAAACCCTGTCTCGAAAAAAACCAAAATAAATAAATAAATAAATAAATAAATATTAGTTTTTTTCAACTTTTGCCACAATCTTCTTTTTTTTTTATTTTTTTTAAAGATTTATTTATTATGTATACATGTTCTGCCTGCATGAGTCCATGCAGGCCAGAAGTTGGCACCAGATTTTATTACAGGTGTTTGTGGGCCACTATGTGGTTGCTGGGAATTGAACTCAGGACCTCTGGAAGAACAATCAGTGCTCTTAACTACTGAGCCACCTCTCCAGCCCCCCATCTTCTTCTTTTCTTCAAAAAAGATTTATTTATTTATTTATTTATTATGTATTCAGTGTTCTGCCTGCATATATCCCTGCAGGCCAGAAGAGGGCACCAAGTCTCATTACAGATGGTTGTGAGCCACCATGTGGTTGCTGGGAATTGAACTCAGGACCTTTGGAAGAGCAGGCAAAGCTCTTAACCACTGAGCCATCTCTCCAGCCCCTTGCCACAATCTTCTACCAGTTAATTTTATTATTTGTTGCTGTTATTTTTTAGGGAGGATTTCTCTATATATGTAACCTAGACTGCCCTCAATCTGATGATTCTCCCTCTTTAGTCTTCCAAGTTGGTACATAGTTACTTTAAAAAGCCAATACACACAGAGAGATTTGTTCAATATAGTCCAACTAACAACAACAGCAGCAGCAATAAAAATCAAATAGATAACATACTTACCATTTCTACAAGCTTCTCCAGAAATGGAATCAATTTTAGGAGTTCATTGTCATTTTTATCCATAAACCAGCTTTCTATAGGAATTCCATTAGAAAGCTAAAACAATAAATATGTAATTAAGTTCTCTTTAACTACATTAGCCTGCTTTGAAAAACTTAAAAAACAGAATTAAATAACTATGGACATAAAAGTTTCTCTGGAAAAAAATATTATTAGATTTCACTGACACCTCAATAATGCAAGAGAGAGTTTAACTGACTGTTCAGTGTTCCTGACTTCCTCGGTGAGTGCAAAAGGGAAATAATAAAGAGCTCACTAGGCAATTCTACAATATTCATTCTAGAAAGTCACCAGCACAACACTAGTCATGTGGAGTAAAGAGAAACTACCAACCTAAACACTCTCAGAAAGCATATGTAAGTACTTTTACACAAGGACCATGCCCTTCCTATTCACTGTTTTTTTTCTTCCTTCCTTTCCTTTTTTGGTCTCTCCTTTTCTTTTTGAAACACTCTATAGTCACTGTTCTAGTCTTTTAAGAAGGGGTCTTGAGCTGGGTGGTGGTGGCACATGCCTTTAATTCCAGTACTTGGGAAGCAGAGGCAGGCGGATCTCAGTTAGCTTGAGGCCAGCCTGGTCAACAGAGTGAGTTTCAGGACAGGATCTAAGGATACAGAGAAACCCTGTCTTGAAAAACCCAACCCCCCAAAAAAAAGAAGAGAGAGAAGGGGTCTTGAACTGGGTGGTGGCAGCATACACCTTTAATCCCAGCACTTGGGAGGCAGAAGCAGGTGAAATTCTCTAAATTTGAGGCCAGCTTGCTCTACAGAGCAAGTTCCAGGACAGTCAGGGCTATTACACTGACAAACCCTGTCACTCTGAGGCCCAGGCAGGCCTTTAACACCTGTGCTGAAGCAATCAATCCCCCCACCCCAGACTAACCATTTTCCTGCTATCAACTCATGAGTACAAGTAAAAGTACAAATACAAGGTAGGAAAAGCACTGATTTTAACAAAGTAAACTCTGGGGCAGGGATAGGGCCTTTAATTCCACCATCTGGGAGGTAAAAGAATGCTGATCTCTGAGTTCAAGTTTGGCATGGGCTATACATACATACATACATACATACATACATACATACATACATACATATATATATATATATATATATATAGAGAGAGAGAGAGAGAGAGAGAGGTGTGTCTTCCAATAATTCAAGTGGTAGAATAGAGCTATAGAAATAAATAGGTCGGGCGGTGGTGGCGCACGCCTTTAATCCCAGCACTCAGGAGGCAGAGGCAGGCGGATCTCTGTGAGTTTGAGACCAGCCTGGTCTACAAGAGCTAGTTCCAGGACAGGCTCCAAAGCTACAGAGAAACCCTGTCTTGAAAAACCAAAAGGTAATATTAGCAAAACACACAAAAATCTAGCCAAAACACTTCAAATTATTTAAGTCAATAAATTAGAATATTTCAAACATGTTTATAATTTTAAAAAAAATATCAAGGGGTGGGTGGTGGTGGCCGGATCTACAAGACTACAAGAGCTAGTTCCAGAAAAGCTATGGCTGTCACACAGGGAAAACCTACTCTGAACAAAACAAACAAACAAATAGAAATGCTACTAAATGGTATCCTGACCCCTCATTTTATCTGCAGATTTACTACTTAGATTTCTCTTAATTTATGTTGTACTTCATGTAGAAAACAAACTTCCACAAGTACTTATCCATTTGGCCTTTCTAATCCTAAAAAATTACACAGTAAATAAAAATTACTGTTTTTTTCTATCATAATTTCTTGGCAGCAATTGTCTTCTTTGTAATTTTTCCAATTGGGTTTCTTTAGGCATCTTCTCCCTACCTGATAGGCAAAGGCTTGTGGTGAGTTGTCAATTATTATAGTTTTGGAAAGATCTCTCCCAAGGATATTTAAGTCCTTTATATAGTTTCCTTGTACACAAACACAATGTTCTCGGAAAAGCCGATGCCTAAACAAAAATAAAAACAGATTTTAAAACATGCATTGAAATTCATATGCCACAAGATTTCTAAGTATTCTTTCTCTCAGGAAGCAAATTCAACTACAAACATTGGCCTAAGTTGTAGTATAGTTTCAATAGAAAAACTCTTAGCAATTATTGAGACCTTTAAAATAAAAACACCAAATATTACAATGGTTTAAACAACTCTGGCTTATACTATGTCATAAAATAAAAAGGAAATTAAAACTTTGAAGTTGTTTTTGTAATTTAATTACCCAAGAAAGCTCAGCTCAGATGCAGCATTTGGTTGTCATCGAGGTCCTGCTTTTTAACCAATTTTCCAGATGGTTGACTGAGGCACAAGTGACTTGCCCAAGGTCACAGTAAGTCTGTGGTTAGTTGGAAACCAGGATCCTCCTGGCTCCCAGTCCTTTGCTCTAACCAGTAGACCACACAGCCTCCCTATCCCTGTACATGCCAGAATAGAAAATATAAGAAGGTATGTTTTTGTACTGGAGTTAATTTTTTTTTTTTTTTAGTTTTCCTAATATTTTGAGAAAAGATGCTGAGGCCAAAACATTCCATCATTTCAACTTTCCCCAAACACTCTTATTTCTGTGTGTGTGTGTGTGTATGTATGTGTGTGTGTAATATTGATTCAAAGAACAGGGATTGAAAAAAAAATCAAATGTAAACTAATAATCTTACAAACTAGAAAATTCTGCCATTTTAAAAGCTATTAAAAGATGTGTAATTCTTATATACTATAGTAATTATGCAATCTGAATTTATAATCAACATACTATTCTCTAAATATTACTAATAACCGAAACAGGTTTTTCAGCTTGAAATACGTTTGTACTATATGCCTTAACAACTGAGTTTGTCTTGCTGCTTAACCCTTAACAAATGTTCATGAGCAATATACTATTCATGCCTGTACTTTTTGTTTTGTAATTTCAAGAAAGGAGTATATTTTCAGCTGGGCATAGTGGTGGTGCATACACAGATGCAGCTGCATCTCTGTGAGCTCCAGGGCAGCCAGGGCTACACAGAGAAACCCTGTCTTGGAAGAAAAAAAAAAAAGAAAAAAGAAAAAGAAGGAAGCGTTTTCTACCCATACACTCTGTCCCAGTTCAATACCAACATTTAAAAAGCACACACAAACTCATCTTAAAAACCAGTGCTAGTGGCAATGATGATTAGGAAGCTTTAGTTACCCAGCTACTAAGAGATAATTCTCTAAAGCACTCCAAAAAATTCCAATCAGTCACATTTTTTTTCCTCTTTAAAAATCCAATATGGTAGAACAAATGAGCATTTCCAAGCATGTAGATTTTACAATACAATGTAACAGCATGGCTCCTCCCCAGGAAATGAAACTGCATGAAGAGCCAGGACCATGCTGCTTACAACTGTTGCTAGAATACTAAAGATACTGAAAAGAAATCTTTTAACATGAATAGTCATCAAAGCAAAATCTAAATTTATATACTTTTATTAAAGTTAGGTACAGTGAGCATATATTACAGTATACATTTGTGAATAGGAAATTCCATATCTTATCTCTGTAACTTATTTGATCCTTTCAATTAAAAATTAAAGATCACAATTTAATTGTAACCATTCAATAAAAGTTCTTTTGAGTTTGTTGAGACAGCATCTCACTGTATAGCTCAAGCTGGCATGAAACGCGGAGATCTGCCTATCTCTATTTCACAAGCTCTGGAGTTAAAGTCTTACGCCACAACACAAGGGAATGAAGTATCATCAATAGTAAACTAGGTTTAAGATTTATAACTAAAGTATGGGAGATAATGCTCAAAACAATATCCAGCTAAATAGCTGCTATGAGCTTCTTATATCCTTCCTCTATTTTTTATCACTAAGTCAGACTTACTCCTACGCCTCAGACGACAGAGCAAGTACTACAGTCTTGACTAAAGTGTCTTCAGCTGACAGAAATAAAGGGACTGATTTTCAAAGTTGCCCAAGGCAACCCTGCTACCCAGGACCACACTTCATGTGCTCGTTCATGACAAACACAAGGAACAGAGTCCAGTTCAGGATAAACTGCATGATCAATCCAGTTTTAATTTCCAGATAGATGCATGTAACATTTTCTCAGGAGAGAGGGAGGCAAATTTAGTCTTAAAGCATCCTTTCTACTATATTTCTAAATGCCATTACAAAGGCAATATAACAAACATTATCTCAGAGACACGAAAGTAAAACAAGCTCATAGTGAAAATATCCACCACCACCCACCTCACCCAAATTCCCAACGAAATGAAGCTATAGATGTAATAGGAAATATATCTGACTTTGGGACCCTTTAAGGAATGTCTGTCTGAAGCCACATAATTAGAAACTCTTAAAGAGTTGTTTGTGAGACTTAAAAGACTCATTTACTATTCAACACAATAATCTCTAGATGTCAGCCAACTGAAAATGGCCATTAAAATTAAATAAAGTCAAGGTAATTGCATGGATGAGTGTGACAGACATTTCTACGATTTCTTAATTAAATTTACCTGACCAGTTGCTTTTTAGGGTCTAGTATGTTCAGTAACTTGTCTGCATACACCTTCTTAGAAGCAGTAAAAAGAATGATCTACAAATTCAGGGAAAAGAAGTAATCATTATACATGATCTAAATATGGGTACTATATTGAATAAAAAATGCATAAGTAATTAGTTTAAGCACATTTACCTCATACATCTGAGACATTCGTTCAAGGAATTCCCTGAAGAATGGTCTTAATCTCACATAAACCTGAAGAAATGCAAAGATAGTTTTCAGCAAATAAACATAATATAAAAGTTCCTATTTTAAAGTAACAGAAATATTTACTAAGTATCACTCAAACCAACATATTCCATGTACCAGAAGCACTTAAGATGACTTTTAGAGACAGTAATCATTGATTGTTTCATTTTTAATAGCAAATACAACTGTATTTCACTGGAATGTAATTTCAAAAAGCATTTCAACTAAAAATAGATTTCCCTCATTATAGATTGCGATCCACCAATCAGTTCCATATTCCAAGCAGGTAGCATCCATCCAATTATGCTGCAGGCTGTGAGTCCAGCTCTAAGCCGACCTGTCTCAATGGACCTTCCTCAATTACTCAGAACTTCTTCTAAAAAAGTACCTGTTAAAAATACCTATTGAATTATTATATTAAGACAAGTAATAGTCAAGAAGGTGGTATCTGGATTGGCGAGTTTCAATAACCCCTCCCTTTTCTAAAGAAATCAAACTTATTCTTCACATTTAATGTTTCAGATATAACAACCGAGTTTTTAAGTATACAAAGTCAGTAGTTCTCAAAGTTTACTTCTCAAGATTTTACACACACATATATATAAGAATTATATATATACTGAGTTGGGTTGAGACAGGGTTTCTATGTCGTTTTGGCTGTCCTGGAACTCACTTTGTAGACGAGGCTGGCTTTGAACTCAGAGATCCACCTGCCTCTGTCTCGGGAGTGCTGGGATTAAAAAAAAGCGTGTAACACCCAGCTATATATTCTTATCTCTAAGTTCAGCTTCTTTCCTAGTGTTACTGCTCTTTTAATATGCTGCGACAATCAGAAAAAACACACAAATATAAGCCATAAATAACCACTGAAGCTGCTTACAAAAGATCGTTCATTCCTCTTCTTATGTTCACTTGGTGACTAAACTTTAGAAAAGTTTTGTACTCCACTGAAAGATGACTACTGATTTCATATATCATAAATAAACTGAGTTAAACAGATTGTGACTTTGTAACAAGCCTGTGGTGACACCACATCTAATGCACGCTTAGTGTTCAATTTTGCCATCTACATAAAAATGTTCCTGTGACAAAAAGGCCAGTTCTGGGAATGTTTTATAGTAAAACTGGGAAAGCATGCAACAAAAGAAGACAAAAGTAACATTTTTTCAGCGACTTCCCGATTAGACTAAACCTATAATGGCATTATGCATCCTACTGCTATCTCTATGTTTAAATTTAACACACAACCTAGAATTTGCCATGCTTTCAAAATGAAAGGTAGCACTAAGGACAGAAGAGTCCATTGCTAGTGTTTCCATCCTGCGAAGACAAGGGTTAAGAAGAGCTGTCTGTCAAGGTGTCTATCTGCAGAACAGATTCACTGTTTAATCAGAAAGGTATCACAAAAAGATTCAAAGACACAGATAACACAGTAGCTAATGGTGAAAAAAAATAGTGGTCAGGTCTGGAATAAGACTAGAGAGCTGTGCCATGTGATACAAATGCACACAACCATAAAGAAAAATAGTAGAGATGAGGTACACGCCCAACAGGGTTTATGACTCAGAGATCTATTAAACATGAACAGGAATATATATGAATTAGCAAGTCCTAAGTTTTGTTCTAAAAGAAAGAATTAAGGCATGTATAATATGGTCTTTCTTTGTTCACTAAGTCTATCTACCGGGGGCAAGGTGTGCTGTGGTGTGTACATGACATCGGTCAGAGGACAACTTTTTGAAAACCCATTTTCTTCTTTCCCCATGTAGGGCCCAGGAACCAAACTCAAGTGGCAAGTCTTTTCCTGTTGAGCCATCTCATTGGCTCCAAAAATTTAGCTCCTGACACTAACAATTAGCTCCATTTTCCTTCTCCAAACTTCAGCCTCAGACAGGATTCTATTCTGAAGCACCCACCCGTCATTTCCTACCAACTATCCTCCTAAAAACTCACAACTTTTTGTTTTGTTTTATTGAGACAGGGTCTTAGTCTGCAGCCCAGACTAGTCTGGAACTTCCTATGTAGCCAGGATGACCTGGGTACTGTGGTGATCCTTCCTGCCTAGCCTTCCCAACACTGGCATTCCAGGCGTTTGTAGCCATGCCTAACCAAACGCAACTCTTAACTGTGTAAACTCTTAAAGACTAAAAGACTGATTTTGCCGGGCGGTGGTGGCGCATGCCTTTAATCCCAGCACTCGGGAGGCAGAGGCAGGCGGATCTCTGTGAGTTCGAGGCCAGCCTGGTCTACAAGAGCTAGTTCCAGGACAGGTTCCAAAGCTACAGAGAAACCCTGTCTCAAAAAACCAAACCAAACCAAAACAACAACAACAACAAAAAAACTGATTTCACTCTAGCTAAAATGTTCTTCTAGACCTACAGTAATGCTATTTAGGTTAAGTCTGTTTTCAATAAACCAAATATATTTTGGAAAATAAGTTAAATTTAAAACTAATGCTTAATGATAGCAATAAATTATTACTATCTGG
The DNA here is from genome assembly GCF_950005125.1 of Chionomys nivalis. Taxonomy (NCBI): domain Eukaryota; kingdom Metazoa; phylum Chordata; class Mammalia; order Rodentia; family Cricetidae; genus Chionomys; species Chionomys nivalis. The sequence continues at coordinate 52,595,469 of NC_080094.1, forward strand.
CAAGACTGACAATCACTCAAAAGTGGGTATTTGCGAATAAGTACATTTTGCCAAATTTATAAAAATCAAAAACATTATAATTTGTTGGGTGGTGGTGGCGCACGCCTTTAATCCCAGCACTTGAGACGCAGAGGCAGACAGATCTCTGAATGTGAGGCCAGCCTAGTTTAGAGTAAGTTACAAGACAGCCAAGGCTATATAGTGAGACCCTGTTTCAAAAAACAAAAAAAACAAAACAAAAAAAAATTAGAATCTATGAAGAACTAGCTTTACTAAAATTTAAATTTATAAATAAAAATTATATATACGTATATAAATACATACACACATATATACCCACAGACACACATATACAATAAGAGCCCAGTACACTACATTATCAATATAATAACACTACTTGACAATGAATAATAGTTTATTTTATGTGTCCTCTTTGGTAGCCTGTCAATGAAAACTAACTGATGTTCATGGTACTAACAAAGCACAATAGAACCACAATTACATAGAAGACTACTTATAAATTGATTATAAACACTGAATTTAAGTCTGGTTAAACACAAATTTAACTTATTTCTATTAACTTATCAAAATTTCATGTTATTTTAACAGTAAGACAGAGAAACAAAGCAAAATCCTACCTACAGCAATTTCAGCTTGTGAGAAAATTACTAGTCAACTTTTTTAGGAGAAATATTTTACATGATTTCCAAGCCCAGATTAACATTAAAAACAAGGGTTTTTTGTGTTTTATTTTTCATATGATGGTGGCACACACCTTTAATCCCAGCACTCAGCAGCAAGACAATCTCTCTGAGTTTGAGGCCAGCATGGTCTACAGAGTTTAAGTTTCAGGGCAGTTAGCGTAAGTTACTCAGAGAAACCCAGTCTTGAAAAAAATCTTTGATATGTCCTTTGAACTTATTGATATACATGTCTATAATTTAAAAAAATAGTAAGTTTATAGGGTAGAAGTATAGATCGAGGTTTACATGTATGCTTGGCTTAGTAGGGCCCTGGGTTAGCATCGAAAGAAACATACAGTCAGTAACTCATTAGAGATATATGCTTTTGACCCCACTATTCCAGAGGCTGAAGCAGAAGATTTCATTGAGTTTAATACCAGTCTGAGCCACAATAATAAATAAATAAATAAACAAACAAACAAACACAAGTATATACCAGAGAGAAAATACACTAGGTATTCCTTTAAACACAAAGATAACCTGTGAGCACTAATTATTTAATAAGCAGAGTCGAGTGCAAGTCATGTCAATACACGTGATCTTAGCACTTGGGTAGCTGAAAGTAGAAAACAAATGATGCTGGAGTTTTTGAAGAATTGATTAGGGCCGGGCGCACACCTTTAATCCCAGCACTTGGGAGGCAGAGGCAGGTCGATCTCTATGAGTTCAAGACCAGCCTGGTCTACAAGAGCTAGTTCCAGGACAGGCTCCAAAGCCACAGAGAAACCCTGTCTCAAAAAAAAAAAAAAAAAAAAAAAAAAAAAAAAAAAATTAATTAAATGTTAAATTATTAGGGGGCAGAAGATCTTATAATGAATAAACATACTGGTATACAAAGTGGCTCTGCCAATTTCCAACCTTTTGGCACAACTTCATTTCTTCATCTATAAAATGGATCCCAATGTTATAAAGGGTAAACAATACAGGTAAGCGTTTGGTATCGTACCCAGTGATGTAAGGTGACAAAAACTGGTAAGCACTATGACCTAGTTCTTTATTTAAAGGTCACCAGTCCCCCGTATTATGGAGTAGAACTGAGCAACCACAATCCTAAAGAGAAAGCCTTACAGCTACCAACTAGTCTCTTAAAAAAAAAATTACTGACTCCTCCAATATTTTCTTAGCATTAGCATGAAAACACAGAAAGGCTGCTCAAGTAAGAGCCATGGAGGCCCCCACTTTATAACCCATAGTTTAATTTAGTAATCATTTGCCTCAACTAGTTCCAGTAAGAGGTGGAGAATCAATCTGGGGATGAACAGGGAAGGACTCAAACACCAGAACCAGAATTTTCCTTAACTACGAAATAGAATTCAATCTGAAAAGAGGCTTAGAGTCCAAACAGGATAAACTGAAGTTTAATGTATTCATGTACATTAATAAGTATTCAATGAAGAATAATGTTTATGATGGGAAAAAATAGTGATATATTTACACATAAATTTAAGTATATAAGTACTTTAAATGACATCTATTAAGAGAAACTATAATTACTTCAAGGACAAAAAGAAAGTAGCCATTTAAGTAACAAAATGTTGCCTTTAAAAACCATTTTAGCATAAGCCAACATGGTGGCCCATGCCTTTGCAAAGCAGGCAGATTTCTGTGCTATTAAGGCCATCTGGTCTAGAGTGAGTTCCAAGCCAGTCAGCGCCTCAAAGTAAGACTTTGTAGTAGTAATAACAACAACAATAATAACAACAGCAATAAGAAATCATTCTAGTGAGCAATCAGGAAGTTGAAAGATTGTGAGTTCTAGGCCAACCTGGGCTATACATAGTGAGACCATATCTCAAAAATAAAATTAAATAAAAACCACTCTCAAACATCATTCTAAAGATAATGAACCCTCCGATTTAGTTCACGCTGTAATCAACTCTCATCTCTTCTATATTTAAAATACTTTCAGCTGTTAAGTAAGAACTTTCATGTGTAAAGTCCATCTACCCCTCCCCATATATAGCCCAAGCAAGCCTCAAACTCTTCTAAGCTGTGATACATACATGCATCACCTCTCTGGCTGTATAATTTGCTTTTTCAAGTGATTTATTCCTAATTTCAGATACTTTAACAATTCCCATGAAATATATTTTCTAATTTTTGATAAAGAGAAAACTTTAAGTTTAATTTATATAATTTCTAATCTAAAAATCAATAATTATAACAAAAACATAGTGCCCATGATTACTTACTAAGAAAGATGGGAAAGTTACTTTACAATTATTCTAAAGTATTATTTTTCAGGTAAGTTATTATCCAAATACTGTTCTCTCCTATCTAAAAGTGACATCAGTACTAAATATTTTTAACCCCAAATACTATATACAAGGCATAATTATATACAAACATACATGTTTATGTACAACAAAAGAAAGTTTATAAAACTCAGCAACAAAATGCCTCTTTAATTATAAAGTCAGAATTTGCAAAAGAAAATATAATCAGGTACTGACAACAGAATTTTTCATTTCAATATATTTTTCTTCATGAAGTGAAAATAAAGCTGGTTTCTAGGAAGAGCTAAAAGCCATTGACACTTCTAACTCTCTTTCTGTGATACCGAAAATGCCCTGAGCTCTATGATTTTCAAGAAAACAAAGTCGGAAGAGGCTGAGTTTTGCTAACCGGCTCTCCATTGGCCTTTCTTCCCCACCACTCTCTCCATAAAAGCAACCTCAACCAATGAAAGAAAGCATCCTTTACAAGTAGCTCCCTGCAGCATCCTAGCTCCTTGAGTGCTTACCATAGTCTGATTTCTGGACAGCTGACCCAAAGTTTGTTGATTTTACTGATCCTCAAAAAGCCACTGACTGGCTAAAGTCTTAATGGTGAATACAGTCAAAAAATCAGATGCCCCTGCCTTACTGTACAGAATGAGGAGATGGACAACACAGTTGCGTTTGATGCACTGTGGTGAGACATATGAGGTATCTTCTTTGTCTTCAATCAGCCACATTTGGGCTGAGTAGCTCTATTACATCTTCAAAAAACTGAGCTCCAGTTCTTGATGGAGACAGAGGAAGGTCATTGAGGAGGTGTTTCAGCTCAAGAGCTAAGTGAAAAATGTCTTTTGATTCAGTTCTGCTTGTGGATAGCAGTCATCTTCTGGATGGAAGAGGGAGTGAGATGACCTATAGTCTTGAATTGGTGGATCTGCAGGAACAGAAACTAAATACAGTGGAGACCTCTTAACTGAGTAACACCACGAGATGGATTTCCTGACAATGTGTCATATTAAACTGACTACAAGTTTAAACGTGCAGTGGGAGTGATCATGCACCTCTTTCCAAATGAAATGCATCTGTACCATTTTATGAATATATCCTTCCTTAATCACTATGGCGACAATTCTTCAGAGGATGTGTATTAAAGAGTACAGCAATTCAAACAATCTGTACCTTTTGTGAGTCTAATACCCTCACTTTCAAGTCCATTCTTTCATATTTTCCATATACACAAACAAGTCTTCCCACTATATCTAGGATCAGGAGTAATGTGTCAACTTTAATTTGAGATGATTCTTTTGTTTTTCCCCCCTAAGAAATGGAATTTAGGTAAATACTAAATTCAAACTTGAATGATTTATCTGCCTAAAAATTCTAAAGGCTGGCAGTATCTGAATTTATTCTTATTTACCAAAATAAGGAGAGTGTATGTCATAAAGTATAGCAATCTTAGTAGTTACCCGAAACTTCCCTCAATCTTAAAAAAGCCTATTACCAGATCACCATGAATTTAAATTTTCTATATAAAAGTAAGAATTCTGATTAATATTTGGTTACTCACTTCTACTCAAATTTAAGTATATGCTCCCAAAATTATTAGGCCAGCAAATTAAGGACTGTTAGCCAAATACAACCTACTACTTACTTTTTAAAATATTTCGTTCTACCGGAAGACAACCATATTTTTGGCTATTTTTTGAGACAGGGTCCCATTATGGCGAGGAACTATATAGCCCAGGCTGGTCTCAAATCAATGATCTTCCTCCTGCCACAGCCTCCCCTGTACTGGAATTATAGAGTGTGGGATTATGGGTGTATGCCACCACTTCTGGCCAACTCTTTTTGACAGATGGTTCTTTCATGTTGGAAAAGCAGAAAAAGTGCTTGCAGCAAGAGCTGTAAAACCTAAAACTCCTGATTTAGATATTTTTGTTTTGTTTTGTTTTTCAAGACAGGGTTTCTTTGTACACCACTGGCTGTCATAAAACTTGCTCTGTAAACTAGGCTGGCCTTGGACTCCCAGAGATCCACCTGCCTCTGCCTCCCAAGTGCTGGGATTAAAGGAGTGCGCCACCACTTCCCGGCTTTGATCATTTTTAAAGTATATTTAACATAATTTACACTTTAAACTGTTTTAAAGTAGAAAAAAGTAGAATTGAAATTAGATATAGATGACATTACAAACTGAACACAAACCTAAAATAAATCCCAAGTGGATACTTTATCTCACCTTTATTCAGAGCAAGAAGCTAATTTTTAAACACACACAGAGAAAAATGCGTGCACGCAATTCACACACACACACATACACACACGAGGGGGGCGCTATGGAATAGATATATTTAAGAAGTACAAGTAAATGTCATGGATGTGCTATGTAAATTTCACCTCAATAAGTTATTTTAAAATAAGAGTATATACAGTATTTATGGGTTTCCACCTTTATGTGGGCCATATTACATTACAGTGGTTAGATATGTAAGTTACATCTTACCTAATAATGTGGTTTCTCCAAAATCTCTTAGCTCATCCCAGACCCTTGTGTATATTCTTCTTTGCCAGTAGATGGAGACAACACCACTGAAAGTTTAAAAGACATCATTCCCTGTTTAAAGGGAGCTTGCTGGTCTGAAAAAAACTGGGGGGAGCCCTATGCCAAAGACTCCATTTTTAAAAAGCTACGTTAAAACCAGAAATCCAAGGAAATGTACCCAATATTAACTATGGATATCTTAAAAAATTTAGTAGAGGGGAATTAAATATGTCCTTCATAAAGTAAATAAATCATAATACTAAAAATGCAATCATTTCTACAGCTTCTAAAACTCAAACTTCCTGCTCACTGCTATTTAGATGGCTGGGTCACTTCACTCAGTTTCAGAAAGTGTGACTCAAAATATATGTGGAAAAGGTTTCAGAATGCTATAAAGGTAACATAATATATTGCATAGCTTTTCTAAGTATTACTTAATACATACAGTTATAAGCCTTTTATTCAAACAAAGACAATTATCCAGACCCACAGGAAAATAACTTTTAAAAAGAAAAGGCAGAAATGGTAGAAGCAGTAAGAAAAATTTCTATATATACCCATACTGAAAGGAGCCAAATGGAATCTACTTCTCACATTTATTTCACTACTCAAAAAAAAAAAGAAAAGAAAAGAAAAGAAAAAAACCAGAAACAAGAACAAACAAAAAACTACACACAAAACCCCCAGAAGCCATTTGTAAGAGATAAATTTCAAATCAGGAAATTTAAGAATTAACAAGTAAGTTTTACTTCTGAAATCCAAAGGCCTAAAACCAGTTTTCAAAGTCGTTCAAAATAAATAGCTAAAACCAAGCCACAAAGAACAACAAACAAGGCTACTGCACTCAAACAGAACACTAAGTTATTGCTATATTACTTATGTTGGCCTTTAAGACCCCCATCCCTTAACTGGGCTAAACATGAGCAATCTATCTGGTAGGGAATAGTTCATTCAGGAACAAAAACAAAAACAAAAACAAAACCCACCTTAAACCAAGTAATAATCCAAAATAAAAAAAATTTAAGTATGTTTTCCTCTTGCCCTAATATAATGTATCAGGAGTAATATCAGATTACTTTAAAAGGAAATGAATATACTACTCAGATATTATAATACCCATCTAGATTAAATTAGACCAAAAATCACTAGTAAAAGAAATCCTCACTACTCATGACTACATAAAAGCGTTTGGCAAAGTAGCTCGAAACTACTTCTACTTAACTCTGAAATCTATTTTTTTTAAATATTTATTATTATGTATACAATATTCTGTCTGTGTGTATGCCTGCAGGCCAGTAGAAGGCACCAGACCCCATTACAGATGGTTGTGAGCCACTATGTGGTTGCTGGGAATTGAACTCAGGACCTTTGGAAGAGCAGGCAATGCTCTTAACCTCTGAACCATCACTCCAGCCCCTTAACTCTGAAATCTTATGACTCCTGCAAGACAACAACTAAAATCTATCAAAAAACCATAAGCATTCGCACGTGCCCGTCAAGAGTACATACAAACCAAGGACCTGGTCATTACCCACATGGCAAATGCCTACAACTTTATAGAACCCAAGGTGGCTTGGCTTCCTCTTGACACATTTGACCTTTTCCAATCTTTCAGCAGCTGATATATATAGATCACACTAATGCAAATGCAAACACACAAAAGGACTTTGCAATTTTCCAAATATATTCATTGATTAAGCCAATCCTGTGACAGGAAATTTTAACAAAAATATGGCCAACACAGATAATCCACAGTAAAATCTTAACAGTATTTATATTTTGCACTGTAACCTGTCCATCAACAAAGATGAGAGAAATGCAGGTACCTAAATTCTTTATATATAAAAGTAGCAACTACAGGAGTCCTTGAATTCTGTGATTAATATAAATTAGGTACACTGAACTGTAATTTACAAATAACATTACTTTAGTAAGTAAAAATGACCAACAAGGAATGAACATTCTTTGTATTAATTGGATTTAGGGGGGAAAATAAAGGCAAAACCCCCAGGTTTTAACCTGGCAAGTTCTTCCTGGGGATCTGTGTCAGTGTTCCTTGCCTCCACCTGCTGGCAAAGAGTATGAAACTAGTAGAGATCACAAGTTAGCAAAGTTAGAATTTTTTGGTTACAAATTAATGTTGTTCACATAACTCTCTAGCATTATGCTATTTTGTGTTAATCACTATTAAAATATAGATAAAAACTATTAATAATCTACAAAAAGAATGCTGAACATCATAAAAATTTTTTCTTGGCTCGGAATGTTACCTAATAGTTTAAAAATTAGGTTTAAAATGTCTTAATTACCTGATAAATGACATCTTGGAAAAGGACTGGAAAAGTAAGTGCTGCATCTTCTAGCTCATTCAGACTACAGTGCACTAGTGTTTCATCCTTAAAACAAACACAGAGTAAAACAAAACATTAAAAGACACTTCAAAGGACAGTTTTATGTGGTCATGATCACCCTTCACACGTGGAATTTATATGTCGCATATAAATTCCTATTCCTAGAGTTGGTTCTCAGGTCTAGATTTTAGAGCATAAACAGCACCACGATCCTTGGGAACTCTATTCCTTATGAGTTACACACTCAGTGGCTGTGATAAACTTCCCAGGCACCTCTGCAGCATATTCAAGTTTGAAAACCTTTGCTCTGAGCTCTGCAGCTCAACTTTTTGTTAAAGACCATTTGTTACTCCTTTTGTATTTTAACTTCCTTAAGAAAATAAACATTTAGTTTGTTGTGTGTTTTTTTTTTTAAAAAAAAGACTTATTTATTTATTATGTATACAGTGTTCTGACTGCATGTGTCCCTGCAAGCCAGAAGAGGGTACCAGATTCCATTATGAATGGTTATGGGCCACCATGTAGTTGCTGGGAATTGAACTCAGGACCTCTGAAAGAGTAGTCAGTGCTCTTAATTGCTGAGCCATCTCTCCAGCCCATCATTTAGTTTTTAAAAGACAGTCTCACTATATAGTCTAGGCTATCTTCAAATTCATGATCTCCTCCTCTTGTATCACCTCTTAAGTGCTGACATTACAGAAGCACGTGCCATCACCATCTGTTTATACTAACTATATTTTATTGAATTAGCTCATGCAAGTCTAGAATTTAATTATTTGTATTTTCTCATATAAAACATCTTCAAACTTTTATAAGATTATTAATTTAAGATTAGATGTTATAGTATCTGAGTTTATTTCATCTATCTTGATTAAACAGATAATGAAAACTTATCATCTTAGGATATCAAATCCTGATTTCTTTTTTTTTTCTTTTTTTCTTTTTTTGTTTTTTTCGAGACAGGGTTTCTCTGTGGTTTTGGAGCCTGTCCTGGAACTAGCTCTTGTAGACCAGGCTGGTCTCGAACTCACAGAGATCCGCCTGCCTCTGCCTCCCGAGTGCTGGGATTAAAGGCGTGCGCCACCACCGCCCGGCCAAATCCTGATTTCTTACTCAAGAAAAATGTCTAAGTTAACACATGTCTTAAAACCTGAATGTTAAAAAGGACTTGGAAGAGTGTTTCCTACCATGCACCAAAGTCTCAGTTTGATTAGATCCCCAGGACTATATAATCAGATAAGGGGCAAATGCCTATTATCCTCAACACTTGGGAGATAGAAGCAGAAAATCAGGAATCCAAGCTCATCCTTGGCTATATAAGTTCAAGGATAGCTTAGGCTATCTCAAAAATAATACTGCTAATAACCACCCTCAAATTTTTCAATGGGTTTAGTTAAGCTCAACTAAAATTGCCGGGCAGTGTTGGCACAAGCCTTTAATCTCAGAACTCGGGAGGCAAGAGCAGGTAGATCTCTGAATTGCAGGCCAGCCTGGTAACAGAGATAGTTCAAGAACAATCAGGGAGCCGGGCGGTGGTGGCGCACGCCTTTAATCCCAGCACTCGGGAGGCAGAGGCAGGCGGATCTCTGTGAGTTCGAGACCAGCCTGGTCTACAAGAGCTAGTTCCAGGACAGGCTCCAAAACCACAGAGAAACCCTGTCTCGAAAAACCAAAAAAAAAAATAAAAATAAATAAATAAAGAAAGAAAGAAAGAAAGAAAGAAAGAAAGAAAGAAAGAAAGAAAGAAAGAAAGAAAGAACAATCAGGGCTATACAGAGAAATCCTGTCTCAAAAAAACCAAAATAAATAAGAAACAAAAAACAAAACCAAACAAAAGTAAAAGAACTGGCTTTACATCAAGATAAGTTTACTGAGAATTAAATAACATTTCTAATTATGGGATACCAGGAACAAATTAAGTAATAAATTGCTTTCCAGCACATTAAATACATTTTTTGATAAGAACATAAAACTGGAGCCGGGCGGTGGTGTGCACGTCTTTAATACCAGCACTCGGGAGGCAGAGGCAGACAGATCTCTGTGAGTTCGAGGCCAGCCTGGTCTATGAGAGCTAGTTCCAGGACAGGTTCCAAAAACTTCAGAGAAACCCTGTCTTGAAAAATCCAAGGGGAAAAAAAAAAAGAACATAAAACTGTAAGTAGGTGGTAAATGTTTAAAAAAAAAAAAAAAAAAATTCACCCCCCCCCCACAGAAACGGGTTGGTAAAAAAATGAGATATTCAATTCAAACTTTTTCTGGTACCCAAAAGGTATTAAGACACTCAGAAATGTAGATTTTTTTCCCCAGATAGAAGTCTTGATAAACTTTATATATATATAAAAAATTTTATTTATTATGTATATAGTGTTCTGCCTGGATGGATGCCTGCAGGCCAGAGAAGGCACCAGATCTCATTATGGATGGTTGTAAGCCACCATGTGGTTTTTGGGATTTGAACTCAGGACCTCTGGAAGTGCTCTCAACTTCTGTGCCATCTCTCCAGCCCAGACATGCTACTCTTACGTCTCAGCCTCTTCCATAGTTCAGGCTACAAAGCACATAAAGTTATATTCTATACCAAGTATGCAAACTAGAAATTTTTAAATCACATTGAGAAAAAAAAGGTTGATTGGTAATTAAATAAATTTTATTGGTAATTAAATAATCTACTTTATTGGTAATTAAATGAACTGAAAATAAAAACAGAATAGGGACACAGTTCAGCTGGAAATTTCAACATGCAAAAATCCCTAACATCAAACACACCAGGCACAGTGGCACATCGCAGATCCCAGTACTTGGGAGGAGAAAGTTGAAGATTCAGAAGTTCAAAATCATCCTCAGCTACATGTGGAGTTTTAGGCCAGTCCAGGTCACATGAGAACTTTTCTTAAGAGGGGAAGGGGTAGAAAAAAACACATTCTAATAGTTAACTTATTGAAGCCAAATTATATTTGGACCTTCAGGAAAAGAAAATTATAAAAATAAAAGGAAATCTAAATTTTAGACATCATTTTAATAGGATCAAACTGGAAATTGCAGGGGTTTTACGGCACTGGCGAGATACTCAAGTGATTAGAAACCTTGCTAGTCTTGCAGAAGTTCTGGGTTCAGTTACAACTATCCACAGCTCTAGTTTCAGGGGATCCAGAGCCCTCTTCTGGCCTCCTGTGGCACCAGACATTTACTGGTACACAGATACATGCAGGCAAAATATTCATATACAAACATATGATGTGGGATGTCCTTCTGTGTATGTGTTGCTTTTATTGGTTAATGAAAGAAGCTGCTCGAAAAACAATAAAAACAAAACAAACAACAACAAAAAAACAGAGAATTTAGGCAGAGGATATAATACAGTGTGTACTTTTTTTGCTGGGATTAAAGGCGTGCGCCACCACCGCCCGGCTATAATACAGTGTGTATCACCTGTCTTGCATATGTAAGACCCTGGATCAATTACCAACTTCTCAAATAAACATCAAATAAAATTAGAAACAAATCACAGAATCTCAAGAATGTGGAGGAAAAACTTACTTAAATACAAAAGTAAAAGTCTAATTGATTTTCAAAATATACCAGATTCCAACCAAACTAGTCTAATGCTAGGATCCGTAGACTTCCTAGCATTTATTTACTTAAATAAAAACATTTCAAACACTCAGAACATATTTACAGTAAGTATGGTGACTCCTTATTTGCTTGTATTCTTTATAGCACTTTGGACTGGTACTTTAAGAGAATTTAACCCTTATTCTTTGTACCTGTAAAGATAACACACTCACCAAATCTAAGACCAGGGAGAACTCTGGTGTGCTTCTCGTTTTCAAAGGAAGAGCAGGTTTCCTATTTAGTTGTTCTTCTGTCAGAGGCGGAACATGTTTGATGAAATAATAGCTATAAATCAAATTTTAAGAAAATTTCAAACTTCTATGTTCCATACATATCAAACACTACTGAATTTATACTAGCTTGGGATGTGCTCAGCTATACAGCATTTGCCTAAAAGGTTCAAGACCTTGGGTTCAATCCCTACAGCACAAAGTAAAACAAAAGCAGCCTGCGATGGTTGGTCTTTATTATCTACCCCAATGGATTATTACATAGGCACAAAAGGAATGGCTATGCTACTCAATTTTAAATAGTTGTAACTAGACTCAAACACATCTCAACTGATCCCAATAAGAACAATCAATATGGCGAAGCGGTGGTGGCGCACGCCTTTAATCCCAGCACTCAGGAGGCAGAGGCAGGTGGATCTCTGTGAGTTCGAGACCAGCCTGGTCTGCAAGAGCTAGAGAAACCTTGTCTCCAAAAACCAAAACAAACAAACAAACAAACAAAAAAGAATAATCAATATGTTTTTGCCTATAATCAATATGTTTTTGCCTACAAGAAATAAGTTTGGTTTTTATTCTATGTCTCATCTCTTGTAGACCAAAGAAATAGGTGTTTATTCCTCTAGAGCTGCAGTTCTCAACCTGCGGGGCGTCACCCCTTTGGGGTCGAATGACCCTTTCACGGGGGTCTCATATCAGATATTTACTTTAGGATTCATAACAGTGGCAAAACTAGTCAAAAGATTGCAACCTATTAATTTTATGGTTGGGGGTCACCACAACATGAGGAACTAAGGTAGAAACGCTAGAACCACTGCTCTAGAAAAATCCAGACTTCAGGACTCTGAATTCTTGGACATTATTTTCTGCATGCTGATGGTTGTGGAAATGTTTTCCCTGAAAAAAAGTTACTTTGAGCTAGGTGGTCGTGGTGGCGCATGCCTTTAATCCCAGCACTCAGGAGGCAGAGTGAGTTTACAGCCAGCCTGGTCTACAGAGTAAGTTCCATGACAGCCAGGGCTACATAGTGAAACCCTGTCATGAAAAACCAAAAACCAAAAACTAAAAAGCATTTAATATACCTAGACTACCAAACACAATACTAAGAAAATATAAAGCCTAAATGAACAATGCAGAGCATCAGCTGTCTGCCCTCGTGAGTACCTGGGAATGAATAGGAAAATGGAATTCTCTCCCCAACATCATGAGAGAGTATCCTGTTAGGTACTCCTTACTTGGGAAGAAGTTGAAACTCAACATTCAAAGTAAATTTTCTACTGGACAAACATTTTTCAATTTCATCATGAAGCTGAAAATTGTTCAAGATAGAAAATTTGATAACCAGAAAACAACTCACGGGTCAAATACTTCCCAGTCTTCCTCATAGGTGGCCTCTGCATGGGCTGACGAGTAACCACTCTCTGGAGTTACTGGTGCTATTTAGGAAGACAAAGAGGAAAGATTACTTTCACTTCTCTGAAGCTTCCCACAAAGTACACATTTTTACTGTTTCTATACAAGAGCTTCTTGAGGTTCTGTGTATTTTAGGTTAAAGATAATTCATAAATATCACTTAAAAACAATTCAGTAACACATTCAACTCCACACCCAAAGGAAATTAATTACTGCTATCGATGACATGGCAAACTACAACATGGGTAGAATTTAAATGTCTATCAGCTAAGAGGAGATCTATTATTAGAAAGTAATACTCAGCAACAACAACAACAACAAAAAGAGCAAAAAATCTTGTGCTAATTAGTATTTTGTCAATTCAACAAAAGCTAGAGTCCCTTTAGAAGGTAAAACCTCAATTAAGAAAAGGCCTCTGGGGCTATAGTTATGTCTCAGTCAGTGGTTAAGAGCAGTGGCTGCTCTTCCAGGGGACCCAGGTTCAATTCCCAGCACCCACATTGGCAACGAACACTGTAACTCCAGTTCCAGGGAATCTGACACCCCCACATAGACATACAAGCAGATAAAACACCAATGTACATAAAACTAAGAAGAGAGAGAGAAGAAAGAAAGAAAGAAAGAAAGAAAGAAAGAAAGAAAGAAAGAAAGAAAGAAAGAAAAAAGGAAAGAAAGAAAAAGAAAGAATCAAAAGAAAGAAAACCTACATCAGATTGGCCTGCAGGCAAGTCTGTGAATATTTTCTTGATTGACAATTGGTGTAGGAATGTCCAGCCCACCCCTAAGAAGGTTTATATAAAAAACAAATTGAATGAGCCATGAGGAGCAAGCCAATAAGCAAAGTTCCTCTATAATCTCTGCTTCAGGTCCTGTTACGAGTTCCCAATAAGCTATGAAATAAAATAAACCCTTTCTTAAATTGCTTTGTTTGTTTGCTTTGTTTTTCAAGATAGGGTTCTCTGTGTTGCTTTGGCTGTCCTGGAACTCACTCTATAGACCAGGCTGGCCTCCAACTCACAGAGATCTGTCTGCCTCTGCCTCCTGAGTACTGAGATTAAAGGTGTATGCCACCACCGCCTGGCCTGTTTTTGTTCATGACATTTATCACAGCAATAAAAAGCAAACCAGAACAATTCTTTTCCAATTGGACAGTATATACATGCAGTAGTACTAAGACAGCAAGCCATGTACATACAGGTGTTCAATCAATACCTGCTGACAACAAGCCAAATATAGTTGTAAAATCTAAAACCCACTAACATTCTAAGTAATCCACTAATCCAGACATTCAGAACAGAGATACAGCTTGAGCACTGTGTAAAGTAACCTGAGTCAGTTGCAAAGAGGAGCACATGAGTTCACCATGTGGCAGTTAGGAGAGGAGAGGATGATCAACCGGCACTAAGTATCTCAGTTTCAAAAAGAAGTTCTCATGCACTATTGTACATGAGATATTTAAAATGTATTAAACATTTTAAAAAGCTAGGGGGAAAAACACTGTTTATCATGAAGAAAAGTTATGTATGAAGAGATAAACAGATTTAGCCTAACTTAAATACTATAAATTATAGATGTAAACTAAAACATCACATAGCAGATAGCTCCCCTTCCCATGTGTTTGTATTGTCCTATTTTGTTTTGTGACATTGTCTCGCTATGTAGACTAGATTAGCTTTGAATTCACTATGTAGCCCAGGCTAGCCTCAAATTACCAATTCTCCTGTTTTGGCTTCCTAAGTGCTGTGACCACAAGAATGTTCCACCACCCCTAGCTTTTATTTCTCACTCTCTTTCTTTTTTAGATCTATTTATCTATATAACTGTCTTGTCTACATGTATGTCTGTGCACCATGGGGCCTTGAGAGGTCAGAAGAGGGTGTTGGTTATCCTAGAACTGGAGATACAAATGGTTGTGAGCCTGAACCTAGTGTCCTCAACAAGGGAAACAAGTGTTCCTGACCAACAACTACTAAGTCACCTCTTCCACCCCCATAGCTCTTACTGTTTAAGACAAGGCCTCACTATGTAACTCAAGCTGGCCTCAAACTCATGAGATCCTTCAAGTATTGGCAATATGTTTAATTTTTCTGTTGTGACCAAAATCATAAAGGCAGTGAGAAAAAAAGAATAAGACAACAAAACAGGAAGAAAAAAAAAAAACCCTTGAAGAAAAGAAACCCTAAAGAAAGAATATATGTCCAGAAATTTCAAAGTTACCTATGATTGTAAAAATTTAAGAGCCAGCTAGTGATGATGACGCACACTTTTAATCCCAGCACTTGGGAGGCGGAGACAGGCAGATCTCCTTGAGTTTGAGGCCAACCTGGTCTACAAAACAAGTTCTAGGATGTACTCCAATGCTACAAAGAAACCGTCTCAAAAAAAACCACCCCAAAATAACAAACAAAACAAAAGTTAAGAAAAAGTTGGGGGCTGAGGAGACGGCGCAGCAGTAAACAGCACCATGTGCATTTAAAAAAGACCTGGAGTCAGTCCCCAGCTCCCATGTGATGTCTTATAATTTACAATTCACTATAACTCCACTTCTGGGGACTTGATGCTTGCCCACTGCTGGCCTCTACAGGAACCAGTAATACATAGTACACAGACATACATGCAGGCAAAAACACCCATACACAAAACCAAAAGAATTAAAAACAAAAATAAACAAATAAAAATGGTTTAAGGAGGCCCGGCAATGGGGGTGCACACCTTTAACCCCAGCACTCAGAGGCAGAGGCAGGTGGGTCTCTGTGAGTTTGAGGCCAGCCTGGTCTACATAGTGAGTTTCAGGACAGGCTCCAAAGCTACAGAGAACCTTGTCTCGAGAAACCAGAAGAAAAAAAAAATCCAGAAGCAATTTTATTTTGTATTCCATGGTTCATTCTATTGGAGCCAAGGACATGTCAAGTAACAGCATCAGAAACAACTTTCTAAAATGGCTAGAGAGGGCAGTGAAGCTCATAAGGTAAACAAGTAATATCTGAGATAAAAAAAAGAGAATTCAATATAATTATTAAATTCCAGCACTGTGGGTGTGTGCCACCAAGCCCAGCTATTTATCTACTTTTAGTTCCTTAGTTTTGAGATGAGGAGTGTAACGGCTTGATTAACTGTTTGAAATTGTCTGAAGCTTAAATAAGTAGTCCAAAGTGATAAAGCCAAGGAAATGATAGAGCAAGCCTCCAGTATTCCTGACATCTTTGGCTATATTCTCAAAGTTAAAACAAGCAGCACTTTATCATTCCTATTCACCTTTTCATTACTATTGATTTTATTTATTGCCTGTTTTTCCCCACTTTGTTCTTCAAAACAGGGTTTCACCTTGTAGCCCTGGCTGGCCTTGCACTCACAGAGATCCACCTGCCTCTGCCTCCCATGTGTGGCATGACTGCCTAGCCTATTTATTCTAATTTTGAAATAAGGTCTCTCTGTAGCCCTGGTTGTCCTGGAACTCACTAAGCAGATCAGGCTGGCCTTGATCTCAAAACAGAGACCCACCTACCTCTGCCTCCTTTAAAAGATAAATAAAAGTCATTTCTGTCTATCTTTTCATAGCATTCCAGAATAACAGTGATGTGCATTTGCTACTACGCTATCATAATTTTTCTCTATATTTGGTTCTTTAATTCAACTGTAAAAAGTTCAGAGGCAGCCGGCCAGTGGAGGAAAACACCTTTAATCCAGCACTTTGGAGGCAGAAGCAAGTATGTCTCTGAGTTTAAGGCCAGCCTGATCTATTCAGGATAGCCAGAGCTACATAATGAGACTCAAAAATAAACAAATAAAAAATGGCAGAACATAATTTCATCTTGTACTTTTTAAAAAAAAATTACTTATTATGTATACAGTATTCTGCTTGCATGTATCCCTGCAGACCAGAAGAGGGCACCAAATCTCACTGCAGATAGTTGTGAGCCACCATGTGGTTGCTGGGAATTGAACTCAGGACCTTTGGAAGAGCAGGCAAAGCTCTTAACCACTGAGCCATCTCTCCAGCCCCTCATCTTGTATTTTTTATAAACATGTATCACAGTAAGTAATAAATTCAGATATCACGTGTTCCACATTTCAATGGCAACTAGCACAGGAATGTAACAATGATAGAACTTTGTAAAGATCTAAGATTAAGCTGCAAGGTCTGGCATAGGGGAAGATATATTCTGGGCAAGGTAGCCTCCATTTATGAATCAAACAAATCTAAAGGTATGAGATTGCCTTTCTCTACACTGGGACTTTAGGCTTAAGGACCTAAGGCTATTATGTACAATGACAGAATTTGGGGACAAAATTTGTTCAGCCTTTTTTTTTTTTTTTGGTTTTTCGAGACAGGGTTTCTCTGTGGCTTTGGAGCCTGTCCTGGAACTAGCTCTTGTAGACCAGGCTGGTCTCGAACTCACAGAGATCCGCCTGCCTCTGCCTCCCGAGTGCTGGGATTAAAGGCGTGCGCCACCATCGCCCGGCTTTGTTCAGCCTTTTTAACTTCAAGGAATAAAAACTTAACCACTCAATCTAGTCATTTAAGAAAAAATATTAAGCCGGGCGGTGGTGGCGCACGCCTTTAATCCCAGCACTTGGGAGGCAGAGGCAGGCGGATCTTTGTGAGTTCGAGACCAGCCTGGTCTACAAGAGCTAGCTCCAGGACAGGCTCCAAAACCACAGAGAAACCTTGTCTCGAAAAAACCAAAAAAAAAAAAAAAAAAAGGAAGAAAAAATATTAAATTCTGTGTTTTTGTAACTATTCATAAGATGTGTTAAAGGGGGTATTTTATTCACCGGTAAGAGGTGGGATATCGCGGGTAACTGTTTCTTCTGCTTCTTCTAAACCATTATTTATCGATGGCCTCACTTGAACTGCTTGACTTGAGTAAGCTGCTCCATTAGCTGACGTTGTGCTGGTAGTGATTTCATCCACCTGTTCCATATCAAGTTGCTTTACTATCTCCTCAGCTTCCACAGCCTGTCCCGGGGAATCCGAGCCTGACGTTCCTGAAATTGTCCATAAGTAAACTCTAAATCACACAAATATTAGAAAAGCTAAATACAATCAACACTACAATTTATTTAAATGATGACCCATAAAAAAATCAAAACCGAGGGTACCACTGTTTGAAATATCTATAAAAATCCCAATAAACAATGGGGAATAAAGATTACTACAGGCACCTGTCCTTGTTTTTTAGTACCAGGTACTGAACCTAGGAGTTCATCACACACTAGCCAAGCCAAGCCCTCTGCCACTGAGCTATAGCCCTATACTTCTTTCACTCTCTGAGGTAAGGTATCATTGAGTACTGCAGTAAGGGTTTGAACATTCAATCCTCCTGCCTCGGCCTCCACAGCAGTTTTGGATTATAGGTCTGTGTCACCAGGAATGGCTACACTAATATTTATGAACTAAGTTTTCCTTAACTTCTCAAATAGTTCAGAAACACCTCATAAGTCAAACAACAACCACAATTTAGAACTTTCCATTAAAGTACTGCGTGTGAGGCATTTGATAAACATTCATCACCCCCAAACAGCTCTCCATCTTTCCAGTTCAAATACACTAAACATAGCCACAGAGGACACATAAATTTTCAAGTTATCCAAGAAGGGGCTAAATGTTGCCCTAACCATGATTAATCTTTTTATTAAAAGACTCAAGATTAATTTTTTTTTTTTAAATTTTTCGTGACAGGGTTTCTCTGTAGCTTTGGATCCTGTCCTGGAACTAGCTTTTATAGATCAGGTGGCCTCGAACTCACAGAGATCCGCCTGCCTCTGTCTCCCAAGTGCTGGGACAAAAGGCCTGTGCCACCACCGCCCAGCTAAAAAATGATTTTTACTTACCATTTTTATTTGCTGGTGAAAAAAAGTTGAAGACAGGAGAAAATATGGTCCCCAGCAATGTAGTCCTTGGTGGGCTACCTGCAGAAGGGTTATCTTCTAATTTCCCATTTTGTTTTATATGTTGATTTGTCATTTCATAACTACCAGCTTCTAAGAAAGAAACAGAGAAGAAAGTAATGTCTTAGAAACACTGCATTTCAGGTTATGTGCTGTAAATAATTTTTAATGTATTTACATTAAAATGTATTTCATGTAGACTAACATTAATGTTCACAAGTGCTTATTAAAGAACTCCTGAGGCAAATTCCTTAAAAATCAAACTCATTTATTTACAATGCTCTATAACTGTTAACACACTTGTTTAGGTGGAAGCTCCACTTTGTCCCCACCCCTCTCTTTCCAGACCCCACCTTCAGAAAGGCCATCAAGCAGTGGTTCCTCTCTGAGATGCTCGAGACCAAGCTTACAGGGTATTTAAGAGGGGAAGGAGTGTGAGTGTGTGTGAGAGTGTGTGTCTCGGACCTGCCATGTGATTTCTGCTTTCGTCCCCAAGAATCACCCAGGGGTGCTTTGCTTATTAAACCTGGACTTTTAACTTGGCCTGATCTGATTTATTGCATCAGGAGAGAAACCCAATATCGGGGTACGGAAACCTTTCATCACTGAGTTTTTTCAAAGGTGATTTGCATCTAAAGTGAAATAAACTGAAAGGTTTCCGATCAGCAGAAAATGAAGAAAATCCTTGTAAGCAAGCAAACAAGTTACCAATTCTAACACTCAGACACAGATTCCTGCTGTTTATATTTTGGGACATTAGCTATTTCAGAAAACTTTTTTTGACATCTACTTCTAGTAAATGACTGCTAAATGAATATAGTTAGATCCACAAACAAGTGTTTTATATAATTTCAACTAAATTGTCATAATGTTAATGCGTATCCCTTTTCTTGGTGTTGGAAACTGAACAATCTATCCAAGCACACTACTACTGTGGTAATTCCTCCTAGCTCCAATTCATGAATATTGTATAGTAAGTAATATAAATTTGGTATTCTGCCTGTACTCATTTTAATTCAAAGAAAAAATTGTAGAAAAATAATTTTTAATTTTACTTGATGCTTTAAAACTAATTCTCAGTAGTACAATAGACTATAAAAACAAAGCAAGGGGCTGGAGAGATGACTCAGCAGTTAGGAGAACTGACTGTCCCACAGGTCTTGAGTTCAATTCCCAGCAACCACATGGTGGTGGCCCACAACCATCTATAGTGGGATCTGATGCCCTCTTATGGCATAAAGGTATACATGCAGAAAGAGCACTCACACATATAAATAAATCTTTTCTTTCTCTTTTTTTAAAAAGGCAAAAACTGTACTAAATGTTTTATTGTTGCTTTTTGAGTTACTATTTTGATTTGTTGCCTAGCCTGGCCTTGATGTCTCAATCCTCTTGTCTTTTGAGTTCTATGATTATAGGCAAGGGCCACTATGCCTAGCTTCAAAGCAGGTTTTCAAAACAAAGGGTCATGGCAGGTGTGGAGGGACTTTTGCTTACAGCTAAAGGAAAGATAGCAACAAAACATCAACAAACCTCCATTGACTGGACTTTTCCGTCTTACTCGAGACAACTGCTTGTTAGGCTTTTCTCCAGCTCTTGGTGTTGATGAAATCAAATTATTATCTATATCACGTTCAATTCTACTCCGTTTCAAAGGATTTTCTCTCTCTTCCTTAAGATACAACAGAAAAAATTCACTGAGCATAATTATTCTGCCTTTCAATTTAAATGAAATATATAAGACACAATATATTTTTCTCATGCTTTTCATATCATGAAGAAACAAAATGCAATTAACAATGAAGATAGACCAGCAATGTTAAAGTGTTAATGTAGCCGGGCAGTGGTGGCGCACGCCTTTAATCCCAGCACTAGGGAGGCAGAGGCAGGCAGATCTCTGTGAGTCGAGACCAGCCTGGTCTACAAGAGCTAGTTCCAGGACAGGTTCCAAAGCCACAGAGAAATCCTGTCTCGAAAAACCTAAATAAATAAATAAATAAATAAATAAATAAATAAATAAATAAATAAATAAATAAAGTGTTAATGTAGTTATACTTCACAATTATAAGCACAGCATCCCCAGAATAAGTTTTCTAAGGCTTCTAAATTTTCTATGCTCCTGAAACACTGAATTTTACAATATGCTCTGGATTACTGACCAGCTTTATTATTTATCTCATTAATCTAAGACTCTTCACAGAACACACAGTAACAGTAATTCAGACCTGGTAAACAGACCTATAAACACCATTACTTGAGAGGCTACGGCAGGACAGCCAATTCGAGGTCAGCCCAAGATATTTGGTAAGACCTCAACTTAAGAAAAACCACAGCTGGGCAATAGTAGTGCAAACTTTTAATCCCAGCACTAGGGAGGTGGAGTGATATGGCTAGGTGGAAAGAGGTATATAAGGTATGAAGAGACAACAGCTCATTGCAGCCTGCAGTCGTTTTGAGGACAGGATTGCCCCTTTGCTTGTCTGAGCCTTGGCAGAGGTAAGAACTCTCTAGTGGCTGGCTGCTTTGCTTTTCTGATCTTCAGCTTGAACCCCAATCTGTTTCTGGGTTTTTATTATTCGTGCTACACAAATCTGTCTCAACAAGAAAAACAAAGGGTTGGGGCTGTTGCTCAGTGCTTATTGAGCATGAATAAGGCCCTGGCTTTGTTCTCCAGCAGCCAAAGCAGATGCTGTGACACGTGTTTGTATCTCAGCACATTGCCAGCAGTTTGGAGGTAGACGCAGGAGGATCAGGAGTTCGGGGTCATCCTCTGATACATAAAGCGGCATGAAACTTAGAGGAAGGAAAAAGAAGAAGAAAAGATTACCTACTTATTATTTATTATGGTCCTGGGCCAGTTAAGATGTCTTAATAGGCAAAGGTTCCTGCTGTCAACCTGAGTTGGAGCCTTATGACTCTCATGGTTGTGAGGTCCTGACCTTCGCACATGTGTTTTGGCATATACACACCCATACATATACGTGTACATAATAAATAAAAATAAAAGTATTTATTATGGTACTATCAGTTATTTCATTCTAAGGATTACAATATTACTATCCATGTCAGGTGTGGTGGTGCACATCTTTAATATCAGCACTCGGGACACAGATGGATCTCTTTGTGTTCAAGGCTAGCCTAATCTACACAGAGTTTTAGGATAGCTAAAGCTACAGGAAAACCCTGAATTGAAAAACCAACCAACCAACCAACCAACCAACCAATCTTACTATCCAAACCCTAATTTGAAACATTTCTTCAAGTTTCTTCTTAGTTTCTTTTAGTAGAGAATAGTAGAAATGCTGAATGCTAGGCATATATAATGTAGTAGACAGAGCAGAAAACATATAAATGCAACATGCATGGAGAAGTGCTTTTTGTTTTGGAAAGCATCGTGCATGATATATGCTTTTAATCCCAGCACTCAGGAGACAGAGGCAGGCAGATCTCTGGGAGTTTCTGGGCAGCCTGATTTATATAGAGTTCCAGGTAGTCCTGGACTTTTGGTGAAACTCTGATCCAAAACAAAAATGACCTAATAATGTTTTTCAGATCAAGGGACATGAATCATGAAATTAATTTATAGTTTTATGATCATCTTTAAAAGAAGTGACAGAACAAAGCCGGGCAGTGGTGGCGCATGCCTTTAATCCAGCACTCAGAAGGCAGAGGCAGACCGGGCGGTGGTGGAGCACGCCTTTAATCCCAGCACTCGGGAGGCAGAGGCAGGCGGATCTCTGTGAGTTCAAGGCCAGCCTGGTCTACAAGAGCTAGTTCCAGGACAGGCACCAAAGCTACAGAGAAACCCTGTCTCAAAAAAAAAAAAAAAAAAAAAAAAAAAGAAGGCAGAGGCAGGTGGATCTCTGTGAGTTTGAGGACAGCCTGGTCTACAAGAGCTAGTTCCAGGACTGCTAGGATTGGTACACAGAGAAACCCTGCCTCGAAAAACCAAGAGTTCCAGGACAGCCAGGGCTGTTACACAGAGAAACCCTGCTTCTGCTTGGGGAGTGGGGGAACAGAGGGAGTCTTCAAAAAAAAAAAAAAAAAATTAAGTTAAAAAGAATTTGTTAGCTATAACCATATTTATCACTGTGAATAAGCCAAGAAACTGATTGTTATCTTTCAAAAATACTTGCCCCAAGAAACACAGAATAAAGTCATTAACAGCCATAACAAAATCTACATTATAAATAATAAGTTTCTGAGACTGATTTTCCACTTTGTATCATCTAGTCTGAAAACGATTCTGAGACCAAGCACTTGGCATCGACCCCAATTTCCCTGACACTTAGAAGAGTAACTGACTTCCTTAAGTCGCTTATGAGAAACCCATAATATCAATGTAGAACACATCTAAGTCATTTTTTTCTTTTAATAATTTTGTTTCTGCTGCAGTTTTTAATAATTTTGTTCTTGCTATATCCACTGTTCATCTTCACTATGCTAAATCTGTTTTCTTTAATAATTCAAAAGAATGAAGAAAATCCTCTTTTGCTTTCCACAATACTATGCTGAAAAACAGAAGGCTAGTGGTACAGTGGCATAATTATAATCCTAACACTCAGGAAGTTAAAGCAAGAGGACTGCCAGAAAGTTTGAAGTTAGCCTGGGCTACATAGCAAATACCTCTCAAAAATACAAAGCAACCGGGGCTGGAGAGATGGCTCAGAGGTTAAGAGCATTGCCTGCTCTTCCAAAGGTCCTGAGTTAAATTCCCAGCACCCACGTGGTGGCTCACAACCATCTGTAATGGGGTCTGGTGCCTTCTTCTGGCCTGCAGGCATACACACAGACAGAACATTGCATACATAATAAATAAATATTTAAAAAAAAAATACAAAGCAACCATGACAGAAAGCTATCATTAGTTCTGTGGAATGTTTGCTTTGAACTTTCATTCATTTCACATGCAATATAAAACCAAAATGTGTATAACCCTTAAAATGAGCTCTATCAATATCAACTTCTATATGCTTAGAGAAAATAACCTAGGCCGGGCGGTGGTGGCGCACGCCTTTAATCCCAGCACTTGGGAGGCAGAGGCAGGAGGATCTCTGTGAGTTCGAGACCAGCCTGGTCTACAAGAGCTAGTTCCAGTACAGGCTCCAAAACCACAGAGAAACCCTGTCTCGAAAAACCAAAAAAAAAAAAAAAAAAAAAAAAAAAATAACCTAAGCATGATTTTTTTTTTATGTAGGTGTGAGATTAAAGTATTACCTTGGGTGTGCTTCCTTTAATGAATTTTTTAATTGAGGACAATAAGCCAGTTTCATTCTTTGATGGTTTTTCTCCTCCCGAAGGTAAGCTATCATCAACCTCTGAGTATTTCCTTTTTGCTCTGGCAGTGCGCTGTGTTTGGATTGGACTGGATTGCTGAGAAGCCTTCCGTGTTCTCAGCTTCATCTTTTATGGGTGCCACATGTAAACCTGTAGGAAAAAAAAAATAACACAAATTACCCAATATGCCCAGTTAACTTACACAATAAAAATCTACTTCTTTAAAAGAGCCCAGGTTTGTAAGAGGAAGTGAAAGGCACTGTATTTTATATGTAATCTACCAAGTAAACTCAACAACATGTTGATATTGCATCCTATAAAAGAAAGTAGAGTAATACCAAAGGGAGTACACAATCTTTCTAACACTGTGCTTACCCTTACCTATGCCAAAATTATGTTAAGCCATCATTTACTCTACAAATATTTATTAAGCAGTTAAACACACTTGAGATCCCAAGCTAGGTAAGCACTGAGACAACAGTAAACAATGTAGGGAAGGGTTTTGTCCTTTTGACCTTAAGATATATTAGGGGTAAAACCTGTCACTTGAAGAATGAATTTCATAAATATAATTCAAAAACCAATAGCAATGTAAGAGTTGAAAGAGAGGCTGGATCACTTTGATAAGAGTTCAGTCTTATCACACATAATAAAACTAGATTTATGGGCTGATGAGTGAATTAATGCTACAACATGAGAGGTCCCAGGTTCTTCTTACAGCTACACATAAACAAATATACACAATTAAAAAGAAATTTTGGAGAGATGGCTCAGCAGTAAGAGCACTTGTTGCTCTTCCAGAGAACCCAGGTTTGATTTTCTCACCTACAATGGAGGCTCACAACAATCTGGTCCAGTTCCAGGGGATCTGACACCCTCTTTAGGACTCTCCAAGTACCAGCACCTTCATGGTGCTCAGATACACATGTAGGTAGGTAAAACACAAATTCAAAAAAAATTTTTAGAAAGAAAAAAAAAGGAACAATGTTGTTAAATGAACATACTTGTAAGACAACCCATAAAATAAATACACAAAAAAAATACCAAATCTGGTGTTGGGGAGACTTGGGAGATGGCTTGGAGATAAAAAAACCCTTGCCTCTTCAAAGCCTGCTTAAAACATCTTTAATCTCAGTACTCAGTAGGAAGAGGCAGGCAGTTCTGTAAAAGCAGGAGGCTAGCCTGGGCTACATGAGAGCCTGTCTCAAAAAAGAATAAATCAGACATCAAAATTAAAAATTTTAATTGTGTACCAAGGACCCTAATATACAAAGTCAAAATGTAACCCAAGAGCCAGTGAGCTGGATCAATGGGTAAACACAGTTTGAATTTAATCCTCAGGACCCACATGGTGGGATATTAGAGGCCCATAAACTGTCCTCCGACCTTGCATATCATGGCATGCATATGAATTGTGTATATATATGAAGAAAATATGTACAAATCATTCATCTTAAGGAATTGGTATCTAGACTACATAAAGGAACCCCATCAGAGACTAGAAATTGACTAGATTAAAAAAGAAACACTGGCAACAGACAAGGTAACCAAGAACTGAGGCCAGCCTAGAGAGTCACCCAGCTTTAAGGATCTTAAGAGGAAAATGTAATCCAGGGCCAAGTAAAGCACTGTTTTCTTTCTTTACTTTCAATCTGGCCAGACTGATCTTTTCCTTGAACTAAATCAGAAGACAATATGAAGGGGGGGGGGGGCAGACTTATTAAAACTGTAATCCAAGAAAGGATTATAACCAATTCTGTAACAGAATTCTGCCTCAGTTACAGAAAGCTGGTAATTAAGTTGCTGCAGCCTGACACCAACAACAGTTGAAAATTTGGGTGAATCACAAAAGAGATTTTTCTTGTAACCATAGTACTAAGGACTTGCAGTAACTAAGAAATCTCAATCCAAGAAAATGCCAGGTGGTGGTATACACAGCTGATCCCAGCACTTGGGGAGGCAGAGGCAAGCTGACCTTCATGAGTTCAAGGACAGTCAGTCTGTCTACAGAGCAAGTTCCAGGACAGTCAGGGCTGTTAGAGAAACCCTGTCACGAAAAAAACCAACATGTGTGTGTGTGTGTGTGTGATTTTTAAACTTTTCTTTAGATTTACTGGAGTTATGGATGGTTGTGAGCCACCACATGGGTGCTGGGAATCATACCCAGGACCTTTGCAAGAGCAACAAATGCTCTTGACCACTGAGCTATATCTCTGTCCTTAAAACTGTTAGCAGACAGAATGCATGTGGGCTAGCATGAGCACACAGTATATAACTGTGGTGCTGGAGCAACCTCTAGTGTAGGAAATAAAGAGTTCAAACCAGATTCTCTCTCCTAAGGTACAAAACTGTGAAGGCTCTGGAGCCACAAGTCCAGCTGACCCCAAAGACACAAGAGAAGCTATCATTAAGGGTAAGAAAAAGATGGAAGATGTTCACAACCGCCACTAGGATAGCATGCACCAGGTAAAATGAAGGCAAAGAATTAAACAAAAGCCCAGAGCTGACCAGGAAAACTGAGACGCTTTCCCATATTTCAGCTAGGATTCTGAGTAACGTAATAAGGGAACTTAATTAAGCCAATGATGCACAAAGGAACCCTCTGCAACAAAACTGAAACTCAACTCTTGACTAGGCTAACACAAATGCCTTCAATTACAAGTTCATAAATCCAATTTTCCAAATATACTCTACCAGCAGTTACTTTCTATTCGTAATATTCAGTATTCAGTAAAATATTCCAAAAGCTAGAAAGGTGGCAAGTTGAGTAGAAGCACTTGCTACACAAGCCTAGCAACCTGAGTTCAAACCCCAGAGCGCACATAAAGGTGAAAGGAGAGTTGCCCTCTGGCGTCTACATGCCCTGTGGCATGCTCCCCTAACACACACACTCTCACACACACACATACCAGCAACAAATGCAACAAACTATCCACAAACAAACAAACCGGAAAAACTAAGGCTAGGGATGGAGTTTCAGTTCAGGGGCAGAACACTGACTTAGCACGCATAAGGTCCTAGGTTGTCTCTAGAATTACAAAATAGAGGGGAGGGAGAGTAAATACAACCAGAAGTTGACTTTTTAAGAACAGACCAGTAAATTGATAAACTTATAGCAAGAATAAAAAAAGAGGATACCAATATTGGGAATGAAAACTTGAAAATAACAGACTGTAGACTCAGAAAGAATTATGGAGCATTCCAAACTTTTTTTTTTTTTTTTCGAGACAGGGTTTCTCTGTAGCTTTGGTGCCTGTCCTGGAACTAGCTCTTGTAGACCAGGCTGGCCTCGAACTCCCAGAGATCCGCCTGCCTCTGCCTCCGAGTGCTGGGATTAAAGGCGTGCGCCACCACCGCCCGGCTTCCAAACATCTTTATATTCACCAATTCAGGTAGAATGGACAAATTCCTCAAAATATGAGTCACAAGCAGGGAAATGGTCATGTTTAGTTTTAATAAATCTAGTACTAATGAACGAAAATGATAAAAATGAGAATAGTTAAGCCCAAGAACTTGAGACATAAAAATCACTTTTGGGAGGGGGGCGGTTTAAGACAGGGTTTCTCTGTGTAGCTTTAGAGCTTGTCCTGGAACTCAATCTGTAGACCAGGCTGGGCTCAACTCACAGAGATCTGTCTGCCTCTGCCTCCTGGGTTAAAGGTTGTGAATAAAGGCGTGCACCACCACCGTCCAGCAGCACTCTTTTTTTTTTTTTTTTTTTAACATTCCAACCAGATCTCACTCAGGATTTTTTTTTTTAATTTATTTAACTTTTATTTTACATTCCAGGTGTCAGAGCTCCTGGAACTGGAGTTACAGACAGTTTTGAGTACCATGTGAGTGCTGGGAATTGAATCCAAGTCCTCAAGAAGAACAGCCAGGATTATGACAACTAAAAACTGAGCAGTAAGTTTGCTCTGTAGTTACTTGATGCCCAGGTAAGCAGATTACAGAGGAGGGGTGTTGGTGCTGGAGAAAGTCTTCCAAAGATTCACCATAAACAACATTAATTCTGCAAGTTTTCTAAACTACCATCTAAAATTCCAGACTCACACCTACCTACCATGTTTGGAACTTCAAATTCAACTTACACAAAACTGAATTCATTCTTCTTATCCCATTCCATCCCCAAATATCTCCCTCCTGTTGTATATTTTTCTCCTATAGTCACCCATATAGCCTACCAATCAAGAAATCCAAACTCCACCACCCAGCTAGTTGTGACACCCTGCCCTTACCCCTACAGTCAATCACCAAATTCTGATTTTTAATCTCTAAAATTAATTTTCCAGTCTTTCCCTTTAAAAAAATCTACCCTCTGAACTACAGAAATGTGCCTATTCCTCTTACCTAGTTTCTCATCAACTGCTTTCCAATATAAACTAAATTCACTGGTAAATATGTACTGCAGTGTGTGTGTGGTGCAAATACAAAGGTGTTCAGTGTGTTGATGTTCTTGTGTGGGAGACAGAAGAGGATATCAGATGCCTTCCTCAGTCTTTCTTATAGAACTTGGAGCGCACAATCAGCATCAGAAATCCACCTGTCTTATTTCCCCAAAGAAGGTTTCCAGTCAGTCTTTCTTCGTTGTTTTTTGCTGTTATTCTCTGTTCTGCAGTAATTATAGCTGCTGACACTCTGGGCTCTCTACCCACATTTCTGTCCTCTTTACCACAAATATTATTTCAACTAATTATCTCGTTATCCTCACTGTTTAAAACTCAGCCCAAGTATCATAGAACCAATAAAAGAACCACCCCCACACCCATAAACTTCTGTAAAGCCTGAGGTCATCTCTCCTACCAAATTACCCTAAAATAATCTCCTTCAATAGATTCAATTGCACTTGACAAAAGTGAGTCCCAATGGCCAGGAGAGGAGATGTATGAACCCTTGGCTAAGCATGCAGAGGCACTGCAATGAATTAAAAAACTCTTTAAGGCAATGATCTCTAACAACCTGGCACACACAACCTGTCTCCCCTGAACTCAACCACAATTTTCTTCCCATGTCTTCCAAAAAAAAATCACATGAGAGAAAACTGCTCAAACAATCAGAAGTACATTAAGAATGCTTGCTTACAAAATTGGGGCCAATTAATAAATAAGTTCTTCTTCATCACAAAATTCCTGCTACCTACCAAAGCTGTAATTCTTTTTGCATTTTCTTGCCATCCTGTGTATGACTGAGAGGAGATTGGGCTCCGACATGACACTGCACACTTGCAGGCATCAGAAGACAACTTCCAGGTGTGCATTCTCTCCTTCCGCCATGTGGGTTCAGGGCTCAAGCCCAGCAGGTCAGACTTGGCAACTCTCTGAACCATCTCACTGACCCAAGCAATTTTTTAAGGTAGACAGTTAAAAATCCTCTTAGGGCTGGGCGGTGGTGGCGCACGCCTTTAATCCCAGCATTCGGGAGGCAGAGGCAGGCGGATCTCTGGGAGTTCGAGGCCAGCCTGGTCTATAAGAGCTAGTTCCAGGACAGGCTCCAAAGCCACAGAGAAACCCTGTCTCGAAAAAACCAAAAACAAAACAAAAAAAAAAAACAAACAAACAAACAAAAATTCCCAGCAACCACATGGTGGCTCACAACCATCTGTAATGAGGTCTGGTGCTCTCTTCTGGCCCGCAGGCATACACACAGACAGAACATTGTATACATAAAAACAAAACAAAACAAAAAAACCCCACCAAGTCTGACAATATGAGTTCAATCTCCAGAATCCACATGGTGCATCATTGGACTTTACTAAATATAAATTTTACCTTTTTGTAAAAGGCTGAGCTAGGCAAGGTGATCATACCTATAATCTTGGCGTTGAGAGGACAATCACTCCAAGTTTAAGGCCAACCTGGGCTACAGAGTGAGATCCTATCTCAAAACATATATGGATACATACATAATAAATCAAAATGAAAGACAAGTCATCGCTCCAGCCTGTCCAAATAGCACTTTAGTTAAACATTTATTACACATTTAAAAGTCTGCAAAAGCTCAGTAGGTAAAGGGGCTTCCCACCAAGCCTGACAGACATGTGTTTGAGTCCCAGAATCTACATGGTGAAAGTCAAGACCTGACTCCTACAAACTGTGCTCTCACTGACACACGTATACCAAGTGCAAGTGTTACACACGCACAAACTCATACACATGCAGATACACATGAGAGTAAATGAATGTAAAACTTTTTTAATTAAAAAAACAACAACTCAGTTTTAAAACAATGAACTTAAACTTTGGAAGAATTAAGGATTCTTTTCTCCGATAAATCTAAAATTCTACAATTCTTATTCTATCTAAAAAAATCATTATGAGTGCTCCTCATCATGATACCCATGAAAGAAGCAGTTGAAAGTAGTCTAGTAGTCCATTCTCATGGACCTAAACTGAAATCAGTGTGTTCCACTGTTAGGTCTGCCCATTTTCTCTCCCTGACTAATCTAAGTCACTAAAGTAATTCAGAAAGAGGCTGTTCTACCACCTTATAAAAATTAAGGGCTGGGCAGTGGTGGAACATGCCTTTAATCCCAACATTCGGGAAGCAGAGACAGGAGGATATCTGTGAGTTCAAGGCTAGTGTGGTCTACAGAGCAAGTTCCAGGACAGGTTCCAAAACTACAAAGAAATCCTGTCTCAAGGGGGGGTACGACAAAAAGTCTACATACACAGAGTTAATAAAGTTTAAACCTAATTAAAGTATTCAAGTGCCACTTTTCTTTATTTAAAAAGAAATGAGGCAGGGAAGTGGTGGTACAGACCTTTAATCCCACCACTTAGGAAGCTGAGGCAGGCAATCTGTGAGTTTGAGGCCAGCCCAATCTACAAAAGCCAAATTTCAGGACAGTCAGGACTGTTAAACAGAGAAACTGTCTTGAAAAGCCAAAACCAAACCAAAAGGAAATAAGAAAAAGTACCTGCCCTACAAATTATTGCAGCTATGAAAGCCTGAGTATTAGAAATCCAACTCAGTAATGTTCAATCTTTCAATCTACTATAGAAAGCTATGTCTATAGTAAAATATGGGATCCCAATATAGTTAACTATCCTACTTTGACTTTATGTCAAAATTTTATTTGTTGCTGGACATGGTGGTTTATGCCTAAAATCTAAGGACTTTTGAGGTAGAGGCAGGAAGAACAGAAGAGGTTCAAGGTCAGCCCCTGCTACTTAGACTATTCAAAGCCTGTCTGACCTGCCACAAAACAAAATAAAAACCATTTGTCTATAAAGTCTTACCTGAGGCCACACTTAAATCTCACCATTCCTCACTGCCAGGTTCACAAAAGTACCAAAGGATTCCTGGAGGCCTAAGAGTCTCACTGTGTACATTTTATTCTCATCATGCTTGTTTTACCTAGACAATACTCTTAAATTCCACATATCTCCTGGTCATAACTAGCGTATAAAAGTTTAACTTTCTTTGCTAGGCACTGGTGACACAGGAGATGAATCTCTGAGTTTGAGGCCAGCCTGGTCTATAGAATGAGTCCCAGAAGAGCCAGGACTACATAGATAAACCCTGCCTTTAAAAAAGAAAAGAAAATTTAACTTTTCTCAATCCCACTTGTAGTTTAACAAGCTATTCTACACTTAACAAGTAAAATACAATGACATTTTATCTAAAATTTTGAAAATTTGTAATTTGTTTTGAGACAAGGTCTTTTTTTTTTTTTTTTTTTGGTTTTTTTCGAGACAGGGTTTCTCTGTAGCTTTGGTGCCCGTCCCGGAACTAGCTCTTGTAGACCAGGCTGGCCTCGAACTCCCAGAGATCTGCCTGCCTCTGCCTCCCGAGTGCTGGGATTAAAGGCGTGCACCACCACCGCCCGGCTTGGCTATCCTGTATTAGGTCTGTAGACCAGGCTGGCCTCAAACACACAAAAACTACCTGCTTCTTCCCCTAAGTGCTGGTCTTAAAGGCATGTGCCACCGCACCCAGGAGAATTTGTAATTTTAAACAATGCACTTCAGAAAGAATTCCATAGAATGAGGATATATAAATGAACTCAAGCATGGACATTCTTAACAAAATCTCAACTACCCAGGGCTACCTATTTGTTCAATAACAATTCAGCACAGTGTAAATTAAAAAGGCATGTACTCAATGGCTACAATGACGTAAATCTTTATTCCAAGGACTTAGAAGGTAGAGGTAAGAGGTTCTATGTGAGTTTAAGGCCAGCCTAGTCTACATTGAAAGTTTCAGGCAAGCCAGAGCTATATAGTGTATAGTGGGACTTTTTCTTAAGGAAAAAAAAAAGCATGTACTCATACAAACATTAATGAATATGGATGTTAGGGCATAAGGATATCAGGGTGAGTAAGAAAAAAACGGGAGTTCATTCTAGCAAGTTTCATGCCTGTTAAACAGCCTAATTCTGGGATATGGTGGCATTAACCTGTAATCTCAGCACTCCTGGCTGAGGCAGAAGGATCTGGAGTTTGAGTAAGCTTGGGCTACACAGCCAGACCCTGACTCATTAAAAAAACAAACAAGTGAATAAATAAACAGCCTCATCATAAATGACCCCTGTAGCCAATCCAGTTAAAACGGCTTGTCAGTTTCAACCAACTAATAAAAATTACTTAAGAGCATACCCAGGGCTGGAGAGATGGCTCAGAGGGTAAGAGCACTGGCTGCTCTTCCAGAGATCCTGAGTTCAATTCCCAGCAACCACATGGTGGCTCACAACCATCTATGAGACTTGGTGCCTTCCATGCAGCAGTATATTGTATGCTTAATAAATAATTAAATCTTTTTTTTTAAAAAAAAAAAAAGAGCATACCCATATATGAGGTCCTCTTTACACGCTTGGCATTTGTGATTTAAACTATCTTTTTCCTTTATATATTTCCTAACAACTTGATAATTTACAAATACAATGAGATGCTGCCTTTTAAATTCCTGGCAAACCACTACATTCTTTAACTCATCAATCAAAAGTATAGTGTATTGTAACCAAGATAACTTAATTCTACTTTATCCAATCAGCAACTGATTCTGAAGCTACAAGTCTAATGTCCAGTACATTCTTTCCAAACAGGTCCAAGCCTTTTAGAGGCAGGGCCTCACATAGCCCCAACTGGCCTCCAATTTGCAACTATGAACTTGTGATTCTTCTGCTTCCATCTCCCTGACAAACCATTATAACCAGCTGATGTGGAATGGGGACCTGGGTACTAGAACCCAGTGCTTCCTGCATGCTAGGCGAGCACTCTACCAATTGAGCTACATACCCAGCCAGATTTTTTTATAATCATCACAAGAAGACGCCATCTGAACAAAATCTACAGTCTTGGAATAGGTTAGGTTAATTTGGAAAAGATAAAACTTTCCAACCACCAATTTCCTAATGGTGGGAGAAAAAAATAACACCACCAGCACAAACAAAATGGCCAAAAGGAACTAGCACTGTGTGGAACAGAAAACCCTAAAACATACCTATACATTGCTATACAGCTGTAACACACAGATGTTAAAGACTACACCACTTGGCAGCTTTCATATCCATTCAAATCATGTACAGGAAAGGATTAAGAATGTAGGGACTAGCTGGGCAGTGGTGGCGCACACCTTTAATTCCAGGATTCGGGAAACAGAGGCCAGCCAGGTCTACAAAGTGCGTTCTAGGCCAGGCAGGGCTGTTACACAGAGAAACCCTGTCTTGGGGGGGAAAAAGAAAAAAAAAAGAGGAAAAGCAAAAAACCCAATCCCTGACTTCAAACTTTACTACAGAGCTACAGTACTGAAAACAGCCTGGTATTGGCATAAAAACAGACAGGAGGACCAATGGAACCAAATAGAAGACCTGGATATCAATCCACACATCTTCGGAACACCTGATCTTTGATAAAGAAGCAAAATATAGCAAATAGAAAAAAGAAAGCATATTTAACAAGTGGTCCTGGCATAACTGGATATCAATATGTAGAAGAATGAAAATATCTATCACCATGCACCAAACTCAGTGCAAATGGATCAAAGACCTCAACATAAAGCCAGCCACACTGAACCTCATAGAAGAGAAAGTGGGAAGTACACTTGAACACATTGGCACAGGAGATCACTTCCTAAATATAACCCCAGCAGCACAGACACTGAGAGAAACAATTAATAAATGGAACCTCCTAAAACTGAAAAGCTTCTGTAAAGCAAAGGACACGGTCAACAAGACTTTTAAAACAACAGCCTACAGAATGGGAAAAGATCTTCACTAACCCCACATCAGACAGAGGTCTGATCTCCAAAATATACAAAGAACTCAAGAAATAGGACACCAAAAAAAATCACATAATCCAATAAAAAAAAAAAAATGGAGTACAGACCTAAACAGAGAACTCTTAACAGAGGAATCTAAAATGGCTGAAAGGCATTTAAGGAAATGTTCAACATCCTTAGTCATCAGAGAAATGCAAATCAAAACAACTCTGAGATTCCATCTTACACCTGTAAGAATGGCCAAGATCGCCGGGTGGTGGCGCACGCCTTTAATCCCAGCACTCGGGAGGCAGAGGCAGGCGGATCTCTGTGAGTTCGAGACCAGCCTGGTCTACAAGAGCTAGTTCCAGGACAGGCTCCAAAACCACAGAGAAACCCTGTCTCGAAAAACCAAAAAAAAAAAAAGAAAATGGCCAAGATCAAAAACACTGATGACAACTTATGCTGGAGAGGTTGTGGGGAAAAGGGAACACTTCTGTATTGCTGGTGGGAATGCAAGCTGGTACGTCTTTAGATGTCAGTGTGGTGGTGATTTCTCAGAAAATTAGGAAACAACCTTCCTCAAGACCCAGTAATACCACTTTTGGGTATATATCCAAAGGATACTCAATCTTGCCACAAGGACATGTGCTCAACTATGTTCATAGCAGCTTTGTTTGTCATAGCCAGAATCTGGAAACAACCTAAATGCCCCTCAACTGAAGAATAGATGAGGAAAATGTGGTACATTTACACAATGGAGTACTACACAGCAGAAAAAAATAACAGCTTGAATTTTGCAGGAAAATGGAGCTAGAAAACATTATTTTGAGTGAGGTTACCCAGACAAAGAAAGACAATTATCACATGTACTCACTCATAGGTGGTTTTTAAACATAAAGAAAGCCAGCCTACAAACCACAATCCCAGAGTACTTAGACAACAATGAGGACACTAAGAGAGACTTACATAGATCTAATCTACATGGGAAATAGAAAGTAGAAAAAGACAAGATCTCCTGAGTAAATTGGGAGCATGGGGACCTTGGAGGAGGAATGAAGGGGGGAGGAGAAAGGCAGGGAAGGGAGT
Source organism: Chionomys nivalis (assembly GCF_950005125.1). Taxonomy (NCBI): domain Eukaryota; kingdom Metazoa; phylum Chordata; class Mammalia; order Rodentia; family Cricetidae; genus Chionomys; species Chionomys nivalis. The sequence continues at coordinate 52,631,028 of NC_080094.1, forward strand.
AGAGAAAAATGTAGAGCCCAATAAGTATCAATAAAAAAATGTAAAGAAAAAGAAAAAAAATGAAAAACAGAAAGAAAGAAGACAAAGAATGCAGGGACTAATGGAATGTAGTAGTAACTAACTTGGCAAAATCCTGGAAACAGTCTACAATGCTGACTCTGCTACCTATAAATTAAATTTTACCAAAAGAAACTATCTCCCAAACAACTTAAAATACAAACCCTGCACTAGACACATAAGTTATCCGGATTCTTTCAAGTAATGTAATTGACCACATTTTAAAAATAAATTGAAAGGGCGGTGGTGGCGAACACCTTTAATCCCAGCACTCAGGAGGCAGAGGCAGGCGGATCTTAATGAGTTTGAGACCAACCTGGTCTACAAGAGCTAGTTCCAGGACAGGATCCAAAGCTACAGAGAAACCCTGTCTCGAAAAACCCAAAAAATAAATAAATAAATTGATAACCCCTAAGTCAACCGAACCTAAAAAGAAGTGAGCTCAGTTCACTCCTAACACTACTTCACCTAAGAGCTATATTTTACCTTGACTTTCTTTATGACTTGGGCTAAGTCTTCCAAATGAAAACTATAATGATGTTTGCACGTGCCTGCTTATTACTGAAATTTAATCCTGACATGAACATGAAGTACTCAAGGCTGGACTTATGGAGCAGAAAAACACTGAATGATAAACATTAACTGACATGTAACATAAGCCATGTTTTAACCTTCATTTTTATTCATTGGGGAAAACACCTATAATGCCCCAAATTCTACATGACCAAAATACTGAAAAAAAAAAAAAAAAAAAACAACCCAAACCAAAAACTGAGGACCTCTGTACCTTTAGAAAATGTGAGAAAAAAAAAAAAAGCTTCAAATTGCCATTTCGCTGCTTTTATAAAGATAACTGCTGGATCACATCACAAACAAAAATGTGTAACTTGGCATCTGATGAATCGAAGTAACAAGCAATCTACAATCTAAAAATTATGCAGATAAGCCTATCATTTCATGTCACTAATTTGTATACCGACGTAAAGGAGTAATCTTGGTTTTGCCTGACGAGCATTAGAAAGATAAATTCCTGCCTTAGAGTAACATTTACTCAGTCCATTCATCTCGGGAGTTTAGGGTAGTTTCCCAGCAGTATCTCCGAAGGTTTCCCTGCGGTACTCATCCACACATCCAGCTGCCACTAGGGCGAGAAGTAAATAAACAGCGTTTACTTATGCAATTATTTATAACAGAATCCTGGTCAAGAATGCAAAAGTAAAGTAAGACGGGCATACCCAAAGGAAACGGCACGTTTGTATAATCCAAATTCACCCTGAGCTGACCACTATGGAAACCAGAGGCCTCCCACACAGGCTCGTTTTTACTACCACTCTTGATTTTCAGAAGTAGTAATGTCAACTCAACGTTTTACTAGTACAGAAGACAGAAGTTCCTGTAACCTCTCGTTCCAGATTCTCAAAGGCTGTTTATAAGCTGAGCTAGAGCAACGCCCCCCAAAGCACCCTACAAGAATTAAACACCCCAAACGTTACGTGGGCCCACAAGAAGGTTCGAAAAGGCAATCTAACTTAATTAGTCATAAGGACCACGGGGTCAGAGACCAGGAAGGTGAGATGGGGTTGGGGGTAGGTAGCAAAGTGAAATCTAACCCCAGAAATCACAACACAGGCCGCAGCCTAAGAGCTGAAGCTGGCGGGAAGTGAGCTTCCTTTCCGTTCCCAGGGGAAAGTCCAGGCCAGAACGGCGACCACACTGTGGACTTACAAGGCGCCAACAGTGCATGCCTACGGACGCGCTGGAACCGCTGAAGGCTCGGCTAGGGAAGGGGAGGAGATCCCGGCACACGGCCCTGGGAGAGGACTGAGCTTGGGAGCAACGGCAGCGTCTGGACCAAGGGAATTACCTTCACTGTGACGACAGAAAAGTGTCTTCAGGCTCCGGCGATGGTCCCGACTGCGCAATAGGTGGTGTCTTTCCCGCTTATCCCTCAGCAGCAACAGAACCAGCTCCTTCAGCCAGTCGCCATTTCCCGCCTACCGACCTGCTGCACCGCACGGACAGGGACCCGGATGGAAAGCGGCCTCTCCGCGCAGGCGCCCTGGCTTCCTCCTCCCCCGCCCGCCGCTCTCCGGCTAGGCGGGAGGGAAGGAATGCAGGAGGCCTGGGCGGCAGCGGGGGGAGGGGGAGGGCGCAACTTTCACTTCCGTAAAGAGGGTGAAGTTTCTGCCGCCCTAGGGAACTCACCGGCGCGAATTCCTGACAAAACAATAAAAATAAAAATAGAAAAGACGAAAAAGCGAGCGCAGGGCCTTAGGGTCCGCGAGTTGGACGGAACGCAGCTACTGAGTGGGGGCACGGGGTCTGGGGGACGTTTGTACTTCGGGGGCCTCCGTAGCGGACTGCAGGGTGGTCGCAGGGGGCGTAGGGAGGAAAGCGTTGCAGCGGAGGCGGGGACGCCGGGGACGGTTTTCCCTCCCGCCGCTAACGGAACCGCCAAGGGCCGAGCGACGAGGGGAGCGCGCCCTCGCCGCGGAGGCGGGGTTTAAAACGCGCCGAGCGCCCGGAGGCCAGGGTTAGAGACTGGGAGGCGGTGGGTGGAGCCGGCTGGAAGGGGCGGTGCTAACGGCTTGGCGCGCTGGAGCCGGAGCCAGGGACCCAGCCTGGTCCGGATGCTTTCAGGGTTTCTCCGGGCTCCCCGAGCTTCTCTTTCCTAGCGGCAGCCACTGTCGTTCTCGGTCCTGTGATACAAACCCATACCCTTCGCCTCTTCGCGATGTGGACCGTGATCCTGTATGCTGAAAACTCGGATCTTTCAAATGGGTTTCCACACGCAACTATGGGCTCCAAGCACGAGAAAATGTTATCTGTCCAGATCAGCGGTTCTCAACCTTCCTAAAGCTGCGGACCTTTAACCCAGTTCCTCGTGTTGTGGTGACCCCCAACCATAAAATTGTTTTAGTTGCTACTTCCTAACCAATTCTGGTACCGTTATGAATCGTAATGTAAATATCTGTTTTCGGTGGTCTTAGGCGACCCGAATGAGGGGTCGAGACCCACAGGTTGAGAACACTGATCTAGCTAGCGGATTTAGCTTTGGACTGAAACTGCAAGCCGCTTTCATATTTCTGTAAGAAATGTTTATCGGAAACGTACTGTGTAAAAGGAATATAACAGTGAACTAGGAAAAACAATCTGCATTCCCGAGTTAATACTCCACCAAAGAAGACAGTTTTAAGGGTTTGGTAAGGTGGGGGAAGCGATGTGGTCGCGCTAGCTACGGGCTCTGGGGAGCTTAGACTTAGTTAAGCTTAAATTTAACCAAGTAAACCGGGTGGTGCGCACCTTCAAGTATTGGTTGACAGAGGCAGTCAGGAGCTCTAAGTTTGAGGCCAGCCTGGTTTACAGAACAGAGTGAGTTCCAGGACAGCCAGGGCTACACAGAACTGTCTGGAAAAAAGACAACAAGAAAAACTTCACTAAGTGCAGCGTAAATGATGGTTTGATTTTGTAAGAGCTGTGTTCTTAGATAAAGGATACAAGCAAAAGTTCCAAGGCAGGAATTGTTGGTGGTAGGGGATAATAGCAGATGAGGCAGAAAGGTAAATGTATAAAAATGTATAAGTGTACTTTTTTTTTTTAGTTTTTTTTTTTTTTTTTTTTTTTTTCGAGACAAATTTTCTGTAGCTTCGGGGCCTGGCCTGGAAATTGCTCCACAGACAGGACTGACCTGGAACTCACAGAGATTCGCCTGTCTCTGCCTCCTGAGTGCTAGGGTTAAAGGTGTGTGCCACCACTGCACCGCCTAGAGTGCTCTTATAAAGTTTCTTCTTCAAAATGTGGAACAGGTGGTTTGTCTTCAGAAGGGATCCTATCAGAGCTAAGAGTCCACTTGCAATCTTCCCAGCATAAAATTGGTTTGAGACTGGGCATGGGGGGCACGGGTGACGTTCAGGATTACTGAGGCAGGAGGTTAAAAAATTCCAACCAGCCCAGGCTACATAATGCTAACCTGGCTCCAAAAGAAAGAGAGGGGAGAAAAAGTTAATAAATCTTTGAATACAGCATCGATTGCAAACCGATGGTGATCAAAGCATAGAACAAGTTGGGAGTCCATATAGTCATAGGCTCCTGAAAGACCAACCGAAAATCAAAAAATAATTCATGGTTATCTAGTGCCTATGTTGGAAAGTAATAGAATGTAAACTAAAAAATTATCCCCATTGAGTACTAAAATTACTTTGTATACATTTTTACACACACACACACACACTCACTACTGTTGAATGTGAAGGTCAAAAGACAATTCTGTGGTTCTCTCCTGCTTCCTTGTGTGATCCAGAGATGACACTTATGTCATCAGGTCTGCGCAAAAGCTCTTGCTCCTAAGACTTTTTTAAATGTATTTGGGTGCTTTATCTGCTTGTATGCTATGCACTATGTGTGTGGCTAATGCCCAAGGAGGTCAGAAGAGGGCGCTAGACCCAGGACCTCTGGAAGAATAAATAGAAATGCATACATACATAGTCTGTAAATGCATGTTTAAGGTTTTAGAAGCATATGTTTGAAAAAGCTACTTTTTGGAACTTTTTAATTTTTATTTTAAAAAGTTTAGGGGTATGGTGAAATGCCTCCCTGGTTAAGAGTTCTGGCTGAAAGACAAAAAAAAAAAAAGAGTTCTGGCTGCCTCCTCCAAGTGCTGGTATCAAGGGCATGCACCACCACACTCAGCACTGGCTTTGGTTTTTCAACACAGTTTCTCTGTAGTTCAGCTTGGTCTCAAACTCCCACATATCTGAGGATGACCTTGAACTTCCAGCCCAGCCTCCTCTACCTTGCAAGGGCCGAGATTACAGACAATGTGACATCATACATCAATTAAAAAAAGTTTCTGGGGACATATGATATTTACAAAATAATGACATCATCTCAGATCTTTATTCTATAGTTCAAGTGGGACGTCCCTGTTGTGACTTGACTAAGAATGTCCCCAATAGGCTCATGTACTTGGTCCCAAGTTGGTAGCAATGTTTGGGGAGGTGCAGGCTTCTGAAGGAAATTCGTCACTGGGTGTGGGCTTTGAGGGTTTACAGCCCTACCCTGATTCCAGCTGGCTCTCTGTGCTTCCTGTGTGTGGTTAGCCAACTTCCCTGTCCTGTCCCCACCATTCAGAAGACTCTAGTCTTTTGAAAACAAGTGTAAGCTCCTAATCTGCTTTTAGTCCCAGTATTTTATCACAGCAATAGAAAAGAAACTTACTCGGCTCACCAAACAAAACCTTTGAATCGCCACTGACACCAAAGGGAGAAAATTCCACACTTGACCTTCAGGTGACAGTCAAATTTCAGGTTGACTAAAAACTTCAGGCTGTCTACATAAGGTGCACAGGAAATAAATTCTGTGTTTAGATGAGGTCCCACCTCCACAACAGCTCATTGATACGTGCGGAAATATTCCAGTATCCAAAAACACTAAATCACTTTTAGTCCCAAGCATTTCAGATCACTTCACCCATATAATAAATTTATTTTTAGCTGAACCATATGGTATATTTGTAATGGTAAAAGTAAAATGCTGCAGGTTCCTGAGTGAATGCAGCAGGCAATGGGTCATGAGACCATGCTGCAGGTCCCCTAGCAGGGGCAGGCAGTAGGCAGCGGATCCTGAGAGCAGCCGGTCCCAGGCAGGTACAGCACAATTCCCCCAAGTGGCTGCAGTGGGCCATTAGGGACAGCGAGTCCCACGGAGGAGAGACAGATGAATGGGCACGCCACAAGACCAAACTGCAGGTCTCCGAAGGTCCAGGGCAGGGAGCCACATAGCAGGCGAAAGACAAAGACACAGTTAGGCACGCCATGCAGAATGAGGCTGGATATTTATTTAGTGGGTTATGGAGAGGAAAGTGGAGAAGGACAGAAACAGAAGGGGGAAAGGGAGAAAAGGGAAGAGACAGAAGCTACCTCTTTGAAAGGGAGACAGAAAAGGAAGGGACTCAGGCAAGATCAGCTTGCCTTGGCAGATAGGGGAGGGAGTGGGCATGGCATATCTCTGAAAGGGATAGAGCAGACCATTACAATATTAACTTCACAACTCATCATTTAATCCATTGTGTAATCAATTTATTAGTGCAATGATATATTAAATATTGAGATATCCAGGCTGTCATTTTGCTGTGTAATGACTTGACAGCAATGAAACTTTATACGGTCCAAACTAGATTTTTCTCTCATCCATTTATACCTCAGTGTTTTAGACTTTGGTAAAGGTTTTCTTCAAAGCCAAGTATAATCCAGATGGTCTTCAATATTTCATATTCAATATTCCAAATTCAATTTTCATACCAATTCAATATTCCATACCTATTCCATATCCATTGGATTCACCCTACTATCTAAAAAGAAAAAAAAGTCTGTAATGTATATACTGCCCACTTTTGTTAATGTCTCCTAAACAATATAATGTAATAATTATTTATGCAGCATTTAGAGTGTATCAAGGACTGTAAACAACCTAGCAATCACTTGAAGATTTGTGATGGTTTAAAAGGCTAGGGGTGGAAGGACTTGGCAGCATCAGTGATAGTTGATTTTTTGCTTTTTTGGGTTTTTTTTTCTTTTTTTGGGGGGGTTGTTTTTTGTTTTTTGTTTTTTTTTCAAGACAGAGTTTCTCTGTAGCTTTGGAGCCTGTCCTGAAACTAGCTCTTGTAGACCAGGCTGGCCTCAAACTCACAGAGATCTGCTTGCCTCTGCCTCCCAAGTGCTGGAATTAAAGGTGTGTGCCACCACCACCTGGCTTTTTTTTTTTATACTCTAATTTGGCTTTTTTTTTAGATTTATTTATTATGTATACAGTGTTCTACCTGCATGTATCCCTGCAGAATAGAAGAGGGCACTGTAATGATTGTTCTGTCTCTTTAAGAGACAAGCCACACCCACTCCCTCCCCCATCCACTGAGGCAAGCTGATCTTCAGCTTCCTGGTCTAAGCTCGCTCTCTTTTCCGTCTTCTTCTCGGAGAGGCAGCTTCTGCCTCTCTCTCCCCACTTTTCCCCATCCCCCGCTTCTTCTGTCTCTCTCTTCTCTCTCCCTTCTCTCTTTCTCTCTCTCTGCTCTTCTCCCCTTCTCCCTTCCCCCTCCACAGCCCCCTGAATAAATATCCAACCTCACTCTGCATGGCATGCCTATCCATGTATCTGTCTCTCTGCCTGCCCGCTGCCATCACATGGAGACCTGCCACGTGGTCTCCTGCCCTGTCCCTACTTGGGACTGGCTGCTTTCAGCAGCAAGCTGCTGGGGACCCACAGCAAATCCATTACAGGCACCAAATCTCATTACAGATGGTTGTCAGCCACCATGTGGTTGCTGGGAATTGAACTCAGGATCTTTGGAAGAGGAGGCAAAGCCATCTCTCCAGCCCCAATAGTTGGTTTTAATATCAACTGAAGAACTGCCTGTTATACCCAGATCCACAAGGTCCCCCAAAACCCAACAAGGAGACCAAGTCCTGTATGTAAAAGAAAAGAACCTTTATTTTACACAAGTTTTCAAACTCAGTCTCTCAGCATGTCCAATGTTTTTGGAATAATTGGAGAGCCCCAGCTCAGTTAGGGTTGAGTTTTATAGTAGCAAAGGTAGGGGTGAGGGATTTCTAAGGTTCAGGACCCATGATTGGCTGACATTTGTCTTGGAGTATACTGGTGAAATGTGATTTGGGCATGTGTGCTGGCAGGTGATCCTATCTACAATGGTTGGAATGTTAGAAATTTCCTTTGGAGGGTCTGTTTCTGCCTGGGTAGTCTCAGTTTGTGGTCTTTCTTGGACCCAGGCATTGCCCTAGGGTAAACTACTGAGACTCAGGCCTCTATTGACTTTGCCTTGGCTGGGTCCTACCCTGTCTTGATAACATTAGTTGACCTGGGAAGACCTACTCCAAGTATGGGATGCTGGTAAAACCCAGATTTTTTTTGTTTTTGTTTTTCTTTTCTTTATCTTCCTCCTCTCCGTAGCTTTGAGGCCTGTCTTGGAACTAGCTCTTATAGACCAGGCTGACCTCAAACTTACAGAAATGCACCTGCCACTGCCTCCCAAGTGCTGGAATTAAAGGCGTGTGCCACCACCGCCCGGCTCCTGCTCCCCGTTCTTATGTACAGAAAGTTCCAAAAGTTTTTCAAGTCCTAACTTGGCAGGATTTAATCTCTCTAATGCTTTCTCTGACAATATTATCAGGGACTTAATTTTGGCTATATCTGAACAGGGCAGGTCTAGAATATTCTCCAAAAAGACATACTTTAGTGGCTAAGGACAGATGACCTTCCTTTCTTCCTTTACCCCCCACCCCTCTATCTTCGTCAGTTTCTTCTCTCTCTCTCTCCCCTTCTTTTTGTTTTTTTCAAGACAAGGTTTCTCTGTGTAACAATCCTGGCTGTCCTGGTACTTGCTTTGTAGATTAGGCTGGTCTCAAATTCACAACGATGCCTCTGGAGTGCTGGGATAAAAGATGTGTATCACCACCACCCAGTTCTTTCTTGGTTTTTTGAAATAGGGTATCTCTACATGCACTTGCTGTCCTGAAACTCAGTATCTAGAACAGGCTGGCCTCAAACTCACAGAGATCTGCCTGTGTCTGCCCTCCTGCGGGGATTAAATCGTCCACCACTGTATCTGGCACCTCCCTCTTTCTCTTCTCGCAGCACAGTGGATCAAATCCAGAGCCTCATGCAAGGCGAGGCAGGCTCTACAGATATCAGGTGTTTCCAATTTGAGCGTAGTACAGCTCGGCTCTCAGTCCTATCTGGGCTTGGGATTTCTGGGGCTGTATCTCTCAAGAGCTCCTCTTCTCTGGTAGCCCACCAAACGGATTCCAGCTTTTTGAGCTGTCCCAACAATGGTCTCAGTGTTCTCAGGGCAGAGTCCCTGTGTTTTGCTCTCACACCAATCTTTTTAAAGCACAGGAAGCTGGGTGATTGTGGGGCTCACAACCCATTTCCCTTCTCTTAAAAATGGTTGCCTCCTGTCTATAATTCTAGCATTGAGAAGCCTGAGGTAGGGGGATTGCCATAAGTTTGGTGTGATCTTGGGCTACATAGTAAGAATCAGGCCATCTTGGGCTCTAGTATGAGAATTATCTTTTGGTCCTCCTACCTCCTCCACCTCCTCAGCATAATCCTCCTATTGTTAGGTGACACTAACTCAAAACAAAAACCCAAGAAGACTTTTAGTCATGGGCTGCCTGCAAACAGCTGTCCAACATGTCCACTTTTGTAATTTCTGGTTATCCGGGAGATACAGTCAAGTTACTCCATTATACTAGCGGCAAAAGACTTCTCTCCTATTGCCAAGGGAAGAGGTCTAGTTTCTCCCAAGTAGCAAAAATAGGAAAATTTGACCTTCTAGAAACCAAACTTTCATCACTAAAGGGAATGTAGCACGAATTTTAATTGTTCTTAATAATAAAATCTCGGAGTCAGATAGAGGGGTTAATGCTGGAAGATCAGAGAAGCAGAGCAGCCAGCCACTAGAGTTCTTATCCTTACAAATGCTCAGACCAAATGGCGTGATCTTTTCTCTAGGAATCCTCAGACTGCATCTGAGCTCATGTCTCTTCCTGCCTTATGTTCCTCTCTCTGTCCAGTCATATCGCTCCTATCTCCACCTCCCTAGTGCTGGGATTAAAGACATGTGATGCCCAAGTACTGGGAATAAAGATGTGAGCCACCACCACCTGGCTCTGCTTCTCTTTTAGACTGGATCAACCTAAATCCACTTGTCTCTGCCTCCCAAGTGCTGGGATTAAAGGCATGAGCCACCACTGCACAGTCTCTATAGCTAACTAGTGGCTAGCTCCAACCTCTGATCTTTAGGCAGGCTTTATTTGTTAGATCACAAACAAAATATCACTATATTTCCCTTTTTAATGTCTAAAATAAAAAGTCTTAACTGATATAAGAAAAACCATATATAATAAGTACAATATATTCAGGGAATAAATACATTAACAATGTCTAGTCCACTTGCATTTGACAAATTCAGAGAAAATACTCCATTATTTATTCTATCTTAGTGAGTCCAAAGTCTTGTACCTAATTTTCTGTCATAACTTGCATTACCACCTATGCCGGGCAATGGTGGTGCACGCCTTTAATCCCAGCACTCGGGAGGCAGAGGCAGGCGGATCTCTGTGAGTTCGAGACCAGCCTGGTGTACAGAGCAAGTTCCAGGACAGGCTCCAAAGCCACAGAGAAACCCTGTCTCGAAAAAAAAAAACAACAAAACTTGTATCATCACCACCTAAAACTATCTTTTGACGTTGTTCAACTTTATACACTTTACACCTCTTTAGTGAGTTTCTTTTCTACATCTGGTAAACAAGGAAAACCATAGCTGTCTAGTCTTCAACTCCCTCAGAGACCTGAGAAGGAAATAATATTAACTGAGTAAGCAGGAAGTGTGAGCAAGTGACTTCCAAAAAATGTAAGAAATGACAGAAACAGCTGGCTGCCTGAACAGTCACTCAAGGCTTCTCTGCAACGTTGAGGCATCCATCTTTGGCCTATAGGCCTAGAATATTTGACAGACTATTTTTGAAACAGGGTTTCTCTGTATAGCTTTAGGGCCTGTTCTGGAACTTGCTCTGTAGACCAGGCTGGCCTCAAATTCACAGAGATCCACCTGGCTCTGCCTCCCAAGTGCTGAGATTAAAAGTGTTTGCCACCATTGCCTGGCTGAAGCAGGATTTTTGAAGAACTGTCCTACTTTGTCTTGGTAAGGTTTGGCAGTCACTCTTTTTTTGTGTGTGTGTCCTGCTTGTCCAGTTAGGACAGCATACTGTCTGCAGTTGAGGCAAGGGCACTTTCTTGCCCAGTGGCTTATTTTTGCACAAAGAAAGTAAACTCCATGTGGAGTTTCTTCAATGTCCAACATCTTCTCTGAAATAAATTGGTGCTGTCAGGAGCAAACATGTCTCATTGTCATAAAAAAAAAAAAAAAGAACATGGACTGTATATTATTAAAACATCTTTTTTTTTTTTTTTTTTTTGGTTTTTCGAGACAGGGTTTCTCTGTGGTTTTGGAGCCTGTCCTGGAACTAGCTCTTGTAGACCAGGCTGGTCTCAAACTCACAGAGATCCGCCTGCCTCTGCCTCCCAAGTGCTGTATTAAAACATCTTAAATGCCATATTCTGTAGATACCTGAAGAGTCTGAAGATGTCTTGTCTATCTAAAGCCTATTTCTGTTTAACCTTGAAAAAATACCTAATATGACTAGAAGTTGGATTGTAATTGGTGACTAATTACTAATCTGCATTTCCTTATTATCCTAAATAGTTGGTAATAATAACTTTCTTTTTAAAAAAATACTTATTTATTTATTATGTATACAATATTCTGTCTGCTTATATGCCTGAAGGCCAGAAGAGGGCACCAGACCTTATTACAGATGGTTGTGAGCCACCATGTGGTTGCTGGGAATTGAACTCAAGACCTTTGGAAGAGCAGGCAATGCTCTTAACCTCTGAGCCATCACTCCAGTCCCAATAATAACTTTCAAGAACTAGAAATTTACATTACATTCTTAAATGAGCTATATAGGTATAGGTGCAATGCCTTGAACAAGAGTAGAAATGTATGTACAGTATGTTCTAACAAAATTAATAAATTTGTGTCAATATATACAAAATTCGTATACAATATACAAAAGTCCAATCCAATGTAAAATATTTAAGACTAGTAGTTGTTTTTTAAAAGTAGATTCACTGGACGGTGGGAGCACACGCCTTTAATCCCAGCACTCAGGAGGCAGAGGCAGGCGGATCTCTGTGAGTTTCCAGCCAGCCTGGTCTACAAGAGCTAGTGCTAGGACAGACTCCAAAACCACAGAGAAACCTTGTCTTGAAACCTCCCCCAAAAGTAGATTCAATAATGTTTTTATCTTATATCTATATCCTCCCTTCTTTCTTTTCAGATTAGAGTCAATAATCTACCCTTTATCCTATCATATTTATATCCCTTTATTTTTCTTTTCAAAACAAAACCCTGAATTTAATCTCCTTTGTTTAGCTTTTTTGTTGACCATTACCAACAACAACTTGTAAACAATCCCCCTAAACAATGACAAATATCCATAACCCAATGAATGACCAAAACCCACCCATCCCACCTCTTGGGGATATGGGCATCTTGTTCTTAAATTTACTTCCAGCTGTCTGGGGGTGATGGCATCTTTAAGACAGCCTGAAAAAAAAAAAAAAAAAAAAAAAAAAAAAAAAAACTTGGGTTAACTGTCAAGTCCTGGGAGCGGATGCTGCATCCTGGCCAGAGTCTGTGAAACTGGATCATCTCAGCTAGCCACCTGAAGTTGTCCTGAGCAGTTTGTAGTTTGTGTTCAACGTCCATCTCCAGATGGTGTTTGTCAGCATAGTGGTGTTACCAGAGCCCTTTTGGGAGTCCCATCTCCTTGTTGGAGACTTCAGAGATCACATTAGGTCAGATTATTCCTTTTCTTGGTAATTTTTTCTGGGTAGTTCTCCCTTCTTTGGATGCTTATTTGTCCAAGGGTCTTAAATTCCTCAAGGTGGGTTGTTTTATTTAACTGGAAAGAAAAAAACAAAACCCTGCCCCAATCCTAATTTTGGGAAGGTTCCAAATCTAATTCTTTATCAATTTTGATTTATGATTTCTCCTGAAATTATTTTCTAAAGATGTTCTATCATTCAGAGTGGTATGGTTTTTTTACAATAGGCATTAGGTTCTTTAATTGCTCTGGGAAGGAGTTTGCTCTATGATGGCAGGAAATGACTGACCTGGATTTGGCATGGGGGCCTGTGAGAGGCCCCTCAGGTATTTCCCAATGGAAAAGGTTACTTAGAATGTCCCTTGTTGAACTATATGTATTAATCCAGGCCTGCCTTTGCCATACCTTCTGCATAATCCAGAAGGGAGGAGCATTCTATTTGAATTACGCTTAGAAAAAAACATTGTTTCTAGAAAAACCCTGTTTACAGTCCCTTTTTAGGTGACCTTGTTTACCACAACTGAAACAGTTGACATTTCAATTTTTCTTCAAACCTCTGGAAATCACCTCTCCTATCTAAAAATCATCATGGTCATGACATTCAATATTGGTTGTATCTCAGATCCATTCTTCCAAGGCTGCTGATTTTGCCTTTAACAGTCTAATTAGCCTTTTGCATTTTCAAAAGCCAGAGGTTCAATTATTATTACGTCTAGCTTCTGAATTTAGTATCATTCTATTTACTGTTGATATCAATCTTGAGTAAAGCAGGGTGGCCTTGAACTCACAGAGATCCACCCATACTCTACCACTGCCTGGCTTCTAAGGCTAACTATTGGCTAGCTCCACACTCTGATCTTCAGGCAAGCTTTGCTAGATCACAAACAAAATATCATTACAAGGGAAGACTGGTCTGAGAAGGAATGTGGCATGTAAAAAATAAATGGGAACTGCTGAAACAAAATCCTGCCTACATTCAAGTTCTTGTTTGAGTTACTTGTCTTTAAGTCCAGTAGACTCCTGTGCTTTTCATAGTTTTCTCACCATGCTGGCCAGTTATGTCAGCCTGACACAAACCAGAGCTACCCAGTTTTCAATTAAGGAAATGCTGCCTCCATAAGATCAGGTTGTGACATCTTCCTTCCTTCCTTCCTTCCTTCCTTCCTTCCTTCCTTCCTTCCTTCCTTCCTTCCTCCCTCCCTCCCTCCCTCCCTCCCTCCCTCCCTCCCTCCCTCCCTCCTTCCCTCCCTTCTTTCCTTCCTTCCTCCCTTCTTTTATTTTGAGACAGGGTTTCTTTGTGTATCCCTGGCTGTGCTGGAACTCACTCTGTAGACCAGGCTGGCCTCAAACTCAGATATCCACCTGCCTCTGCCTCCCAGAGCATGCTTCACCACTGTCCAGTATGAACCTGGCCTTTTTTTTTTTTAACTTTTTTAATATTTATTTTTACTTCCAGTAAAATTTTATTTCCACCTCCTCCTATTTCTCTCCCTTTTTCCCCCACTCCTCTCCCCCTCCCTCTCCAGTTCAAAGAGCAGTCAGGGTTCCCTGCCCTGTTGGAAGGGAGGGATGGGGAGAGCTTGGGGGAATGGGACAGTTGGAATGGAGGAAGGGTGGATATGGGAGCAGGGAAGTATATATCTTAATTAAGGGAGCCATTTTAGGGTTGGCAAGAGACTTGACTCTAGAGGTGTACCCAGGTGTCCATGGAGATGTCCCCAGCTAGATCCTTGGGCAGCTGAGGAGAGGGAGCCTGAAATGGCCCTATCCTATAGCCATACTGATGAATATCTTGCATATCACCATAGAACCTTCATCTGGCAATGGTTGAAGCTAGAGACAGAGACCCACATTGGAGCACTGGACTGAGTTCCCAAGGTCCAAATGAGGAGCAGAAGGAGGGAGGACATGAGCAAGGAAGTCAGGACCGCGAGGGGTGCACCCACCGACTGAAACAGTGGGGCTGATCTAATGGGAGCTCACCAAAGCAAGCTATACTGGGACTGATAGAGCATGTGATCAAACTGGAATCTCTGAACATATCGGACAAGGAGGGCTGAGAAGTCAAGGACAATGGCACTGGGTTTTGATTCTACCGCATGTACTGGCTTTGTGGGAGCCTAGTCTGTTTGGATGCTCATCTTCCTAGACCTGGTTGTGGGGGGAGGACCTTGAACCTGGCCTTTTATGTGGATGGATGCTGTAGCACAATTTCTTAGTGATTGATTGGAGAGATTGGCCCATTGTGGATGGAAATATCCCTAGGTTGATGGTCCTGAGTTGTATAAGAAAGCAGGCAGAGCAAGTCATTAGGAGCAGCACCCCTCAGCACCCCTCCATGCCTCTGCATCAGCTTCTGTCCCCAGGTTCCTGGCCTGTTTGAGTTTCCGCCCTGATTTTCTCCAGTGATGAAGTGGATATGTGAACCAAATGAACCCTTTCCTCCCCAGTATGTTTTTGATTGTGGTGTCTTTTTTTTCCATAAATTTATTTAGTATAGGCCGGGTGGTGGTGGCGCACGCCTTTAATCCCAGCACTTGGGAGGCAGAGGCAGGCGGATCTCTGTGAGTTCGAGACCAGCCTGGTCTACAGGAGCTAGTTCCAGGACAGGCTCCAAAGCTACAGAGAAACCCTGTCTCGAAAAACCAAAAAAAAAAAAAAAAAAAAAAAAAAAAATTTAGTATATCTACAGTGTTCTGCCTGCATGTATGCCTGCACATCAGAAGAAGGCATCAGATTTCATTATACTCATTACAGATGGTTGTGAGCCACCATGTGGTTACTGGGAATCGAACTCGGGACCTCTCGAAGACAGCCAGTGCTCTTAACCATCTCCCCAGTTCTGATTCTGGTGTCTTATTATAGCAAAAATAACAGTAAAACACTTACATAGATCATTAAATTTCTCCCCTTTCCTTAGTTGGCTCAATTTTCACTTGAAACTTTGAGAGAGGAGTCTAAAGGGACTGGAAAAGTAACAATAAAAAGGAGCTGGATTGATTAGATGTGACCTAATTAGACATGGATCTTAATGACTCACGGGTGATGTAGACACAAAAAAGTATTAATACTGCAGTGAGAACTGGGAAGTTCCTTTTTGCTAAGAACCACCCACTCAGTTGACTCTGCACTGCCAAGCAGAAGCAGGGTAAACTAAAGCACGAGAAAGCTTGGCATCTCTGTTTTCATCATGTCTTTAGCTGAGTTAGATTTCTGCTTCACTCTACGTGTAGAGGTGTGAATCTCTAAAGGGGCAGGCAGTTAGCAAAGGTAGTCCTCTTTCTTCTGAAAGGCCCAAGACACTAACACAGTAGTAGTGTAAAGATTTTCCAACAATATAATCAGCAGGTTATGAGAGCCAGCTTTTAGCACATCCTTTTCTAGACCCCTGAAACGGCACCTAGTGGCCCACTGCCTGCCAGGGACAGTGATCGTTACCTGTGACTTTACGGTGAGGCCCGTGTATAAAACAAGAGGAACCACCTTCATCTTACAGTAAGAACCAAACTGTCCCCTCAGGTGCTAAGACTCACCCTAGAGCCTCCAAACACTAGAACTAAGACATCATCAGTCAGGCCACAGCCTGACCAAGACTGCCTAATTATGCGTGCCTCCTGCCTGTGACCTTGAGTTTTCAAAGCTGTCTTCCCAGACTTTGATACTTTTTTAATTAAAAATTTTAATAAGGGGGCCGGAGAGATGGCTCAGTGGTTAAGAGCACCGGCTGAGTTCAATTCTCAGCAACTATATGGTGGCTCACAACCATCTGTAATGAGCTATGGCGCCCTCTTCTGGCGTGTGGGCATACATGCAGGCAGAATGTTGTATACATAATAAATAAATCTTTTTATTTTTTTTGTTTTTTTTGTTTTTTTTAATTAATTTATTTAATTATTAAAGATTTCTGCCTCTTCCCCGCCACCACCTCCCATTCCCTCCCCCTTCCCCAATCAAGTCTTCCTTCCTCCTCAGCCCAAAGAGCAAGCAGGTTTCTCTGCCCTGTGGGAGGTCCAAGGACCACCCACCTCCATCCAGGTCTATTAAGGTGAGCATCCAAACTACCTGGGCTCCCACAAAGCCATTACGTGCAATAGGATCAAGAACCCATTGCCATTGTTCTTCAGTTCTCAGTAGTCCTCATTGTCCATTATGTTCAGCGAGACCGGTTTTGTCCCATGCTTTTTCAGTCCCCGGCCAGCTGGCCTTGGTGAGTTCCCGATAGAACATCCCCATTGCCTCAGTGTGTGGGTGCACCCCTCGCAGTCCTGAGTTCCTTGCTCGTGCTCACTCTCCTTCTGTTCCTCCTTTGGATCGTGAGCCTTCAGTCCAGTGCTCCAATGTTGGTCTCTGTCTTTGTCTTCTTTCATCGCCTGATGAAGGTTAATATTCAGGGGGATGCTTATATGTTTTTCTTTGGGTTCACCTTCTTATTTAGCTTCTCTAGAGTCACGAATTATAGTCTCAATGTCCTTTATTTATGGCTAGAAACCAAATATGAGTGAGTACATCCCATGTTCCTCTTTTTGGGTCTGGCTTACCTCACTCAGGATAGTGTTTTCAATTTCCGTCCATTTGTATGCAAAATTCAAGAAGTCATTGTTTTTTACTGCTGAGTAGTACTCTAATATGTATATATTCCATACTTTCTTCATCCATTCTTCCATTGAAGGACATCTAGGTTGTTTCCAGGTTCTGGCTATTACAAACAATGCTGCTATGAACATAGTTGAGCATATACTTTTGTTGTATGTTCGGGCATCTCTTGGGTATATTCCCAATAGTGGTATTGCTGGGTCGAGAGGTAGGTTGAACCCGACTTTCCTGAGAAACCGCCACACTGCTTTCCAAAGTGGTTGCACAAGTTTGCATTCCCACCAGCAATGGATGAGTGTACCCCTTTCTCCACAACCTCTCCAGCAGAGGCTATCATTGGTGTTTTTGATTTTAGCCATTCTGACTGGTGTAAGATGGTATCTTAATGTTGTCTTGATTTGCATTTCCCTGATTGCTAAGGAAGTTGAGCATGATCTTAAGTGTCTTTTGGCCATTTGAACTTCTTCTGTTGAAAAGTCTCTGTTCAGCTCAGTGCCCCATTTTATAATTGGATTGATTAACCTTTTACGGTCTAATTTCTTGAGTTCTTTGTATATTTTGGTTATCAGACCTTTGTCAGTTGCGGGGTTGGTGAAGATCTTCTCCCAGTCAGTGATAATAAATAAATCTTTAAAAATGTTGTATACATAATAAATAAATCTTTAAAAAAAAACTTAATAAGCCAGGTGGTTGTGGTGCACACGTTTAATTCCAGTACTGGGGAGGCCCAGTCAAGCAGATCTCTGTGAGTTCAAGGCCGGCCTGGTCTACAGAGTGAGTCAGAAAAGCCATGGTTACATAAAGAAACCCTATCTCCAAAAATAATAAATAAATAAATAAATTTTAAAAATTATCTTTGTCGCCGGGTGGTGGTGGCACAAGTCTTTAATCCCAGCACTCGGGAGGCAGAGGCAGGCGGATCTCTGTGAGTTTGAGGCCAGCCTGGTGTACAAGAGCTAGTTCCAGGACAGGCTCCAAAACCACAGAGAAACCCTGTCTCGAAAAACCAAACAAAAAATAATTATCTTTGTCTTTAAAAATTTAAAGTATAATTACATCATTTCTCTGTTTCACCCCTCCCATGTAATCCCTACTCTATCCCAAACCAACAGGGCCTCATTTGTGTGTGTAAAAATTTTTTTAATACAATCTTTTCTCATTTTACATAACTACCTAGTTCCCACTCTCTCCTCTCCTCCCTCTCTCTCTGCCCCCCCCCCATTCACTACTCAGAAAGGGTAAGGCTTCCCATGGGGAGTCAACAAAGTCTGATACTTCACTTCGAGGCCGGACCAAGGCCCTCTTCCCTATATCTAGGCTGAGCAAGGCATCCCTCCAAAGAGAATGTTCTCCAAGGCGCCAGTTCAAGGACTAGGGACAAATCCTGGTCCCACTGTCGGTGGCCGCACGGACTTCCCAAGCCTCACAACTGTCCCCCACATTCAGTGGGCCTAGTTTGGTCCTATACAGGTTCCCCAGAGTCCAGAGTCAGTGAGCTCCCACTAGCTCAGGTCAGCTGTTTCTGTGGGATTCCTCATCATGGTCCTGACCCTTTTGCTCATATTATTGCTCTTCCCTCTCTTGGACTGATCAGTAGCTTGGCCTGGTGCTTGGCTGTAGATCTCTGTATCTGCTTCCATCAGTTGCTGGATGAAGGTTCTAGGTAGTCATCATTCTGATACAGGGAAAGGCCTGTTCAGGCATCCTCTCCACTGTTGCTTAGCGTCTTAGCTGGGGTCATCCTTGTGGATTCCTGGGAATTTCCCTAGAGCCATGTTTCTTGCTAGCCCCTTAATGGCTCCCTCAATCAAGATATCTTTCCTTTCTCTGCCTCTCTGTCCTTCTCTCTTCCCTCCCATCTTCTTCCTGCCTCCCCTTCTCCTCTCCCCCTCCCAATTTTCTCAGGAGATCTTGTCTGTTTCCCAGGCTTCCTTTAACAATTGTTGTTCAGTGTTGCCTGTTCATATTTCTAAGGCTGATCACTTGGCGTTGGGTAATGAACTAGGGGGATCATCCCTGGGGAACACCAATTTTCCCATTCAAAGCAGTTAATTCCTTAGAGTTTTTTAGGGGATGTATCCCACAAGATTGCTCCCATCTACACTGGGTTATCAGCTGTTCAGGTCTTGTTTAGGCAGCCATGTGGTTGAGATTTCCTGGTGTAACTCCCCTGCCATAACTACTCTCCCAGCAGACTTCCTAGTCCTCTGGTGTAGAGAGCCATGTGGAGTCACACCTGATGGCTATGTGTAGAGAGCTGCGTGGAGTCGCACCTGATGGTGCTGGCTCCCGCCCTCTGCGATCCCGAAAGTGAGTCCTCTCTGTGATAATCAACTCCTAATATCAACTAGGCCTGACTTATGCTATTATCATGCAATGATTGTCAGCTGCTTGTGTATGCGTGGACCTATGGGCAGTGCCCACCTGGCAATCTGGGGTTGGCGGCCCAGGCCTACTTAAGGGCTGGGAGAGGTTTGCCCAGAGAGAGAAGGAGAGAAAGAGAACAAGGTCCTGAATAAAACTGCAGCAGGAAGAGCTCCTGTGTGTTGCGTGTCATCCTTGAGGGACAAGGTAGAACCGCAACACTCTGGCTCTTACAATCTTTGTTCCCTCTTCAGTGTTAGTTCCCGAGCCTCACATGCAAGCGTTGTGCTGTGCACGTCCCAGTTGTGGCTGGCACCTCATGGTCAGTTCTCTGCATTTTGACTAGCTGTGGCTTTCTGTAATGGTCTCCTGCTGCAAAAAGAAAGGTTTGCTTTGAGGGGTGAGACCTATACTCATCTATGGGTGTAAAGATAACTATCTCGAGTGCAATTAGGAATTCTGCTGGTCAGGAAAGCCTTGGCAGTAGGTTCCTCTCTTAGGTCTCTGACCTCTCCATCCACAGGTAGTTGCCTTGGTTTACAGTACCAGCAGGATTTCCCTCCTGTTCAGCAGGTCTTTAAGTTGTTAGATATGTGTCATTATTTTAGCATTGTAGGTATGTTGCTGGTGCAGTAATTGTTATGGTTCATAGGCTTTATAGCTGAGTAGGATTATCCGGTGCTGCTCTTTCTTGGCAACCTGCATAGCACTGGTACTATGAGAGTCACTCCTTGGGGAGGAAGTTTCAGGTCAGTTCCATTTCTCCAAGTACTATCTAAAGTGTATCAAGTTCTCAGTAATGAGACAACCAGGGCAACAGCAAGAGCATACTGTTTTATGTCTCTTGGAATCCCTTACCCAACAAGTTTAGAGGGGTTTCTCATGCATGATATTAGGGTTTTTGTTACAGTCCATGGCTCTTTCAGGAAGCATTATTGCCCTACGTGGCAGCTCTCTCTCTCTCTCTCTCTCTCTCTCTCTCTCTCTCTCTCTCTGTGTGTGTGTGTGTGTGCGCACAAACATCTATATGGTGGTTTGAATGAGGATGGCTCCCATAGGCTCATGGATTTGAATGTTTGATAACCAAGGAAGTTTGGAACAGTTAGGAGGTGTGGACCCTTGGAGGAGGCATGACACTGAGGTGGGGCTTTGAGGGTTCAAAAGTCCAATCCAGGCCCAGTGTGTCTGTCTGAAGTATACTTAGTGTTATTTAACCTCCTCTCCAGGAAAAGCCTCCTCTTCCCATTTCTCCTTTTTATCACATTTTGTCTGTTTCTTTTGAACCAAGCGCTAGAACAGAACCTGGCCATCTTACTCCCTTACCTCACTGTCTAGAACTAAAGCTAAAGACACTGAAGCTTTCTACCTTTCCAAACAAGCCCGCTCCTGCAGTTCAGTTTAACCTAAAATAAATGCTGACATTTATTCAAATTTCAGAGTCTAGATGCAAATGTTTACATTTACGTAGTTTTATATCTATCTAGCAAAATCAAAACTGTGAAACAAGTTTAACTTTTAATTTATTAGAACCCAGTATGATTTTTAAAAGCAGCGTTCCTGTCAAATTAACACTTAATTCAGGGCAAAAATACACCGAAACAAACAAAACAAACAACCCTAATTTTTAAGGTAGAAGTAAAACACTGTAAACAAAACAAAACAGCAAGTCTAATACAGACTGTAGAATGCCACAATTTAAAGAGATCCACATAGCACTTGATAGCACTACAATGTTAATACAGTCAGAAATATTATCAATTGGTCCAAGATTCCCCAGTTTATAAAATGTCTAGGCTGTTCAATGAAGTTTTTGCTGTGTAGGACAGCTACCACACAAACAATTGGCTGTTTTGATGACAATGAAACTGGCAGGAGACTTTCTGGTCTGTCTATACAGTTCCATAATGCCAAGTACAAAGCATCACCAGGCATTCAGCTGACTCCCCTTGCACTCCCGCGGGTGCGCCTCACTGCCCGTTAACCACACTTTAGTGTAACTCGTCATAGTTTTACTGTAGGCCTGACTTTACGGACAACAAAAGTATAAACTGGTTTCTTGGTGTGGGTGTGTGTTTGTGTACACAAGCATTTACACGTGTGCAGGTGTAGGTGCAGTTGTTTGTGTTTGTATATGGAGGCCAGAGGTCAATCTGTGTGTGTGGTGTTCCTTGGTAGTAGTCCTTATTGGGACCTGGAACTTGCTAATTAGGCCAGGATGGCGGCTGGCAAGCCCCAGGGACCCATCTGTCTTTGCTTCCTCAACACTGGATAATCTGATATAGTAGAAAAACAAATTTTAATAAATTATTCCATTTTTTCCTGGCCATGAAATAACTTTGGACTGAAATATAAGAACTTCAGCATCTCAGTAAGTGAACAATCATTTCTTCTATCAGCTAGTATTTTATTTACAACCTTAGTGTAGAGACTTTCCATATGTTTACTTGTGGGTTTATTTTTTAGTGTTGGGAATCAACCTAGGCCTTACACTACCACTGAGTTATGTCACTCCCCCATATTTCATATTTATGTGCAATTACAGGGTTTCAGCCTTACATTTCCCCTGATGATCAATACCTTTCATTTTTAGGTAACATGAAAAAATTTAAAAGTGAAATCAGAAAACAAGGATTAGCTAGCTTATACATCCTAATGAAATAATGGCAAAGATATAATGCACTGAAAATAATTCTGTAAGTCTAGCAAACGAGCTTGGTGGGTTCTTAATTAACATTAATTACAAATATTCATTTTTATTACAAAGTTTTCGACTATTTCAATAAAACAGCTGTAGACTTCATGGTACTTCTATTCATCTGTTCATTAATAAAAACCTGTTAAAATCCCTTACTTAGTAGTTCTGGAAAACTCTAATCAAGTACAATCATTAAAACTACCAGAAGAGCTTTGCTGTATGACTGCAGACTCATTTCAAGGTGGACTTGGTCACTTTCAGGAGCTGACGTGTAAACAGTGAATACTTTCACCAGACTCAACTCTGAAAATATAAAGAATTTTAGCCAGTGCTGACTATAGTTAAACAGTACTGGTATTACCTGAAAAAATAAAAATTCATTGTCAACCATGCATTCCGCAACTTCAAGAACTAAGTAAAGAATAACTTATAAACACTGTTATGATGAGCTGGGCTTCCATCAGGCCTCAGTCCTATGTCATCAGCACTCGAGCCAAATAAAAGGAGCAGGAGGTCATTCTGTACACACATTGCACACTGCTTGGCATCCAGGTCCCCACTGTGTGTGTAACTATTCTACCGTAACTCTTTAGAGAGTGTTAAACGAGGGGTAGCAGAGGACACCTATGGGAAGTAACAAAAATGTATTAGTGTCTATACTAACTTCTCACTGCCATTACACTGTGTGCAGCATTTAACCTGTACAAACATTTGTTCCTGTTTGTCTTTTTGTGAAAAAAATTAGGTTCAATAAAATGTGAAATTTACATTAGTTTGCTTTAAATGCAAAGATTAACTGTTTTTGGCTCAGCTGTGTTGTAACCAAAAAAAGTATCTGCTTTGATAATACAACATGAAAAAGTTCACATATGTACATCGGTACATTCCTTCATTAAAATGTCCTTAACTCTATCGCAATGTATCTGTACAACAGAAGTCAACACTGACAAGTAGAGGTGATTCACTGCACAGCACTTCGGGTTGCGAGCATTCCTTAGACTTAAAGGACATCATTGAAGCGCTGTTTGCCGTAGTCTGCAGGATCCATCTGAAGTTCTCGTTCTTCATCATCTGCAAACAAATAATACATATCACAAATAGAGTTTCAAAGTTGCCACAGCCAGCCAGCTTCAAACTGTCTCCAGTTTTTCACCTTTCTGGCAATCTTTCCACACTTCTTATCTGTTACTTAGCTGTTTCTTTAGCTGCACGGTTGAAGAGTGAACAGTCTCTCATTGCTTCCCAAGAGTTAATTTTAACAAACTTTTTTTTTTTTTTATCATGTCATGGTGGCTCACACCTGTAATCCCAGCACTAGGGAAGATTCGGAGGCAGAAGGATCAGGAGTTCAAGACCTGGACTACATAGAGAGCTTGAGGTCAACCTGGCTATGTAAGACCCCATTTCAAAGAAACAAAACAGGAACCATCCCCAATCTAAAAAGAGAACAAGAACCATCTCTGACAGGTATTAGGGAGACAGGCAAATGTACAACAGATAGAGCTAACAAAATGTTAGGAATCTCCAGGACCGAAGCGCCAGCGCTGTGCATCTTAGCTGAGCTGGGTTTGCACGTGCCTGTGAGGTCAGAGTTTCAAGTCATTCCTAGCTCCAGAGCCAGTTCCAGGACAGCCTAAGCTACAGGAGACACTCTCGAAAATCCACCACCACCTTTTCAAATTATAAAGGTAACCTATAGTGGCCACAAAAAAAGAAAAAAAAAATCAGAAAATAAGAGACTAGAAGTTCTCCCCAGTCCCAACATAGAACATTTCAGTGATGTTCTCTGAGAATGGTTTTCCCCTGACTTCCTAAATGCAGTACACTAACCAAAACATAACTCTTTTTTTCAGAAAAGGTGGGGGGGGGCTGGAGAGATGGCTCAGAGGTTAAGAGCTTCACCTGCTCTTCCAAAGGTCCTGAGTTCAATTCCCAGCAACCACATGGTGGCTCACAACCATCTGTAATGGGGTCTGGTGCCCTCTTGTGGCCTGCAGGCATACACACAGACAGAATATTGTATACATAATAAATAAATAAATATTTTTTAAAAAATTAGCCAGGTAGATCTCCGTGAGTTCAAGGGCAGCCTGGTCTACAGAGTGACCAGGAGTTCCAGGACAGCCAGGGCTACACAGAGAAACCTTGTCTCTAAAAAACCAAAAGAAAAAAAAAAAAAAAAGAAAAAAAGAAAAAAATTGTTAGGCCCTCAAAGCCTTTTTGAAGAGCTGTATGAAGTGACTAGAGTGCCTTGCAGTAAGACTCCTCTAGCTACAATCTCTGTCAGCTGCCGTTTTTGTGCTGTCAGTTTATCTCTCAATAACAACCCCCTTTTCTAATTTTTAAATATAACTGTTCAAAAATAAGTACAATTACGTTATAGTTAAGCTACAAAGGAAGACCCAGGCAGTGGTGGCACACGCATTTAGTTCTAGCACTGGGGAGGTAGAGGCAGGTGGATCTCTATGAGTTCGAGGCCAGCCTGGTCTATGAAGCAAGTTCCAGGACAGCCAAGGCTACACAGAGAAACCCTGTCTCCAAAAAAGGGGGTTTGGAAAAAAAAAGGAAAGAAGTTTAAAGTCTCAAGAGTTGGCTCTCTTTGTTCAATGCTTCATTTTGTTATTTATCTTTTAGTACCTCTCATAGTTGATTGAATACCATGCTGAAAATGAAGGGCAGAGTGGCTGCATGGGTATGCTTTTGTATGTATTATTGGAAAACTGAAAAATCATACACTCGGCCATTATAAATTAGGGACCATCTTTGAATCTTAATTATATTGAATTAAAATTTTTTATGAATTCTTTATGAGAATGTCATACATGTATTTTGATCATACTGACTCCCACGCCCTATACCAACTCCTCCCAGATCTAAACTCCCTACAACAGTTTGTTTTTGAGACAACTTCACTACGTCGCTCAGGCTGGCTTTGAACTCATAATCCTCCTGTTTCAACCTTCCACATGCTGTTTTGGCCTTTCAGAAATGACAAACAAGCCAACTTTATTTTTCCTTTCAACAACTTTCCTGTTAAAATCATAGAAATTCTTGTTTAGAATTGCAGGCAACCATTTTGTACCATATTCTTAAAACTGATCACTTTTTTGTTTTTTAGGAGGTGGTGCTGTGGACTGACCTCCAAACAGTCTGCCTGCACACTTGTCATCCTCAGCCTGGTTAGATCTGTGCGTCATTTGATTTTCATCTGTTTTATGGTGCTATGGATGGACCCAGGGCTCTGATCACACTACTCACCAAGCCATATCCCTAGATGGATTTTACTTTTTATTTTTGAGATAGTATCTCACTAAAAGTTGCCTAGGCTGGTTTTGAATTTACAATTCCCTGTCCTCAGCCTACAGAACACCTGGGATTAGAGGCCTGTGGCACCAGGCCTTGCTTGATGATCACGTACATTATCTCTAAAGTAAAATGCATCCCAGATGTATTAGAACATTTGTAAAGGCTGAAGTTATACTATATTCACATTTGTGTGTTGTAATCATGGCAATCACTTTCTTATTAAAAAAAAAACCACACTTAAAAAACAAAAGAAAACAAAAACCAAACAAACCTATCTTTGTCTTTAAAAGGGGGGAAACAATCACAGACACTTAGTCAGAATGCCCTCTGGAGAACCTGAGTTATGAGGTCTCAATCTATGCCTTTGAACACATCTTTCAAGAATTAGTAATTAAATGAAGACAATCATTATGGAGCAACGGAACATTTTGAGAAATTAAACACAAAAGTTATTGCAGGAAAAATGTTGTTACTTTTCTGAACTTTATATGAATAAATACAAAGAGAAAATGAGATAAAAGCGAAGGTTTTAGGAACAGAAAACACTGAAATTTGTTCCTGGACCAAATACTTAAACACGACCTAGTTCCTCTCCTTTGGAGCTGCACTGCACCTTCTCAGTACAAGAAGAACCACTGTCCTACCTCAGAATAAAAGATGTGGCTGCGGTGTCTGTTTGCGAAGCCCACTATGAACGTAAGGGCTAAGTCTACACTCGCTACTTGGCATGTGTGTAGGTGTAGCTAGGGCCCAGTCTCAGGAGCTGAGGATGCGGACAAGCACTCTACCACTGAGCTAGAAAGCCCCAGTCCACTCCAGCACAGTTCTGATATAATGCTTATACACCGTTTTCAAGAATTTCACTGCAGTCAGCATCATTTACACTAACTACAGTCTGCTTTCAGTGTAGTTTTCTACCCAGAATTCAAGTTTCTATCAGCAATTTCTTTATATTTAGCTACAATACCTGACAGAATAGAATTGATACACCGATGATAAGCACAGAAACTAAGAGTTTAGTTTCTACAGAAAGCAGCAGAACCTGAAGTATCTAACCATGAAGAAACCAAGAAAATACAACCAGAGAGCTAGCTATCATTTGTGATGTCAGTGTAAAGCTCCCTGAGAGTGTAAGAAAGGACTATGAACTAAACTATGACACTGAGGTCCACAAAGTCACAAGCTCACCCATAGGGCGGAGGACAACTATCCTTCAAAGGAGGCAATCCAGAGAGAAAATTCTAGATTGTTTTACTTAAAAAACTATTGAGCAGGCCGGGCGGTGGTGGCGCACGCCTTTAATCCCAGCACTCGGGAGGCAGAGGCAGGTGGATCTCTGTGAGTTCGAGACCAGCCTGGTCTACAAGAGCTAGTTCCAGGACAGGCTCCAAAACCACAGAGAAACCCTATCTCGAAAAACCAAAAAAAAAAAAACAAAAACAAAACACACACAAAAAAAAAAAACTATTGAGCAAACACCTAAGACAGTGCTTTACAGAATGAAGTGCTCTGTTTTAAGTGCTGATACCAAATCATGCAGTCTACATAACTTCTGTTAGAAGTACATACACACATAAGTAAGTACATGTATTTCTGCCTTATAGTTGTGGGAATTACAAGAGAGAATTGAAATTTAGGCTTTTAATCATTGGGATGTAGGCTCTGAAATACTCAGCTAAACTTCTTTTTTTTTTTTTTTTTTTTTTGCTTTTTCGAGACAGGGTTTCTCTGTGGTTTTGGAGCCTGTCCTGGAACTAGCTCTTGTAGACCAGGCTGGTCTCGAACTCACAGATATCCGCCTGCCGTTGCCTCCCAAGTGCTGGGATTAAAGGCGCGCGCCACCACCGCCCGGCTCAGCTAAACTTCTGTATGTAGACAGTGCCTATTGCTTATTAATATTTACAAATAAACTAAAAACGTCTTTGAGATTAAAGAGCAAAGGAAATTTATATTCTTTTTAAAAAGATTTTTATTTTTGAGCTGGAAAGACAGCCCGGCAGTTAAGAGCACTTGCTGCTCTTCTAAAGGACCTGAGTTCAGTTCTCAGCACCCAAAACAGGTGGCTTACAATTACCTGTAACTCTAGTTCAGGGGATCTGATGACATAGACATACACAGGAATACTTAAAAGTAACAGTTCTTTTTTTTTTTTTTAAGATTTATTTGTTTATTATGTATACAACATTCCTTCTATTTATGCTTGCATGCCAGAAGAGGGCACCAGATCTCAGGACAGATGGCCGTGAGCCACCATGTGGTTGCTGGGAATTGAACTCAGGACCTTTGGAAGAGCAGCCAGTGCTCCCAACCTCTGAGCCATCTCTCCAGCCCCAAAAGTAACAATTCTTTAAAAAACTTAAAAATTTTATGTGAGTGTTTTGTTTGTTACCAACCTACATGGGCTGGAGATCAGAAGACGGTACTGGATCCCCTGGAACTGGAGTTCCAGATGGTCGTGGAATGGCATGTGGATGTTGGGCATTGAACCCAGGTCCTCTGACGAACAGTTGAGCCACCTACCTCTCCAGGCCCAAGTTTCTATCTTCTTATAAGAATAAAGAATGAGCCGGGCGGTGGTGGCGCACGCCTTTAATCCCAGCACTTGGGAGGCAGAGGCAGGCGGATCTCTGTGAGTTCGAGACCAGCCTGGTCTACAAGAGCTAGTTCCAGGACAGGCTCCAAAGCCACAGAGAAACCCTGTCTCGAAAAACCAAAAACCAAAAAAAAAAAAAAAAAAAAAGAAATCCCAGCACTTGGGAGGCAGAGGCAGGGGATGTCTGTAAGTCTGAGGTCAGCTTGGTCTACAGCTCGAGTTCCAGGACAGCTGGGGCTATTACAGAGAAATCTTGTCTCAAAAAACAAAACAAAACAAAACAAAACACCCAAAGACTTGTTATCTATCTAAGGCATACTGTTTCCAGAGTTACTCTTTTCAAATTTTTATATTATTGCAAATAAATTATTTCCTTTAGGATACTCTAAGAATCTGAAATAAAAATAAGTCAACACAGGAAAGGAGGCCTTATTTAATTTTATTAGCAAATACTGGAGGTAACAGTAATAGTGCTGACTCCATTATCAGTTATGTATGAACAGAGAACAGTAAGGCTGGAATGCTTTAGCTTCCTATTGGTCAAAGCTACCATTTTACAATCTGACTTGTTTAATATCTATGCCAGAGTGTATTTAACAGAATCTTAGCCTTCAGTTGGAGTTTCTAACCCTGTATACCTTACTCTTCAAACTGCTTCCACAATCAGTAGAGCAGAGCCTGTGCCTAGAAAACCTTAATAATGCTTCTTTCTCGCCGGGCGGTGGTGGCGCACGCCTTTAATCCCAGCACTTGGGAGGCAGAGGTAGGCGGATCTCTATGAGTTCGAGACCAGCCTGGTCTACAAGAGCTAGTTCCAGGACAGGCTCCAAAGCCACAGAGAAACCCTGTCTCGAAAAACAAAAAAAAACAAACAAACAAAAAAACAACAAAAAAATATAATGCTTCTTTCTCAAGTCCTCCCCCACTTCTTCCCCATTTCTTTCTCTCAAGCAAGGTCTTGGTGCTGGAGAGATGGCTCAGCAGTAAGAGTACTAGATGCTCTTCTAAGGGACTCAGGTTTGATTCCCTGCACCTATATGGTGGCTAACAACCATCTGTAACTCCAGCTCCAGGGGATATAACACCCACTTCTGTCCTCTTCTGGCACCAGACACACATGTAAACCAAACACTCAACATAAAATAGGAAAAAAAATTTAAAGTAAAAGAAAAGATGTGGCCAGGAGGTGGTGGTGCACGCCTTTAGTCCCAGCACTGGAGAGGCAGAGGCAGGCAGATCTCTCTAAGTTCAAGGCCAGCCTGGTCTATAAGAGCTAGTTCCAGAACTGGCTCCAAAGAAACACTGTTTTGAAAAACCAAAAAGAAAAGATGTGGATCTGTAGCTCAGAATAGCCTAGAGCTCTCTCTGTTGTCCTGTCTCAGCTTCCTGAGTGCTGGATTACATGTGTGGGCCTCCATGCCCAGCCACACTTCAGGGTTTGTTTTTATCTTTGGTCGTAAGGCTCTAACAGTGGCAAAAACATTTCTTTCTTTCCTGAGTTTGGGGATAAATGTGCCTCAGGCATTTTCAAATAGGGATTGTATTTTCCTATAGTAATTAAGTTATACACAACAACTCCATTGAAAGGTGGGTCACATTCTAGCTCTGCACAGAATACTATGTGATTTAAGAAGCACTACACAGACTTTCTTTTAACTCTAACTCCAATATGTGGTTTTGTTCTCACAGCCCCCATTACTCAATTTTAAGACTTGCTTGGGCTGTAAAAACATTGTAACAATATTGACACAGTGAAAAATGATTTCAACTCTGCAAAATCTGACCTTGCAATAACATCTGCAATCTAACTTGTTAAGTAGGGGCTGAGCTGCCCCCCCCCCACTCTTTGGACAGTTAATAATGAACCTAATCTTACAAATGCGTTTGAAATTATTTTAAGTCTTTTAAACAGTTATGTTAAAGTCAGTTTACCCAATATATTTCCCTTTACTGGGGCTGCCATTCCTGCTTATTTCTGTTCTGTGATGAGTCTCCACTATTACTAACAAACACTAAAATAAGATAAATATTAAGAAGCAAGTCTCAACTCAAGGAGGATTTACTTGCAAACACTGAAGCAAAGAATTTAGAACTGGGGATGTGGCTTAGTTGGTAGAGTGCTCACCCACTACCCTGTGTTTCTTTCCCAGCACCACATAAGACTGGAGGTGTTGGCATATGCTTCTAATTCAGCCCTTGGGAGATGGAGGCAGGAGATTAAAAGTTCAAGGTTGCCTTCAACTATATGCTAAATGTGAGCCTTCAACTATATGCTAAATGTGAGCCTGGATTACAAGAGATCCTAAGTGGGGGGGGGGGGATAAAAAACCACCTCCCTACTTCACTGAAAATATCTTGGGCCTTAGAATCAATAAACTTATGATTCTTTTGTGAAAGGAAAAGCATAGCAGTAATGAGAAATGGGTGTGGAGGAGAATACAAGAATGGAAGAGGGAAATCACTGAAAATCACTCACTGTGCATAAAATTGACACAAATATTAAAAGAAATTCTGTGATTAAAAATCATCAGGCTTAAGACAAGCAAAAATGTAAGATTAATAATACTTGAAATTAATTGCTCTAATAAAAACCTCAAAATGAACTAATTAAATGATAGAGATCCTTAAGGGGGGAAAAGACTCCTCAGGGCAAATGAGCAGGCTGTGACCAGAGTTAAAGAACATTCAGCTGGTCAGTTATAAGAACAGACGCCAATAAAAAAGCATAACAGTTAACAGCATTGCTTGGGCCCTGAGTGTAAACAGTGTGAGAGAACAGGCACAAAAAAGAACACAAATAAGATGCAAGGTAAAATAAATGAAAATTCTGGTTGCTCAAGAGCTTACAATCTAATTGGTGATATGATACACATGCAAGACAAAAGGCATAAAGTGTTACAGATAAAGGCAAGCAAACATAATCCAATCAAATCATAAAAGCAATGAGCAAAGGAAAAAATTATGAGAAAAGGATGAGATGATGCGCTCACAGTACCTATTAATTTCCCTTTTTACAAATAACCATATTTATTCTTATTCCCAATCTAGAGTGGACTATAAAATAATGCCTAGGATGTCAGATCACTAGCCTTCCTTTTTATCCTAACTATATAGTATTCGAGGGCAATTAAATTATTTTCTAAGTTTTAAAAAAATTAATTCTTGTCCTGAACCTAAGTAACTTAATAACTATAAAAAGAAATAAAAACTTGTTACCCCAGAAAACTCATGCATTGTATTACAGAAATCTTATACTTTATACCCTAAGATCAAAGGTAACTTTTATAAAAAACACTCTAAAACTCTAAAACTCCATAGATACTACTAAACACAAGCAGGTAGAAAAGAAGCCCAAAGCCCCACTACAGCACAGCAGTGTGGTCTGAGGCATGCACACAGGTAGGAATCTTAACGTTTACCAAGTTAAAAGCTTAGAAGCAATAGTTAACAAGAAAAAAAGTGTTGAATCTGTGTATTAACCATGAAGACAAATCTTTCAAACCTTTCGTTAAATATAAAGGTTAAAGTTGTCAGAACACCTCACCTTCTCATGTCCCACCAGGGGCAGAATAAATTTCTGTTCCTTATGGAGACCATGTGGCTTTGCTTTAACAAAAAAGCTGTCTGGGCAATATTTGTGTATACTTAGAATACTAAGTATTCTCCAGTGAGATTTTTAAAAAAGGTACTGAAATATTTGCTTCAAGTAATGCCTAGAGTCATTTCAAACAATTTAATCCCAAAAATTTTGAAAACTCTGCATTTCAAATTGTCACTATATCAATAATATAATCTAAAAATGAAAAGAATGACCCTTCCAATTACTCACAAACTTCTATCATAAAATAGTTCTCAAAACTGAAAAATTATACAAAATCTCGAGTTAAGACCAAGATACAGCTATGACTGTAAGTGGGGAAAATTCTACACAAATTCAACCAAACCTAAGAGGTGAGTTTCACGGTCACAGCATGGAAGCCAGGCCACGCTCACCTTGGACGTCTTCCTCTCCACCATCACCATCGTCTTCCTCATTGTAAGCCAGCTCAGCCTGCTTGTCTGCCTCATACTCACCTACGTTACCATCATCCCCATTATAATCCGCCAGTCTAGAGCCATGCTGCGGATCAACAGGGGATTCATTTTCATCAAAGAATCGGCCTGTGAAGTAGGTAGAGGATTAATTCAAGAGTAAAGAGCAGAAAAGAAGGGACCTATACTGAAGACAGATGGGAAAGTAGTCAAGGGAAACCCAGCAACGTTCAGAGTACTGGTCACAAAAGAACACATTTTATGAAGATTATACAAGACAAAAGTAATTAAGAATGAAGACTCAAAATACCTTAAAAAAATAAGTTTATTGATTATACTTCAAGAGACTAGTGGGCCGAGCAGCAACTCTACTCCTGCTGTACCCCCAAATAAAATTTACTCAACAATTTCTCTTCTGTGTTTAGTGTTTCCTGTTAAGATTTAATGTTTTCTGCAGGCAGTGGTAGTGGACACCTTTAATCCCAGAACTTTGGAGGCAGAGGTAGGAGGAGCTTCAGGACACCCGGGACTACCAAAAAAAAAAAAGTTTAATGTTTTTTGCTGAGGCAAAGTTTTATTGTGTAGCTCAGGATGGTCTCCCTAATTCTGGTGATTTAAAAGTTTTCTTAAAGTAAAGGGTGCCATGTTTAGAATTTTCTTTCTTTCTTTCTTTCTTTCTTTCTTTCTTTCTTTCTTTCTTTCTTTCTTTCTTTCTTTCTTTCTTTCCTTCCTTCCTTCCTTCCTTCCTTCCTTCCTTCCTTCCTTCCTTCCTTCCTTTTTTCTTCTTTTCCTTTTGAGACAGGGTTTCTCTGTAGCTTTGGAGCCTGTCCTGGAACTAGTTCTTGTAGACCAGGTGGGCCTCGAAATCACATAGACCTGCCTGCCTCTGCCTCCCGAGTGCTGGGATTAAAGGCATGCACCACCACGGGCCTGGCTGGCTAATGACCTATAATCTCTCTCTCTCTCTCTCTCTCTCTCTCTCTCTCTCTCTCTCTCTCTCTCTCTCTCTCTCTCTCGGTTTTACAAGAGAGGGTTTCACAGTGTAGCCCTGGCTGTTCTGGAACTCTCTCTATAGACCAGGCTGTCCTCAAACTCATGAGATCCACCTGCTTCTGCCTCCTGAGTGCTGGGATTAAAGGTGTGTGCCACTACTGTCTGGAAGACCTATAATTTCATTAATGTAAGTACTAGTTGAAAATGATATTTTAGGAAGAGAATAAATATGATAATACTGAAATCTGAAGTTGTTTACTGCTACAAATACTATTCATGAATGATTTGAAGACCATTTTTAAAGCAATCCATGAGTTCTATGCAAACTGAATTCTCTTTGCACTGTAAGACAAACTAACACTATCTGAAGGCTACTTCAAATTCCTTTTAGTAATACTGACTAGCCATAGCCATGGGCTCCTAAGGAGGCATGGCAAACAGTACAAATCAGATCCTTATTAGTATTTGCGTTGAAAAAATCCTATGTTATCCCTTTCTGTTTCCTAGGTCAGGTCTTTTAAATGTCAATGGAAGCTTAAAGAAGTTGGTCTATTTAAAATCACATATGCTTTCATAACAATGAAAATTCAAGAAGGGCAATAAACTTAATACCTCATATGAAAAGCTGTTAAAACCTGGACATTAAAAGCAGAAATGGGGCCAGTGAGATGGCTCAGCATGTAATGGGCCTTCTGTCATGCCTGATCTCTCTCCCTGATATATAAGAACACACATTGCAAAATGTACAAGTAAACACTCCAGGTACACAAAAAATCTAATCCACAAACAGACGAGGGCTGGGAGTAAAGATTAGTGATAGGTCACTTGTCCACACTATATCAAGCTATGTGCTCAGTTCCTAGACCTACAACAAAGAAAGCAATAAAAACTTCACAAAACTACTTTAGCATTAAATTTACCAGAATGAAAATTAATATTAAAGGTCAGGAAAGATGACTCAGATGGTAAAGATACTTGCTACAAAAGTCTGATGACCTGAGTAAAATCTTGGAGCCCAAAGCAAAGATGAAAGGAGAAGAACAACTCCCACAAGTTATCTTCTGCCTCTGTGCTCTCTCCATGGTGCACACGCGTGCACACACATTCAAAAAATAAGAAAGTCATTATAATCTCCAAATAGGAATGAGGTTGATTTACTAAGGATGTAAAGGAACCTGCAATCAAGCCTGAGGACCTGAATTCCATTCTTAAAAGGCACCGGGTGAGCTGGGCAGTGGCGGTGCATGCCTTTAATTCCAGCACTCAGAAGGCAGAGGCAGGTGGATAAAGCCAGCTTGGTCTACAGAGTGAGTTCTAGGACAGTCAAGACTACACAGTGAAACCCTGTCTTGAAGAAAAACAAAAACAAAAACCAAAACAAAATAAAACAAAAAGAAACCAACAACAACCAAAAAGGCAGACAGTGGGAGAAGAAAGGGCAAGTTGTCCTTTGGCTGACATGTCTACACTGTAGTAGGTGTATGAACACACATACAATATAAATGTAATAAATATTTCCAATCATTCCCAATTAAAAAAAATCACGTGGATCTACACACAATTCCCATGTTAGCTGAATATAGCCATAGATCATAAAGTTTTCTTTCTTTCTTTCTTTTTTTTTTTTTGGTTTTTCGAGACAGGGTTTCTCTGTGGTTTTGGAGCCTGTCCTGGAACTAGCTCTTGTAGACCAGGCTGGTCTCGAACTCACAGAGATCCGCCTGCCTCTGCCTCCCGAGTTCTGGGATTAAAGGCTTGCGCCACCACCGCCCGGCGATCATAAAGTTTTCTATTTCTTTTCTTTTCTTTCTTTTCTTTCTTTTCTTTCTTTTCTTTCTTTCTTTCTTTTGTGACAGGGTCTCTTTCTTTTTTTTAAAAAAATATTTATTTATTTATTATGTATACAATATTCTGTCTGTGTGTATGCCTGCAGGCCACAAGAGGGCACCAGACCTCATTACAGATGGCTGTGAGCCACCATGTGGTTGCTGGGAATTGAACTTAGAACCTTCGGAAGAGCAGTCAGTGCTCTTTACCGCTGAGCCATCTCTCCAGCCCCTGTGACAGGGTTTCTCTGTAGCTTTGGAACCTGTCCTGGAACTAGCTCTTGTAGAACAGGCTGGCCTTGAACTCACAGAGCTCTGCCTGCCTCAGCCTCCCCAGTGCTGGGATCAATGGCGTGCACCACCCACTGCTCAGTTAAGTTTTCTATTTCTGCAAAAGATTTTTCAACAAAACATTGTGAACATATAGTTATAGCTCAATAAAAGATCAAACTGTCAAATTTAATAGAAGTCTAAGCATTCCTATAAACTGTGTACTTATGTATCTAATAAACAAGAAGGCTTAACCTTACCTTCAATTCCAAATATTCTTTCACCTATTTGGAATATAGTTAAACAAAGAAAAATTAATAATTAAAATCAAATCTGGGTGTGGCAGTATACACCTTTAATCCCAGTACTTGGGAGGCAGAGGCAGGCAGATCTTTGTGAGTTCAAGGCCAGCCTCGTCTATAGAGTGAGTTCCACTCAGTGAAACCCTGTCTTGAAAAACAAAACAACAAAATAATTAAAATCATAAATAATATTCTAGTGCTTCCAGATGAAGAACAAAATCAGAATAAATTAGTAAAATATTCTCTCATTTTTAATTATTTTTAAAAATATGTGTGTGTGCGCGTGCACATATGTGTGCACCAGCAATGCCTGTGGAGGTCAGAAGATGTTGGATCCTTTGGAGCTGGTGCTGGGAATCAAACTCAGGTCCTCTGCAAAAGTACTAGGTGCTTTTAACTTCAGAGCCTTTTCTCTAGCACCCTCCCCCTCACTGTTTTCCTAAAAAAAAAAAGAGTCGTTGAATCTGGAATTCTTCATTTCAGTTAGACTGGCCCACCAGTGAGCCCCTCCACCCTACTGATTAAAAAATAAAAACTGAAACAAATATATATACACATATATGGTTTATTCACTTATTTATTTTGAGAAACGGTCTCAGTGTGTGGTCTAGAGCTCATTATGTAAATCAAACTGGCCTGGAACTCACAAAGATCCACCTATCTATGCCTCTGGAGTTCCAGGATTAAAGATGTATACTGCCTTATAATTTTTCAATAAGAGAAAATACAAAAAGTTTAGGGCTAGCCAGGTGGTAGTGGCACACACCTTTGATCCCAGCACTTGGGAGGCAGAGGCAGGTGGATCTGTGTGACTTCAAGGCCAGCCTGGTCTACAGAGCTAGTTCCAGGACAGCTAGGGCTACACAGAAAAACCCTGTTTAGGGCTAATAATCTTACACCAAAATATATAAAATGAAAACATAAATTGTACATTAAGTATGATTATATATTAAATAAATAAATTCATTGCTTATCTAAAGAAACACAAAATTCAAATACTGATAGAACAACTTTATAAGTGTTTAACAAATGCTTGCTAGGCTGGGAGAACAAAAAGTAATACACTCTCACCCTGCTGATATTATCAACTTAGCAAAGAAGAGAAAAGTAAACAGCCATCACAGGACAAAGTGGCACGCTGCATATACTAATGGAAGCATGCTCTGAAGAAGTTCAAGAAGAGAAACTGACTTAGACAAGACAGCACAGACAAAGTTAGGGCTGCACCAAATATGTGACAGCACGACAGTTTCAAAGCACAAGTAGGTGCTGCTGAAAGCAGCACAGAGACATGCTAAAGAGTATTCTACTTCCAATAACAGTCTTGGGTTTGGAGCTGCAACTAGGTAATAGAGAA
This sequence comes from Chionomys nivalis, assembly GCF_950005125.1. Classification (NCBI taxonomy): domain Eukaryota; kingdom Metazoa; phylum Chordata; class Mammalia; order Rodentia; family Cricetidae; genus Chionomys; species Chionomys nivalis. The sequence goes on from NC_080094.1 coordinate 52,667,880, forward strand.
CTTGCCTAGCACGTGCATGCGCTGGACTCCCTCTGTCCCCCGCTCCTGAGCAGACAACATGTTCCCAAAGCAGCATTTTCAAGTTTTAATGTACATGTAAAAAGAGGTTTAAGTCAGGAACTGCAATCTTTATAGCAATCTGACTGGTGTTGCTCATTGCTACTCACCAACTCTCTGGCAGGATAGAGAGTGTAGCTCTAATAATCCCGTTATTGAAGATTGTTGAGAGGGATATAAAAACTTAACTTAAAACCAGGGTATCTGGTTATGAGTGCACATGCTTTAAATTCCATAACTCAGGAGGCAGAGGCAGGCAGATCTCTGTTAGAAGCTAGCCTGGTCTACACAGCAAGTTCCAGGCAAGTTCCAGGCCAGACAGTTACATGGAGAGACCGTGTCTCAAAAAACAAAAAGCAAAACCAAAACAACAACAATGACAACAAAAACCAACAAGAAAAAACTTAAAAAAAAAGCTAAAAAAAAAAAAAGAGGGAGAAAAATTTGACAAAGACAAAAACAAATGAGAAAATGATAAGGCTGTGGGGCTAATCTTCACTGTCAACTTGACTAGATTCAGAGTCCTAATGAAATATACCTCTAGATGTGTCTAGGACATTTCTAGAAAAGGAGGAACTGAAGAGGAAGGACCACCCTGAATGTGGACAGATCCATCCTATGGGGTAGGGTCTCTGAATGAAAAAGAGAAAGCATGCTAGAGAAAGAATGCTAGTACCATTAATCTTTTCTACCTTTTCTGACTATGAGCATGCCTTCCCTACCATAATGGACTCTGTCACCATGAACTGTGAGCCAAAACAAACAAACATTTCCCTCCTTAAGTTGCTTCTTGCAAGACGGTGTGGTTACGGCAATGAAAGTAACTAATATAAAATACAAAAGGAAGAAAATTACAAGGTAAAACTACACTTTAAAATAAACTTTAGTCATGACTCAATGATGTTCACCCCCTGGCAAACAAAGCTGAATGAAAATAATACTGATGACATTCTCTGAGTATAAATAAAAATGGCAGCAAAAGTCATAGATCTACAGATCTCAAGAGAGAATTCTTAAAAATTCTGGACTCTTTAAATAAAGGGGAACTTAACCATAAAGGCCAGTTTTACACTTAAAAGACATTAGATTTAACATTTTAAACATTATCAGAAATGCTGGTGTGAGTAATTTGAGTTAAGAATCGTGAAGATAATTCTATAAAATCTTTTCCCACACTGGCAATAAGTATTTTTGTGAATCCTTGTAAAAAAAAAAAGAATGTACTGAATGCATGAGCAAATAGTAGCAGAAAGCTACAAAATGAGTGGCACCATGCGCTCTCAATGTAGGGACAGGTAGGCCTCTGTGAAAGGTAAATTATCTGCTCATAGTAATAGCTGAAAACACAAGGGTTTGGAGAGATGGCTCAGTGGATAAAGTACTTGCTGCGTAACTCAGAGCTGAGGTTCCCAGCACCTATCTGACAATTACAGGTGACAACCTGTAATTCTAGTACACAGGAAGCAGAGACAAGATCCCCGAGGCAAGCTAGCCAGCTACACTTGATGTGACTGATTCGGCCTCAGCAAATAAAGTAGACAGTGATATAGGAAGACACCTCATGCTAATTTCAGGTCTCCACATGCATGCACATACATGTGTCAATATCCTCATGAACACACATGTATATATACAAACACATGTAAAAACAAAACACAACGAAAACAAACCTAGTTTGAAATAACAAGAAAAAAGGTAAATATATGGGCCGGGCGGTGGTGGCGCACGCCTTTATTCCCAGCACTAGGGAGGCAGAGGCAGGCGGATCTCTGTGAGTTCGAGGCCAGCCTGGTCTACAAAGGGAGTTCCAGGACAGGCTCCAAAGCTACAGAGAAACCCTGTCTCAAAAAACCAAAAAAAAAAAAAAAAAATAAAAGTAAATATATAATATCAACTATAGTGACATTTTATTTATATTTTATAAATAAAGCTTGCCTGAAGACCAGAAGGTAAAACTAAGCCACCAGAGGCCATGCAGTGGTGTCACACACTTTTAATCCCAGGATTTGGGAGACAGAGGCAGATGGAGCTCTGTGAGTTCAAGACCCCGCTGGGCTACACAAGATCAATGAAGAAACAAATCCAGGTAGTGGTGGCTCACACCTTTAATCCCGTACTACAGAGGAATATAAACTGGGATAAGATAGGCTTTAGTTTGAGGATTTCTTAGAGATAAGGGCTCTCTAGTGGCTTGGCTGCTTTGCTTTTCTGACCTTCAGGTTGAATCCCAATATCTGTCTCTGGGTTTTTATTTCTCATGCTACAATCAACTGAATTTAAAGAGCAACAATTTCAGAGATAATCATAAGACTACCAAAGCCAAGGAAGTATGGAGTCTTGGATGTAAAGATTATAGATTATGACTAATATTTATACAGTATAGGAAATAGATTTTGTTAAGTAGTAGTAAACAGTCTCAACTCAACATAAATTAAGTTTTCTGAAAACTGTTCATTAGAACTTAATCAACTGACGCTCAGGATATAGATAGAGGTCTAGCCTCTATAAGGTCTTGGATTCAATCCACACGTCTCAAAGAAAAAGAATATAACTGTAAGTAAAATTTTTTTTGAAGAAAAAACCCCAACCTTTTTAAACTTTAAGGATCGAATCCATACAAAACAGTACTTCTCAAACTCATAGACTCAAGATAAATGTACTAATTAGAACTGACAGGTGAAATGGCTCAGAGAGTAAAAAGTGTTTGTTACATAAGATGGCAACCTGAATTCAGTCCCCAGAACACAGGAAAAGGTGGAAAGAACCAACTCCACAAAGCTCTCTTCTGGACTCCAGCGCATCATGCTCTACAAACATATGTCTTCATACATATAAAATCATACTTTAAAGGAGCTGATGAATGTAACTTCTGGAGATGTGAAAGCTTCATCCCTACTGGCTAGCTTTGCTGTGCTGGAAGGTGCAATGCAGGCTACTGGAGGAGAAAAGCCATCAGCAGTCCTATCCCGCTGTGAACTCTGGGTAGAAGGGCCATTGGAGCAACAGTACTTTCAACATCACGGGAGTAACCACTTTCTGACTGAATGTAAGGTCTGTTCCACAAACCATACTTGGCACTAGTATTGGGGCCAAGAACCTGTGGCTACACAGGTCATAGGCTCTAAAGGAAAACCTACAACTATTATTTTCCTAGACGTATTATTGAACTAACTCCCAATGGCTTATCATTATAGCCATAGATGAATACATGTCTCAGTCCTCATCAGTGAAGCTCTGATTTGTAGTGGATTGTGATGAATAAAGATACTCACAATTGGTCAAGGTACAGAGAATCAGAGATTGCAGAATGCCCAACCCTACCTATATCAGACCACTTTCTCCCAAAGCTCAGTGATCATCGTGGATGAGGGGGAGGAAAGAGTGTAAGAGTCAGAGGTGATAGACAACTACAAGAAAACAGCGACTTCTGAACAAAACAGCAGCCATACATACGAACTCCAAGTAGTTGTTGACAGCATGAACAAATCTTAACATGGAGAAAGGAGGTAGGCATCAAGTCTCAACTGTAGTTGAGGAACTATTAGCAACTGATAGCTGCTGGGAAAGGGAGAAACCAGTTTTCTTTAAGAGTGTAGTCCCGGGGCTGGAGAGATGGCTCAGTGGTTAAGAGCATTGCCTGCTCTTCCAAAGGTTCTGAGTTCAATTCCCGGCAACCACATGGTGGCTCACAACCATCTGTAATGAGGTCTGGTGCCCTCTTCTGGCCTGCAGACCTACACACAGACAGAATATTGTATACATAATAAATAAATAAATATTTAAAAAAAAAAAAGAGTGTAGTCCCATAGAAAGTTAATCACACTTCAATAGAAGGCCATATATACAAGAATATTCACGCAATGTGAAAGAAGGGTAGGCAGGGAATGAGATGGATCTGAAGAGTATGGGGAATGAATATGACCCAAACACGCTGTATGAAATACTCAAAAATACTGACATTTACTATTAATATATATATTTATTTATTTAGTATAGTGTTCCTGCATGCATTCCTGCTAGAAGAGGGCACCAGATCTCATTTCATATGGGTGTGAGCCATCATGTGGCTGTTGGGAATTGAACCCAGGACCTCCGGAAAGTCAGTTGTCTTAACCACTAACCCATCTCTCCAGCCCCTAGTTATTAATATTTTAAGTGAAACAGGGTCTCACTGTGTAGCTGTGGTTGGCCTAGAACACACTTTGAAAACTAGGATAGCCTCAAAATCAGAGATCTGCCTGTCCCTGCCTTTCAAGTGCTAGAATTAAAGGTGTGTGCTACCACTCTGTCCCCCAATAAGTTTTAAGTAAGATAATTATTTAATATGTGAATGATAGACCACAAGCACTATTCCCGTCCTGGCTGTTCTTTCAACTTGACACAGCTATGGTTATCTAGGAAAAGGGACTTCAACTGAGAAAAAGCTTCCATCAGATTGCCTGAAAGCACTTTCTTCTTCTTTAAATTAATAACATACTTGGAAGGACCCAGTCCACTGTGAATGGTGACACTCCTGGGTAGGAGGTCCTGGGGTGTATGAGAAAGCCAGCTGAACAAGTCTGGGAGTATAAGCCAGTAAGCAGCACTACTCCGTGGTCTCTGCTCCAGTCCCTGACTTGAGTTCCTGTCCTAACTGCCTTCATGAAGGACTGTAAGCTGTTAGGTGTAATAAACCCTTTCCTACCCTAGTTGCTTTTGGTCATCATGGTTCATCACAGCAATGGGAACCTAACTAAGACAATCCCCAAAGTAAAATGAAATTTATTAAGAATGTTAAAACATAGGTTTAGAGAAAAACTGAGTAATAAACTTTTTAAAAGGGAAGAAAAAAATTATTCAAGTATGGTGATGTATAGATATAATGTAGCTCAGCATTGAGAAGGTGGAGGTAGGGGATAGGGGAATTAGAAGTTTAAGAGCATTTTCAGCTAGTTCAGGAGTTCCATCCAGCTTGGGCTAGAAACCTTGTCTCAAAACAAACAAAAAACCATGATAGGCCAACGCCAACAAGAAGATGGTGCTTAGCAGGGCGGTGGTGGCACACGCCTTTAATCCCAGCACTTGGGAGGCAGAGGCAGGCGGATCTCTGTGAGTTCGAGACCAGCCTGGTCTACAAGAGCTAGTTTCAGGACAGGCTCCAAAACCACAGAGAAACCCTGTCTCAAAAAACCAAAAAAAAAAAAAAAAAAAAAAAAAGAAAGATGGTGCTTCCTATCATGACTGACAATTCAATCCTTGGAACTAACATGGTGCAAGAAGAGAACTAACTTTGCTAAATTGTCCTCCGACCCTCATATGCAAACACACACACACAAACTAAATAAGTAAATGTAAAAAAAAAATTACTGTGGCTCACATCTGTAATTTCAACACTCAGAAGGCTTGGGGACTGATTTGTGTTTCAGGTCAACCAGCTACAAAACAAGACCGTCTCAAAACATCAACAACAAGGAGCTGAGATGGCTGAGTGGTTAAGAACACTTGATATTGTTGCAGAGGACAGGGCTACACAGAGAAACCTTGTCTCAAAAAAACAGAAAACACAGAGAGAGAGAGAGAGAGAGAGAGAGAGAGAGAGAGAGAGAAGGAGAGAGAGAGAAACTGAAGATGGTATAGTTAAGGGTTCTAGTATTTAATATAGAAAACTAATAGCTATAGTATCCCTAATATATAAGAAATTCTTAATGAAATTCACAAAGAATAAAAAAAATCTTATAACAACAAAAAAATTTCAATCTTAAAACTGGGCAGAGGACTTGAATGGACATTTCTCCAAAGAGGACACACAAATGGAACATCAAAAGGAGCTCAGTCTCAAGGGACATAAATCAAAAGCAAAAGAACTGAAGCCTAGGATGTCAGTGCAAAGCCAGAGTGGGACCACAGCCCTGAAAACAAACAAGAGAAAGAATTATAACCCACCACATCCACTGGGGTGACAGGAGAGAGAGAGAGAGAGACAGAGACAGAGACAGAGACACAGACAGAGACACAGACACAGACAGACAAGGAGAGGAAAAAGACTAAGTGTTGCTAGGGGTTAGGGAAACTGTAACTTTTTTTTTTTGAAACAGTGTCTCAATGTAGTTCAGGCTGATCTTGAACTCACTATGGAAGCTGAGATTACAAGTGTGCCTGACTTTATGTGGTGCTGACAAAGATTCAGAGACAGGACAGGGCTTCCTGTACGCTAGGCTAGTGAATGCTAGGCAAGCACTCTACCAACTGAGCCATATCCCCTGCCCTGGAACTCTTCCATATTACAGGGGAAAATGTATTAATAAAATGGTGCAGCTGTTATGGAAAATAGCCCGGCAGTTCCTCAAAAAGCTAAACATAGAATTATTGTGTGACTCAGCAATTCCCCATCTAGGCACATACCCCCAAAGCAGAAAACAGGTGTTTAGCAAGCCTGTGCATGAATCTTCATGGCAGCAATCCTCTTTTTTTTTTTTTTTTTTTTTTTGGTTTTTCGAGACAGGGTTTCTCTGTGGTTTTGGAGCCTATCCTGGAACTAGCTCTTGTAGACCAGGCTGGTCTCGAACTCACAGAGATCCGCCTGCCTCTGCCTCCCAAGTGCTGGGATCAAAGGCGTGCGCCACCACCGCCCGGCAGCAATCCTCAAAATAGTCAAAAAGTAGAAATAAATCAAGTGTCCACAAATAGGTGACTAAACAAAATGCATCCATAAACTGATTGCTATCTAGCTTATAAAGGAATAAAACAGCATTGCATGCTACACCACTCAAAGACTCCAAACATGTTAAGCCAGGCATTAAAGGGCACCTTCTCATTTGCTATGACCTTGAACCTCAGACATCTCAGACACTGGGCTCACAGGAGTGTACTACCATACTTGGTTTAAGGCCACACATTTCATGATTATATTTATCGAGATATCTACAATAGGAGATTAGTGGTTGTCAGGGGCTCTTAGGAGAGAATAGGGAATGCCAATTTAATGGACTCAGGACACTTCTGACTGCTCTTCCAGAGGATGAGGTTTCAATTCCCAGCACCCACATGGAGGCTCACAACTGTCTGTAACTCCAGTTCCAGGACACCCAGAACTCTCTTCTGGCCTCTGAAGGCACCTGCACATACATTTGCACACACTTTACTCCCAAAGTACACATAAATCAAAAAGTCAATCAATTAATTAATTAAAGAAAATACATAATAAGGCCTTCTATCAGGAAAGGTACCAGAGTAGGATAAACATTCAAAAGTCATTTATTAAAGGGTAATATCTGAGTTATTTTATAAAGATCTGAAGTAAGTATACAGAAATAAACTATAAAACGTTCAGAGTAAGTGGCTTAAAAAATCAACACAAGTACGCCTTTAATCCCAGCACTAGGGAGGCAGAGGCAGGCGGATCTCTGTGAGTTCGAGGCCTGGTCTACAAGAGCTAGTTCCAGGACAGTTAAGTCTGTTACACAGAGACACCATCAGAAAGTGGGGCTAGAGACTGAACCAAGGGTCTTATACAAGCTAGAGAAGTGTGCTACTACTGAGCTATACTTCCAAACCCCACCAAAACACCCTGAAGGAAACATTATATTCTTTTTTTAATTGATATTTATTGAGCTCTACATTTTTCTCTGCTCCCCTCCCTTCCTCTCCCCTCTCCCTTTCAACTCTCCCCCAAGGTCCCAATGCTCCCAATTTACTCAGGAGATCTTGTTTTGGAAACATTATATTCTAAATACCCTAGAAGATAAGTGGATGTGGACAGAGCAGAGGACAACAGATCAGTGACACTGGAAACTGCTCTAAAGAAGAACGCAAAGAAGAACCTAATCAAGTAAGTATTTGACTCAGTAATTTCACTCTTGGAACTACACTTGAAGAAACACTCAAAAAGTAGGAAGAATCAATAATCTAAGGGAAAACAAAGTCATAATCATGACAACTAAAATAAGAAAATATGAAATAATCTAAATAATAAGAGTAAAAGGCACAATGGAATTTAGATATTAAAAATGTATATGTAGGCTAGGCAGATACCTCAGAAGGTAAACACATGCTCAAATGTGAAGACCTGAGCTCAAAACCCCAGGATTCCTGTAAAAGCCAGACATGTAACCCAAGCAATGGTGATCCTGTAGGTAGATGGGAGGCAGAGACAGGTAAGGTCCCAGAAGTTCAAGAGCCAACTAGTCTGGCATATAAAGTTGAAAACAACATGCCAGCAACTATTCCAAACAAGGTGAAAGGTATGAGCCAGAGGGGAAAGTGAGGCACAAACCTGAACTGTCCTCTGACCATTTAAGCACTGTGGCATATGGACCCACATTCGTACACACAGATGCACACACGTGTCTCTTTTAATAACAAAAACAAAATTATTGGTTAAAGGGTTGGAGAGATATCTCAGCAGTTAAGATGGATGCTCTTCCAGAGAAATTGGGTTGAAGTCCCAGCACCCAGATGGTGGCTCACAACTGCCTGTAACATGTGTTCCATGGATCTGATACCCTCTTCTGGCCTCCACAGGCACCAGATACATAAGTGTTACACAGACACAGACACAGATGAAAGGTATGTAAGAGAGCTGGTGTAGTGGTACACATCTGTCCCACCCAGGAAGCTGAGTTTGGAGAGAACTACAAGTTCTAGGTCATCTTGGGCTCTACAGCAAGACCCTGTTTCCATTACCCCACAACGGGCATATAACAAATAATGTCAAGTGAATTAAAAACAGTGCCTGGGGGGCTGGAGAGACAACGAGTGGTTTAGAGCACTTGCTACTCTTGCAAAGGACCCAGGTTCAGCTCCCAGCACCAAAACAGGGGCTCACAACTGCCTGTAACTCCAGTTCTAAGAGGCCCAACACTGTCTTCTGGCCTCCAGGGGCACCGCATGTATATAATGCACATACATGCATGTAGGCAAAACACATACATTTTTTTTCTTTGAAAAGTGAGTACAGTGATTTCAGTTCTTCATATACATTAATGATACACAGAAAATAATTTATGGCTCAGCAGGGATCCTTCTAAGGTAAGTTATAGAGAGTAATTTCCAAGCATTATTTAGAGACATTCTTTAACTACAGATTATCTACCTATACATAAATACAAATCAGTACTAGAGAAAAATTCTATAGAATCAATGTTATATGAATCTGAGTGACAAATTAAGACACTTTACTTTGTTGTTGTTGTTGTTATTATTGGGTTTTTCGAGCAGTTTCTCTGTGTAGCTCTGGCTGTCCTTGAACTTACAGAGATCTTCCTGCCTCTGCCTCCCAAGTGCTGGGATTAAAGGCATACACCACTATGTCTGATCCTATTTTGTTATTATTATATATATATATTAACATTTAGTATGTGTGTGTGCATGCATGTGTGCACACATGTGCATGAGTACATGTATGATATGGCACATGAATGTCGAGATCAGAGGACAATTTGCAAAAGTCAGTTATCTCTTTTATTCATTGTGTGTGTCCTGGGGATCAAACTCGGATCATCATGCTTGTTAGCAAGCACTCTTACTCACTGAGTCATCTTATCAGCCTTGTTAATTTTTTTCCTTCCTTCTTTTTTGAATTGAAAGAATTGCCTGTATCCCAAACTCAACATACACCAAGGATAACCTTGAACTCATACCCCTTCTTCCTTCTAACAGCTGACTTTACAGGTGTACACGATCTCCTCTGGTTTATGTGGTACTGGGAATCAAATCCAGGGCAAACACTCTATCAACTTAGATGTATCCTCAGATTCCCTGATCCCCTTTTTAGACAAGGTTTCACTATGCAGTCCTGACTTGCCTTGAACTCACTAACCCTGGTTAGCTTCAAATTTATGATCTTCCTGTCTGAGTCTTTGAAGTGCCTAGAGGTGTAGGTGTTAGCCACCAGGACTAGTTCTTTAAATCTCTTGTTTAATGTTATCCTCTGTCCTTGGTGAGATAATTGTTTTCAGGCTGTGATGCTTAATATTGTCAACTTGATAGGATCTAGGATCACTGAAGAGACTAGCCTCTGGCATGTCTGTACAGGGTTATCTAGATTAGACTAATTAAAGTTGAAAGATCCACTCTAAATGTGGGTGCTGTCACTCAGGGGTTGGGATCCCAGACTGAATAAGAAGGAGACAGGGAGCTGAGCAAGAGCACTCAGCACTCTGCTTCTTGCCTGAGGATGCACTGTGCCCAGCTGCCTCAAGCTCCTGCTGACATGCCTTTCCCAACTTGGTGGGCGGTACTGTAAACTGTGAGCCAGATAAGTTCTTCCTTAAAGTGCTTTCTGCAGGTATTTTGTCACAGAAGTGAAACAAGTAACCAACACACAGGCTAATTCCATAGTGCGGCTTTAAGAAAAGATTTTTTCCCAACATATTTAAGATATTAGCTACATTCTTACGAATAAAACATTATTTATTTATTATTTTAATCAATATGCACAAATATGCTTTAAATATCAAAGAAGGAAAGCCAAGTAATATCCAAACTACATATTCACATATACATCCATATAAGTAGCTATTAGAAGACAGGAGTATTTGAATAAATTATATATGCTGTCCAGTTCTCAATACATATCACCTGTGTGCAAACAACACTATGGCTCTGGAACAGGGGCTGTCATAACTGAAGCTTTTAAGCATTCTGTCAACTTAGAATTGGAGGGGAGAAGCCATTAAAGGAAAATGGAATGGAAAGCACAGTTTAAGAACAGCTCCTACAGTAAATTCTCTCTGCTACCATGGGTTTTACTTATAGGTCCCACTGAAATGTTAACTTGCCAAAATCAATGTCTCTGAAGTAACTAAGCAACATACTTCATTCCACAGTACTACTGTTCATACCTACATAAGGCAGAAACAACTGGAGGGGATGGAGGAGGGAGCGATATTGAGCCTCCCTCTACAGAAGCCTCACCAGGTGCCTGTTCTCCCCAGAATATGCCACTTTTCAAAACTACTTTCTGCCCCTCCTAGTCAAAGTTTCCAATCATTAGACTCCCAAAATGAAATTTCCCTATTTCTCAAAAAAAGTTTAAATGCAACGAACTAAACATATATTAAGAAATCAACTCACCTGACATTTATTAATAATGGTGACTATGATAAGACTTTATAATTTCCTTAGACTAGTTTCTATCCATTTAAAAGCTATTTTTCTTTAAAATTTAACCATACTTTCGCCGGGCGGTGGTGGCGCACGCCTTTAATCCCAGCACTTGGGAGGCAGAGGCAGGTGAATCTCTGTGAGTTCGAGACCAGCCTGGTCTACAAGAGCTAGTTCCAGGACAGGCTCCAAAGCCACAGAGAAACCCTGTCTCGAAAAACCAAAAAAATAAAAAATAAATAAATAAAAAATAAAAAAAAAACCCATACTTTCTCTTTACATATATTTGTTAGAGCATAACAACGAGACCATAACTGAGTCTCGGAAACAAGTTCACTGTATTTAAAGAACTTCTGTTAACATAGTATTCGTCAATTGATTCTTACTTTGCTTCAATTTGTGGAAATCACTGACTCTGTCCCTGGTGGCCTGCTTTAGTGTGTCTGGTTGAATTCTGGGTTCTCGCTCCAGGTTTGAGCCTGGAATTAGGTGCTGAAGAGGATTTGAAGGGTTCTGTTTGGAAGTACCAGGATTTTCATTCTGGTTTAGTTGTGAACCTGTGGAAGAAAAACATCAAATTAAAAGAATGTAATTCTTTAAGAGAACAATTTCATGTGACTTGCTTTAGAAAAGCAAAATCCTATGACCATCTGACCTTGGGAGGTCATAGAAGTTGTTTTGCTATTAAGCTTTACTAGTTTATCAAATGCCACCTTCTCTGTGGTTAAGCATCTCCATCACTGACTACAAGTCTACTTACCTTTTTTGTCTGTGGATTTCTACACAGTAGAAATGACACTCATTTCTTCTCCGTGCTCTAAACTTAAACAGCTGCTAGAAATCTCTAGGAACTACCAGGGTTTCAACACCTTTAAACTCTGTCATCTTCATCTATACAAAGAATCATAACTGTTATCTTAGATCTAATACTTTCTTCTAATAATTTCTTTGGATAAGAATGGCTCCCACCGGAGCATTTGGGAGTGGAACTGTTTGAAAGGATTAGGAGATACGGCCTTGTTGGAGGAAATGTATCACTGGGGTGAGTTTTGAGGTTTCAAAAGTCCACAACAGTCTCAGGCTCTCAATCTGCTGCCTGTGGATCAGAATGTAAGCTCTTAGCCCCATGCCTGCCTACATGCTGCCATGCTTCCTGCCATGATGTTTATAGACTAAGACTGCAAGCAAGGCTTCAATTAACTGTTTGTTTGTTTGTTTAAATAAGGGTTGCACTGGTCATGGTGTCTCTTTAGAGCAATAGAACAGTAACAATGATGATCTTGAATTTCTGGTCCTCCTGTCTCTACCTCCCAAGTTCTGAGATTACAGGCATGCGTTACCACTGTGGTGGTTTGAATAAGAATGATCTCCACAGGCTCATAGATTTAAATACTTGGTCATTAGGGAGTGGTACTACTTGATATGATTAGGACTTGTGGCTTTTCTGACGTAGGTATAGCCTTGTTGGAGGAAATGTGTCACTGTGGGGTAGGCTTAGAGGTTTCAAAAATCCAAGCCAGGCCCAGTGGCTCCACCCTTGCCCCTGCCTGCAGATGTGGACATAGAACTCTCAGCTACACTCTAGCACCGTGTCTGCCTACAGTGTCACCACGCTTCCACCATGAGGATGATGGACTAAACCTTTGAACTGTAAGCCAGCCCCAATTAAATGTTCTCTTTTGTAAGAGCTGCCAAGGTCATGGTGCCTTTTCACAAGGAGAGAACAGTGACTACCACAACCACACTACTCAACATTTTTTGTTTGATTGTTGAGATAAGGTCTCACAATAAGAAGATCAGGCTGACCTTGAGTTTGAGATGATCTTCTGCCTCAACCTTTTGAGTGCTGGAATGAGCTGCCTGCATTACAGTTATGCATGATCACACCCTTTTTTTGTTTTTGTTTTTGTTTTTGTTTGTTTTTGTTTTTGTTTTTCAAGACAGGGTTTCTCTGTGGCTTTGGAGCCTGTCCTGGAACTAGCTCTCGTAGACCAGGCTGGTCTCACAGAGATCCGCCTGCCTCTGCCTCCCGAGTGCTGGGATTAAAGGCTTGCGCCACCACCGCCCGGCTATCACACCCATTTTAAAACCTAATTTGTTTTGTTTTTCAAGACAAGGAGCCTATCCTGGAACCAGTTCTTGTAGACCAGGCTGCCCTCAAACTCACAGAGATCCGCCTGCTTCTGCCTCCCAGGTGCTGGGATTAAAGGCAGGCGCCACACTACTGCTCAGCATAAAATCCAACTTTTAATAAATTTATCTATTTACTTGTGTGTGTGTATATGTGCTCACATGCGCGCATGTGTATACAAATGCTAGCATGCACACATGTGTATAGATTGGAGGACAACTTACAACTTATGGGAGTTGATTCTCTCTTTCTACCATATGGATTCAGGGACCAAACTCAGGTTGCCAGGCTTGGTGCAAGGGCCTTCACCTCCTGACCATCTAGCAAGATTTTGCTTACTTTTTGGATATGGTATCATATGACTCAGGATGGTCTTAAACTACTAGAGGATGATTTTTTTTTTTTTAATCATTTAAGACAAGGTTTCTTTGTGCAGCCTTCGCTATCCTGAACCTAGCTCTGTGGACCAGGCTGGACCTCAAACTCACAGAGGTCCACCTGCCTCTGCCTTCCCAGTGCAGTTTTATATAATTATTTCTCCCTGAACTTTACCAATCATTTAAAACTAATAATTTCAAGAACAAATACTACTTCACCATGCTTCTAAAGGACATGTTCTACTTATTCTACAGTAACAGTTGAACAGTAAGTTGGTTCTCAAGGAAATGCTAAGTGAGACTTTATACCTGGAGCCATGTTAGGTGAGAGAGGCTGTCCAGTTGGAAGATGGGAAATTGTTTGATGACTTTCATGTGGAGAAGCTAACACAGGGGGCTTCTTTAAAGCTACAAGAAAAAACATACTCTCATTATTCCCATTAATACTGTGATTTCTAAAAGCTAAACATTGTGAATCAATTTTACATTGCAATAATTCTATGATGCTTATCCTAATTTAAAAAAATAGTTTATTTAATTTTATTTTATGTGCATTGGTGTCAGATACCCTGGAACTGGAGTTACAGACAGTTGTAAGTGGCCATGTGGGTGCTGGGAATTGAACCTAGGTTCCCTGAAAGAGCAGTCAGTGTTCTTAACCACTGAGCCATCTCTCCAGCTCCAGCATATCCTAATTTTGTAATTCTCATCTTCGGCAAATAACTCTTTTTTTTTTTTTTTTTTTAAATTTTTGTGGTTTATTTAACTTTTTTATTTTATGTGCATTGGTGTGAAGGTGTCAGATCCCCTGGAACTGGATTTTCAGACAGTTGTGAGCTGCCATGTGGGTGCTGGGAATTGAACCCGGGTCCTTGAGAAGAGCAGTCAGTGCTCTTAACCGCTGAGCCATCTCTCCAGCCCCGGCAAATAACTCTTGTAGGAGTCAGGGACATCAACATGGCCCCGGCTGCACCAGGACCATGGACACAGACATGGCCCTTGGTAAAAGACAGCACAGACCATGGATATCAACATGGCCTGTCTCAGTGGCTGCACAGGCCACTCACATCAACTTGGCCCTTGGTGCCAGCACAGTCCACTAACATCAACATGGCTCAGTCAGTGGCACAGATCACGAACATCTGCATGGACTTCAGAACCAGGGACAACAACTTGAACCTCAAGGGATACCAATGTGGCCTCCAGGGGCAGCATGGACCATAGAGGTCTTTCAAGGAGGTTCAATTCAGTAAATGAACCATGCTTCATCTTGGGCATCCTGGCACTGCTCAGGACCAGGATGATCGTGCAGGTGGTGAGCATGTTCGGGGTCTGAGTCTGCTCAAGCTCCAGGATACTCACATCACCTTATCAGCCCTATTCACCAAGAACATTCCCCTCCCCACCTCCCCCCACCCCCCCACCCCCGCCACTCACCACAGCCTTTGCAGCCTTCTCTCACACCCGACACCTCCACTGAATCTCTAGTTCTGCCTCTCTCCAACGTGCACTCACAGGTCCATTCCTCCATTTCCCCCACCTCTCCATCACATACAGCCCGTGCTCTCCATCTCCCATCTCCCAGCAGGGCAAGCAGCATAGGCAGCAGCCTCGGTGGCCAGCCCAGCCCTATTTAGTAATGGCCTGTTTCTGTGGGAGCTCCAGGCTACTGACTCCTTTTTCTGCTGCTGTGTCATCGCTAAGAACCTCTCAGGCTCCTTAGAGTTCCACAGTGGGTGCTGGTGGCCCCCACCATTTTTGTTTTCCTCCTTGTATGATCATTGATATACACAGTACTCTCTATTCTGTCTTGCTGACTACCATATTCTCTCTTTCTCTCCACTCTCCTCTCATTCCTCCTTTTCCCTCCCCTTCTTTTTGGTTTTCTGAGACAAGGTCCTGTCCTGGAACTCACTCTGTGTAGAGCAGGCTGGCCTTGAACTCTGAGATCAACTTCTACCCTCCTAGTGCTGGGATTAAAGGGTGTGCCACCACTGCCACCACATCTGACAGTTCCTGGCAAATAATAGGCACTCAGCCAAGATTTTATGAATAAACAAACAAGTTAATATCTTGACATATAATGACTCACAACCATGAGATCTTTTCATATAGAAAAGTACAAGCAAAAATTTATACTTTGCAGATTAGGTAAAATATTAAGAATAAGGTAAGCTCCACCGGGGAGCAGAAAGCCAGGAACAAATCCAGCCCTGGGAGCCAACCCAGTCCCGGAACACTGTTGGATCAGGACTGAGCCAATGACCAGATCCAGAGTCAGGGATCTCTACCAGAACAGGTCCAACTCCAAGCCAGGGACTTCTGCAGGAGGAGAACCAGACCAGGATTTACAGAAACAGATCAAAGCCAGCAGCCTAGGCCAAAGTAGGCCTGAGATAGCAAACTCCAAGGGAGCAGACCAAAGCACAGGAGCATTGAGCTATCTCCAGGAACAGGAGTAACCAATGGGGTAACTAGAACTGTGACACTGACTGTACCACGAGGAACAACCATCTTTGGATTCACTGGCACCTAGAAGATTATTCAACAGAATCTCAGACAGCCCCCACCACACCTATTAGAGGAAAAGATGAGTAGAAAAGGTAAGATCACACGCTACACCACAAAGAGCAACACAAGACCAGTAAAACCTAAAGACCCGACAAAAGCAAGACCTGAACAACCAAATATGGATGAGCCAGAAGAAAATGATATAAAAAATAACCTCAAAAGAATGTTTAAAATTCTTAAAGATGAAATGAGAAATTACCTTAAAGAAATGGAGGAAAAGACAAACAAAAAATAGGAAGATATCAGCAAATCACTTAAAACCAAGAAAAAGAACACTGAGATAGAAACAATAAAGAAAACACAAGTCGAAGGAATTATAGAAACAGAAATCATAAGAAAAAGATCAGGAACCACAAATGCAAGCATGACCAGCAGAATACAAGAAATGGAAGAGAGAATCTCAAGTGCTGAAGATACAATAGAGGAAATAGACTCATCAGTTAAAGAAAACGTTAAATCTAACAAAAGCTTAACCTTGATGGAAGGTTGAAGGGGGGAGGGGAGGGGAAAGGCAGGGAGCGGAGCAAAGAAAAATGTAAAACTCAATAAAAATAAAAAAAGAATAAGGTATCCTAGTTGCTCAAAAATTTTTTATTACATTTGTATTTACTTATTTGTGCAGTTGTGGGTAGGAGGTGGGGATTAACTGTGATAATCAGCTATGGTGGGAGGTGCCTTTACCCACTGAGCCATCATGTAGAATTCTCAATTAAAACAAAATAAAACTTGAGTTTTATTTATTTATATATGACAGGGCCTCACACTGTAGCTTACTTGGGCTTGGAAATCATTCTTCAGTCCAGGCTGGACTCAAATTATGTTGCTATAACTTCTGACCTTGTGCCGAGATTACATGCATGAGCCACCATGCTTGGCTCTAGAATCTTTGTTTTGTATCTCTTAAATACTCATTTTAATTTTATGTGTATGTGTGTGTCTGAGTATATGTATGTCTACCGTGTACATGCTGGAGGAACCTGCGGAGGTCAGAAGGAGTCATTTCCCCGGACCTGAATCTGCAGATGACTGCGAGTTGCCATGTGGGTTGCTGGGGTTGAAACCAAACGCTTTACAAGAGAAGTAAATATTCTTAACCACTGAACCATCTCTCCACTCATTGAAATTTTATTTTTAAGATGAAAAATGTTATTTGTGCACAGAGCTTTATCAACAAGAAGGAACTTAAGAGTTAAAAATTTCTTCTCTTTTAAGAAATGAAGGCCAGCAGGGTGGTCGGTATTGGCGCACGCCTTTAATCCCAGGATTCTAGAGTAGAGGAGGCAAACTGCTGTGAGTTCAATGCCAGCCTGGACTACAAGAACTAGTTCCAGGACAGGCTCCAAAGCAACACAGAGAAACCCTGTCTTGAAAAACCAAAAACCAAACCAAACCAAACCAAACCAACCAACCAAACAAAAGCCAAAAAAACATGACAGAAAAGTAGACAGCTGACAAGAAAACTAAGAAGAAAGGAAACAAGAGGAGACAAAAAATAGAAACTCCTACCTATAAATACTGGTACAGTTTATTTCTCAAAAACTGTGTGGGAAATTTGATGGTATATGATCCTATTTTGTTCTTTTACTGGATACAGAACCAGCTTTCCCTTGTGGTTAGGGGACAAGAGTTCTATATTCTGACATTGAAGATTAAAATGAAATTGAATACTTCATTTTTTTGGTTGTTTTGTGATACAGGGCTTCTCTGTGTAACAGTCTTGACTTGCTAGAATTCACTTTGTAGACCAGGCTGGCCCTGAATGTATAATCTGCCTGACTCTGCCTTCTGAGTGCTAAGATTAAAGACGTGCCCCATGAAGCCCAGCTTGAATACATCATTTCCTATTTGGGCCAGCAAATACAGGCAAATCACCTACAATCTACATCATAGAATGTAGATGGAGGTTTCTGGTCTGCCTCGTCCTGCAACCATTTAGTCCCAACGAAACACACATAGGCTTAGTATTAATTACATGCTCTTTGATCTATTAGCTAAGGTTTATTATTAACTAACTCTTATATCTTAAATTAACCCATTTCTATTATTTTATATCTTACCATGAGGCTTGTGGTTTGTTACCTCACATCCTATTTCTTTGGTAGCTACATGGTGTCTGCCTGACTGTGCCTTCTGTCTCCCTGCATTGTTTAGTTTTTTTTCTACCTAGCTATATTCTGCTCTGCCATAGGCCAAAGCAGTTTCTTTGCTAAGCAAATGGTAATAAAACATATTCACAGCATACAGAGGGGAATCTCACATCAATAGAAAGTTAATATGAACATGATGGTATCATGACAGAAGCCACTGTTCACATAAGTGTTCAAAAAGAGCCATCCATCCTACGTCAAGCTTTAAGATGGATACTAAAGTTTTTATTTTTTAAACTGCTGCAATTTGAGGGTGTCTATTAAGAGATCATATCCTAATCTATTCTAACTAGCACATATTACTTGGGTCTTTTTTATAGTTTGTTTAAATGATTTTTTTTTTTTTTTTTGAGACAGGGTTTCTCTGTGGTTTTGGAGCCTGTCCTGGAACTAACTCTTGTAGACCAGGCTGGTCTCGAACTCACAGAGATCCGCCTGCCTCTGCCTCCCGAGTGCTGGGATTAAAGGCGTGCGACACCACCGCCCGGCTAAATGATTTTATATCACTTACTATTACACAGTTTCTAAACTTAAGTATACAAGAAATCAGGTATTTACTCAGAAAAAACAACACTCAAATACAGAGAGCTGGTTCTCTCATCACTTTGTCACCTTGTTTCCACGGCCATCTGCAATGTACAACACACACTTTGCACACAAAGCAGCCGATAACAACCAACTAAAGGCCTAGGATCAACAGTATAGCTGCGACTTACAAATGAACCCAAGGGTAGTTTGGTCCCATCTATAAATCTGTTTGTCACTGTTGTCCTTAGCACAAATCATAAGACAAATGGAGGGTGCTTCTTGGCCTTTTGCTAAGATCAAGTGCAGATGAAAGACAGAGGCATCTCCATTACTAAATAATAATCAGTCATGTTATAAATTATAATTATAGTATAAGATTTATAATATAAGATGGGCTGTGGTGGTGCACATCTTTAATCCCAGCACTTGGGGGACAGAGGCAGGTGGATTTCTGTCAATTCAAGACTAGCCTGGTTTACTGAGTGAGTTCCAGGACAGCCATGGTGGTTACATAGAAAGACTCTGTTTCCAAAACAAAACAAAACAATTCCTATTATAATGCTTCCTGCTCATATATACATATGTGTATATAATGCCTCCTGCTCAAGAACAAGGTGACTTTAAAAATAAACTATGATTTAGATAGTGGTTATAAATCTGGGTTGAGACCCCTTTGGAGGTTGAACAACCTTTTCACAGAGGTCACCTAAGACCATCAGAAAACACAGATATTTACAGTTCGTAACAGCAAAATTATAGTAATGAAGTAGTGACAAAAATAATTTTATGGTTGGGGTATCCACAACATGAGGAACTGTATTAAAGGGTTATACCATTAGGAAAGTTGAGAACCACTGGTCTAGACAAACAGGTAAAACAAGGGTGGATTAGACAGACAAACATGAGATTCTCAAGAAGCAGGCACTTTCATCTGTCTCTCAACTGACTATATACTTAGCAAAAACTTCATAAACATTACATCTAAAACAATCCTGACAATTGGCCAGAAAGATGGTTGAATGGGTAAGGCAACTGCCACCAAGCTTAACAACCTGATTTAGATTCATCTCCTACTAGCTGTCCTCTGACCTTCACACATGTCATGGCATACTTACCCCCTCCACATACACATGAATAAATGTAACAAAATGTTTGTTTTCAATTCTGGTAATTAATAAGTAGCATCAAGCACACCCAATAGGTTTTCCAGGTCCTACAAAAAAACAATGTGAACAGAGTATGGTGGTACATGTCTATAACTGCACTTAGGAAGCTGAGGCAGGAAAACCTGCCTTCAAAACTAGCCAGAATTATAAAAGAAGTTCAAGGCCAGTCTGTCTCAAACAACAACAGAACAGAGAATGGGGCAGATAAAAACAAGATAATCACTTTAGTTCAATTTTCTATCAACTTTCACTTACCAGCAGGAAGATCATCTACTTTTGCTAGATCATTCTCTTCTACTCCAGGCATCCCTGCATCACCAATTCGTTTAGCTTGTTCTGCCCAAGTAACAAAATATGATACAATTATGTTTATATAAATCGAGAAAGTTTTGAAGGAAAGTAAAGACCAGTTTCTAAAGTCACAGGTTACAACTGAACAACTGTTTTTAGAACTTAGTTTTGTTTTGCTTTTGTCCTTTTAATTTTTAAAAAACACATACTTTCCTCAGAGTGTGTCTGTGCACGTGTGGCAGTAGGAAGGAGTAGGCACTTTCCGCCCACTCCTGAGGTGGGTCTCTTCTGTGTACTGCTGTGCTGCATTCACCAGGCTAGGGAACCTGAGTACTTCCAGAAAAATCTGTTTCTATCTCCCACCTCATCGTAGGAATTCTGAGACTGCAGAGGTATGCCACTATAATCAAGTTTTTTTTTTTTTAGATTTGTTTATTTATTATGTATACAACATTCTGGCCTGCATGTATGCCTGCAGAAGAGGGCACCAGATCTGATTACACATAGTTGTGAGCCACCATGTGGGTGCTGGGAATTGAACTCAGGACCTCTGGAAGAGCAGTCAGTGCTCTTAACCTCTGAGCCATCTCTTCAGCCCTATAATCAAGTTTTTAATGTAGATTTGAGGAACTGAACTCTGGTTGCCATACTTGCATAGCTAGTGCTTTTACCATCTGAGCCAACTCCCTGGCCCTGATACAGTTTTTTGTTGTTGTTGTTGTTTTTTTTTTTTTTTTTTTTTTTTGAGACACGTTTCTCCATGTAGCCTTGGCTGTACTGGAACTCGCCTCCTGAGTGCTGGGATT
The DNA here is from genome assembly GCF_950005125.1 of Chionomys nivalis. Classification (NCBI taxonomy): domain Eukaryota; kingdom Metazoa; phylum Chordata; class Mammalia; order Rodentia; family Cricetidae; genus Chionomys; species Chionomys nivalis. Next base: position 52,689,036 of record NC_080094.1, read on the forward strand.
AAAAGTGTATGCCACTACTGCCCAGGAACACTTTTAACTAAAATATCTTACTTTTTACTCTTTGATCAAATGACCAAACTTTTAAACAATACAGACACTAAATCATCTCAAAACTAAAATCAAACACTGTTAATGACTGAACATACTTCAAAACAGGAAGAAATAGTCAGTATCCTATCAACAGAAAACAATAATATTACCTTTCCCATGTGGAACATGATTGCTTGAGGGGTCCTCATTCTTATTTGCGTCATTTTCAGCCATATTTGGAATATTTTTAGGGGCTACATGATCATTTATACCCAATTCTTTTCCATCATTTGATTGACTCTTGTGGGTCTCCTGCCAAAGATAAAGATTTAGTAACAGTATTTTCAGTTGTGAATTATTATTAATTTGTGTTGCATGCACACGTGGTGCCAGGCATATGGAAGTCTGAGGACAACTTGTATAAGTCATTTCTTTCCTTCCACTATGTGGGAATGGGGATCAACTCAGGTCATCAGGCTTATTGACAAGTACCCTTACCTACTGAACCATTTAAGGGCTACAAAAACATTTTAAAAAACAAAAACAAGTTTAAAAAGTTATTTTCCTTCTAATGTCATCACCTTTGTGTGAATGGATAACTTTTGAATAGTCTGTTTCCACCTCCTCCCTTTCTTCTTTTGAGACACAAGGTTATAGTTTATGTTGTTTAGGATTTCCTAAATAAGATAGACCAGGCCAGCTGCCTCTCATCCATCCATCCATCCATCCATCTATCTATCTATCTATCTATCTATCTATCTATCTATCTATCTATCTATCTATCCATCCATCCATCCATCCATCCATCCATCCATCCATCCATCCATTATGCATATAGTATTCTGCCTGCATGTGTCCTTGCAGGCCAGAAGAGGGCACCAGTTCTCATTATGGGTGCTTGTGAGCCACCATGTGGTTGCTGGGTATTGAACTCAGGACCTGTGGAGGAGCAGCCAGTGCCCTTAACTGCTGAGCTATTTCTCTAGCCCCAAGACAACTTTATTAAAACAGTGTTTGGTGATTTAGTGAGGGGACTCCTCATTGTTTTTAAGGAAAGTCTTTATTATGAAATTTATTTACTTATTTATTTTTGGTTTTTAGAGACAAGGTTTCTCTGTGTAGTGTTTGCTGTCCTAGAACTTGCTCTGAAGTCCATATCTGCATGCCTCTGCTTCGCAAGTACTGGGATTAAAGGCATGTGCCACCACCACCCAGCATGAAATAATTTTAATTTATAGAAAATTAATTGTTCCTCATTCAGTTTCTCCTAATGTTAAAATAGATATTACCATGCTAGACCTGTAAAACAAAGACAACAGTATAACTGGGCTGGAGGTGTGGCCCCATTGGTAGATTGCTTTCCTGCCATCCATAAAACGCTGGGTTGGATACCCTGAACTGCATAAGCAGGGTAGGGTAGCAGACATCTATAGTACCAGCACACAGGCGATAAAGGCAGGAAAATCATAAATTCAATGCCACTGTTGGCTACATTGGGAATTTAGGACTAGTCTGAGTCACACAAGACTCAGAAAAAAAGGCAAAAGAAAAAGATAAAATTATTATTATTATTATTAGCTAAACTTTTAGACTTCATGTAGATTTTTTTTAAACCAGTTTTCCCACCATGTCTTGCTTTTCTATCCAGATCTAACTCAGTATATATATACTACAAGGTGTTTCAGTCTTTAAGTCTTCTTATTCTCCTCTGGTCTGTCTAGACTTTCTGTCCTTATATCACAAAAACATAAAAATTTACCTATTAACACAGTGAATTTTTAGTAGTATCTCCACATCATGAAATAGTATTCTTTTAAATTTTCAACCCCAAGTTTTTTTTGTCAGTTATTTCTGTCAAAACAACAAAACTAATAAAACTTGACAAAAACTAATAAAAGCTTGCAATAAATGACACAGCACCACAGCAAGCCTATCTCCTTCCATTCACATCCCATTATACTCCTGCACACTTCCAGGGTCTCAATACTATCTTCTATACACTCAGGGACCACACAATGGCTGCCCACTCAAGCCTGCCTTCTTCCACTAGCTCATTCTCACGTTCTTCAAAGCAGAGGCAGACAACAGCAACTGTTTCCATCTGTAGACTGGAAAGTTGTGAGAAAGATGCAACACCCTCAATATTCTCACTGAAAAACTGAGGAAAAACAACAAAAAACCTGATATCATCCAGGACCACTTGCCAAGGTTTGCCCTGCAGTGAGCTAGGCCCTCCCATATCAATCATTAACTAAGAAAATGCACTATAGAGTGCCTACAAGTAATCTGACGGAAGTGTTTTCTTTTTTCTTCTTCTTCTCCCCCCAATCCCCACTCCCCAGGGTTTCTCTCCGTAGCTTTGGAGCCTGTTCTGGAACTTGCACTGTAGACTAGTTAGGTGGTGGTGTGGTGGTGGTGGTGCACGCCTTTAATCCCAGCACCCAGAGGAAGGTCAATCTCTGTGAGTTTGAGGACAAACTGGTCTACAAGAGTTAGTTCTAGGACAAGCTCCAAAGCTACAGAGAAACCCTGTCTCGAAAAACAAACAAAAACCCTGATATCCTTGACTTTTAGTCCTTATATATTACCAAAGAACAAAAGAAATATTTTTCATTATTGAGTTATGCTTTACTTTTAATTCTAAGATTTTATACAAACCACATTTAATCAACTGAGATTAAAGAGTATAAAAAACCCTCATGTCCATAATGGTTAGTGATATTCAGAAAAATTTCCTCTATTTCTATTTACTTTTTTTTCTCGTTTTTTCATGACAGGGTTTTCCTGTCTAACAAACAGTAACAGTTTTGGCTGTTCTGGAACTCACTTTGTAGACCAAATTGGCCTTGAACTCACAGAGATCACGCGCGTCTGTCTCCCTGAGTGCTGGGATTAAAGTCATGTACCACTACGCCCAGCTAGTATCCTCTATTTCTATAATGACCTTTATGATAGCTCAACTCAAAATGAATAAATAGAATTTGCTGACTCAAAATGTACCAGTGAGGGTTGGGTATGTAGCTCATCATAACATATACTTGGCATACAGAAGTCACAGATCTGACCCATAGTACTTTAAGAAAATACAAGCCAAACTTAGTTATGCAGTGTCTAGTTGTGTCTTTCTGTTTTAAGACAGGGTGCCAGACTACTAGAAACTAATAAGAAAAATCTTGACAATTATGTTCTGCTTTCTGAAGCTGGGTGTCGGTGCCATCCATCTGTAACCCACCACTTGAAATGCTGAGGTGAAGGGATTGGGAGCTCAAGGCCAATTTGGGCTACACAGTAAGATAATGTCTCAAGAAGAAGTAAGCGATGAAGAAAAGGAGGGAGAGAAAAGGGAAGTTTTCTTTTCAGGAAAAAGCCATTCACCTTAAAATCTAATATTAACAACAATAATAAAGACCATAATAATAATAATGATAATAATAATAATGATAATTTGCCTAGCATGTGCAAGGCCATAAGTTCCATATCTAGCCATAAGAAAAAATAAGCAAGTTGAGATATTTTTAGACACCCACTCTACTCAGCTAATACACAACTTTTTTTAAACTTAAGCAGGCTAGAATACTTAATATGTTATGACAAAAGCATATCTACTTCTAAATTACATATATTACAACTAAAACATGTATTGTTTAGATATTTATTTTTAATTTACCTTTTGTTCCTGCAAAAACTGATCTGCTAATTTTTTTATATTTTCTTCATGTTGTGCTCTTAATTCCTTGATCTGCTGTCCACACTGAAAACTAAATTAGAAAGTCATTCTTTTAGACTCCATTGGACTGAGTTCTCCAAGTCTGTCCAGAAGCTGGCACATACGTTTAGAAAGACAAAACATTGGTCAGTAGAGAAGAGTAGAAAAGAGAAACAGTGAAATGCAGTCAGAATCAGAACAGTTGACTCTTTAACGGGGAAAAGGAATACTGCTAACGTTAACTGGAAAAAAAAAATCAAGAAACAAAACCAGAAATCAGACAGATACAAAGCAATCCTTTCTCAAGTGTTTTACAGCCCATAGCTCAGGCATGTTCCTAGCTCTTATAACTTGAATTAACCCACGTCTATTGATCTGTGTTCTATCACGGGGCAATACCTCTTTTTCATCTTGTACCTCATGCTTCCTCTCTGTGTTTCCTGTGTGCCTCAATTATCTCCTACTTCTCTCTGCCCAGAACTCCCCCTACAGCTCTTGCCTAGGTATTGATCGTTCAGCTTTTTATTACACCAATCAGAGCAATATATCTTTACACAGTATAAAAATATCCCACAATAGTACTTTAAACACCACAATACAAGTTTATAGCAAGGAATAAAGAGAAGGAAGAAACAGTACAGTATCAGAAAATTGAAGACAGATAAAAAATGGTGACTTTCTAATGGACAAGTAGTCAAAGGCTACAAATAGACAGTGTTGCAAATAGAAACAAGCACTTAATGAAAACAGACATATATTAATGCTCATATAATTATTGCAAATTAAACTTCCTATCTGGATATACTTGCACTGCTTTATGCTTACATTTCCCGAATTAAAATTAAACTATAAACAATACTGGTAGGGCTATGAGAAAATATTCACATTATAAACTAGCATAATTATTTAGAAAGCAATCTTTCATTTATGTTACATAGCAGCTAACTGATGAAAACATTTTTAGTGAATGTATGTTTGTGAGTATATACTAGTGAAATATTAAGAGGGGACAATCTCTTACATAAAAATTAATAAAATGACAGAGCTACAGTATTGAAAACAGCTTGATATTGGCATAAAAACAGAGAAGTCGACTAATGGAATCGAATAGAAGACCCTGACTTTAACCCACAAACCTATGAACACCTGATTTTTGATAAAGGAGCTAAAAGTATACAATGGAAAAAAGAGAGCATCTTCAACAAATGGTGCCGGCAAAACTGGATGTCAATCTGTAGAAGAATGAAAATAGATCCATATCTATCACCATGCTCAAAACTCAAGTCCAAATGGATTAAAGACCTCAATATCAGTCTGAACACACTGAACCTGATCGAAGAGAAAGTGGGACGTACTCTACAACACATGGGCACGGGAGAACACTTCCTACGTGTAACCCCAGCAGAACAGACATTAAGGCCATCATTGAATAAATGGGACCTCCTGAGACTGAGAAGCTTCTGTAAAGCAAAGGACACTGTCACTAAGACAAAAAGGCAACCCACTGACTGGGAGAAGATCTTCACCAACCCCGCAACTGACAAAGGTCTGATCTCCAAAATATATAAAGAACTCAAGAAACTAGACCATAAAAGGCTAATCAACCCAATTAAAAAATGGGGCACTGAGCTGAACAGAGAATTCTCAACAGAAGAAGTTCAAATGGCCAAAAGACATTTAAGGTCATGCTCAACTTTCTTAGCGATCAGGGAAATGCAAATCAAGACAACTTTAAGATACCATCTTACACCTGTTAGAATGGCTAAAATAAAAAACACCAATGATAGCCTTTGCTGGAGAGGTTGTGGAGAAAGGGGTACACTCATCCATTGCTGGTGGGAATGCAAACTTGTGCAACCACTTTGGAAAGCAGTGTGGCGGTTTCTCAGGAAAGTCGGAACCAACCTACCCCTGGACCCAGCAATACCACTCTTGGGAATATACCCAAGAAATGCCCTATCATACAACAAAAGTATATGCTCAACTATGTTCATAGCAGCATTGTTTGTAATAGCCAGAACCTGGAAACAACCTAGATGCCCTTCAATGGAAGAATGAAGAAAGTATGGAATATATACATATTAGAGTACTACTCAGCAGTAAAAAACAATGACTTCTTGAATTTTGCATGCAAATGGACAGAAATAGAAAACACTATCCTGAGTGAGGTAAGCCAGACCCAAAAAGAGGAACATGGGATGTACTCACTCATATTTGGTTTCTAGCCATAAATAAAGGACATTGAACCTATAATTCGTGATCCTAAAGAAGCTAAATAAGAAGATGAACCCAAAGAAAAACATATAGGCATCCTCCTGAATATTAACCTTCATCAGGCGATGAAAGGAGACAGAGACCCACATTGGAGCACCGGACTGAAATCTCAAGGTCCAAATCAGGAGCAGAAGGAGAGAGAGCATGAGCAAGGAATTTAGGACCGCGAGGGGTGCATGCACACACTGAGACAATGGGGATGTTCTATCAGGAACTCACCAAGGCCAGCTGGCCTGGGTCTGAAAAAGCATGGGATAAAACCGGACTCGCTGAACATAGCGGACAATGAGGACTACTGAGAACTCAAGAACAATGGCAATGGGTTTTTGATCCTACTGCACGTACTGGCTTTGTGGGAGCCTAGGCAGTTTGGATGCTCACCTTACTAGACCTGGATGGAGGTGGGTGGTCCTTGGACTTCCCACAGGGCAGGGAACCCTGATTGCTCTTCGGGATGACGAGGGAGGGGGACTTGATCGGGGGAGGGGGAGGGAAATGGGAGGCGGCGGTGGGGAGGAGGCAGAAATCTTTAATAAATAAATAAAAATAAAATGTTTTTGGTTGTTCAAAAAAATTAATAAAATGGAACATTCTAAAATTATTTATTTTACTCTACCATTATTATTGCTGTTACATAGTTGTATGATGTATGTCTATATAACTACTTGTGGACATGTGAGTGCCAGAGTACACATGGTACACATGTAGATGTTAGAGGACTTTAGTCCTCTCTTTTCCATGGCAGGATCCAGGGATCACACTAAGGAGGTCAGACTAGCACAGCAAGTGCCTTTTACTCACTAAGCCATCTTGTTGCCCAAGAAATACCAAGGAAAGCAAAAATTTCTACAATGGTTCCACAAATTGTAGAAACTAAGTTTTGATAAACTGATAAGCTAAAGAAAATATTATAGCTCACTGTTTTAGTCTTCAATCCTGTAGACATATGGAAAAACACTGAATACTGGCAGTATAAATACATATATACATTATACATAGGTAATAACAGTAGTAAGAAGTCAGAAACAGATAAACTGTTGAGCCTAACCTCTGGTGTATAGACCTAAAGAAAAACCTTTACTATAAAGCTGCTTTAAAGCATACGGCCCTAAGAACTTCCCCATCTCTTCACCATGAGAGATGTGCATGAGGGGCAGGAGCGCACAGCAGAAGCATGAGCAGAAATCCCCTTAGCTATTTTGAAGACAGGCCCCAGGGTTCTTTTCATCTTCTAGAAGTCCCTCAAAAAGAAGGACTCTCAGTTCTTTCCATTTCCAATTCAACAAAACCTGCCGTTAGTAGGATTTTCCTGTTTTACAATCTAGAAAGACCTAATACATCACATAAGAGACGTTTTCATAGTGTTGAACATATCAAGATGAAAGAGTATGGCTTTCCAAGAGCCTCTGAAAGACAAGATAAAGAAAACGAGAGAGAAAAGAGCAGAGGACAGAAGGAAGAAGTGAATTATGTACAAACACTAGATAAACACTTGTGACAGGCTACTGCATGCAGCATCTTACCTCTCATATTCTAACCTCTTCACAAGGTATGTGCTATTTTTCCTGTAGTCCTGAAGCTGGTCTTCTTGTCGAAGAAACTCCTGACGAAGTTCAGCCAGTTGTTCTAGCCATACAAGGGGAAGAACCATGGAATAATTAAATTTACTTACTGTAATACTTTCTAATGAAAATCTATGGAGTAGTCTTTTAATTATGCACATTTTCTTTAAAAACTATTTATTTATTTATTAATTTAATATCAAATCCCATTTCCCCTTCCTTCTTACTCCCCTCCCCCCTCCCATTCATTCCTCAGAGAGGTTAAGGCCTCCCCTGGGAACTCAACTATGACTGTCTTGTCCCCTCACTGAGGCAAGACCAAGGTCCTCGCCTCCATGCCTAGGCTGAATCATGCCCCATTCAGAGATACCAATTGCTTCTTATGAGCAGGTCATTCCTGGGTAAAAGGATATTAGGTAGAAACTGTGTACTTTCAATGTCTACTTATGTCATAAATGAAAATTTCATTCATAAATGTACTTTTCTAATATCAGCCTTTAAGAATCATGCCTTGCTTTTTTGTTGTTGTTGTTGTTTTTTTTTTTTTTTGTTTTTCGAGACAGGGTTTCTCTGTAGCTTTGGAGCCTGTCCTGGAACTAGCTCTTGTAGACCAGGCTGGCCTCGAACTCCCAGAGATCCACCTGCCTCTGCCTCCCGAGTGCTGGGATTAAAGGCGTGCGCCACCACCGCCCGGCCTCATGCCTTGCTTTTACAGAAGTTCAAAGTTTCATTTTTGTTTTTTTCTTTTTGGTTTTTCAAGACAGGGTTTCTCTGTAGCTTTGGTGCCTGTCCTGGAACTAGCTCTTGTAGACCAGGCTGGCCTTGAACTCACATAGATTCACCTGCCTCTGCTTCCTGAGTGCTGGGATTAAAGGCGTGTGCCACCACCGCCCGGCTCAAAGTTTCTCTTAATTATAATTTGAAATGCACCACACTCACACACACACACACACACACACAACATAAATAAATACTTAGGTATTCCGTTTCATGACTCTTTTGGCTAAATACTTCCTAAAAACAAAATGGCCATAAAATGTTTCATTAGATGTCCATTTTGAGAACATTAAAGTTTTACATTTCCGTCTGCTAAAATTATGTTTCTGAGGTTTTGATACCAATAAAAACTGGCTTCATTTCCTTGGTCCTGAGGCCAGAACACTTGTTAATTGTAGAGTTTTTTTCTAATTATCCAATCAACAGCAGCCTTCCATTAAAGCAAGCACTCAAACATCTAAATATATATCCTATAGGTTTTCTTGGGGGGGAGACAAATTTCTTTCTTTTCAAAATCTGCATAATTTTTCTTTCTGTTTTTATTCAGCTATGTATTTTTTTTTTGTCTGCTCCCCTTACTTTCTCCCCCTCTCCCACCCTCTCCCACGAACACCAAACACCCAATTTACTCAGGAGATCTTGTCTTTTCTCTATGTCCCATGTAGATTAGATCCATGTATGTCTCTCTTAGGGTCCTCATTGTTGTCTACATTCTCTGGGGTAGTGAAGTGTAGACTGGTTTTTCTTTGATTCATGTCTAAAATTCACTTATGAGTGAGTATATATGATATTGTCTTTATGGGTCTGGGTTACCTCACTCAATATGACGTTTTCTAGATACATCCATTTGACTACAAATTTTAAGATGTCATTATTTTTTCCTCTGTGTAGTATTCCACTGTGTAAATGTACCACATTTTCTCTATCCACTCTTCTGTGAGGGGCATTTAGGTAGTTTCCAGGTTCTGGCTACGACAAACAATGCTGCTATAAACATAGCTGAACACATGTCCTTGTGGTATCATTGAGCATCCTTTTGGTATATACCCAAAAGTGGTACTGCTGGGTCTTGAGGTAGGTTCTTTCCTAATTTTCCGAGAAATCTCCATACTGATTTCCATAGTGGCTGTACCAGTTTGCATTCCTACCAGCAATGCAGGAGTGTTCCCTTTACCCCACATCTTCTCTAGCATAAGCTGTTTCATCAGTGATTTTGATCTTGGCTATTCTGACAGGTGTAAGATGGAATCTCAGAGTTGTTTTGATTTGCATTTCTTTGAAGGCTAAGGATGTAGAGCATTTCCTTAAATGTCTTTCAGTCATTTTAGACTTTTCTGTTGAGAGTTTTCCGTTTAGGTCTATACTCCATTTTTTATTGGATTATTTGATCTTTTGATGACCAATTTCTTGAGTTCTTTGTGCATTCTGGAGATCATCCCTCTGTCCAATATGGGGAAGATCTTTTCCCAATCTAAAGGCTGACATTTTGTCTTGTTGACCATGTCCTCTGTTTTACAGAAGCTTCTCGGTTTCAGGAGGTCCAATTGATTAACTGTTGCTCTCAGTGTCTGTGCTACTGGGATTATATTTAGGAAGTGGTCTCCTGTGCCAATGCGTTCAAGTGTACTTCCCACTTTCTCTTCTATGAGGTTCAGTGTAGTTAGATTTATTTTGAGGCCTTTGGTCCATTTGGACTTGAGTTTTGTGCATGGTGATAGATATGGGTCTATTTTCATTCTTCTACATGTTGATATGCAGTTATGCCAGTACCATTTGTTGAATATGCCTCTTTTTTCCCATTTTATGGTTTTTTTTTTTTTTTTTTTGCTTGTCAAAAAATCAGGTGTTCATAGGTGTGTGGATTGATATCTGGGTCTTTGATTTGATTTGATTGGTCCTCCTGTCTGTTTTTATGCCAATACAAGGCTATTTTCATTACTGTAGCTCTATAGTAAGTTTCTGGAGGGATGGTGATCCCTCCAGAAGTTCCTTTATTGTACAGAATTGTTTTGGCTATCCTGTGTTTTTGCTTTTCCATATGAGTTGAGGACCGTTCTTTCAAGGTCTGTGAAGAATTTTGCTAGGATTTTGATGGGCATTCTATTGAATCTTTAGATTGCTTTTGGTAGATTGTCATTTTTACTACGTTAATTCTACCTACCCAAGAGCATGGGAGATCTTTCCATTTTCTGGTGTCTTCAATTTCTTTCTTCAAAGATTTAAAGTTCTTGTCATACAGGTCTTCTACTTGTTTGGTTAGAGTTACTCCAAGATATTCTATGTTATTTGTGACTATTGTGAAGGGTGATGTTTCTCTGAATATTTTCTCAGCCATTTATCATCTGTATAAAGGAGGGCTACTGATTTTTTTCGAGTTAAGTTTACATTATTGAAGGTGTTTATGAGTTGTAGGAGTTCCTTGGTAGACTTTTTGAGGTCACTTATGTAAATTATCATCAGCAAGTAGTTAAGAGTTTGACCTGTTCTTTTTAAATTTGTATCCTTGATCTTTTGTTGTCTTATTTCTCTAGCTAGAAACTCAAGTACTATATTGAATAGATATGGAGAGAGTGGACAGCTTTGTCTTGTTCCTATTTTAGTGGAATGGTTGTAAGTTTCTCTCCATTTAGTTTGATGTTGGCTGTTGGCTTGCTGTATATTGCCTTTATTATGTTGAGGTATATTCCTTGTATTCTGTTCTCTCCAAGACCTTTATCATGAAGGGATGTTGTATTTTGTTGAAGTCTTCTTCATCATCTAATTAGATGATCATGTGTTTTTTTTTTTCAGTTTGTTTATATGGTGGATTATATTGGCAGATTTTCATATGTTGAACCATCCCTGCATCTGTGGGATGAAGCCTACTAGGTCATGGTGTATGATTTTTCTGATGTGTTCTTGGATTCGGTTTGCCAGTATTTTATTCAGTATTTTTGCATCAATGTTCATGAGGAAGATTGGCCTGTAATTCTCTTTCTTAGTAATGTCTTTCTATGGTTTGGGTATCAGGCTAATTGTAGTCTCATTAAAAAGTTTGGCTATGTTCCTTCTGTTTCTATTGTATTGAACACTGTGAGAAGTACTGGTATTAGTTCTTTGAAAATCTTGTAGAATTCTGCACTGAAACCATCTGGTCCTAGGTTTTTTTTTTGATTGGGAGACTTTTGATGACTGTTTCTATTTCTTTGCGGTTATAGGTCTATTTAATTTGCCTATCTGGTCTTGATTTAATCCTGGTAAATGATATTTATTGAGAAAGTTGTTCATTTTCTTTAAGTTTTCCAATTTTGTGAAGTACAGGTTTTCAAAGTATGACTTGATGATTTTCTGGATTTCCTCCATGTCTGCTGTTATGTCCCCTTTTTCCATTTCTGAATTTGTTAATTTTGGATATTCTGTCTCTTTTTGGTTAGATTGGATAAAGGTTTGTCTATTTTGTTGATTTTTTTCAAAGAACCAACTCTTTGTCTCATTGATTCTTTGTATTGTTTTCTTTGTTTCTATTTTGTTGACTTCAGCTCTCACTTTGATTATTTCCTGCCGTCTAGTTCTCTTAGGTGAGTTTGTTTCCTTTTGTTCTAAAGTTTTCAAATGTTCTGTTAATTCACTAGTGTGGGATTTTTTTCCAGCTTCTTTATGTAGGCCTTTAGTGCTATGAACTTTCCTCTTAACACCGCTTTTATTGTGTCCCATAAATTTGGGTATGTTGTGTGGTCATTTTCACTGAATTTTAGGAAGTCTTTAATTTCCCCTTTTATTTTTTCCTTGACCCATTGATGATTCAGGTGAGCACTGTTTAATTTCCATGTGTTTGTGGGCTTTCTGGAATTAGTGTTGCTGTTGAATTCTAATTTTAAGCCATGGTGACCGGATAAGATACATGGGGTTATTTCAAGTTTTTTTGAAGTTTGTTTTGTTACCAAGCATGTGGTCAATTTTTTGAGAAGGTTCCATGAGGTGCTGAGAAGGAGCTATGTTCTTTTAAGTTTTAATGGGATATTCTATAGATGTCTGTTAAGTTAATTTGAGTCATAACTTCTGTTAGTTCCCTTATTTCTCCTTTAAGTTTCTGTCTGGTAGACCTGTACAGTGGTGAGAGTGTGGTGTTGAAATTTCCCACTATTAGTATATGGGGTTTAATGTGTGATTTAAGTTTTAGTAGTGTTTCTTTACATATGAGGGTACCCTTGTATTTGGGGCATAGATGTTCAGTATTGAGATTTCCTCTTGATGGAGTTTTCCATTCCATATGAAATGTCCTTTTTTGTCTATTTTGATTGGTTTTAGTTTGAAATCATATATTGCTCGCTTTGGAAGCTACTTGATTATACTTCCCACTGCCCTGCCTGCTGCTCAAGTAATATTATCTCCCTTCTCAGGCCTTTGATAGGGTTGAAGATTAGATAGTCGTAGTTACCGTAGTTATCGTCCTCTTATGATCTAGCCAAGCCATTTCCTATACAAGATTTAGATTCCATAGGATACAATGTTTATTAAAACATTTAGCATATGTTCCTTGCTAAATATTGTTTATGGTGATTGTAATTCTAATCTTATTCTTAATATTTGTTCCTAACGTATATTGTTTTGTATTGGGTTTAGAATATCTTACTTAAACAAAAGGGGGAGGTGCTGCGGGAGCTCCTTCCGCTCCTTCAGCCAATGGACTCTAAGATACCAGCCCACTTGGGCATGGTCTCGTCTGCTTTAAAAAGCAGCAGTAGCCTGTAGTCGTGTGCTTGTTCTTTTGCTTCCAGCTCTTCAGGCTACTAGACTCCTTTCCTGATTGCGCAGAGGGCTGTTGTCTGGGACGGTGATCTGTAAGTTTTTTCCCTTCATAACCATTCTATTAATCATAATTCCAAACTGGTGTGGGATTGTTTGTGACTTACGCCTTCAGTTAATCTTTGGCATAGCTCTTCAGGAGTCATTCACCTTTGTTGTTTTTGTTATTTATTTTGTGTTCCTGAGTGTTTGTCTGCACCACATGTGTGTAGGAGCCCTTGGAAGTCAGAAGAGGTGTTAGATCTCTTTCACCTGGAGTTACAGATGGCTATGAGTGGCCATGTAGGTGTTATGAATCAAATCTGGGACCTCTACAAGAGCACTAAGTACTCTTAACTGCCAAACCATCTCTCTAGCCCTTCTCCTTAGATTTTTGGAGACAAGATCTTTCACTTCACTGGGGATCACTAAGTAGACTAGGCTGGCTGGTCAATAAGCTCCAGGGCTTACTGAGCCCTTCTTCATTATGTTTATACTGTGCCTCATGTAAGGAATGCTGAGATGACGCCAGTTCTCAAAATTAAACTTCTTCTGCCAAGTCTAAAACCTACTATTCATCCAAACTGTAGAAACATGTTTGCTTTTATTTTTAAAAGATTTACTATGTATACAGTGTTCTGTCTGCATGTCTGTCTGTAGGCCAGAAGAGGGCACCAGATCTCATTACAGATGGTAGTGAGCCACCATGTGCTTGCTGGGAAGTGAACTCAGAACCTCTGGAATAGTTGCCAGTGCTCTTAATCGCTGAGGGATTGCTTTAGATCTAGAAACAGGTTTTTAACCTCTCATCTAACAAATAACTCCCATTCTGCTCTACAAAGCTTGAGTTTCTGACTCAACTTTCTCAAATTCTAAAATTATCCATACTGCTTCATCGTTGGGACACCAGAAATTTCAAACATCACACATTTTCCAACTTTGCCTTTTTTTTTTTTTTTTTTTTTTTTTTTTTTTACATTTTTCTTTGGCTTCAACTTTGAAGTCTATATTTACTTCTCTTTTACCAACCATGTTCCAGCAGGTCCATGTTAACAGAACACTTGAATGTTTCAATAGGATTCAAACTTAAGTTCTTAGATGCATCCTGCATTGTATTACTTGCAATGGTCTTTTAAAAAAAATATTTATTTATTTATTATGTATACAATATTCTGTCTGTGTGTATGCCTGAAGGCCAGAAGAAGGCACTAGACCCCATTACAGATGGTTGTGAGCCACCAAGTGGTTGCTGGGAATTGAACTCAGGACCTTTGGAAGAGCAGGCAATGCTCTTAACCTCTGAGCCATCTCTCCAGCCCCTTACAATGGTCTTGCAGTCTCACTTATTTTTTTTTTTTTTTTTGAGACAGGGTCTCTCCACGTAACTCTGAATTCAGTGATCCATCTGCTTCTGCCCTAAGTGTTGAGCTTCTGGTTTTTTGTTTTGTTTTGAATTTTGTTTTTGAGGCAGGGTTTCTCTGTGCAGCCCTGGCTGTCCTGGAACTCACTCTGTAGACCAGGCTGTCCTCAAACTCAGAGATCCACTTGTCTCTGCCTTCTAAGTGCTGGGATTAAAGGTGTACGCCATCACCACCTGGCTATACTATATTTCCTTAATATGAGCTTAAAGTGAAGCTGCTACTGTGGTCACTATTATAAGATTCCTGGGGTGCCAGATTTAGTGCTGCATGCCTATATGCCTGCACCCACTGTAAGTTTAAAGCTAGTCTTCGTTACATAGAAAGACCTTAACTTTAAAAAAAATTATTGAGCCTGGCTCCCAACTGCCTGGCTAGCTTATACCCCGAAATAGCAACACATAAATTGTATTCACTTAAACACTGCCTGGTCCATCAGTTCCAGCCTCTTATTGGCTAATTCTCACATCTTGCTTTAACCCATATTTAGTAATCTGTGTAGCACCATGAGGTGGTGGCTTACCGGGAAAGATCCTAACCTACGTTTGTCTCGGGTTGGAGAATCATGGCGTCTGCCTGTCTCTGCTTTCTTCCTCCCATAATTCTGTTCTGTCTTCCCCACCTACCTATGTTCTGACCTATCAGGCCAAGCAGTTTTCTTTATTAATTAACCAATGAAAGCAACAGATAGATAGAAGACCCTCTTATATCAAAGTCCAGAGAGCAAACACTGAGTGTCTTCCTCTATTCTTCTCCACTTTATTTTTTGATATAGAATCTCTCATTGAACCTGGAACTCAAAGGTTTTTGTGAGACTAGTTGGCTAGCAAGCTCCAAGGATCACCTGTCTCTATCTCCTCAGTATTAGGATTAGAGGTGTGTACCACATCCAGTGTTTTATGTGGGCACCGGGCACCCCGAGTCCTCATGACTGCATGACAAGCGCTTTGTTAGCTGACCAACCTTCTCAGCCCTTCTTTGAGGACTTTTTGTGTTTGTGCACAAGTTTGTGTCATGCCATATGAGCAGAGGTCAAAGGACAAACTCAAGTACAGATCTTTGACCACCATCTTGTTTAAGACAGGGTCTCTTTGTTCATAGCTGCAGATAACATCTACCCATTAGCTTTTAGGTATCCTCCTGTCTCTGTCTTCTAGTCTGCCTTCAGAGTGCTGGAATTACAGATGCTAACATGTTATTTTGCCCAGATTTACATAGGTTCTGTGGATTCAAATGCTGGTTCTTACTCCTACAGGGCTAGCAGTTTAACTACTGAGCCATATCTCCAGCCCTTTTCAAGGACTCTTTAAAGAATATTTTATTGTAGGAACCCTATCTATGCACAAGATTAAAATGTGGACCCCAAACTCTTATTGCATACATAGCAACATTAACTGATCTTTTTATATTTTAAGGTAAAGAGGTATTGTGCCATCAAAGTAACTATGTCCAAAAAATTTTATTTCTTTCATCATCTATTTCTTAATTCTTGACAATTTCAGATATGAAGTAGTCTTTACCTTTACTCTATAATTAAAAAGTTTCTTACCCTTTAAATGATGTATGTCTGCCATCTGATACGATATGTTGTTCTGTAGTTTAACCTAAAAAAGAAATTGTTTGTATTTTAATAATATGTTCTCTCTCTCTCTCTCTCTCTCTCTCTCTCTCTCTCTCTCTCTCTCTCTCTCTCTCTTCTTTCTCACAATGCCCTATGTAGCTCAAACTAATCTTGAACTTTCTATGTTATTTTTCTTGTTGCTGTTTGCTTGGTTTAGGCTTTTCTTTTCAAGAAAGGGTCTATCTATGTATTCCTGGTTAGTCTGGAACTGCTATGTAGATCAGCTGACCTTGAACTCAAACACATCTACCTGACTCTGCCTCCAGTGCTGGGATTAAAGCTGTGTGCCATCACACCTGCCTCAACTTTCTATAAAGTCAAGGATGACCTTGAATACCTGATTCTCATGCCATCACCTCCCTAAGTGCTTACATGTGTGTATCACTTCACCCACCAAGAATATGTAGTTTCATTCATATTTACTCATAGTCACTTTGAACTTGATCATGAATGAAAACAAAAACTCTATTTATACCCCACCTCTATTTCAAAGGAATTAAGATATAAATTCTAATTCTGTACTGTTTATTTTAAAACTGTATGGAATGTTTACCTGATACACAGAATAACAACTTTCAAAAGTTTTTTTTTTAATTTATTTGACTATGTGCATTGGTATGAAGGTGTCAGATCCTTTAGATTTGGAATTACAGACAGTTGTGAGCTGTTATGTGGGTGTATGTGGGTGCTAGGAATTGAACCTAGGTCCTCTGGAAGAACAGCCAGTGCTGTTAACTGCTGAGCCATCTCTCCAGCCCTGAATTATCGAAAGTTTTAAAGTTTGAGTTGAACATCATTTAATGATTCCCCCACCCCAAATCTTACAGAAGACCTCCCAATAATTCAATATTAAGCTAAGATTAAATGTTTGAAACAATCATTATAAATCAAAAGCAATTCACTTTTATCAGGCTTCTCCAGGGCAACACAGTGTTTCTGGATGGTATATGCTCAGCATTCCAAGTGGTGGTTACTGTCCTGTAGGGAGTCGGTACACATGAATGCTAATAACAAAAGCGTGCATGCGTGCGCATGTGTGTGTGTGTGTACATGTGTTTGCAGAGGTCAGAGGACAATTGCAAGAATTGGTTCTTTTCTTCTACCATGTGGATCTAGAAGATCAAACTCAGGTCATCAGGTTTACATGTACAAAATATGACCGAAACTAAGGCTTCCCACTTAAAGAAACAGTTAAAATATGCACTTGAATAATATAAACATTTTCATGTTTTATTTTTATACACTTTTTTTTTTTTATTCTGTTGAGACAGGGTTTCTTTGCATAGCCGTGGCTGTCCTGGAACTTGCTCTATAGATCAGGCTGGCCTTGAACTCCTGCCTCTGCCTCCTGAGTGTTGGGATTAAAGGTGCGCACTACCATTATCCAGCTACTTTTTTTTTTTTTGGTAAATCTTTTTTAAAAAAATATTTATTTATTTAGTATACAATATATGGCTTCAAGCCAGAAGAGGGCACCCGACCTCATTCCAGATGGTTGTGAGCCACCACGTGGTTGCTGGGAATTGAACTCAGGACCTTTGGAATAGCAGGCAATGCTCTTAACCGCTGAGCCATCTCTCCAGCCCTACTTTTATACTCTTATTTTGCATTAAAATATCTTAGCTCTTGTTGTAGACAAGCTTTGCCTAATTTTAAAATGTAAGTAAAATATTACTATAAATGTGTCTCCTCAAAAGAAGAGATCAAAAGAAACACACTGATCAAAAGAAACAATGTAAGAGGCAAATGATGATAAATACCAACTCAATTTCTAAATAAAAATTTCTGATCTGAAGTGTTAAGATATTGCATAGATACCTCATATAACCCTCACACAATCTCTCCCATTGTACATCTATTAGTACGACTCCAAAACTGAGACAATAACACACGTATGTACAGTTCTTTGTCATCTAATAATCATATGTGTTGGTCTGGGAAGCCCAGATAAGTCCAGGCACAGAGGCTATTCCATCACCACGAAGACCTCTCTCACACTCTATTTTCTCTTTCATTTTATTAGTGTGTGTGTGCACCTGTACACAGAGGTCAGAGGACAGTTGTAGGGATTGGTTCTTTTCTCAGGTCACAGGTTCACAGTCATCCCGTCAGCTCTCACACTTTCTTTTGTAGTCACACTCATTCCCTTTCCCCACCATTTAGTGTCAACATACTGGCAAGAATATGAAACAACAGATAAAACATAAGAGCATTTTCAAGGAATCTGTAGGTAGTGCCTACAGAGTGCAATTCCTAGGTAATTAATTCAAAGAGTTTATGGAAAGAATTCTGTCTGAAATAGGAATTGAAGGCTGGGTAAATCTCGAACCAAGTAGAAAGGAGTACTTCAGAAAAATAGTCAAGAAAATGTATGGCGTCAAGAAGGCCTGAGGTCTATAAGGAGACTCCAAAGCACTAACTATCTGGTGATACAGTAGAAAGAATAGTAGGAAAAGGAGCTGGAAGAAAAGACAGGGAAGGGTCTTTAGGATCAAGCAGGGTGTATTCTTCAGCCTGAGTTCCAATGACTTAATACTTAAGGAGAAAGTTTATCCCCAAACAAAGAGCAGATGAAAACAGAACTGTTCCAAGCGCGGGAGTCCAGCAGTCTCACTGAAGTCCTGGGGGCTTTAAAGAAGGAAGTTAAATAATAAGGCTGGCAGACAGTTATAGAAAAGGAATGAAGCACTAGTGTATGGCACAACACATTTTCACTCTGAAAATATTACACAGGCAAGTGAAAGAAGAAACTACTAAAGGGCAAAAAAAATTCTGATCACATCCATATGAAACACACTGAAAAGGCCAGTCCACATGGACAGACAGACAATGGCGGCCATCTGGGGAGAAAAGGTAACAAGGACTCTCTAAGGATAAACCAGAGCCTTTCACAAACACATTTGCTACACCTGAGTAGTATCCTTAGCAACACAGAGTGACTTCTTATGTGCACACAGGACTTCATTTTGGAGAATAAGCTTATTTTAGAATTAGACAGTGGTGACCATCTATGTAATACTATAAAGTTTGCTTCTAAAACACCACACTGAACTATATACTTTAAAAGTGTTAATTTTAGGGCTGGACAGATGGCTCAGAGGTTAAGAGCACTGAGAGTTCTTCAAGAGGTCCTTAGTTCAATTCCCAGCAACCACATGGTGGCTCACAACCATCTGTAATGAGATCTGGTGCCCTCTTCTGGCCTGCAGGCACACATGCAGACAGAACCCAGCACACTAAATAAATAAATAAAGAGTTAATTTGATGTTATATCAATTGCAGAAGCTGCGATCAGTCCCAAGGAGCTGGAAAATAAGATATATCTCTTAAAAATTAATGAAGGCCTATAGCACAAGGGTAATACAAAGAAGATAGGTACTTATGCGATCTTAAGAGGACTTTAAGCAA
Source organism: Chionomys nivalis (assembly GCF_950005125.1). Lineage (NCBI taxonomy): Eukaryota > Metazoa > Chordata > Mammalia > Rodentia > Cricetidae > Chionomys > Chionomys nivalis. The sequence continues at coordinate 52,708,596 of NC_080094.1, forward strand.
GAGCATGATTCCAACTTGCAATTTTGCAGTAATTTTTGCTTAGTATGATGAGTAGATCAGAGGGGACAAGACTAAACAGAGTCATTTTATAGGCAATAGAAAATGTCTCTAAACTAGGCCTGTTTTTTAAAAAATTTATTTATGGCAATATTTGGGAGGAGGGGAGGGAAATGGGAAACAGGGAGAAGGTGGAAATTTTAATTAAAAAAGAATAAAAAAAAGAGAATGATCAAAAAAATTATTTATTTATTTATTTATTTATTAAAGATTTCTGCCTCCTCCCCGCCACCACCTCCCATTTCCCTCCCCCTCCCCCGATCAAGTCCCCCTCCCTCATCAGCCCGAAGAGCAATCAGGGTTCCCTGCCCTGTGGGAAGTCCAAGAACCACCCACCTCCATCCAGGTCTAGTAAGGTGAGCATCCAAACTGCCTAGGCTCCCACAAAGCCAGTACGTGCAGTAGGATCAAAAACCCATTGCCATTGTTCTTGAGTTCTCAGTAGTCCTCATTGTCCGCTACGTTCAGTGAGTCCGGTTTTATCCCATGCTTTTTCAGACCCAGGCCAGTTGGCCTTGGTGAGTTCCCAATAGAACATCCCCATTGTCTCAGTGTGTGCATGTACCCTTCTCGGTCCTGAGTTCCTTGCTCATGCTCTCTCTCCTTCTGCTCCTGATTTGGACCTTGCGATTTCTGTCCGGTGCTCCAATGTGGGTCTCTGCCTCTGTCTCCTTTCATCACCTGATGAAGGTTAATATTCAGGAGGATGCCTATGTTTTTCTTTGGGTTCACCTTCTTATTTAGTTTCTCTAGGATCACGAATTATAGGTTCAATGTCCTTTATTTATGGCTAGAAACCAAATATGAGTGAGTACATCCCATGTTCCTCTTTTTGGGTCTGGCTTACCTCACTCAGGATAGTGTTTTCTATTTCCATCCATTTGCATGCAAAATTCAAGAAGTCATTGTTTTTTACTGCTGAGTAGTACTCTAATATGTATATATTCCATACTTTCTTCATTAAACTAGGCCTGTTTATAGAGGAATGACCAGCTAAGAAGCATTGGTTACAATTTATTGGTTGGAGGAAAATTCTCCCAAAATATTTTATGATACTGAGTTATATAAAACTCAAATTCCAATGTCTATAAATAGTTTTGTAGGAAATGTGCCATAATGCTCATGTCTATGCCTACTTGATAGCTGTGGTGATAGAGACAGAGATGGTATATGGCCTCCAAAGCCTCAAGTACTTTACTGCCTGGCTTTTTATAGAAAAGGTCCAATTACTCCTAAACAGAGTAAGAATAGAAGGCAGCACCTTGAGATGGCTAAGTGGTTAAAGGTGCTTGCCACCAAGTCTGATGACCTGGGTTGGATTCCCAGAACCCACATGGAAGAGAAAAATGACTACTGAAGCTGTTGTCTAACGTAAGTACAGTGGCCTGAGCATGTTCTCCACCCCCAATTAATAAATGTAAATGAGATATACACATGGGGGAGGGGCACCCAGACGAGCCAGCCAAGGAAGAGTTTGCAGCACAGTAACATACGAGACGCTAACTAAATATCACTGGAGCTGGTGTCACAGGCAGTTGTCAGCAGCCCAACATGGGTGCTGGGTGCTGGGAACTGAACAAGGTGCTCTTGATCACTGAGCAATCTGCCTAAGCCCTAGTTTGGGTTCTTATTACTACTGACTAATTATAAATTAATCAGTAATTAATTTGGGTTCATCACATAGCCACACATACTTAAACTGCCAATGCTCTAGAAAGCTCTAGAAATACTTTAGCTTTTCTTCTAAATATTTTCTAGACAGGAAACAGCACACAAAAAAATCATTATTTACTCTTTATCTCACAAAGGGATTTTCATTATCTGGGTTCAACATGGCCTCCCTCTCTCCTTACTAGCGTTTACAATGATCTTTTGTTTGTTTCTGGCACTGGAATTAAATCCAGGGCCTCATGCCAGCGAAGTGTTCTACCGCTAAACTACACCCAGTCCCACTTTCAGGCTTTTATTTAAAATATCCAAGATATTCTTACTTAATGTACACAAGAAAAATATCATATATGTTTCTCCTTCAAGCTTCTTTGCAGGTTAAGTGATGTAGATAGGTGGACAGACAGGCAACAGTAACAAACATAATCCATCTCTTACCCAAATCACATTTAAAATCAGATAGATACTGTAGTGGTTTGAGTAAGAATGGTCCCTACAGGCTCATATATTTGAATACTTAGTCAGCAGGGAATGGCACTATTTGAAAAGATTAAGAGGATTAGGAGATGCGGCCTTGTTAGAGGAAGTATGTCATGGAGTGGGCTTTGAGGTTTCAAAAGTCCATGCCAAGCCCAGAGTTTCTCTCTACCTACGGATCATGATGTAGCTCTCAGCTACTGCTGCAGTGCCAGCATGCATGCTACCTGCTCCCTGCCATGATGACAATGAACTAAGCCCCTGAAACTGTAAGCAAGTACCAATTAAATGTTTTCTTTTATAAGACCAATCTTGGCCATGATGTCTCTTCACAGCAATAGAACAGCGACTAAGGAAGACACCAGTCCAGATTTCAAAAATCTAAAATGATGGCTGGGAACACTGGCCTTTAGTTAGCTACTGGACGGGCTGAGCCAGTAAGACTCCTTGAGTCCAGGAGTTCAAGGCCAATGTGGAAAATATAGCAAAATGCTATGGATAAAGAAAGAAGGAAAGAAAAAACTTTCTATAACGTTGAAAACAACTTGGCTGCTCTCAGATTCTACTAGTAGTTTCCTCATAAGCTGTCCATTAAAAACAACTTTTTTCAAAAATTACATATGGTCTTATTTCTAATGCAAATGCCACTTAGGATTTTTTTGTTTTTGTTTCTTGAGACAGGGTTTTTTTCTCTGTGTAGCTTTAGAGCAGGTCCTGGAACTTGCTCTGCAGACCAGGCTAGTCTTGAACTCAGAGATCTGCCAGTCTCTGCCTCCTGAGTGCTGAGATTAAAGGCGTGAGCCACCATTACCCATTAACCTTGAAACTTCTAATCATTCTGCTTCACCTTCCAAATGCTGGGATTACAGTTTATGTAGTGCTGGGATTGAACTCTGAGTTTAGTACATGCTAGGCAAGCACTATACCAACTAAGCTACATTCCTTATCCCTCACAGACTTTTGAACTTCCTCACTTAATTTCATCAACACTTTCATTGTCTTAAGAGTTTATTTCTTCTCTACTTCTCTGTAATACTAATCTCTGGGATTGGAGTTTCTCTAAAAAAATTAAGCGTATTCACTATACTCTTTCTGGCCTCTGCCATGTCAATGCATTCTGGTATTTTAATTACGTTTTAATAAATAAAGCTTGTCTGAAGATCAGAGAGCAAAGCAGCCATACTAGTCAGTCATACAGGACAGGAAGTGGTGGCATACACCTTTAATCCCAGGACTCAGAGACAGGCAGACAGATCTCTGTTAGTTCAAGGCCAGTCTTGGCTACACAAGATTGAATCTGTCTAAAAGAGAAATAGAGCCAGCCTGGTCTAGAAGAGCTAGTTCTGGGATAGGCACCAAAGCTACAGAGAAACTCTGTCTCGAAAAACCAAAAAAAAAAATAAAAAAATAAAATAAAAAATAAAATAAAATAAAATAAAACAAAAGAGAAATAGAGCTCACACAAAAGTGATCCCAGCACTTGGGATCACACGCCTTTAATCTCAGCAGTAGAGTGACATGGCTGGGCAGAGACAGGAGTATAAGGGGTAGAGACAGGAACTGAGTGGAAAGGAGGATGTCGAGTCTTCAGGATTTGTGGAGACAGGATCCCACCCATTTTTGGTCTGAGGTAAAGGTAAGAGACAGTGGCTGGCTGCTTTGCTTTTCTGATCTTCAGGTTGAACACCAATATCCATCTCTGAGATTGTATTATTCATGCTATATCAATGTCTTTTTCTCACTTGTTACATTTCTCGCTGCTGTGACAAAATAACCAGCAGAAACAACCTAAGGGAATCTATAGTTATACAGCCGTGAGAGCATAAGGGAATCTATAGTTATACAGCCGTGAGAGCATAAGGGAATCTATAGTTATACAGCCGTGAGAGCATAAGGGAATCTATAGTTATACAGCCGCGAGAGCATAAGGGAATCTATAGTTATACAGCCGCGAGAGCATAAGGGAATCTATAGTTATACAGCCGCGAGAGCACAGTATCTCATCTATCTTGGAAGCTAAATGAAGTGGGGCTGATTAGTTAGTACTTACAACTAACTAATCAGCAAACTAAAGGGGCCAAGGATTAATGCTAGTTTATAGTTTCAAGTGAGGGAAGCCTGGTTTCATGTATTTGGAAAGAGTATCACGGCATCTGGAGGGAGGGAGCTGTTCTGAGGTATTTTGTTCTGACCCCTTCCTGTCTTCCTCTTTGAAATACCTCTATGGACCCACCTCCAGCCACCTACTTCCTTCAGTCAAGCTTCATTTCCTCAAATTTCCAGGTCTCCCCAAATAACACCACCCCTGGGACTAAGCCCTAGACACCTGAGTGTTTTTGGGGACACCTCATGTCCAAACAGTAATACTGTCCTTCCTATGACCTCTCTTCTGAGGCACAGGTTCTTGACTCTTCTCAGGAAGAATTATCTTAGATTTCCTAACATGCTTCTTATTTATCCCCAGTTATTTCATACACTTCCTCTCATCTTTCATCCTCTATTACCTAAAACTTTGTCTTTATTGACCTACCAGTTCTTTCTGAAATTCTTTTAATGCTCTCTCCAGCCCTTGTGGTTTGTCTAGATTAATTCTGGCAGCTGTTACCAGCTCAGTTGCTCTGTTTTCCTTTTCATCTGGGGACCCTGAAAATGGCTCAGCTGTGTCTGCTGCACTTTCATTATGGCTTGTTCTTGGGCAATTAGCACAGCTATGACCAATTACTACGAAGGTTACATATACTTAGCTTTTAATAAGCTACCATCATTTCTCTCTCCTTTGTTTCCAACACCAAAAAGTGTCTGCCTCCCATTATCACCCCCATTTTAAAACTCGATCTCACACACTCAAACAATTTCTACAAACAATTCTATCTTCTTTAATGAATTTAGTAGTTATATAAACAGACATGTATGTATGTATTGTGTTTTTGTTTTTTAATCTGGGTTGGTGAGATGGCTTAGTGGATTAAGAAATTTGCCATCAAGCCTAACAAGCTGAGTTTGATTCCCCAGAACCCTCATGGTGGAGAGTACCAACTTTCACAAGTAATCCTCTGACCCCTAAAATATGTATTATGGTCCACATATACACACAATATAAATAAATATAATAAAAACTAAATGCATTTTCTAAACTGAAAAGCAAAGGCAGGAGAATTACAAATTCAAACCAATTTACACTACAAATAAAGCAAGTTATATAGACTTCAAAATTCACAAAGAAACAAACAACAAAAAAACCCATAATAGTCTTTCTCCTTCACCACCTAGTATGATTCAGTAGCTGAGGGATGGTACAGAAATCTTTATTTTAGGGGAAAAAAAACCCCTCAAAAGATGCCAAAAAATAGCCAGGTACAGCAATTACTCATCTATACTTTTTTGGCTAGAAAATATAGCAGCTGTATGAAAGTGGAGTGCCACTAATAACCGTGCTACCACCCATTGTCAACTTATAAGGAGAAAATGATATAAACAATTTCCCGAATCTATAGTTTACCATTACATGGACATTTTGCTATCTGATTCAAAAGTAGATATTTTGGAAAGAATGTTTGAAGTAAAGAAAATACTGCCTTCTTGGGGATTACAAACTGCTACTGAAAAATACAAAGAGGAGATTCTATTAATTATTTAGGTTATAAAATAGGGTTATAGAAAATTAGATCACAAAAGTATAAATTAGGAGAGATCAGTTGCAGCCTCTTAATGACTTCCAAAGATTGCTAGGAGACATTTCCCAACTATAGCCCACTACTGGGATAAAACCTGATGAATTGATTAATTTAAACAAAACCTTAGATGGTGACAAGGACTTAAACAGTCCCAGGGAATTCTCAGCTGCAGCGAGAGAGAATTGACTTTCACTGAAGAGAAATTACAGAAGACACCTGTGGATTGTATGGCTCCGAATCTTAACTGCATACTGGTCACACTACCCTTCAGATATTCCCCTACAGGAATATTAATGCAGAAGGATGATACTATCTTAGATCTTTTCACCACAAGAAAAGATTCATTTAGGCTCCCCTTTCAAAGATTTCAGTTCTTAGCCACTTGGTCCCTTTGTCCCTTCAGCCTGTGGCAAGACAGCAAACACAACATGACAAGAACCCAAGGCAAAGGAGTGTCCATCTCTGCCGGGAAACAGAACGGAAGCAGATGGGCGGGGATACCAGTATCTCCCTTGAGGGCCTGTCCCCAGTGACTTCACGAGCTTCCACTAGGCCTTACCACTAGTCCCACCTTCTGCCAGTAGTACTGTGGACCAGGAACAAAACAATGTTCAAGCTCTAAATTAGGGGCTGAAGAGATGGTTCAGCAGTTAGCACTTGTTGCTTTTCCAGATGACTTGGATTCAGTTCCTAGCACTCACATGGCTGCTCACAACTGTCTGTAAATCCAAGTTTCAGAGGATCTGATGCCCTCTTCTGGCCTCCGAGGAAACAGGCAATCACATGGTGCACATTAAATGCTTATTTTACAATAGATCCTGTGATAAATTCTCTTTCTCTATATTAACCTCATTTAATGCTTACAACCACTCTACAAAGTAGGTATAGTGATATTCTCCATTTCACAGATGGGGGCCCTGTGCCCTAAATCATAGGCACAGATTCTGGATACTCTTCCAAGCAGTACCAATCCAAAGACTGCAGTGCCTGTGGCCACTGTGCATATATCATATCTAATAAGAGAATAACCTTTTTTACTTCACATGTAAGATGCAAATAACATTTCAAATAACTTTTACTTTATCCGTTAAGATCTGTTTCTCTTGAAATAGTAGTAGAAACCATACCTTGCTACATGGGGATTGGGATAGATACGTAAGTCAAAGACTTGTTATGTAGCCCTGGGTTTTTTTCTTGAGTGTTTGCTTTAAAAGTATACTGCACAACTGTCTTATTACACACTTTTAAAAATTATTATATTGACTTATTTATTGCGTGTCTGTGCACATGTATGATGGTCAGAGGAGAACTTGCAGGAGTTGTTTCTTTCCTTCACTATGTGGGTTCCAGAGACTGACCCTGGGTCATCAGTGGGCAGTAAGTACATTTCCCGGCTGAACCATTAGTTACTTCACTGGTCCTGTAGTTACATACTTTAAATCAGCACACCAAGTCTTTGGTCATGGTTGGCTAAAATGAACCACAATTTTTTCAATTATTCATTAATTGTATTTTATTGTGGTACACATTTCATTATTCATTTAATCAATAATTTATAAAGTACTTACTGAGTGCACTATGCGCTAAGACTGGGCATACAAAGTATTTTGTTGGTCTGTTAAATCACTGAAATAATTCATTCCATTAGCCAGTCACAAGGAAATTCTGAGCACCCAGTAGTGAAGGACAATGCAGAGATTTGAGATAGAGATATATACAAGCCGTGTGGTAGTGGCACAGCCTTTAATACCAGCACTTAGGAGGCAAAGATAGGCAGGTTTCTATGAGTTTGAAGCCAGTCTGGTCTACAGAGCTAGTTCCAGAAGGACAATCAAGGCTATACAAAGGAACCCAGTCTCAAAAAAACAAAAGAAAGTAAGCTACAAGAAACAGAAGGGAGTTCTGATTAAATGATACAAATTCTGGAGTCATGGGCATGTAGAGAATGACAAGTTTTGTGAGCAAATATGATTACTTAGGAAAAGAATAAAATGAAGGGGATTCAAACTAAAATGAACGATCAATACTAAAGAATGGTAACAGAGACGAATCCAGCAAAGGAGAGTAAGAAACAGAAAATGGAAAACAGGTGTCACGGGAGCCAAGCATATAAGGAACTGGAGAAAAGATACTGAGACGTGAGGAGTAGAAAAGAAAATGCAGGCATGAGAGAAGCAATTCTCTCTAAGAAAATCTGACTGCAAAGGGGAAAAATTCAAATATTTTCAAATGCGTGGAGCATTTGTTTGTTTTTTGAGTTAGGGTTTCTCTATGTTGCTTTGGCTATCCTCAAACTCACAGAGATCTGCCTGCCTCTGATATCAATGGTGTGCTTCCCAACCATAAAGATAGCAAGTTTTCAGAGAGATTTATTAAAGGTCTCTGGATTAGACCCAAAGAACAAGTAAGAAGGTTGACAGAAGGACCTTCCTACTAAAGTGAAAACAGTGCAGATGTAGATTTGATAGAAGTTTTACCATACAATTCTTCTTCTTCTTTTTTTTCCCAAGACATGGTTTCTCTGCAGCTTTGAAGCCTGTTCTGGCACTTGCTCTGTAGACCAAGCTGGCCTCAAACTCACAGAGATCCTCTGCCTTCCAAGTACTGGGATTAAAGGCACGTGTCACCACTGCCCAGCTATATCACACAATTCTTAAATAGGAGAGGACAGCTTCAAGAAAAGTGAAAAGGAATTTAAATGGGGGAAAGGGTGAGAGAAGAGGAAGAGTGAGTTAGTTATAACAAAGAAGAGATCTTAAAAGTATTCTAAAGGGCATAGTGCCTAGATAAATTTTCTTAAGGTGTGGCTGTTGAGTTTGCTGATCAAAAATTTCTACAAGTATGGTTATATGACTTTCTCCAACTATGCTTGAAATAAGCACATGAAACAGATCATAGCTAAATGTAATGGCACACATGAACAATGCCAGTATTTCAGAGGCAGGGGCAGGAGGACCTGAAGTTCAAGACTTGCTGAGTTGCATAGAGTTCCAGAGCAGCCTAGGGTATACAGCAATTTGCCAGAGGCCGAGAAATGAGGGAAACAGGCAAATGTTCTTGCTACTGAGGTATATCCTCAGCCTTCAGTGCAGTTTTAATATGCATTCCCCCATGACTAAGGATGCTGAGCATTTTTCATACATTTATTGGCCTCTTTCTTTCTTTCTTTTTTAAATAACTAATATTTAAGTATATGGGTGTTTTACCTGCATGTATGTGTGTGCATGTGTGTGCCTATTGTCCAAGGAGGTCAGACAAGGGTGTCAGATCCCCTGGGACTGGAGTTATAGACAGTTGCAAGCTGGCATGTGGGTTCTGGGAATTGAAACTGGATAATCTTGCTCTTAACCACTGAGCCATCTCATGAGCTCCTTTTATTTCTTCTTTTGAGAATTGTTTCTTTAATTCTATTCCACTGATTTACAAGTCAGTTTTTGTTTCAGCACCATGCTGGAACATGAATTTTGTTACAATGAATGGCTCCATAGTATAATTTGAAATTAGGTATTGTGATGTTTCCAGGATTTTCTTTCTACCTAGGATTGCTCGACTGTGTGTCTTTTGTATCTTCATATAAGTTTTAGGGTTTTGTCTTGAGAAGCATGTCACTAGAATATGTGTTGCAAATGCAGACCGCTTTTGGTAATATAGCTATTTTTACAATACAAATTTTGCCAAACAATGAACACAGGAGATCTTTTTACAGTATAATGTCTTTTTAAATGTCTCTTTTCCATGTTGGAAAGTTTTCATTGTGGAAGTCTTTCACATCCTTGGTTAGGCTTATTTTTGTTGCTGTTAATTATTTGTTTTAGCTACTGTGAATTTTTTCCCTTTCCCTTATTTCTTTCTCAGCAAGTTCATTACTAGAAGAAAAGCAACTAATTTTCATGTGTTGGTTTAGTGTCCTTTTGTACTGCTAAAAGCATTTATGAGACATTAAGAGTTTTCTGGGAGTCTGTAGCACTGGTTCTCAGTCTGCGGGTCAAACGACCCTTTCACAGGGGTCGAATATCAGATATCCCACATATCAGACATCTACATTATGATTTACAACAATAGCAAAATTAGTTATGAAGTAGCAACTAAAATAATTTTATGGTTGGGGGTCACTACAACATGAGGAACTGTATTAAAGGCTCATAGCATTAGGAAGGTCAAGAACCACTGGGTCTTTAGATATAGGGTCATACAAACAGGGATAATTTATCTTCTTCCTTCCCTATCTGGATCTCTTCTTCCTGCTGGTTTTATTGCTTTAGCTAGATTCTCAAGCATTATACCAAGTGGAGTAGATACTTTGTCTCATTTAAAAAAATGCTTTCAGTTTTTCCTGCTCAAGTATTATGTTGGCTGTTGGTTTATCATATTATCTTCATTATGTTGAAGTATATTCCTTCTATTTGTTTCTTTGGGGCTTTTATCATAAAATGTTGAACTTTGCCAAAGGCCTTTTCACATCTATTGGTATGACCATGTGATGTATGCATATGTAGTGTATGAGCACACCTGCGCGTGCTTGACTATTCATGTGTGTGATGGTCAGAGACTGATGGCAGGTATCGCCTTCTAATGAGTTTCCATTGTATTTCTGAGGGTCATTCATAGCTTCACCATCTCTCACTGAACCTGGACTTCACCTTTTCAATTACAGTGGCTGACCAAGGAGCTACTGGGCTCTCCTATTTTCCCCTATTTCCCTCCCAGCCCCTAGCACTTAGGTAGCAGGCAGGCTGCCATGCCTTTCATATGGGAATGGGAATCTCAACTCAGGTCCTCATGCTTAAGCAGCAAGGACTCTACCCACTGAGACATCTATCTCCCCAGCCTAGTTTCTGTCTTTAAACATATGTATTGCTATATTATATGTGTTGATTTGAACCATCCCTGGATGAAACTCTGGAATGAAACTAACTTGATTATAGTGTATGGTCTCTGCAATGTGTTATGAATTTGGTTTGCAAATATTTTATTGATAATTTTTGTTTCTATGTTCATTATGGAAATTGGTCTAAAGTTTTCTTTCTGTGTGCTTACCTGATTTTGGTATCAGGGTAATACTAGACTCACAGAATGAAATTGTTTGTATTTCTCTGCTTTTTATTTCAAATGACAGGAGCACTGGTGTGAGCTCTTCATTAAACGTCTAATAGAATTCAGCGGTGAATCTGTGCAGCCTGGGCTTCTCTTTTTTGGAACTCTTCATTGCTGTTTCAATCTCACTGCTTATGGTAGGCCTATTTAAACGGTTTACATCTTCTGGATTTAAGTAGGTCATATGTGTGTAGAATTTATATCCTATCTTCACTTCCCAATTTTCTTTAAATGTAAACTTTCAAGGTGTTCCTTAATAATCTTGTGTCTCAGTTAGGGTTTTCATTGCTGTGAAGAGACACCATGACCATGGCAACTCTTATAAAGAAAACATTTAGTTGGGGTGGCTCGGTCACAATTCATCTATTATCATCATGACAGGAGCATAGTGGCATGCTGGCAGACATGGTGCTGCAAGAGTAACTGTAGACAACAGGAAATGGTAGACCGAGACACTGGGTGGTATTCGAACAAAGGAAAACTCAAAGCCTGCCCCCACAGTGATGTACTTCCTCCAACAAGTCCATACCCACTCAAACAAAGCCACACTTCCTAATAGTGCCAGCCTTTATGAGATTATGAGGCATCAATTACATTCAAACTACCACATCTTGTAAATCTTGTATGCAATGCTCCCTTTTTAGCTCCTTAGTCTCTTTTGATTACTTTTGCTAAAAGTTTCTTGATCTTGTTCAGTTTTCCAAAGAACTTTTTGATTTGCTAGTTTTTTGTATTATTCTTTCAATCTTCCATTTCATTAGTTCCTGCCCTGAACTTTCTTATTTTATCTACTGTTTTGGGATTTGGTTTGCTCTTTCTTTTTCTTTCTTTTCTTTTCTGACTGTAAGGGGTATCATTAGATTTCTTATTTATTTGAGATTTCTCTAATATTTCAATGTCAACACTTACAGATTAAAAACTTCCCTTTTAGACTTGCCTTAGTTGTAATCCCAAAGGGTCTGGTAAATTCTTTTCACTTTCATTTGATTCCTGATTTTTTTTCAATAGTATCTTCAATAATAAAGCAGAGTACTGTTTACTCTCTGATGTTTTATATTTTCTGTGGTATCTCTTGCTATTGAGTTCTAGTTTTATTCTAGTATGATCTGTAGAAGAGATTATTTTTATTTTTTTTATTTGTTAAGACTTCCTTTATGGTTTAAACTATGATCTGTTTTAGAGAAAGTTCCATGTGCTGTTAAAAGGAATATGTATCTCAGTCTTGCTGGATGAAATATTCTATACATGTCTGTTAAATTCATTTAATCTATGTATAGCTCAGTCCTTAAATATTTTGATTTTTTAATCTGAATGACCTATCTACTGATGATAGTGGGGAACTAAAGCCATTTATTTTAATTTTTCAGAACTTCCATATACTTTGGAGTCTATTAGTTTTGTTTTATAAAGTTGAGAGCCCCAATGTTTGGTGCATAAATCTTTTAACAATTGTTTAATTAATTAAATAATTGATTGATTTTAGTGTGTGGAGTCATGCAAGCCAGCCCACACCTTTGGAGGTCAGAGGACATCTTGTTGAAGTTGGTTATCTCTTTCCACAGTATCAGTCCCTAGGATCAAACTCAGATCATCAGACCTGCAGGATGCACCTTAAGCTGCTAGGTCATCTTGCCTGTCTAACTGTTCTTTCTATCTTCTTGATGAACTGTTCCTTAGTATATATGGCCTTTATCTTTTCTGGTTAATTTGGCTTTAAGTCTATTTTATCAGAGAGCAGAATAGATACATCGCTTGTTTTCAGTCTGCATTTGCTTGAGATATTAACTTAAATTCTTTCTCTTTCAGTCCATGTTTGTCTTTGCTGTGGATACTTTAACAGTATTCTTTCTTCCAATAAAGGAATAGGAGGGTCTTTCCATTATTTTGTATTCTTTAATTTCCTTCATCAGTGTTTTGTAATTTTCAATGTAGGGGTTTCTCATCCCTTTTAAAATCCCAAGTGTTTTTTAATTGTTTTGTTATTAATATAAACAGAATTGTTAATGATATGTTCCAACAGTTCACTGCCTGTAAAAAGAAGTGGAACTGATTTTCGTGTCTTGGTTCTGTAATCTTAAGTTTTACTAGATTTGTTAGTTTTACCCATTGGTTTTGTGTGTGTGTGTGTGGGGGGGGGTATTCCCAAATCTTTATTTGTTTGAGACAGCTTCTTACTGTGTATCTCTGGCTGGCCTGGAACTCATTAATTGCATTAGGCTAGTTTCAAGCTCACAAACATCCACTTGCCTCTGCCTCCCAAATGCTGGAACTAAAGCAAGTGCTGCCACACTCAGTCAACTTTTCATTCTTGTTTAGTAGCTGTGAGCTAATTATACTACAAGGAAGTACATTTTGAATTATCTTCTCCTAATTACTTTAATCCTTCACTCTGAATATATAGTTAATGATTCTCTTGTGGCTATCTCCTTCAAGAGCATCAACTATGAACCTGAAAGAATGTCAGTGCCTGCCTTTAATCCCAGTACTCGGGAGGCAAAGGCAGGCAGTCAGATCTCTGAATTCAAGGCCAGCCTGGTCTACAGAGTGAGTTCCAGGACAGCGAGAGTAATACAAGGGACTTGGTCTCAAAACAAAACAAAGAATATTAACTATGGTTCATTGTGCAGAAGGGCACTTGCCATCCAGCCTGACCATTGATTGAGCTTGCTTCCAGAAAACTACATAATGAAAATAGAGAACTAACCCTACAAGTAGTCCTCTGACTTCTACATATACATGACATACACAGTGCTAGTCAAATTCCCTGCCAGAGGCGATATTAGCAATGTAGTCTACCCCTTCTCCAAAGGTCCCAACAACAGGCAGATGCATGATTTCACCAAAATTCACTCTAGGGAGCCTGTTAGTTTATTGGGCTTCCTTGCAGATCACTGATAAGGGGGCTACTACTTAAGAGAGGGGATGCTGGTGCTCTCCCCCCAACAGACCACACCCAATAGAGATGAGGGCTTTCCCGTAGCTGCATAGATGGAACCCTTCTCTAGTCTTTAGAAGCCCCCACTTTTAGGTGGTGCTAGGATCATATTTAGGTCCTCATGTTTATAAGGCAAGTACTTTACTGAAAATTATCTCAACATAAACTTTTTTTTTTTTTTTTTTTAGACATTGAGTTTCTGTGTAGCCCTGGCTGTCTTGGAACTCACTCTGTAGACTAGGTTGGCCTCGAACTGCCTCTGTCTCCCAAGTGCTGGGATTAGAGGCATGCGCCACCACCCCACACCAGGTAAACATTATTTCTAAATGCTTTCATTTCCTGGGTTTACAGGTATGTGCCACAATGGCCAGCTCTTATTATTATTATTATTATTATTTGGTTTTTTGAGACATGGTTTCTCTGTAGCTTTGGAGCCTGTTCTGGAACTAGCCCTTGTAGACCAGGCTGGCCTCGAACTCACAGAGATCCACCTGCCTCTGCCTCCCAAGTGCTGGGATTAAAGGCGCGCGCTACCACCTAGGTCTTATCTTTTCAAAATAAATTTTATTATATTATTCTCCTTCCCCTCAAGGATGAACTAAAACCCCTTAGTATGGTATTTGACTGTTAAGTGTATGGTCCTAAGAGACCAAAAACAATTCAACATGTATACAATCAACTGATTTTCTACAAGAATGCTAAGACAGTTAATGAAAAAAAAAAAAAAAAGAGACCTGTGTCAGTTTTTCCACATCGACAAGATACCTGCTATAAATTTAAGAAGGAGGATTTGTTTGGGCATCTTCAGAAGTACAGCTGGCTTCAGAGCTCCTGGGCCTAGCTGAGAGCAGACCATCAACAACAGGAGATGTGACACGAGAGCCTCTTCACCTCATGGCAGGAAGCAGACAACAGTACAAAATGGACCGGGGCCAAGACTTCCTCCGCCCAACAGCTGTTCAAATACTGGATCCATTAGAAGATGAAACCACTGTTTAGGTCAGAGCCCTCATAAACTCTCTGGAAACACTCTCACAAATACAACTAGAGACATGCTTTACTAACCCCTTAGGGTCTGTCAATCCAATCAAATTAACAAGATTGACCATGACAAGTTTCTTCAGTATGCTGGGACAACTGAATAAACCACATGTAAAGCAAGGTTCTATCATATCATATGGGAAAACCAACTCAAATGAAACAAAGGCCTCAATAGAAATAAAATTGTGTAACTTTTAGAACAGGAAAAATGTCTATAACCTTGGATTTTGTATTTATTTCTTAAATTTGATAATAAAAAGCAGAGACAACTAATGAAAAAATATAAAACTGAAATCATCAACAGTCAAAATTACAAAAATTACAGATTATGTCTGATTGAGTTTGCCACCTAGAGTATATAAAGAATGACAGCTCAGTAACAACGTCAGATATAAAATGGACAAAGGGGGGAGAAGGAGAGATGGCTCAGTGGTTAAGAGCACTGGCTGCTCTTTCAGAGGTCCTGAGTTCAATTCCCAGCAACCACATGGTGGCTCACAACCATCTATAGTGGCAATTTAATGCCCTCTTCAGCCATAAAGTTGACAGAGATGGCCCAGTGGTTAAGAGCACTGGCTATTTTCCCAAAGGACCGGAGTTCAATTACCAGTAACTACATGGTGACTCATAACCTTCTGTAACTCCAGATCCAAGAGATCCAACAGCTTCTTCTGTTCTCTGCAGACACAGTACATATGTTGTGCAGACACGTAACAGAAAGTAAAACAGTCATATATACTTTTTTTTTTTTTTTTCCCAAGACAGGGTTTCTGTGTAGTGTGACAGAGTCCCAGAGATCTTAGTACAACTGACTCTATGGTGGAAGTACCATTCTGGCTGTAAAACTCAGCATGTAGACAGCACCTGCCAAAACTAAAACACAGGCCTAACCCATCAAAGTCCATGAGGAAGTCACTACATATACTAACCTTGCTTTTTGGCTTCTGTAGTTCTGCTTGAACCCAGGATTTAAGACCAGACTGAGCAACATAGCAAGACTCCATCTCAAAATTAACTAATCTGGGAGGGTGTGTAGGAGAAAAAAATATACAGGAAACAAACACAATATTCTCTTCATGCTGAAAAGACAATGCGTTGATGATGGACGGTTTTACATCAGAATATTTTGATCACGACCTTTATAGTGCACTCAGAGACGTGGGTAATCTGTTGGGTAGCCCAGCACAGATTTACAATGCTTTGGTTTCAAAACCAGGGCAAACTGCTAAATCAGTCATCAAATATTTACTGAGTCCACATGTAATTTGTAGTGCCAAATCTGTGTTTACAACACTCAGTTTTTTACCTTCTTAGCATTCTATTTTATTTTGGTATATAATACTCATACATAGGGCACAATGTGATGTTTTGAAATGTGATGTATACTGATCAAAGCAGAGTAATTAATATATCCATCACCTCAAATGCTTTTCACTTCTTGCTGACGAAATACTTGAAATCCTTACCATTATCCTGAAACACATAGTGCATTACTGTTACCTGTAGTCAGCTGACTGCAAGAGAACATCAGAACTTAGTCATCCTGTCAACCAACACTGCACCTGTTGCCCAACCTTTCCCAATTGCCCACTCCTTACAAGACTGGAGTTTGTTTTGTTTTTGCAGTTTTGGGATCAAACCGAGGGCTTCAGTTGGAGATATAGCTCAGCAGTAGTGTGTTTACCTACATGTGCAAGGACCTGGATTGGATTATTTGCATGCACACACACACAAACACACACCCTACTGCACGCTAGGCAGGCACTCTGCTACTGCACTACACATCCTCCCTGTACAGACTAGATTTTCAAACTCAAGACAGTATATATTTGGGAAAAAAAAAAAAAGAAAAGTAGGTCCAAATCAGGAATAGTGTACATCTGCAATATAAACTAAAAAACAAAACAACAAAACCAGAATCAGGTGAATGCAACACAGAATTCTACTAGAGCTCCAAAGAAGAACAAAAACACTCCTCAAACTATTCCATAAAAAAGAAAAAGAAAGGAACACTTGTAAATTCTTTTAACAAAGCCAGTATTAACTCTGATACCAAAACCAGACAAAGATCCATCAGAAAAATTATAGATCAATTTTTCTGATGAACATCGATGTAAAAATTCTCAACAATGCATTTTTTAAAAAAGATTTATTTATTATGTACACAGTATTCTGTCTGAACATATGTCTGCATGCTAGAAGAGGGTATCAGATCTCATTATGGATGGTTCTAAGCTGCCATGTGGTTGCTAGGAACTAAACTAAGGAAGAGCAGCCAGTGCTCTTAACTTCTGAGTCATCTCTCCAGCCCTCAACGAGGTATTTTCAAGAGCACTGACTACTTTACTAAAGGACCAGGTTTGATTCCCAGCACCCACATGGCAGCTCACTATTTGTAGCTCCAATTCTAGGGGATGCAACGCCTTCTTGTGGCCTCACTGGGTACCAGACACACAAATGGTGCACAGACATATTTGCAGCAAAACACTCAAACATATAAAATAAAAACTAATAAATTAAATATAAATTTGGTTTTTTGCTTGAAATATTTTTTAAGCCAAAGTAAAAACACATCAATAAGATTATCCTATCCTTTTTCAGGGTCTAACCAGGTAAAGGAATGGGAATAAAAAAGATCATATTGAATAAATTAACCCATACCCAGAAAGACAAATGTTGCATGTTGTCTCCCATCTAAGGATCCTAGCTCCAAATATTCAGGTATGAGTACATATTCTGGAGTAACTTTAGAAACCAGGAAAGTAAAAAAGGGACCATGGGGGCAGGAAACACAAGAGAGGAGGAAAAACGGTACAGATGATCTGAAGGGGGAAATGGGAAAAACAGGGGTGCTCTAGTTGGGGAAGGGGACAGAAATAAATACAAAAAGGATGTCTGAAAGTCTTAAGAAATCATACTATTAGCCATCTACCTAAAATACCTATAGTACACTTAAGTCAGTGTACAAATATACATATACAGTTTAATGAAATTTTCCCATCTGGGCTTACAATGCTACATCCAAGTGCCAAAGACCATCTAACAAAAACCCAACACCAGGTACAAGAAGCCCTCTTTTGAACTGTTGACCAGGGTTGTCTAAGAGACTTTAAAACATTATAGGCTCTTCTTATCACCCTTGGTTGTATCCCAATGGTGGAAAGTAAGTCCCTATTGCTGAAGACACCATGCTTTCAGACACAGGGCTCAGAGGCTCCTAAACTAGAACCAACCTGAAAGCCTCCTCCCTTGGAACTAGCTTTCAAGGCACCAGAAAATACCATGAAAGCTTCCAAAGAGGGGAAGAAACCAACAATCCTATAAACCACAATCACCAACAATGTTTGATAATCCTATGGCACAGTAATAGTACACATACTTTGCTGGTAACCAATAGCTTTCTAACTGGAATTATCAACAGTTCAATGAGAGGTAAGTGATGTCTGGAACTGGAAACCTAGTCACCTACCCAGGCCTAGTGAGTTCATGAATCTTGAAGAACCCACACTCAGCATTTACTACGCCACCATAATCCCTAATTTGTCCTTATACTCACATATAAGTATAGTCCTCACCCCTCATAAGGAAACTTCTCTTTCCAATGGATGGACACCATACAAAAAAATTCACAAGCAATCAAAATGCAGAGCTGTGGGATCCAGTCCCAACTGATATCTCTGTAACACAACTCTAAGACTCAGGGATCAATGCAGAAGAGAGCCCAGAAAGATTGTAAGAGCCAGAGGTACAGAGAATTTGAAAGTTTCTCATAGGAATGTCAGAAGCTATACCCATTTCCAAAAGTGACAATCACATTAACAGGGATTAAAACTTTAACAGGATTTGGGGAGGAGGTATGGGAGAGATAGGCAAATGAACTCTTAACATTCAGTCAACAATAAGCGCTATCAGAAACGTCCCACAGGAGAAAATTTAAAGCAGTCTGTTCTCAAGGAACTTACAATGTTGACAAGAGGAGGCTAACACAAAGAAAGCTATTAGCTAAATAAATAAACTAGTGTGGCTCAAATAATAAATGTAAATTATACATAAAAAACAAAAAGCATGATCAGAAGTACTAGCAGTTACAGAGTAAATATAGAAGGCTCAGAAGGTGGATAAAGAGGGATAGGCAAAAAAGAATCAAGAGGATGAGTCAAGAAAGAGGAAGAAAGACGCAAGTCAATCATGACATAGAAAGGTAAATGAAGACAAAACTCAGCAGAACCACCAGTCTTGAACAGCCTGGATCAGGAGCTAGTGGAAGACACAGGTGGTTGGAGCCACTCTACAGAAGACCTTAAAGATTGAACGATTTTCTGACTTCATGAAATAATTGATACAACCATTCTGAAAGTAAGGTCTGAGGGTGCAATTCTAACCTGTTTTAATAACTGTTATATGAACGTCATGCATGTACAAGACTAATAAAGTAGGAGAGGAAGCTCAGAATAAAGAGGGTTCCAATTTTGCATGATTTTGAGTTACACGTGATAGCAATTTATTAGTTATAAAGTGGCCGGCCAGATTATGACCAGTGAGCTGAGGGAAAGCATAAGTATGGATGCATTTTAGAACTATGGAAGGCTGATCCTTAAAATACAGAGAAACAGTCAAGCTCCAGGGAGTCAGATAAGACAAGTATGGGAGAAACCAACTGAATTTAACTGAAATTGGACCAGTAAATGGGAAGGAAAAAAAAAGTCCAACTAGGAAAAAAGACTGATCTTGGGCAGGAACACAGACAGAGTCCCATCCTGGAGAAAAGGCTGCATAAATAAGTAAGCAGTAAAGGAATAATAATAATAATAACAACTGCAAAGACACCATTTAAGATTTTCTTTTTAATATTTACTTAATATTACTTTCAGTGTATAAAGTTTTACCTGCATGTATGCCTGTGCACCACGTATGTGCCTGGTGTTTGTGGAAGCCAGAGGCTTTAGATCCTATGGAACTGGAGTTACAGATGGTTGTGAGCACAGATGAGTTCTGAGAACTAAATCCTGGTCCTCTAGAAAAGCAGCCAGTGCTCTTAACCAATGAAGCATCTCTCTCTGGCCCCATTTAAAATGGATGGGCAATGAGGTATACACCTTTAAAAACAAAGAATTTTAATGAATTTAATTTAAACTTCCAAAGAGTAAGAAGATTATCATTGTCCTTTTGTAGATGAGGATAACTGAGGCACAGAAAAGCAATTTGCTTGATTATACAAATACTAGATTTACAGTATAGTGTGGTAAAGGGCACACCTACTGCCCAGACCTGGTTTCTAAGTAAGCATCTGCTGTGTGCCAAAGTTTTTATACATAGGTTTGATGTGTGTGGGTGTTATATACCTATACGTTGTGCAGTACACACAGTGAAGATAATTTTTGAAGGAAAAATATAATATGCTCTCCATTCTCCTTTCTGTCTTTTCTTCATTTAACTAAAGCTATTCTATACGCGCACACACACACACCTTTTTTGTTTGTTTGTTTGTTTTTCAAGACAGGTATCTCTGTGTAGACCAGGCTGACTTTGAGCTCATAGAGATCTTCCTGCCTCTGACTCCTGACTGCCGGGATTAAAAGTGTGTGCCACCGTCCAGCTATTCTTTTTAATATAGTCACAGTCAGGATTGTGACAATTAGGAGAAAAAGGAGTCATTTATTGTTCAGCTCCAAGCCTCAAAACTGAGGTTTTTTTTTTTTCTTTTCTCAAAACAAAGTTTCATTATGTTACCCAGGTCGGCCTTAAACTCATGGCTCTCTAGCCTCCACCTCCCCAGGCTGTGATTACTGACCTATGCTTCCACACCTAGTTTCAAAATTTGACCTTTGTGTATGTGTATTTGTAACAGAACAAGAGTTTTGAGGAAGACATTGTCTACACTCAAATAGTTCTTTTCCCCTATCAAGAGCTTGAACCCGACCATCTGTTGCATTGCATGAGACAAAGTTACAAGAATCTGAATCTAATAGCAAGCTGAGGGAGGGCACATAAACACCAGTACTTGGACCCAGCCTTGGTCTATAGTGAGCCTCTTGTCTATTACAAAAAGAAAAATATAGTACATGTAATGGAAGGTTTTTTTGGCAGAAAGAAGAGGGGAAAAAAAGACTACATTGTGTATGTAACTGACTCATCCAAGATACTGGGTGAACATTGAAGTTTCAACCTCCAGGATTTCAGAATATGGTCATATTTGGAGTTTAATAAAGTGATTAAGTGAGGTTACTAGTGTGGGGCTGTTGCTAAAATGCATCCTCATGGGGAAACATAAAAGACATCTACCCCTGGGAAACCAATGAGTTTACTGGATTTCCTTATTACACATAGGTAACAGGTTACTTACATGAGTGTGGCGCTCTCCTTCACTGACCAAGGCCCCCACCAGAAGATCTTTACTCGGGAGGAATGAAAGTTTTCCCACAGCCACACAGATCCAGCCTCCTCCACTAGGTTTCACCAGCCTATAGACTCTAGCTCCCCCTGACACCCTGAACAATTAGTTACAGAGTTGCATACAATAGCTGGTATAGAGTGGTTCAGTACTCAAGGGAAGATTTAGTGACCCTCCTCAGCCATTTATGAGAGGAAGTAAAGAGTTCAATAAGCCCAGACGGGATGCTCTTTTCTATGCAGGCACAATTAAACTGAAGAGGATGTTTGTTTTACTTTAAGAAGAGTTGTGAACAACAGGGGTCACAATCCAAAAGGCCTGGATCTAAGAAGATGAGGCACTGGGGATGCATGCACACAGGGAACCCCACGGCAGGACAAGGCTGCAAGAGTCATCTGTAGCCAAGGTCAGAAGTCTCAGAGAAAACCAGTACTGGCCAGTACCTTGACCTGGGACTCTCTGCTTCCAAGGCTGTGTAGAAATGAAGTTCTTTATCTAGTCTGTGGTACTGTTATGGCAGCCCTGGCAAACCAATACCTTCTCCAAGTTAAAATCATTTACAGAACAAAATAAAATAAAGCAACTTGGAGAGAATCTAGAGAAATGGGTCTGATCTCCACTTTCCTGGACAGTAATGAGAACACTTTCAAGCTCTCTTATTCTCATGTAGAACTGGCACAATAAACTGGAGGAAGCAAATATTATCTTCCTGGTTCCAGAGCTGGGATTTCTGAATCTATGAGGTGGTTTGAATGGTCCTAATAGGCTCATATGTTTGAATACTTTCTCCCCAGTTGGTAGAATTGTTTGGGAAAGATTAGGAGGTGTGGCCTTGTTGAAGGAGGTATGTCACTAGGGACAGGTATTGTGGAACATTAGTTTAAGATGTGTTACATTCATTTATGCTGTGGAATATTTGTTTAATGATGCAAAGATGTGCTGTATTCTTTTCTGTTGCATTTGTTTAACTCTGTAAAGCTGTGTCACTTTGCCTGCCTAAAACACCTGATTGGTCTATGAAGAGTCGAATGGTCAATAGCCAGGCAAGAGAGAGAATAAATATGAGAAATCTAGGCTCAAGGGCGGAGAACAGGACAACAATGGCCAGCCACCCAGCCACAGAATAAGAAGAACAAAATACAGAATAAAGAAGGGTAAAAATCCAGAGGCAAACCTTAGTTAAAGAGAAACAGAGTAAGTTAGAAAAGCTGGCTAGAAACAAGTCAAAGTAAGGCCAGGCACTTATAAGCAGGATAAGTCTCTAAGTTTTTATTTGGGAGGAGGGTGACAGGCCCCAAAGAGTAAAAAAAATTAAACTCCAAGCAGGCTTTGAGGTTTCAAAAGATTCATGCCATTCCCAGTATTCCTCTGTGCCTTCTGCAGAGGACCTGGCTTCAATTCCCCGTACTCATAAGGTGGCTCAAAAGCACCTCTAAGTCTAGTTCCAGGAGACCCAAAGCCTTCTTCTGGCCTCCTTGGGAACCAGATACTCATGTGGTGCACAGATAAACATGCAGACAAAACACCCACACACATACAATAATAAAATTTAAGCCACCAATAAAATGCTTTCTTTTCTAAGGTGCCTTGGTCAGGGTGTTCTGTCAAGGCAACAGAAAACTAAAACACTTAGGGTTTTACAGGGTTAAAGTCCATCAGACAGCAGAGCAAAGAAAGCCAAGAGCTCACATTTTGATCCACAACCAAAAGGCAGAGAGAGTTAACTCAAAAGGGTGTCCTTATCATTCTTGAAGACCTTACTTTACACTCCAAACTCTCACGAGTTCCCATCTACTGTATCCAAGAGTTGTTCATGCTTTAGAGTTAAGTGTGTAGCAGGTGCATAAGTCTCTCTCAGAGGACATCCATACTGTGTCAAGAAGAAAGGGTTACAAGAAACAATGACATTCAGTTTTCATGAAATAAGAAGGTAAAAGTCAAAAAGGGTAAGAAGATTGGGAGCTCATGAAATCTCATGGAACTTGAGTTCCATTCCCAGGACCAACATGGTAGAAGGAGAAAAATGACTCCTACGTGTTGTCCTCTGAAATCCACATGTGCACTCAGGTGAAGACACACACACACACACACACACACACACACACAAAGACGACTCAATTTAAGGGCCAGCAACACTTGCTGCCAAGACACGTGACCTGAGTTTGCTCAGTTCCTGGAAACCACAGGATGGACCCCAGAAAGCAGTTCTCTGATTCCCACACATGTTCTCTGGCATGTGTGTGTAGGTGCACGCCAATACACGTGCATGCAACTAAATAAATAAATAAATGTAAAATTGTTTTCTAAAAGCCCAGAAAAGTCATCTACAATAGTGCCCATCAAGAAATTTTAAAAATTCTGATTTTTAAACTGAAGTTGCCTAGGTTATAAACTATCAATAAAATGGCGAAAATCAATAAGAAAAAAGTAGGATACAATCACTGTCGTTTTAAACTTTTAAAATTTAAAATGTTGTATTCTCTATCTGCCTTTAACACCAGTCCTAACAGCTACTTAAGCATACCCAATTTTATTTTCTTTCAAGAATAATAATGACACAGACATAAGATTCTGTTCCTATGAACTTATTTTTAGATTCTACCATTTTGGCTAATTTCATTAACAATTCAAATAGAGAAGATAATGGATTAATGGTGTCCAAGTCACAAGTGTGGCTCATATATGGTTCCCGACTCATCTATCATACCACTTTCAACACAAAAATAATTTGTTTTTAAAACCTACTTCACAAAATAGCTAGACTTACAGAGATTTTAAAAGTCATACTGTTTAAAAATAGATGTTGAGCACCGAATGGGAAGGGAGGCCCCATTCTGAAATAAATTAATATTGATCAGTCTGCACAGAATGAGGGTGAGACAATGCCCACACCATACCTGGCAGTCTGCAGATTTGTATGGCCGTGAACGTAAGGCGGCCACACAGGCCAGGGTTACCAGTGCCAGCTCAGCAGCTGAGCTCTGGGAGAAAAGGCGGCATCTACACATAGGCCACTCTGGAGAACTAGAACTTACAGCCAGCCTTTCTGGAAGCGAATGGAGAATGTGGCGCTGGTACCGGGAAAGTCTGACAACACACGGGGTTGCTGGGGGCTGGGGAGCTTCCAGGGCTACCGTGCCGAAGGCGTACCGCAAACGCCGGGGGGCTAATATTAATTTATACCCCACCCTTAGGAGGGCCGAGGAAAGGGCTCGACCTTACCTTGTCATCCTCGCATCTCTTGCCCAGGCCCTCCCTGGCCTGCAGCCGGCTGCTCAGGCGGCCGTAGTCGGCCTCCTTCTGGTCGATCTGCTTCTTATGCGTGTCTACCAAGAGCAAGAGGTCCGAGTTGCGCTTCTCCAGGCGCCCACGGGCCACCTCGGTGCGCTGGACTTGGCCCTGCAGCTCGGCCACCTCCTCCTGAAGCAGAACGTGGCGCGAGGAGATGCTCCAGTAGTTGAAGGCAAGGACGACGATGACCAGCAGCAACACCACCAGCACGAAGGAGGGCAGGCGGCCGGCCCGCCGGTTGGCCCCGAAACCCACCATGGGGCCGGTGGCTCCGCCGCCGCCGCCGACACCTGCGGGCAGCGCCGGCCTGAGCTCCGAGCCGCCTCGGGACCAGGACCCCCGGAGGCGGGCCTATCTGCCGGAGCGCGGAAGGGGGCGGGGCGTCGCGGGTCCTCCCCGCCCCCTCGGCGCCCCCTGCCGCGAGCCCTCCAAGAGTCGGAGCGCAGCAGCGGAGCAGGCGCCCGCCGCAGGGGACCGGGAGAAGGAGGCGCCGGTATCCGATGCCCGACGCCTCAGGGCTGGGGGCGGGGACGCGGGCCGGAAGGGGGCGGGTTTTCTTCGTCCCCGCCCACCGGCTGGGGCCGGGGCGCCCGGGGGGCCATTAGCTCGTTTCCGCCGACGCCCCCTCTTCTCGCGAGATAGTGGGCTTACTCTCGTCCCCTTGCGGTCCTGTCTCGCGAGGGTTCTCTGGAGGCTGGGGTGCACGGTCGGGGTCGCGCTGAGTACCTGGGTGGGTGTGCCTACTGCTGCTACCTGGGTGGATCCTTTGAAGCCAGGTCTAGGGAGAGCCTGCTTTAAGCTGCCCTTTGGCAGAGTTTTGCCTGGTCAGGAATTCTGGGATTGATAGCACCAAGTAGGGAAGGCTCTAGGTGAGGTGCGACCAGAGAGGGATGTCTAGGAAGGTTTTCTTCTTGTCCTTGTTTGTGCCAACGACGTGGGAAAACCAAAACCAACAGTTAACATCAGCCCACAAAACAGCGGTGCCCAGACAATACGAAAAGAAAGCCAGAGAACCTAAGCTGTAGGAAGCTCTGGGATTGAGATGTGTTAGCAGCCTGGTTTCCAAGGTTACTGCTGTCACGGACAGAAAGAATTCCAGAACGCGGTGCTCCTATTTTAAAACGCTCTGCTGCTTAGGGTTGGAGACAAAGTCCAGAAGCTGCCCTCAGTGAATGGCAGCTAATGCGCCGTTACTGACGGCTGACACATTCCGAATTAGCAATAGCAGCGCTTACAAGTTGTTTCTGCACGCCTAGTTTTATATCCCTCCTCCCCCAATAACAGTTTAACAGAAAGCCAGGGAACAAAGATATTCGGAAACTTCAAAGTCCTCTATCTCTTCTGAACTAGGCTTATAGCCAAGTGACTCTTAACACCATTGCTCACAGCAGGTATCATTCAGTGCTCCGGAGAATGACTGCATTATTATTATTATTAATTATTATTCGTGTTTAAGCAAAGTTACTGGGTTTCACCTGTGTAGGCAGGAGGTGGATTTGCTACTCCCGGTCAAGAACTTTGAATAGTATAAATCCTCAAGAACACAAACTAATTTAGTGTATTTATTCAAACCGGCTGATAGTTTTGAGACAGGAAGACTTCTCATCTTTGAATAATTGTTTCCCTGCTTCCTGTGTATTTCAAAAATAAAGTTTATCTGCTTCCAAAAAATATTGTACCTTCACCGAGGGATATCTCTTTTATATTGTACAAAAAACCCAACACAGAACTGTTACTATTTGGTTCGCATCAAAGTTGAACTGTTAGCCTGGAAGGTTCGTTTTGTCTGTAATTAGAGCACTTGGGAGGTTGAGTAAGGGGTTCAAAGCCGGCTTGGACTGTGGACGAAGTGGATGTCTCAAAAAGTTGAACTCCTGACTTCAGAAGATCCGAGAAGTCTTCTCCACTTTGGCAAGATTAAGTCAGGTCAAAAATGGAATTTAAAAGAATTATTACATTTACTTACGGGAGGGGGCATGCGTGCCGTTGCACGTGCGTAGAGATCAGAAGACAACTTGCAAGAGTGAGTTCCCTCCTCGGAAGTGGGTCCTGGGGATTGAACTCCAGACTGTGCAGCTCGGCAGCAAGTGCCCTTTCCTTCTGCGTCCTCTCACGGCCCCCAGATTGGAAATCGTAACCATTTATTCTACTAATATTAGCTACGTGTTATCTCAGCCAGTAGTTGAAAATCCCCTAAATGCTATTAACTGCTTAAAGTACTGCTCTTCCCAAGGATGTTGTCTTTTTAACTGGGATTTGACAGCTCTACATTATATGAAACGCACTGGGAATTGCTGAGCTGACACTTAAAGGACTCTTCCTCCCCCGTAGGACCCCCACCCCACCCCACAGTTACCTCCTCAACCTATTCCCTTAACAGTGAGTCTAATCTAGAAATCACCAAGAGAGCATATAAGTGAATCCAGATAGCCAGTTTATGAGTTAGGTATTAACCAATTAAGGCAGACATCAGTTCTTTTTTTTTTTTTTTTTTTTCCGAGACAGGGTTTCTCTGTGGCTTTGGAGCCTGTCCTGGAACTAGCCCTTGTGGACCAGGCTGGTCTCGAACTCACAGAGATCCGCCTGCCTCTGCCTCCCGAGTGCTGGGATTAAAGGCGTGCGCTACCACCGCCCGGCCATACATCAGTTCTTTAAGTCAGGTTATGAAGATTAACCCCAATGGTGAAATACGCGGACTGTGTGTATTCCTCGGTATGATGTGGTGCTGGCAATGCCCCACAGTTCTCTTGAAAACTCAACACCAGTCTGATGATGAGACAAACATCTGACAAATCCACGTGGAGAGACATTCTCCAAAGTCCCTAAACAACGGTTCTCAAAGCTGTCAGGTGGGCTTAGTGGTAAAGTGCTTCTCTGGGTTTGATCCCCCAACACCTCAAAAAGAAAGCAGATTTAATAATTTTATCTTATCATGTCTATATCATCCCTTTTATCTTTTCAACGTAGATTCTAACCTTTTAACCTATCTGTATCCTTCTTTTTTTGCTTTTCAAAACAAGAACTCTGAATTCAATCTCCTTTGTCCTACTTTCTTCCTGACCAGAAGCAATAACAATTTGTAACTACCACCACCCCAAAATATGGCAAGTATCCATAACTCACTGAATGACCAAAAGACACTCACCCCCCCCCCCTTGGGAACGTAAGCATCATATATTCTTAAATTTACTTCCTGCTGTCTGGAGGGTGGGGGGGCAATAGCATCTTTAGGGGATCATGAAAACAAAATTTTTGGTTAATTGCCAGGTCCTAAGAGCGGTAGCTTTACCATTTGTTGTCCAGTCTCTGAGTAATGGGAAAGTGCAGGGCTTGCCTTACGTCCTGGCTAGAGTAGTCTATTAGGTTGGATCATCTCAGCTAGCCACCTCAAAACTCTTCTGAGCAGTTTGTAGTCCAAAGCCGATCTGTAGGTGGTGTTTCTCAGCCTAATGGTGTTATCATAGTCTTGGAGGAATCGTTGTTATGGGATTCCCATTCTCCTTTGGGAGACTTCAAAGATTGCTGTTAGGTGTGCTCATGGTTCACTGCAGAAAACTGATAGAGACTCAAACTCAAAATTATGTACAGGAAGGGAGAGAAAACCTTTTTCTAAAATTAGTTAGTACTCTATATGACCATTAATATCATGACAAAAGTCTACTATATACACATATGTATTAATATTATACCTTAAGAAAAGCAATTAAAGAATCAATATAAAATCATAGGATTATGAGATTAGTACCAATAAAATAGTCCTTAAATATTTGTTTTTCTTCTGTCCCATGTCAGGTGGCTCTTCTGATGTAAGACAGAGATTTTGGATTTCACTTTTATAAGCATGCTTTGGGTTAGAGAAGGAGAGAGCCACACTCCAACTCCAAGGCCAGGTTTAATTTTTAATTAGACCGGGACTACAAAAAGACCATTCGCATTATATGTCTGTAGCAGAAACAAAGATTTGGGAAGATATATAAAATTTTACCCTGTTGGAAATGTGATATACCAATAGGCCAATTAATTTTCTTTCTCTTTCTTTCTTTCTTTCTTTCTTTCTTTCTTTCTTTCTTTCTTTCTTTCTTTCTTTCTTTCTTTCTTCCTTCTTTCCTTCCTTCCTTCCTTCCTTCCTTCCTTCCTTCCTTCCTTCCTTCCTTTCTTTTTTTTTTTAATTTTCGAGACAGGGTTTCTCCGTAGCTTTTTGGTTCCTGTCCTGGAACTAGCTCTTGTAGACCAGGCTGGCCTCAGACTCACAGAGATCCGCCTGCCTTTGCCTCCCGAGTGCTGGGATTAAAGGTGTGTGCCACCACCACCTGGCAATTTATTCTTTTTCTTGAGACTTTTTTTTCCTGGATGATTTGTCCCTTTTCTTCAGAAGTCTCATTTGTCCAGCTGTCTTCAAATTCCTTAGCTGGACACCTTTATTCTCTTGAATAAGACAGGAACAAAACCCTTCCCCAACCCTAATTCTGGGGAGATTCTCTTTTGGCAAGTTATATCTGATCAAACGGAAAGCATTGTTAGTTTTATAGGTTAGTTAGAAGTGAACAGCTAAGGAGCTTAGTGAGCTGGCATCTCTTCTAATCAAGAGGTGTCTATTGTTCAGATCAAATCTCTGTTTGTCTTTGGTTTTTTGAGACAGGGTTTCTCTGTGTAACAGCCTGAGCTGTCCTGCAACCAGCTCTTATAGGGCACATTGGACTCAAACTCATAGAGATCCGCCTGTCTCTACCTCCCAAGTGCTGGATTAAAAGAGTGAGCACCACTGCCTGGCCTCAAATCAAATCTTTGTCAATTTTGTTGGTATTAACTTTTCTTTTGCCTTAGGAACAAAAGCAAAACTCCTCTCCCAACATAACACATGTCCTGGTTTCCATTCTGAGGTAGTACATCTTTAAAGTATGCCAGCTGATTTAATTTCATAGATTTTTCTGCTAGCCAATGTCTCTTTGCAGCTGTTGTTCCTTTCTCACTAGCATTTAGAAAATTCAAAGTTAATGAAGCATTATGCAATCGATTTCTGGGGGTCTTTATCATCCCTTTTTGTTTATTTAACCTCTTCTTTAGAGTTCAATTTGATCTTTTTGTAACTGCCTGCCCTGTAGGATTGTGTGGTATACCTGTAATATGCTTTATAATAAGCAAAAAAAAAACCCTCTTTCCTTTTCTTAGAGGCATGCTGGAGCATTGTCTGTCTTTATTTGTGCAGGTATACTATGATGGCCATAACTTCTAGCAAATGTGTGATTACCAAATCAACTTTATCCAAACTCAAGGCAGATGCTCACTGAAAACCTTAATAGTTATCAATGGTGTGGTGTACGTATTTTAGTTTTCCAAATTCTACAAAATGGAGCACATCCATCTGCCAAATTTCATTCCTTTGAGTACCCTTTGGGTAACTTCCTGAGGGTAGTGGTGTTTGGTTGTATAA
Source organism: Chionomys nivalis (assembly GCF_950005125.1). Taxonomy (NCBI): domain Eukaryota; kingdom Metazoa; phylum Chordata; class Mammalia; order Rodentia; family Cricetidae; genus Chionomys; species Chionomys nivalis. The sequence goes on from NC_080094.1 coordinate 52,738,655, forward strand.
AGAACAAGTAGAACATTTCTGTTTTCGCGTGTTGGAAAAGTTTATTTTTTTAAACCTTTCCTATTGACATGATTTTTTAAAGTGAAATTCTGAGGCCTTCAGCACATTTACAATCAACAGTTAATTGATTTCTACATTACCTCATGCTAGAGAACCTGGTAGACCCATATGAGATCAGATGTGTGTTATGGATATGGGATGATGCCTATTCCTGATTATATCTTATAATTGAATAAATAGTAAAGTCAGTTCTGTATCATCTGGTATAAACTCAGTGGTTTCAATAGTTGAAACAACTTTCAGCAATTGTAAATTGGTAACTATGTTGAAAGTTTCTTTAAAATCCCTTAGTACCATGAGAATAGCATATAATTCTGACTTTTGGACATAATCATAAGGGCTTTGTTCCACATTACTGGAATTTTCTGATTTGTAACCTGCCTTTCCTGATTTATTTGCATCAGTATAGGAAGTAGGGGCTCCAGTTATTGGCGTGTTCTGCACAATGTGAGAAAGTATCCAATTAATTCTCCTTATAATTTTCTTGCTTTTGGAATAGTTGTTGTTAACCTTCCCCCCCCCCAAATTGCTACAAGCTCTTTGCCATGTTTCACTTTCTTACCATAATTTGTCAATTTCATCATTATTAAAGGTACTATAATTTTTGCTGGTTCTATTCCTGCTAATTGATCAAGTCTCAATTTTCTTCTTATAATTAACTCAGAGACGTTTTCCACATAAGTTTTTAATTTTTTATTTGTTTTAGGTGGTAAAAGATCCATTCTAAGATCATAACTTCACCCTGCATTAAAATTCCTGTAGAGGAATGTTTGGAGGGCAACACAATTAGAATGAAGTTAAGATTCGGATCCACACCATCCACATGTGTCTTCTGCAATTTCTTTTCAATCAAAGTCAATTCTCTCTGTTTCACCTGATAATATTTTGGGACTATTTAAATCCTTGTCACCATCTAAGGTTTTATTTAAATTAATCAGGTCATCAGGACCCATCCTAATAGTAGTGCTCTGTAGATCAGAAATGTCTTCCTAGCAATCTTTGGAAGCTATTAGGAGTTTGCAATTAATCTCTCCTAATTTTTACCTTTTGGGTCTATTTTTTGTAAATCTATTATATAGCCTAAATAATTAATAGAATCTCCTCTTTGTATTTTTTTCAAGAGCACTTTCTAATCCCCAACAAGGCAAAAATTTCTTTACTTCTTCAAACATTCTTCCTAAAGTATCCACAGTCCACATTTGAATCAGATACCAAAATGTTGTCCGTGTAGTGATAAACTATAGATTGAGGAAACTGCTTGTGTATCATTTCCACTGACTGACTTACAAAATACTGGCACAGAGTGGGGCTATTTAACATTCCCTGTTAAATAGAATCTTCCATTTATATTGCTTAGCAGGCTGAGAATTATTATAAGTAGCCACTGGAACGGGAAATTTTTCTCTGTTTTTTTCTTGTAAAGGTATAGTGAAGAAACAATCCTTTAAATCAATAACTATAAGAGGTCATCCTTTAGGCGATAGGGAAGGCAGAGGAATGCCAGACTGTAGAGAGCTCATTGACTGAATCTCCTTATTAACAGCTTTTAGATCTGTTACCATCCTTCATTTTCTAGATTTCTTTTTAACAACAAATACAAGAGAATCCCAAGGGCTGTTTGATTCTTCAATGTGCATCTAGTTGCTCCTGTACCAGCTGTTCTAAAGCCTACAGTTTCTCTAATGTTAAAGGCCATTGCCTAAGCCATACAGGTTTGTCTGCCAACAAAGGTAGGGTTGATGGTGCCTAGAATTATTAGCAGCTATGGTGTCCTGTTCTTGTACAACCTGGATGGTCAGTGACTGTTCTTTATAAAACCTTCTAATATTTTTTCAGAAACACACATTAATTTATGCTTTGTTTCTATATAGGAGAAATGTTAATCTGAGTATCCAATGCCATAATAAATCACATTCCCACAAGTTCATTGCTATGTTAGCCACATACTGTTTTTTTTTTTTGTTTTTTTGTTTTTGTTTTTTTTTGTTTTTCGAGGCAGGGTTTCCCTGTGGTTTTGGAGCCTGTCCTGGAACTAGCTCTTGTAGACCAGGCTGGTCTCGAACTCACAGAGATCCGCCTGCGCCACATACTGTTTTAATATTCCTCTATATCCTTCTGGCCCTATATATTCTACCCATCTCATGTTCTACTTTAACTGAAATAAAGTTCCAATCCCCAAAACCCAAACATTTACATTGTGAAGAGACCAATTCAGATGCCAAGATTCTGATAAAATTATTGTTACATCTCTACCTGTGTCTACTAGACTTTCAGTGACAATGTCATTTATTCTTATTTTTAATTTTGTTCATTTATAGAAGTTTTCCAAAATAATCGCTTTATGGTTTCTCCTGAACATTTTGTTCTCTCTTCTATAGCTGTTGTATTTTCCAGAGCAGTATGGTTTCTTATAATAGGCATTGAATTCTTTTTTTTCTATTTTTTTCCTCTTTTCTCTCTTTTAAAAAATGATTTATTTTTATTTTATGTACATTGGTGTTTTGACTACATGTGTGTCTGTATGACGGTATCAGACCCTCTGGAACTGGAGTTACAGACAGTTGTGAGCTGCCATGTGGGTGCTGAGAGTTGAACCTGGGTTCTTTGAAGGAGAAGCCAGTGCTCTTAACCACTGAGCCAATTCTCCAGCCCCTTTTCCTCCTTCTTAAAATAGATTTTGTTGAGCTCTACATTTTTCTCTGCTCCCCTCCCTTCCTCTCCCCTCCCCTTCAACCCTCTCCCATAGTCCCCATGCTCCCAATTTACTCAGGAGATCTTGTCTTTTTCTACTTCCCATGTAGATTAGATCCACTTATGTGTATCTTAGGGTCCTCATTGTTGTCTAGGTTCTCTGGGATTGTGATCTTTAGGCTGTTTTTCTTTGTTTTATGTTTAAAAACCACTTATGAGTGAGTAGATATGATAATTGTCTTTCTGGGTCTGGGTTACCTCATTCAACATGATGTTTTCTAGCTCCATCCATTTGCCTGAAATTTCAGGATGTCATTAATTTTTTTCTGCTGTGTAGTACTCCATTCTGTAAATGTACCACATTTCCCTTATCCATTCTTCAGTCAAGGAGCATTTAGGTTGTTTCCAGGTTTTGACTATGACAAACAATGCTGCTATGACATAGTTGAGCACACATACTTGTGGCACAATTGAGCATCCTTTCAACATATACTCGAAAGTGGTATTGCTGGGTCTTGAGGAAGGTTGTTTCCTAATTTTCTGAGAAATTGCCATACTGATATCCAAAGTGGCTGTGCCAGCTTGCACTCCCACCAGCAACGCAGGAGTGTTCCCTTTAGCCTACAACCTCTCCAGCATAAGTTGTCATCAGCGTTTTTGATCTTGGCCATTCTTACAAGTGTAAGATGGAATCTCAGAGTTGTTTTGATTTGCATTTCTCTGATGACTAAGGATGATGAACATCTCCTTAAGTGTCTTTCAGCCATTTTAGATTCCTCTGTTGAGAGTTCTCTGTTTTGGTTTGTACTCCACTTTTTAATTGGATTATTTGTTCTTTTGGTGACCAATTTCTTTAGTTCTTTGTATATTTTGGAGATCAGTCCTCTGTCTGATGTGGGATTGGTGAAGATCTTTTCCTATTCTGTGGGCTGTCATTTTGTCTTGTTGACCATGTCCTTTGCTTTACAGAAGCTTTTCAGTTTTGGGAGGTGTCCCATTTATTAATTGTTTCTCTCAGTGTCTGTGCTGCTAGGGTTATATTTAGGAAGTAGTCTCCTTTGCTAATACATTCAAGTGAACTTCCCACTTTCTCTTCTATGAGGTTCAGTGTAGCTGGCTTTATGTTGAGGTCTTTGATCCATTTGGACTTGAGTTTTGTGCATTATGATAGATATGGATCTATTTTCTTTCTTCTACATGTTGGTATCCAGTTACGCCAGCACCATTTGTTGTATATGCCTCCTTTTTCCTATTTTATATTTTTGCTTCTTTGTCAAAAATCAGGTGTTTGTAGGTGTGTGGATTAATATCTGGGTCTTCAATATTCAGTTCCATTGGTCATCCTGTCTGTTTTTATGCCAATACCAGGCTGTTTTCAGTACTGTAACTCTGTAGTAGAGTTTGAAGTCAGGGATTGTGATGCCTCCAGAAGTTCTTTTATTGTACAGGATTGTTTTGGTTTATCAAACTGGATTTTTTGCTTTTCCATATGAAGTTGAGTACTGTTCTTTCGAAGTCTGTAAAGAATTTTGCTGGGTTATTTGTAATAGCCAGAACCTGGAAGCAACCTAGATGCCCTTCAATGGAAGAATGGATGAAGAAAGTGTGGAATATATACACATTAGAGTACTACTCTGCGGTAAAAAACAATGACTTCTCGAATTTTGCATGCAAATGGATGGAAATAGAAAATACGATCCTTAGTGAGGTAACCCAGACCCAAAAAGAAGAACATGGGATGTACTCACTCATAATTGGTTTCTAGCCATGGATAGGGGCCACTGAGTCTATAATTTGTGATCCTAAAGAAGCTAAACAAGAGGGTAAACCCAAGGAAAAACATATAGATATCCTCCCAGCTATGGGAAATAGACATGACTGATGGGCAAAAAATTGGAATCTTGGGGGTGGGGTGGGATGGGGATGAGGGGTGATGGGGAGAGAAAAGTGTGAAGGAGAGGATGAGGGGAACTGGGGGAATTGGGGTGATTGGGGATAAAGGAAGGTTGGATAGGGGAGCAGGGAAACTCATACCTTAGGTAAGGGAGCCACCTAAGGGGTGGCAAGAGACTTGAACTTGGAATGGCTACCAGATGCCCAGGGCAATGTCCCCAGTTAGTTCATTGGGGCACCTGAGGATAGGGAACCTGAAATGAACCTATCCTATAATCATACTGATGAATATCTTGCATATCGCCATAGAACCTTCATCTAGCGATGGATGGAGATAGAGCCAGAGACCCACACTGGAGCACCGGACTGAGCTCCCAAGGTTATAATGAGGAGCAGAAGGAGAGAGAACATGAACAAGGAAGTCAGGACCATGAGGGGTGCACCCAACCACTGAGACAGTGGGGCCGATCTATTGGGAGCTCACCAAGGTCAGCTGGACTGCTACTGAAAAAAAACATGGGATAAAACCGGACTCTCGGAATGTGGCGGACAATGAGAGCTGACGAGAGGCCAAGGAGAATGGCACAGGAACTTTCAACTGGCGATAGATCGAGAGAGAGACAGAGACCCAAATTGGAGCAACGGTCTGAGCTCTTAAGGTCCAAATGAGGAGCAAAAGGAGGGAGAACATGAGCAAGGAAATCAGGACCACGAGGCGTGCACCCACCCACTGTGACAGTGGAACTGATCTATTGGGAGCTCTTCAAGGCCAGCTGGACTGGGACTGAATAAGCATGGGTTGAAACTGGACTCTCTGAACATGGCGGACAATGAAGGCTGATGAGAAGCCAAGGACAATGGCACTAGGTTTCGATCCTAATACATGAACTGGCTTTGTGGGAGCTTAGCCTGTTTTGATGCTCACCTTCCTGGGCCTGGATGGAAGTGGGAGGACCTTGGTCTTCCTGTAGGGCAGGGAATTTGGACTGCTCTTCAGTATCGAGAGGGAGGGGGAATGGACTGGGGGGAGGAGAAGAGGAGTGGGGATGGGGGAGGGGAGTGGGGGGAGGGGGCAATGTGTGGGAGGAGGGGAGGGAAATGGGAAACGGGGAGCAGTTGGAAATTTTAATTAAAAAAGAATAAAAAAAAAAAAAGAATTTTGCTGGGATTTTGATGGGCACTGCATTGAATTTGTAGATTGCTTTTGGTAATATTCCATTTCTACTATGTTAATTCTACCTACCCAAGAGCGTGGGAGATCTTTCCACTTTCTGGTGTCTTCTTTAATTTCTTTCTTCAAATATTTAAAGTTCTTGTCATACAAGTCTTCCACTTGCTTGGTTAGAGTTACTCCAAGATATTTTATGCTATTTGTGGCTATTGTGAAGGATGATGTTTCTCTGATTTCTGTCTCAGCCCATTTACCACCCGTGTAAAGGAGGGATACTGATTTTTTGAGTTAATCTTGTATCCTGCTACATTGCTGAAAGTGTTGATGAGCTGTAGAAGTTCCTTGGTAGAATTTTTGGGATTGCTTATGTAAACTATCATATCAGCAAACAGTGAGAGCTTGACTTTTTCTTCTCCGATTTTAACCTCTTGATCTCCTTTTGTTGTCTTCTTGCTCTAGCTCAGACTTCAAGAACTATATTGAATAGATTTGGAGTCAAGATTAAGAACTCTCAGCTCCTTCTCCAGCACCTTGTCTGCCTGCGTGCTGCCTTGCTTCCCACAATGACAATAATGGACTAAACTTCTGAACTGTGAGCAAGCCACCACAATTAAATATTTTTCTTGATAAGAGTTGCTGTGGTTATGGTGTCTGTTCACAGCAACAGAAATCTTAATGAAGACAGAAATGCTTTACAGTTTGATAAAGGCTACTAGGTCATTGTTACTGAAGTATTAAAAACAACCAACCTACAGATTAAAGGATCTGTCAGTCTCTGCACTAAAACAACCAGTTTTCCACTGCAGAGCTTATCTGAGAATTGGAAGAAAATTTTCTGACATGTGAATCACCTGTCTATGTCTTAGTTAATTTATCTATTGTGGTAAAACATCATGAGCAAAAGCAACTTGTAGAGGAAAGGATTTATTTCAGTTTATAGCTATTATTACAGCCCATCCCTAAGGGACTTTAAGGCAGGAACCTGGAGCTAAAGCAGAATCCACTGAGAAGTGCTGCTTACTTGCCTTTTTACAGGTATGATCAGCCTGCTCTCTTATAAATCCTAGAACCAGCTGCTCGGGGATGGCACCACCCACAGTGGGTAAAGCCTTCCCACATCAATCATTAATCATGAAAACTTCTGATGGACTTGTCGACAGGCAAATCTGATAAAGGTGTTTTCTCAGTTAAGATGCCCTCTTCCCTTGGTTTGCGTCTATGTTTATGTCAAGTTGACAAGAACCAACGATCAAAACCTGATTACAGGAGCTATGTATGATATACCTGGAAGCATAATTAAAAAGTAGTATGCCATATAACTTAGGTTTAGCCAAACATTTCATCAAATCTTTCACGATATGCTTGCAGAACTATGAAGAAATAAAAAAGAAGTTCATACCTTCTTAGTTTTGTAACAGCAAAACAGCTACCCAATTTTCTACTTTCCTCATTGCTGAACTAGCATATTAGAATTAATCTTGGCTCCACATATCAAGGAAAATATACAAAAATCAGTTAAACAACAAAGAATTTGCATCTCTTTCCCATAAAATAATTTCAAAAGCAAGGTTGGGGTATAACTCTGTGGTAGAACTCACACTTAGCACACATGAGGTCCCTAGTTCAATCTCTAGCATCAATAACTAAACAAACTCCCCCAAAGCTGGGTGTCAAGACTAGTATGGCAGGCTCCTCCCACTCTGCTCTCTTAGTTTCCTACTGGGTCATCCTCATTTTTATCTCTTATCATGACATTCTTCATCTAAGAAACAGGGGAAAGGATAACAGTTCACCCCAACTTTTAAGATTTTTTTCATGTATACATACAAGTCCCTTTACTTCTCATTAACCCAAAGTTAGTCACACATAGCCTCAGAGACCAAGAAGGCAGGGTAATACGGTCATATGATGTTCACAGTTGAAAACAGGATTTTTCCAAACTCCCTTCTTTAGACTATACAGTCTCCCTGTATAGCCCACGCTGGCCTTGAATACATAATCCTCCTGTCTCAGTCTTCAGAATTGTTGAAATTAGAGGTGTACCCAAGGAGACCACAGTTTTTGTTTCTTTAATTTTGTTTTTTTGAAATAGACTCTCACTGTGTGCCCAAAACTAGCTTGGAACTCACTACAATGCTCAAGCTGGCCTCAAGCTCACAATTCTCCTCCCTCAGCCTTGCAAGTGCTGATATTAAAAGCCTGGCTCACCATGTCTGACTATGACAATATTTGGGGTTAGGGATGCTTGGAAGTGACACTCCAGCCTCATGCACGTCTGGCAAGTGCTCTACCACTGAACCACACCCCAGCTACATTTTTATATGACTGTAATCCAGACCCTACCAAACTTCACAGCCCAATTTTTCATCATATCCCTATGCCTTGAGGATATCTTGTTTTCTAAGTGGAAGTCTATTTCTGTTGTTTGCTATTCTTCTTACATTAGAATGCATCTCCAACTTCCTTTCATTTTTAACAACCATCGATTTGTGAATTTATTCATTCTCAATACCAGTGATACAAATTTCTCACATACCCACATGATGTTGATTATAATGTAAATACAATCATTGACTGAAAACATATTTAACTGAAAATTTATTATGAAGTAAATAATATTTCTAAATAAAAAATTTTAAATCATAGTATTTTTACTTGAGAACTACTTTATTCAAGTCTTTATGCTATGGCGTATGCATGCAGAATAAAAATTAATGACTCAAACAGCTATTGATTGTCTACCATGTGTCAGAAGCACTGTTAGTGGAATGAGATGGATGGGATACAGTAGAGGAAGAAAGGCCCTATTTTTATTTATATATCTATTCATTTACTTATTTTAGTATATCTGAGGAAAGGTCTCCTGTATCCCAGATTGTGTAACCTAGGATGACTCTGCCCTCTTGTTTCTCTTGCTTCCCCTACCAACTGCTGCTTGGATTATAGGCACATGCCACCACACCCAGATTTCTAGTTTTATTGATGTTTATTTATCTATTTTTTTCTTATTCACTTTTCAATGGCAGCCCTTCTGGACTGGAGAGATGTCAGAGGTTAAAAGCACTTGTTACTTTTGCTTTTGGAGTTTGGGTCCCAGCACATGTGTCAAGCAGCTTACAACTCTAGCTCCAGGGGAGCTAATGCCTTATTCTGGTTTCCAAGGACACACATGCACAACTGCACATGGACACATAAGTGTGCAAACACACACACATGCACACACACACCACATACATACACATGCACACCACACACACGCACACACACACACACACACGTGCGCACATACACAAAGCAAACTTTTAGAAAAGAAATATTCTTCGGAAGACCCCAGATTCCAATCAGAAACAACTCAGTTTTCTTCTCGACAAGCATTTTAACATCTCTCTGCTGCTCACCTGTAGAAATGACAATGGTGTTACTGTGCTTCCACAGAACAGCTTCTCATGATATATCAGACTGAAGCAGGTTAACTGTTGTGACAGATCAGACTGCAGAAAGTTCATAGCTGTTTTTCTTCAGGACTGTTTACTTCTTTCCAATGTCTTTGGAATGTGTGTGTGTGTGTGTGTGTGTATACTAGGGAATCACACCCAGAGCTTTGCACATTCTAGCTATATTTCTAGCTCTGACGTATGTTTAAAACACTCTTTTAAACAGGACAGGAAAGGAATTTGCAGGTTATTTTGTCTAAAATGTCCACTTGATAATTGAAGTCTGGAGGCCTAGTGTGACTGTTCAACATTATTCTATTTTGCTACGCAAAGGCAGGTCAAGGACAGGAAACAAGCTTCTGCACGAATCGGCATTGTTTTGCAATGCAAAGGCAGGTCAAGGTTAGGAAACAAGCTTTTGCACGAAGCGGCATTGTTTTGCCACGCAAAGGCAGGTCAAGGTTAGGAAACAAGCTTCTGCACGAAGCCGCATTGTTTTGGAAATGCTCATAGAGAACAGTACGGCACTGTTGCCTCTCCACACTTGCACATTAATGTGTCTTGACTCTTTACTTAGCTACAAAACTCCAGAGTCTCTTTTCCCTATTTCTCACTTAGTAGGTAGATCACAGAGTAGCCTGTGGTATTGTGGCACTTAGTAGGGGTTAAATAAATATTTCTCATTGGTAAGTCATTACTTGTCAACATTTTTTCCCCAAAACATAATGATAGGATTGGAGAGATGATCAATGATTAGAGTACTTGCTGCTCTCCCAAGGGACCTGAGTTCAGCTCCCAGCCTCCTGTGACTCCAGCAGTCTCCAGGATCCCTTCCTAGCCTCCTTGGGCACAGCACTGACACTCACATGCAGACACAAGTGCATACATATAATTTAAAAATACATATCTTTGAAAAATAATGGTTTGTGTCCCTTAACATTTGCTTCTATTCCTTTTCAGCTTTTAAAAGCCAGACTTCGGTTCTCGGCAACCAATGAAAAGACAGCCATGCCTCTGCACAGACTGCTGCAATATATTTTTTTCTGGGCCTGGCAGAAAACCCAAGATTTCTGCCCTATTTTTTTGTTCTCTGCACCACAGTTCATCTAATCTTCTTGTGGAGACTTTCTCTGTGAGACATTGTTCTGTCGAGTGACCCAATTAAACACGTGCCTGTTTAATGCAATGGGACTTTATGTGGAATCGGTTCCATACAATTAGCCTGTACATTTCCAAACTACTTCTGCTTACACCCCCCCCCCCCAACATTCCCTCTTAGCGCGCTTGCTACAGTAGCTAAGCTGGCTCACATTAAGTCCTCCCCCATTAACTTTCAGGTGGCAGAGCCAGCTGTGACCAGAGCTGTGCATTTGTCACGCTGTGCCCCATAAGCAGAGCCTCATTTACCCATAGTCTGAGCTTTAAGTAGAAGCTAAAAGCTTTTATTTAGCCAGAATAGCTTCCACTAAACCTGGGAGTTTCAGCATGCAGCGTTCGACCATGAGATCCCCCCTGATGTACGGCAAGTAGACGTGATGATGGATTGGGGCCATTTCGCTGTTCCTGTTCAGGTGCTGTGTTTTGATTAGTCACATACACCCCATCTCAAGGTAGAACATCAGTCAGAGATTAGGAAGAGGCTCTTGGAACCGAGTGATACAGGATCTTCTCAATAGTCATCCTTCTTCATATTTTATTGGGGCACACAGCATTCTTTCTCCCATTATCTGGAGTCTGTTGGGGTTATTTACATCTGTATCCACAATTAGTAGTATTTTAAAGAAGTTCTTTCAATATACACAGCCACGTAAGTGGGGTCAAACTAGACCTATGACTAGATGGCCCGGTCCGCATGCCCTGTGTCTCCCTGTTCCGTGCCTCGGTACACTGTTCATTTTCTGTAGAATAAGTTCCTGTCACATTTTCTCAGTCTTTTCCCTCACATTTAAATGCCTCTCCTAGAGTCACCTTACATATCGGACACTCCACTTTTTTTCGTTTGTTTTGATTTTTTTTGAGACAGGTTTCCTCTGTGTAGCCTTAGCTGTCCTGAAATTCACTCTGCAGACCAGGCAGGCCTTGAACTCACAGAGGTCCACCTGCCTCTGCCTCCCGAGTGCTGGGATTAAAGGTGTGCACTACCTCCACCCAGCCAACAGGCCACATTTTATAGCTAGAACACAGCTATAGTTTACACACCTGGTAATATACTATGAGCGTCTTAAAGACAAACTTTGTTCTTTCCATCGTTTAGCACCGTGGCTGGCAGTTTGTTATGTTTCACCTCTTTGGGCTGCTAATTATTCATCCCTGATTTTTCTACCACATAGGAAAATCCTGACAAGATTAATTTTTCCCGTTTTTTTTTTTTTTAAATAGAAGCATTTCCATAGCTTCTAACGCTTCTGAAAGTAATAACGACTCAACTAAAGAATCAGTGTTGGCCCAGTACCAACTGCTTCGTCTATAACATACCTCTTGCTCAGGGATCATTGCGGAAGAGGGGGTCGAAAGAATGAAAGAGTCAGCAGACCAGGAAGTCTGCTGTGAGTTTGTGTCTCTCTGGAATGTATGAAGCTACACCCAGAAAGCCTCACCCACATGACTGTCCAAACATGAGCAGAACAAAGAGGACAGCACCGGTAGGCATGCTCACACGATGGGGGAAAGCTCAGGAGGCCTCAACCCTGCACAAAGAGCTGTGGCGATCAAGGAATGCTGAGAGCAGGGAAGTAATGCTCTTCCTCAGGGAAGAGCACACAAACCAGCTATCCAATATCAGATGGACAGCCGTAAAAACATACACACGAGAAACATTACACAGACAGAACAGGTAGTTTTTGGTGTGTGTGTGTATAACTACAATTAATGAAAAATTAATTTGAAAGAGATCATGGAGGAGTATATATATATATATATATATATATATATATATATATGGGAGGATTCGTTGGAGGAGTATATATATACATATATATGGGAGGATTTGTTGGAGGAGTATATATACATTATATATGGGAGGATTTGTAGGAGGAGTATATATACATATATATGGGAGGATTTGTTGGAAGAGTATATATATACATATATATATATGGGAGGATTTGTAGGAGGAGTATATATATATATATATGGGAGGATTTGTTGGAGGAGTATATATATACATATATATGGGAGGATTTGTTGGAGGAGTATATATATACATATATATGGGAGGATTTGTTGGAGGAGTATATATACATATATATATATGGGAGGATTTGTTAGAGGAGTATATATATACATATATATATGGGAGGATTTGTTAGAGGAGTATATATATACATATATATATGGGAGGATTTGTTGGAGGAGTATATATACATTATATATGGGAGGATTTGTTGGAGGAGTATATATACATATATATATGGGAGGATTTGTTGGAGGAGTATATATATACATATATATGGGAGGATTTGTTGGAGGAGTATATATACATATATATATGGGAGGATTTGTAGGAGGAGTATATATATACATATATATGGGAGGATTTGTTGGAGGAGTATATATATACATATACATACATATATATATATATGTGAGGATTTGTAGGGGAGAAAGAAAGGGGGAATGATGTGATTATGCATAAGATAAAAAAATAGCAATTAAATTAAAAAAATCAACTTCAGCGACTTTTCCCTCGGCTTACTAGTCCACACATATTCTTGGGAATGTTTTTCTTTTCTTAACAAACATCTCTATTTCTATTTCTAAAAAAAAAATCCAGCTAAGAGGATAATTCTTTTGTAAGCATGAAGACCTGTGTTCAATACCTAGAACCCACATAAAAATGCTGGGAGTAGTGCTATGTACCCTGCAGTCCTAGTGTGGAGGCAGACAGGAGGCTCCTTGAGAGTCACTGGTCAGCCAGGCTAGCCTAATTGGTGAGCTCCAGGTCATATACCCATACACACCCATTTTTAAAAAAGATTTATTTATTATGTATATAGTGTTCTGCCTGCATGTATGCTGCATGTCAGAAGAGGGCACCAGACCTCACTACAGATGATTGTGAGCCACCTGGTGATTGCTGCAAATTGAACTCAGGATCCCTGGAAGAGCAGTCAGTGCTGAGACATCTCCCCAGTCCCATTATACACACCCATTTTAAAAACCGGATAACTTGAAAGGGAAAACAAAAACCGAAAATCACAATACAGTATATAATACGTATAATCTATGCTTACATTATGGTCTAGATCTTTTCAAAGTCTTTCCCTTCTGACCTCTTCCCAAATAAACATGTTCATATGCATACTTTATCAATCTTTTTATGTGTACTAAAAATACCATGCCTATTTTTCTGACTTCTTTACTTAATCTCTTATAGGTAACATCTATCTCAATAAATTTAAGTACTTGCATAGATTAAATTTCTGGTTAATGCATAGAAAGGTATTTAAACAATCCCTTATAGATAGACACTAAGTATTTTAGATACTTTTGGGAGGGGGTGGCCGTAGTACTAGGGGAACCTACGCCCTTCTGCCTGCTACGCAAGCACTTGACCTCTGAGCTACATCCCCAGCCCATTAGGTAGATTCTTATGCTAGCATGAAACAAAAACAGTTCTCAAAATGCAAAGAAAGCTGGTCCTTGGTGGCATATACTTTAATCTTTGTTTCTGAGAGGCAGAGGCAGGATGATCTCTATGAGTTCAAGGCCAGCCTGGTCTACAAAGAAAGCTCCAGGCCAATTAGAGCTACTTAGTAAGACTCTGTCTTATAAGAAAAAACAAAGAAACAAAACACTAAAGAAAACCTATTCGGATGGCCTCAAGGAAAAGAGCATATATTATACAAATGTCAGGAGGGTGAACATTGATCCAGGAATCTGTCAATCATGAGCAAAGCGCCACAAATCAACTGTTTCTTCTTTCTCCATGTTTCACTAACTCTCCCTTCTTCCTCTTGCCTCTTTTTAACTTTTGCATTGCTTACTCCGGACTTTTAAATATTCTTTCTGTTTGTCTCTTATTCTTGGTTAGTAGACATTTACTTTATATCCAGGCTCAGAGGATGATCTTGCTCACACTGACTGGGATCCCCTGGGATAAGGATCAGAGAAGGCTGTCAAGAGATGGGGATGAAGAAAAGAGTGAGGTCCAAATTCGAGAACCAAGACTTATTTTTGGTATCTGGACTTTTGCTCAAGAATAAGAAGCCACAGCTGGTCTTGAGACGGGAATAGCATAACCAGACATAAGAAAAACGTATTTTTTCTGGATAAATGTGATTATGTCTAAAGTTTGAGGATGGTGGGAGGAGATTGTTACAACTCAGATGAAAATGAAAGAGTCAAAAAAAACGTTTCTCTCTCAGACAACTGGATCCATGGTTGGCTGCTCACGGCAACACAGAACCTCCATAATTCAGAATCAGAAGTTCTTCTGCCAATGAACTTGGTAATTTTTTTTGCTTTGTCTTTGTTTTTTGTTTTGTTTTTCGAAACAGGGTTTCTTTTTGTGGCCTCTTTCCCCACATCTGGGTCTGAGGACAACCCATTTAATTCCTACCTGGGGTCAAAATAATCTATGGAGGTGTATCCTTTTTGTTGTTTTTGTTTTTGTGAGATATGATATCACTGTGCAAAACAGACTGGCTTGGGTTTGCTATGTATACCAGGCTGGCCTCGAACCACAGTGATCCACCAGCTTGTCTCCCAGGTGCTAGGGTTAAAGGTGTGGACCACTATGTCTGCTATAGATAATATTCTTTATTCAAATATTCCCCATGTTTCCTTCATCTTTGGATGAGAAGAGCCCTTATCTCGTGAAAAGAGACCTTTATTTGGCTGATGTGTATCTTTTAGTCACATTCGTTTGGATCTTCTAGATGTCTTGATCCAATTCTATTTTGCAGAAGAGGCTCAGTAAAAGGTAGCCAAAAGGAACCACTAATCCTGACATACATGTCATGTGAAAGAGCAAACACTCTATTTTATAAGAATATCTAACATTTTATAGTCTGTTATCAGCTGGATGCTTGATTTCTTTTAAAGATTTATTTATGTAGCTGCTGGTGGTGGAACATGCCTTTAGGCCTAGCGCTCAGGAGACAGAGGCAAGCAGAGCTCTGAATTTGAGGCCAGCCTGGTCTACTAAAGGAGTTACAGGACAGCCAGTACTACACAGAGAAACCTGTCTTGAAAAATAAACAAACAACAAGAAGAAATATTTACTTATGCTTGTATTTTGTCTGTCTGTATGTATATGTACCTGTGTGTGCTTGGTGCCCTCGGAGGTTAGAGGTCATCAGATCCCCTGAAGTTAAGCATGGTTGTGAATCACCATGCTGGTGCTAGGTACATGAACATGGGTCCTCTGCAAGAGCTTTTGTTATGGGAATGGAGCCTGATTGGAGGTCAATGTTGAACTAAGGTTAGCAGGAACATTTGTCAGCTGTCCTGCACTTCAATTCTGGTTAAAACTATTCTAACAAGCTAGATTAGTTCACTGTTTATCTTCCAGTACTGTTAGACGCAGCATTCCATTAGCTAGATTCTGCTTTGGATAACTTAGTTCGTTCGTTCGTTCGTTCGTTCCTTCCTTCCTTCCTTCCTTCCTTCCTTCCTTCCTTCCTTCCATTTTCTTTTTCTTTTTTCCTTTTTTTGGTTTCTCTGTGTAATAGTCCTAGTTGTCCTGGAACTAGCTCTTGTAGACCAGGCTGGCCTCGAACTCACAGAGATCTGCCTGTCTCTGCTTCTTGAGTGCTGGGATTAAAGGCATGCATGACCAATGCCCAACAATAAAATAGCAAGCTTCTTGAGGGAGGAACCCTGCTCTTTACCTTTGTATCCTATTTGGTCAATACAGAAAGACAAGTATCTTTTCTCCCTGGCAGGGAAATTGAGTAGAAATGAGTCTAATGTTTCCCCCCTTTGTGAAATCTTTTTTATTGTGAAATAGGATTCACAATCAGAAGACTGAACAAGACAAAAGTAGATCATCAGCAAGTTGTCAGAAAGCACGCATACTTTAAACATTTAGTCCGGAGAAGGAACATGGCTACAGCCCTCCCCATCACTACATTCTTTTGTTCCTGATGTTGATGTTGGCAGTTATGATGGTGGCTTTTCTAAGTGCATACTCTTGAACACCAGAGCCTGGTTTTGCCCATTTTGTTTTAACTTTTTGCAAATGAGAGGGAGCATCATGTATCCCTTTGTTTCTTTTTTTCGACATTGTGTTTGTGAGACTCACTCACAGGATCATATGTAGATGTAGCCTATTGGTTAGTGTTGCTGTGACATTCTCTTGTATGACTACATCACATTATATATTTACTCTTTATGCCA
This sequence comes from Chionomys nivalis, assembly GCF_950005125.1. NCBI lineage: Eukaryota > Metazoa > Chordata > Mammalia > Rodentia > Cricetidae > Chionomys > Chionomys nivalis. Next base: position 52,755,245 of record NC_080094.1, read on the forward strand.
TTAGTGTTACATAGAGTAATTTCTAGTCTGGAGATGTCAGTGGAGTTTTGGTTTGGACTTCTTTTGATGACCAGTGTTAGGTCTCAAACTTCTTTACTGGGCCCTCACAACTGGGTCACTAAGATCTCTGTCAAAAGTATTTAGATGAGATACATGTGGGTGTATAGAAGATAGGCAGGGTTTAAGACAGAATGAAGTGCAGCACACTTAAGAAGTGAGAATAAACAGTCACCAAAATTAACATTGCTCAGATCTACATTTTAGGATGTGTTGCTAAGAATCCCCTCCCCTAGGAGACATAAGCAATGTCTACCCTTCCTCCTAAGGTCCCAACAATACACCAATGCATAATTCTACCAAAATTCACTCAGGGAGCCTGTGAATTTATTGGACTTACTTGCAGGGCCTAGGTTGGGAACTACTAACTGGAGTGTAGGCACTCCTCCCCATCCTAGGCCCCACCAGAAAGTCTTTACCCAACAGGAATATTGGCTTTCCTGTAGCTGTTAGACAGAGTGCTCCTCCCAGAGGCCATGCATAGTCAGGGCAGAGTTGTATGACGTAGGTGGTAGGGAGTGGTTAGCAGTACAGGTGAGGGTCTTGTGACACTCCCCACTCCTCTACAAAGGGATGTATACAGTCAAGAAGCCAAACTGGGATGATTGCTTGCAAGCCAGCCCAGCTGAATGCCCGGAAATGGTGGTTATTTGAGAGCTCAGAGGATAGTCCTGTGTAATACTTCCACCCTTCCTCTGGCTCTTCTATTCTTTCCACTTCCTTCTTCTCTAAGGGTCCCTGAGTCTTGGAGAGGGCTTTGCAGATATCTGACTGTTCTCTTCCAATTCCAATGATGTCTGACTTCTTCTCCTCCAAATCCAGCAAAGTACCAAACCCTCATGTTCTTTCTTCATGTCTTCATTTCCAGAACACAGCTGGTGGAATGTCTTTCTGTTATCTCTTCTACTATGAAACATAAGTGAGGTGCTGTGGGATGACGCTCTTGTACCCTGTCAAGATTTGCCACTTGTATTAGTTTAATAAAATGCTGATTGGCCAGTAGTCAGGCAGAAAGTATAGGTAGGGCAGCCAGACTAAGAGAATTCTGGGAAGAGGAAAGGCAGAGACACAGTTACAAGCCAGACACAGAGGAAGCAAGATCAGACTGTTTCACTGCGAAAAGGTATCAAGCCACATGCTAAACATAGACATGAATTATGGGCTAATTTACGCTGTAAGAGCCTGCCTCTGCCTGTAATAAAAACATCCATTTTATGAGGAACAAACTTGCAAATAGGCTAAGTATAGAAGAGAAACCTCACTGGGCAGTGGCAACACACGCCTTTAATCCCAGCACTCGGGAGGCAGAGGCAGGCGGATCTCTGTTAGTTCGAGGCCTGGTCTACAAGAGCTAGTTCCAGGCTCTAAATCTACAGAGAAACCCTGTCTCGAAAAAAAAAAAAAAAAAAAAAGAAGAGAAACCTCATAATAATATTGTTCCTTTCTTCCTTCTCTCTCTTTTCCTTCCTTCCTTCTTTCCTTCCTTCCTTCCTTCCTTCCTTCCTTCCTTCCTTCCTTCCTTCCTTCCTTCCTTTCTTTCTTTCTTTCTTTCTTTCTTTCTTTCTTTCTTTCTTTCTTTCTTTCTTTCTTTCTGTGTTGATGCTTCAACATGTTTTCCTAGGTGTTTCTCAATTATCTGAGAGCAAGAGCAGGTCTAAGATGCAACCAATTTTGCAGAGCTTGGTGTGTGGTACACTTCAGAATATTTGAGAGGCAGAAGCAAGCAAAGGGGTCACAAGTTTGAGAGCAGGATCAGTGATATGGTGTGTTCAAGGCAAACCAGGAAGACAGAGCAAGACCCTGCCTCAAAAAACAAACAAGGGCCTGGGAAAAGACTCAGTCAATAAAGTTCAGATTTCTAGTACCCACGGAAACAGCTGGTGCACACCTGTAAGCCCAGGGCTGGGGAAGCAGAAACAGGCAGGTCTCTGGAGCTTCTGGACAATCAGCCTAGCTGAGTTGGTAAGCTCCAGACAGTGGGAGGCCCTGTCTTTAAAAATAAGATTGAGTAGTGACCAAGGAAGATACCTGACATTGAACCTCTGTTCTTTACAAGTGCACACACACATATGTGCATTTGCACACATAAGTATACTCACACACATACACACACACACTCAAACTTCAAACCTGAGATCCTCCTGCCTCAGCTTACTGAGTGGTTGAGATTACCTGTGAAGAGTACCACATCTGTCTTAGGAACATACATTTTGAACTTGTAAGACATATATGCTATATATTTAACTCTGAGGTCATAATAAATACCCACACATCTAACATCTGACCTCCAAAACGCAGTTTCCTTGTCTTCTCATGCGTGCTGGCTTTTTATTTAAGCATTTTGAAAAATCTGACATCCCCAGTTTACATTATTTGCTTAATATTCAACTAAAACATTTTCAAACTTATTATAGACAGCTGTACTAAGCTTCAGTGTGTGCTTATTTTGCAGTTCATTAATGCTATGAAATTTGTGAATATATATATTTAGGAAAACTGGCAAGCAGGCGTTTTTGTCTCAATGCTATCTTCACTTCTGCAGATAACTGTCTGTATATGTCTGTAAGAGGCAGATGGTCTCTTCCACACATTTAGAAACGATTCTAGCTTCTCTTCCCATCTCTCTATACACATACACACTCATATGAAGAGGATGCAGGTAAAGGAAAGATAAGGACAGCTCCCATCTGATCCTCTCCCGTTTGTCCTTTCCTGTCTGTCATTCTGCAAGTGTGAGAAAATCACAGTCTCTGGTATTCATTTCTCTCCCATTCCCTATGCACGAAGTGGGTGTGTGAAAGTCAGGTTGCTATTTCCTGCTCCAGAACTTCCCTTTTCGTCACTCCACGGCTGCTGTCGGCTCACATGAGCCATCCTATGGATGCTCTTTTAGGGGTACATGAGGAACTCGGATTGAATACTTGGGGGACGGTGCAACATGGGAGGGAAGTGAACTGTCTGTGTCACCCACTGCTGCTACTTCGATCCTGTCACCAGGTGACAAAGACAAATGTTCTCTGTCAAATGGCCCCAAAGTTCATCAAAGAAGAAAGACATGGAAGGTTTTGCAGCATCTGAGCTCATATAACATGCTCATTTCTTCCATGAGATGTGTCATTTCTGTATTTTGCACTTCAGTTTTAGGAACATGTATGCCTGTATAATTATAGCCTTTTGCTTCACCATTAAGAACAGATATATATGTGTATATGTAATAGATGTGTACATAGCATAGGGAACTTGACAGACATTTGCTTGTATTTACTTGTCCAGCATAAAGAACACAAATATATGTATCCCACTCAAGGAGCTTGTGGCCTAATAGTATTTGTCTTTCTGAAGTGACAGTTTTATTTTTTTGCTTGACTCAAAAGGTAGCACATGGTGACCTTGAGCTTGACCTTGTAGCTGAGACTGGCCTAGAACTCCTTGGTTATTCCTGTCTTCACCTCCCACCTGCTGGGATTGTTATTAAAATGGCAACTTTATTTTTTAGATTGAATTGCATTAAAGTGTGTATACCTGTGCATATGAGTTCATGTGCCCACAAAGGACAGAGGTGTCAGATCCCTCTGAAGCTGGAGTTATAGGTGGTTGTCAACCACATGATGTGGGTGCTGGGAATTGAACTCAGGTCCTCTGGGCAGAACCCTCATGGTCATGGTCCAGCCTGAAAATGAAAGGATTTGTCTTAGTTAGGTTTCTCCTGCTGTGAAGAGACACCGTGACCACGACAACTCTTGAAAAAGAAAACATTTCATTGTGGTGGCTGCTTACAGTTCAGGGGTTTAGTCCATTATCATCAGGGCAGGAAGCATAATGACTGGAAATATGGCAGTATGCAGGCAGACATATGCCAGAGAAGTAGCTGAGAATCCTACTTACGTCTTCCAGGTAACAGGAAGTGGTCTGAGACACTGGGCAGTATCTTGAGCATATATGAGACCTCCAAGTCCACCTCCACAGTGACACACTTCCTCCAACAAGACCACACCTAATCTACAGGGCCGCACATCCTAATAGTGCCTGTGGAGGCCGTTTTTTTCTGAATCACCACAGGGTCTCTGAATACTAAACCTGAAAGAGGACTGGAGAGATGGCTCAGTGGTTCAGAATACTGGCTGCTCTTCCAGAGGACTTAGGTTCAATTCTTAACATCTAAATGGCAGCTCACAGCCTTCTGTTGCTGCAGACCCAGGGGATCCAGTGTCCTCTTCTGGGCTGCTTAGGCACCAGGCACACAAGCGGTGCACAGACACAACTGCAAGCAAGACACCCATATACAGAAAATAAATAAAATTTAAATAATAGAATTTTCTAGAAGGCACAGTTCACATTGAGAAAGCAGAGCTTAATTTTTTTGTATTATTTATACACAATTTTAATTTTTTTTTTTTTGGTTTTTCGAGACAGGGTTTCTCTATAGCTTTGGTGCCTGTCCCTGAACTAGCTCCTGTAGACCAGGCTGGCCTCGAACTCCCAGAGATCCGCCTGCCTCTGCCTCCCGAGTGCTGGGATTAAAGGCGTGCGCCACCACTGCCCGGCCACAATTTTAATTTTTAATTAATTCTATTACTTTTAAAATAATTTTAGAGCCGGGCAGTGGTGGCGCACGCCTTTAATCCCAGCACTCGGGAGGCAGAGGCAGGCGGATCTCTGGGAGTTCGAGACCAGCCTGGTCTACAAGTGCTAGGTCCAGGACAGGCTCCAAAACCACAGAGAAACCCTGTCTCGAAAAAGAAAAAAAAATTTTAGAATTACGAAACAGTTCCAAAAATAATATAAGAGATCTTATATATTGTTTACCTTGGCTATCTCAATGTTAATGTCATGATTGATTAACCATAGTAGTTAATTGGTGATATATTATAAGATTAATGGCAATAGAATGGTCTCTAATTTTGGTTCTTCTTCTGTACCATGCCAGGTGGTTCTTCTGACATGAAACAGAGATTTTGGATTTTCCTTTAACAAGCATGCTTAGGTTTAGAGAAGGAGGGAGCCACGCTCCAACTATAAAAAGCAGCTTTAATTTTTAATTGAATTGGGACTACAGAAAGACCATTTGCCTGGAGAGAAGAGCAGAAACAAACATTTGCGAAAATTTATGAGATTTTTATCCTATTGGAAGTGTGCTATGCCATTAGGCCAAATTTACTCTTTTCTTTGGGTATTTTTGCTTGATGACTCTCACTTCTTCAGATATCTCATTTGACTGGTGGTCTTGATTCCTTAGTTGGATATTTTTATTCTCCTGAAAAGACAAAAACAAAACAGTGCTCCCGATATTCTTACATTTTATACCTTAAATCTGCTAACATTCTCCACTTTTTTTCAGATTTCTTTTTAATAACAAATGTAGGAGAATTACAAGGACTGGTAAATTCTTCAATATGTTGAGCATTTAGCTGCTCCTGTACCAGTTGTTCTATGTCTGTAATTTTTCTGATGTCAAAGGCCATTGTTCCACCCAGACAGGTTTGTTAGTTAACCATTTTAAAGGTAGCATTTTTGGTTACCTTTGAAAGATCAGTAGCTGTTGAGTCCTGCTTATGTACAACCTGAACAGTCTGTGACCATTCTTGGTAATACTTTTTAATATTTCTCTCAGAACATGCTTTATTTTATGGTTTGTTTCTAAGACTGGAGGAATGTTAATCTGTATTTTCCACTGCTGCTACAAATCATGTTCCCATAAATTCATTGTTATGTTAGCCACATATGGTTTTAATTTTCTTTCTTTCTTTTTTTTTTTTTTTTTGGGTTTTTCGAGACAGGGTTTCTCTGTGGTTTTGGAGCCTGTCCTGGAACTAGCTCTTGTAGACCAGGCTGGTCTCAAACTCACAGAGATCCGCCTGCCTCTGCCTCCCGAGTGCTGGGATTAAAGGCGTGCGCCACCACCGCCCGGCTGGTTTTAATTTTCTTATCTGTCTTTCTGGCCCTATACACTCAACCCATCTTGTTGCCTCTCCTTTGTTTTCGTAACCTGACATAAAGTTCCAATCCCTAGGAACTGAACATTTACCTCCTGAAGAAGACAGTTTGGATGCCAAGATTTTGGTGAAAATATTATTACATCTGTCCCTGTGTCTACCAAACCCTCAATTTTGATGCCTTTATATGTATTTTTACCTTTGGTCTCTGATCATTTATAGACGTTTAGTAAAATACTTGTTTTATGGTCTCTCCTGAAATTTTTATTGTATCTATTGAAACTGTTCTGTCATTCAGAGCTGTGTGGTTTTCAAAAACAGACATTAGATCTTTAATTGCTCTGTGGAGGGGTTTTCCCCATGTTGACAGGGAATGATTGAACCAAATTTGACACTGAGGTCTGATAGAGGGCCCCCCCCCCAAGGTGTTTCCTGATGGCAAAGGGTTACCTTGCCTGTTTCTTGTTGGTCTGCATACATTAGTCTAATGAATTAGTCCTTTGCTACACCTTCTACATAATCCAGAAGGCTGGGTCCTTATGTTTGGATTATCTTCAGAAAAAAAAATTGTTTCTAGAAATGCCTTGCCTACAATTCCTTTTAGATGACCTTGTTTACCACAACAAAACACCTGATATTTTGATTTTTCTTAAAATTTCTAGACATTATTTCTCCTGTCAAAGCTGCATCATAAACATGCACCCAATATAAGAGTTTGTTGCAGCTTTTCTACTGCAGCCTTCAGCTGCTGCCAGCTCCTGACCTCAAAACTCCACTGGGGTCAGCCACCCCACCACTGGCCCGTGCCCTTACTTCCCACCATGCAGGCCTTTTTCCCTGGACTGCCTTGAGACCTGCTTGGGGCTCAGACTCTTATTGCATCTGCCACTGCCACAAGCTGCTGAATGACCATACCATGACAGCCTTGCAATGCAGCAGCAGCCCGAGGAGTATACTCCTGGTCAGCAATCCCACCACTGCTAGTGGCTGCCAGGTGATGCTGTCACATGTTGCCTTGATTCAAGGTTGCTTTATTGGCACACTGGATTGCCCAGATGGACAATTCTCCTGCAACCCTTATGTGTACTTCCTGGCTTGAAATTTTTTTCTATGAAATTGTAACACAGGTCTCAACAGTTAAAGCACGTTCCTAGAGGGCTCACAGCTGTCTGTAGCTCTAGCTCAAGTAATCAAACACCTAATTCTGATCTCTTTGGGTACCCATATGTACATGAGAGTTGAAACTCTCATCCCACTGAGACCCAAATGAAAGTAGCTCTATTGAACTTTGGGTCAGTTTGCCTTCTTTTTTCTTAAGAAGCAACAGGATTATAAATCTAAGATACCCCCCAACATGGCCTCTGACTTTTTCTGATGTACCCTTATTAATTAATTTCTCTTTCTTCATTCCTCCCTCCCCCCTTTTCCTTCTTCTCTCTTTACCTCTTTTCCTTTCTTTTTCTCTTTTCCCCTCTAGCATTTCTTCACTTTCTAAGTTTATGACATAGATACTGTTTCTAAGCTAAATGTTTGTTGGTATTGAGTTGGCATTTTAACTTTTTTCTTTCCTTATTCTTGTTATGCAAGCACTACAATTTTCCATAATTACCCTGAAAGGTCAAAGCGTGATAAATATACTACAAAAAAAAAAAAAAAAAAAAAAAAAAAAAAAAAGGAGGATCTAAGTAAATGGCACTTATCTTCTGTTTTTTTCACTTTTTGTTGTTAAAGTTTAGGGCAAATTACCCAAGTTCTCTAAATCTGTTTACCCTCATGAAAGCTGTAAAAACATTTGCATCACGGAGCCATGCATTTTAGATGAGCTTTTAATAAAAGAAGTGTGTGGTGGTTTGAATGAAATTAGCAACCATAAGCTCATAGGGAGGGACACTATTAGGAGGTGTGGCCTTGTTGGAGGAAGTGTGTAACTGTGGGGGTGGGCTTTGAGGCCTTATATATGCTCAAGCCATGCCCAGGGTCTCAGACCACTTCCTATTGCCTGAGGGTCAAGATGTATGACTTTCAGCTCCTTTTCCAACACCATGTGTGCCTGCATGCCACCATGTCAAACCATGATGACAATGCACTAAACCTCTGAAAAGGTAAGCCACCCCAATTAAATGTTTTTTCTTTATAAGAGTTGCCATGGTCATGGTGTCTCTTCACATCAATAGAAACCCTAAGTCAAGGAGTTAAGTATCTGTGTCAGTTGTTTTTCTGTTGCTGTAACTAAATAACATAACCATTTATAGAAGGAAAGTTCATTTTAACTTTTGTGTCCAGAGTCCATAATGATGGGAAAGGCACAGCACCCGGAAGACTCGGCAGCAGGGAGGGAGGCATGGCAGCAAGAGTAGGAAGCTTGCTGGTCTCTCTTTACACACACAGGAAGCAGAGAGAACAAGCAGAAGTAGAGTGAAGCTATAAACCCTCAAAGCCCACCCCTCAGTGATGTACTAAAGTTGTGTTTTAAGTTTAAGTTACCAAGCTCAAGAGATCTATAAAACAAAAACATCTCTAAGTGTAAGCCTCACTTGCCCAAGGACGGATAACTTCCTAGAATGCTGAGAACTACTGCCCATTGACAATAGCAAGACATATTCTTTTACTTTTGTAAACAAGTTCGGATGTCCCAACTGTATAGAATGTACTTGATCACATGTAGAAGTGTGTATGTAGGCAGGAAGTATATCAGGATGTATGTTTGCCCCATTGGATGAAAGTAGAAAGTACGTAGCCTCGTAAGTTTTGCCTTTATAACACTGGACTAATGTAACTCATGGTCACTCTCTGGTAATCCCAGGTATGGACCTGGCCAGTGTCTACCATTCTGGCCAACATCTAATAAAACTTGCCTCAAAAATTGTGATAGTGTTCTTATTTTTATCTGGCGGAACAAACAGCACTTCCTAGGCCGGGCGGTGGTGGTGCATGCCTTTAATCCCAGCACTCGGGAGGCAGAGGCAGGCGGATCTCTGTGAGTTCGAGACCAGCCTGGTCTACAAGAGCTAGTTCCAGGACAGGCTCCAAAACCACAGAGAAACCCTGTCTCGAAAAACCAAAAGAAAAAAAAAATGAATAAATAAAAATAAAAACAAATAGCACTTCCTCCAGCAAGGGTAAACCTCCTAGAGATTCCATTGAAAAGATTCTGCACCCTGATAAACCTCTCCACTGACGCAATAATCCAAATCAGAACAAATCAAACCAAATTAGAAAAAACCCAGGTTTAGTGGATAAAATGCTCCCAGATGATTTTCCAGCCTCCCTCCCCCAGAGAGGAGATGGGAAAGGAAGACCAGAAAACCACGTGCCTGTTTTCTGGGGAGCAGTTTAACTACCCTATGGGCATGGTTTTGAGCATCTCTGGAGGAGGGGGGTCATTGTATAGTGTTTTTTTTTTTTTCTGAGATGTGGTAGGGTTTGGAGAGAGATGGAAGAGGGGGTTTGGGGTGGAACTTCCACCAGAACATTCCAGATTCTTTGGGTATATGGTTGCCAGGGTCTGGAGTAAAGCTTCCACCAGAACATCCATAACCTTCCAAAACAGCATCACCAACTGGGGACCACGTGTTCAATTATATAAGCTTATGGGGGACCTTTCTCATTCAGACTAACTCATATGGACCCCTGGATCCATTTACATCTCATGATATAAAATGCATTTAGTCCAATTTTAAAGTCCCCATAGTCTTTAACAGTTTCAACACTATTCAGAAGTCCAAAGTCTCTTTGAAACTCAAGGCAGTCTCTTAAGTGTGGCCCCTCTATAAAACCAAAATATAATTTATATACTATCAGTGTAATGACACAGAATATACATTCTCATTCTAAAGTGGAAGAGTAGGGACACAGGGAGGAAAGACTGGACCAAGGTGAGCTGGAAACCCGGTGGGGACAGGCTGAGTCCTGTAGTTCTGTGTCTGGCATCTGGGGCTTAGCGGGCTCCTTCCTAGCTTTGTCTCCAGTACTCGCCCTCCTGTGCGAAGCTCTCCAGCGTTTCCAACATCTTGACCGCAATTCTGGCTTCCTAGTGCTCTTCTCTCCAAACTATACATTTTGTATTTCTTTCTTCTCCAGTTGCTTTTTCATTGAAGATCTGCGCAATTATTATTAGTAATAACCACACCATAGATTCAATCTTTTTTTTAAATATTTATTTATTATGTATACAATATTCTGTCTGTATGTATGCCTGAAGACCAGAAGAGGGCGCCAGACCTCTTTACAGATGGCTGTGAGCCACCATGTGGTTGCTGGGAATTGAACTCAGGACCTTTGGAAGAGCAGGCAATGCTCTTAACCACTAAGCCATCTCTCCAGCCCCCCATAGATTCAATCTTATACTGTCTCCAAAGTTCCTTTACTAAAGAAATTATGCTATTACTTTCTAATTTAGCTGCAGGCAAGTTCTTGGGACATGGACAGAAAGTAGCTAGAGTCTAATAGGTTTTCTGCCCTCCCTCCATAGGTTTCTCCACAGACACAGTAAGGCAGATCAAACTGAACTGAAAAAGTTTCACAACAGGTTTATTTGAACAAAGCAACCTCCAGGGAGTTCTCCAGGCCCAGAGATGGAGGCCAGAGAAGCTGTACCCACAAACAAAATCAGGGAGACTTTATAGGTTGTAGGTGAGGGGTGATGACCTGTCCACTACAAGCTGGGTTTGTGCCTAAGTATGGTCAAAAACTGAAGGCTTTATGTGGTCACTTGGGTGGCTAGCATCTTCAGGGGAGGAAGCTGCAGTAGCCACTAAGAATTCAGAACTGGGCTTTTTGTCCCCTTTCCATTATTTGGAGACTTTCTTAGAGGGTGGAGTTTGGGGGAGAGAGAGAGAGAGAGAGAGAGAGAGAGAGAGAGAGAGAGAGAGGATTGGGGCTTCCAGGATCGTGTAGCTGTGAGCTGGAAGTTCCAACTGAACAGAGTCTTTGTGAAATTTTACCCCACAATGGTCTCTAGCCTAGTTTGATAGTGTTATTTCTTTGGAAACCTCTTGAATCAGCCTTCCACAGACTGCGTTGCTCTTGGGACTGCTGTCTTCCAGGCTTCTGCGAGAATGGCCCTTTCAACTCTGCTTACAATATTCAATCACCTTTCTAGTCTAAAGTTCCTAAGTTTTCGCATTCCTCAGAAAAGAAAAGAAAAGGTTCTCTACAGCAACTGCCCCACCCCTGGGCCTGGCACCAACCTGTCTCAGTTACCTTTCTGTTGCTGCCATAGGGCACCATGACCACAAGTAGCTTGTGGAAGGAAGAGGTTTCTGGAGCTTAGAGTTCTGGAGGAAGTGTCCATAATGGCCAGGGAGGTATGGTATCAGACAGCAGGAGCAGAAATCTAAGAGATTATATGTGTGTCAACACAAAGGAGAGAAATCTAAGAGATTATATGCCTACCAACACATAAGAGAGAAAGCTAAGAGATTATATGTCTATCAACACATAGGAGAGAAATCTAAGAGATTATAGGTCTACCAACACATAGGAGAGAAATCTAAGAGATTATATGTCTACCAACACATAAGAGAGAAAGCTAAGAGATTATATGTCTATCAACATATAAGAGAGAAAGCTAAGAGATTATATGTCTACCAACACATAGGAGAGAAATCTAAGAGATTATATGTCTACCAACACATAGGGAGCAGAGAGAACAAACTGGAAGTGTGGCAAGGTTATGGGCTCTCAATGCCCCCCCAACATTCTTCCTTCAGTAAGTCTGTAACTCCCCAGAACTGCCCCAAACAGTGCCATCAAGTATTCCAATATCTATACTTATGGCAGCAGGGGCATTTCTTCTTTAAACCACCATAGACTGTGTTGAAATTTCCTTTGACAAAAAAATTTGTCCATTAATTTAAAATTTTATCCTCAATCAAGCCCTAGCCCAGGCAGATGCTGTCAGATTCTTTGCTAAAATCCACCTGCATGTCCTCTAGGGCACTTTTTAAGAGTCCTTTCTCCCCTTTGAAACTCCGTGAAGGAGGCCTCCACCGTGCATATTATTCTCAACACTACTATCTCTCGGACCCTGTTACTCCTACCAGGCAAGAATAAGACCACTACCACAATTTTGAGCCAAATTTGAAGCAAGCTTTAACTGAATACTGGCCAGGATGATGGGCTCTGGCCAGGACCATTCCGGGGTTTCCAGTGGCAACGAGTCACATTTTGCAAAGGCTTACAAAGACCAACCTATAAGGCTTCATATTTCTCACCAGGTCAAATCAGGGGCAAGTGTTATGTCCTGATGTGCTTCCTGCCTGTGCACCTCCTGCCTATATCCAATCAGGGGCAAGTATGCATCCTGATGTATTTCCTGCCTGGGCACCTACTGCCTATATCCAATCAGGGGCAAGCACGCATCCTGATGTATTTCCTGCCTGTGCACCTCCTGCCTGTATCCAATCAGGGGCAAGCATGCATCCTGATGTATTTCCTGCCTATATGTGATCAGCATATCCAGTGTATTTGTGTCAAACTTGCTAAAGGGAGTGAAAACATGTGGGGATTTGTCATCTCATATAAACAATAGACTCCAGCATTACAGTACGTATCTGTCCTTGGGCAAGAGGTTAAAGTCAATTTTTGTTTTTTTGTTTTTTGTTTTTTTTTGGTTTTTTGAGACAGGGTTTCTCTGTGGCTTTGGAGCCTGTCCTGGAATTAGCTCTTGTAGACCAGGCTGGTCTCGAACTCACAGAGATTCACCTGCCTCTGCCTCCCAAGTGCTGGGATTAAAGGCGTGCGCCACCACCGCCCGGCATCAATTTTTGTTTTATAGATCTCTTAGGCACAGCAATTAATTATAAAACACAACTTCGTCTCTCATAGCTCCTACAAGAACAGCCTGTCAACACCCTAAGCTCTGCTTACAGCAGCCGGTGGTTTTAGTTCAAAAGTTCCTAAGTCATCCTTCAAAAACCAACATGGTTGCTTTCTTCACAACCACCCCACTCTTCTGGTTTCAATGTCTGAATTAGTTACTTTTCTGTTCCTGTGATACAATACTTTGACCAACTTATAGAAGGAGGGTGTATGCTAGTTTACTGTTCCTAAGAGTGAGGTCATACATGTGGGAAGACATTGCACAAACAGGCATTGTGGGAGGAACAAGAGGCTTACTTATCACTTCTTACTATACACAGGAAGCAGAAAGGAAGTAGGATGAGTTAATAAACACTCAAATCCCTACCCCAAGTGGCACTTCCTTCAGCAGGGCTATACCTCCTAAAGGTTCTATAGCCTTGCAAAACACCTACATCAACTGGGGACCAAGTGTTTAACTGTATGAACCTATGAGGGGACATTTCTCATTCAAACCACCACAGTGTCACACAATAAAAAAGATTCTAGTTAATAATAAAGTTGTAGCTAAATGGAATAGAATTATCTCTGCCTCATAGCTTGAATCCTGTATCCTTTCCTCTTATTTGAAAATAGTTTTGAAGAAGTGTTTTTTATGACTGCATAGAAAAGCCTAGGCAGGGCTGGAGAGATGGCTCAGCAGTTAAGAGCATTGCCTGCTCTTCCAGAAGTCCTGAGTTCAATTCCCAGCAACCACATGGTGGCTCACAACCATCTGTAATGAGATCTGGCCTGCAGGCATACGTGAACACAGAATATTATATAGATAATAAATGAATAAATATTAAAAAAGAAAAGCCTAGGCAAAGAAAAACAATGAACAATTGAAATGTACAAGTAAAAAAAAAAAAACCCTACAACCAGCTTAATATATTTCCTTGGAGGCATTCTCATTTCTAAAACTCTGTTCATTCAGAAAACACAAGGATTCAGTGGTAGTAAGCACGGCCTTTCAATTTGTTTTTCTGTCATAAAATGAAAGCTTTGCCTCTGTTAAAAAAGTTTGGCAGAATCACGTAATTTTCCTTGAAAGCCATGCAATGTGTTCTAAACTACCGTACACTGTCATGCAACAACTCAAGTTGCAAAGTCTGCTGATTGATTAGAGGGGCTATTTGCCTTTTCATCAATGGGTTTAATAACCTTTTCATCGATGGGATTAATAACCTTTTCATCGATGGGATTAATGGAGTAGCTGTCAAAGGCAAGAGACTCTTCTCCTTGTGTAATGATACCTGTTTCACCATTTCAGAAAATTCTTTGTTCCTAACGAAGGGAATAAGTTTTAGAATGACTTTCCCAGAGCCACCTGAAGTCCAAAGTTTAAGCGGAACTTGTAGTATTAAAGAAAAATGTGTCTTGGATCCACAAAAGGGCAGAGTGAATGAACCCAGGATCTTTGGAGAAGCAGCCAGGGCTGTGAATGCCTGAGGCGTCTCTCCGGCCCTTCATTCATGAATTTCTTATCCACAAATGCTCACTGAGTTCTGTTAATTCTGCATTTGCCTGGATTGGAGCCTGCTATAGTGATAGTCATTTAACAAACGTGAAATAATGCATGAAACGAAGTAAGAATTATGAGGTTGGCGATAGCTCAGAGGTAGAGCATGCGTTAGCATACGTGAGGCCTAAGAGTTTGTTCCTCTTTAAAGCCTATGAGAATGATCTCTCTACCACTACAGCATCCAAGGCTCTTGTCAAGATCATCCACAGTTTGCTCTCTGCTGACCCAACATTTCTTCTAAACAATACTTCTCAGAAACCCTATGTGCCACTCTAGTTTCTTACACGTCTTCTCTCTCACTCCTGCTCTCATTGTGAGTCCTGCTTTAATCATATTCTCCATCATGAAATACTCAAACCTTTCTCATTTCAGAGTCATTCCAGATTGACGTATGCGCTCAGCTATCTACTTCTATAGCTTCACACAGCTCTCCCCACATGTGAAACCTTAACACTCCAGTTAGCCTGGGTCTTAGCTAGGTTTCTGTTGTGATGAGACAGCACTGACCAAATACAATATGGGAGCAAAGGGTTTATTTCAGTTTCCAGCTAGTTGTGAATCCAACACGGAGCAGGCAGCAACCGGAGCATGGAACTGAAGCAGAGACCAGCCATGGAGGAATGCTGCTTACTGATTGCTCTGGCTGCTTATTTTTTCTTTTATAGCACCCACAACCATCTGCCCACGGATGGCACTGACCCTAGTAGGTGGGGGTGAGGTGGGGTGGGTAGGGAGGATCTATCAATTAGCAATCATGAAATGCCCCGACAGGCTTGTCTACAGGCAATCTGATGGAGGCATTTCCTCAATTGAGCTTCCTCTGTGACTCTGGCTGTGTCAAGCTGACAAAAATGAACTGGGACAGTGTGCATTTACTTCAGTCATTATGCGCAATTATCTTACATGAGCTCGTTAGCATGGCCTATTCCTCTGGTCATGTACAAGTAACGGGGACAATCCTGGAGCTGCAATTCTTTGCACACCATTCAGTATCTAGGTGTGCTAAGTACACGGGAGAAACTGAGGACAAATGTTTGACTTTAAAACTTTGAATTACGGCCGGGCGGTGGTGGCGCACGCCTTTAATCCCAGCACTCGGGAGGCAGAGGCAGGCGGATCTCTGTGAGTTCGAGGCCAGCCTGGTCTACAAGAGCTAGTGCCAGGACAGGAACCAAAAGCTAAGGAGAAACCCTGTCTCGAAAAAAAAAAAAAAACTTTGAATTACGCACCAAGGCTTCTGACATTCTCTTCTGGCCTCCATGGGCACCAGGTAGGCAAGGGATACAGGGATGCATATTCAGGCAAACCACCCATACTCATAAATCTATTAATAAAAATAACTATGGGGTTAGAATGGTCCTACCTTGACTGAAAAATATTGTTATTATTCTTAGAGAATTTCATACAATTGATTTGGATCATATTCACCCTTAACTTCTCCCTCTAACTCTTCCCAGATATGCTCCCTATGCACCACCACCCCCCATTTCACCTTCTTTTCCTCCTCCTTTTCTTTCAAATACCCCATTGGGTCCAATTTGGGCTGATCATGTACTCGTGTGTGGGGCCAACTACTAGGGCATCTACTGGGAACCACATCATTAAAGAAAATTGGCTCTCTCCGTCCCAGGAGCCCCCAGTCATCAATAGCCCCTCAGTTAGAGGTGGGGCTCATGAACCTTTTCCCCTCCATGCTACATAGTTGGCTGTCTTGATCTTGGGCAGGTCTTTAATTTTTTAGAAACTAGATTTATTCATTTATTTTATTTCATGTGTGTTTTGCCTACATGTATGTCTGTGCATCATGCGTGTGCCAGGTGCCTCCACAGCAGTCGGAGAGACTATTATATTCCCTGAAAATGGACTGGTTGTGAGCCACCATCAACCTGGTCCTCTGGAAGAGAAACTGCTCTTAATTGCTGAGCCATTGTTTCCAACTTTTGAACAGACAACAAGAGCTGTTGTGAGTTCCTAAGTGTAGCTCTCTTGTCGTGACCAGAAGACATGGCTTTCCTCTGGAACCCTGCCTCATTTAAACTTCACTGCAAAAGTCTTCCATTTGCTTTCTGTCGTATAGTTAGTCACCTATAGAAGAGATAAGAGTTCCTATATCTGATAATGAAGGTTGGGTAAAATTTAATGGAAAGATAATAGAGAAATAATTGTCACTTAAATATCATCACAACCCACATTTTACTAAGAAGGAAACAAATTTGAATTATGAAGATTATATAGCTAATTCTGGGTGGAGTCAGGACAAATGTTAACTTAATCAAATATCTCTTTGAAATCTTATTTGATTATTAGCGGAATCAACTTACTTTAAAATAACATTCACTCATAAAAGTGACAGAAAGTCAAACTATACAAATTACCAAACAGCTAAATTTCTGGGCCCTGCTGCAATCCCTACGCTGTGAAGTTCTTTTTGTTCTTTGTTAGCCTTTTTTTCATCAGAGAATGTAACTATGCCTTCCACGAGGTGGCAGCATTGCTTATTCCTCAGCAGCCTTTCCCAAGGCCTGCACTGTCCTCATAGTCAGGGTCACTGATGAAGATTTAAGCTGTCACCTCGGTGTCACAATCAGTTCCCGATACTGAAATGCCAGGTCAAAGCCAAATGCCTAACTCATGAAGGGAAACAGGACGGCAGAGCTGTGTCCGTGGAGAGAGACTTGAGTGAAGGAAGCAGTGGGTAGCGAGCCACCCAGAGACCTAGCCATCTCCTGTCGCCATGGAGGTGGCTCCTGGGAGGCCTGATGTCCACTTTGGTGAAAATGTGCACTTTGGGAGATGGACGGCACCTCTGGAGGGTCCTGTGGCAAAAACCTTTGAGAGGAAGAGAGTGCTCTTTCGGGTGTCCTCGCTTCCAGGTTTACCTTTTGTTTTGTTTCGCCTTTGTTTGTTTGTTTTTGAGACAAAGTCCTGCTATGCAATCCGAGCCTGCACTTGCCATCCCCTACTTTAGTGTCCTGCGTGCTGGGACTCCTGTTCCCTTTCCCTCTGTTCTAACAGTTTAGTGATGACCCAGCAGTCTAGAAGACAACTCAGAATAGCTCTGCTGATGAGTGCACATGCTGCGCAGGTGAAATGTGAACCTCTGTGTGCTAAACTGCTGATGTGAGGGCTGCGGCGGCATCAGACACACCTTGTCAGTATTGCTCCCGTGGGGGAGAGCTGCTCCTTGGGGGAAGCCTTAGCTTTATATTCCAAACATGGATATATGTACACTACATGACCAGATACACATCTGCACTCAGTTATTGGGGTGGGAGGGATGAAGGACAAAAGTCTAAACAGGCTCCTTTAGTGGATGATAGTGAAATAAGGATTCAGAAGCATTGATCTATAATGAGCCGATTAATAAATCTGGGGTGTAATGGTGGTCCACTCAAATTTCCTGGTGTGTTTTTAAAAACCCTACTTCTCAGATCCTAAGTTAACTGGTAGAATCTACAAGTCTTTAAAAAAAATATTTATATATTACAAGGCGGAAAGATGGTTCAATGTTAAAGAATATTTGCTACTCTTCAAAAGGATCCAAATTTGGTTCCAAACACCCACATCAGATGACCCCCAACCCTCTGTGACACCAGTTCTGGGTTCCAACACCTTCTTCTGGCCTCTGTGAGCACCCATACATACGTGGTATGTGCTCCCAGAATCACACACACAGAGACTCATAAAAGATGTAAAAAAAGATATATATATATATCTATATACACACACACATATGTAATTTTTATGTGTGTCTTCATGAGATTGTGTGCATCATGTGTGCAGGAGCATCCAGAGACCAAAAGAGGCTGTTGGATCCCTGGAACTGGGGTTATAGGCAGTTGTGGGCCAACATCTGGTTGCTGGGAATCAGACCTGGATCCTTTGCAAGAGTAGTGAGTGCTCTTAATTGCTGAGCCATATCTCCGGCCCCAGCACACTTTTTGTTTTTTAACCCCCAGGTGGTTCTAATCTACAGGAGGGCTAAGAAGCCCTCAGCGTTCTCAGTCCAGTGTTCTCAAAGGCTAGCAGTGCTGTTTTGGCAAGGTTGAGGATCCACATGAAGAGCAGGGACATAGCCCAGAGCTCCAGGCGTGCCTGGCATGAAGTAGACTCATTTCTCTTTTCTGTGGGTTATTCTGCCCTCACAAAAGACGCTAAAGAGCTGGCTTCATCAAGAAGAGACAGCAATGTCCATATTCCATCTTTCATTGCTGCCATTTCATGACACACTGTTGGAATGCACAATGTCTTTTATGATTCAATGGCTATGGCTCTTCCTGGCCTAGAACCCACAGTCAGCATGTTCTGCACAGATGCATTTGGAAGTCATCTCCATCTTCTGCTGCTAAGCGCTAAGTTCTTATTGGATGAGTTTAAGAGCTGTTCAGCCACATCCTTTATCTTCTGTGTCTGGAGACTCTTGAGACACCAGAGGGGTACTTTCACATGCATTGGAAAGGTTGGGAATGAAGGTTGCTCAGCAGTCAAGAGTACTGGATGCATTTTCACAGGTCCAGGGTTACACTCCTGGCACCCATGTGATTGATGGCTTACAAACCATCGGTTACTCCAGTCCCAAGGGATCCGATGCCCTTCTGGCCACTGAGGGCACCAGACACGCAAGTGCTGCACATAGGTACAGGCAGGCAAAACACCCATACACATAAAATAAATGATTTTTTTTTCTGAGACAGGGTTTCTCTGTGTAGCCCTGGCTATCCTGGAACTCACTCTGTAGACCAGACTGGTCTCGAACTCACAGAGGTCCGCCTGCCTCTGTCTCCTGAGTGCTGGGATTAAAGGCGTGTGCCACTGTTGCCCAGCTAAAATTTGTTTGTGAAAAGTTAAAAATTAGACATTAGGAATCATTAAGAGGTCATTTTTCGCCGGGCGGTGGTGGCGCACGCCTTTAATCCCAGCACTCGGGAGGCAGAGGCAGGCGGATCTCTGTGAGTTCGAGGCCAGCCTGGCCTACAAGAGCTAGTTCCAGGACAGGAACCAAAAAGCTATGGAGAAACCCTGTCTCGAAAATCCAAAAAAAAAAAAAAAAAAAAAAAAAAGAGGTCATTTTTCCCTCAAAATTGAAAGAGGTCCTAGCAAACCATAATAGCAAGAGCTTATCATGGCTGAAGCTGGCATGAGAGGGATCACTCCCCCCTTGAAATGTCACTTGCAATGGACAATGACATGGCTGTATTTTAATGAAGTGACCCCATTTTCAGTTAGTATGTCAAAACTATAATGTGCTAATTAACCAAGATATCACTCTTGATTTGTCCTTTATACGCGTTCACGGTAGAGCAGCATTGAGCGTGACTCGCTTTCTTGAAGATACTCACTTAAAGGTGTAGATCAGGTTTCCTGATGTTATTTTTGGTCACCGAGCACTTAAAATAAGGGCAAGTGTGGAGATATCTGTAGACAATGTGTGAAATTCCTTGAAGCAACGATGAGAAAATTTTCAGGAAATTCTCTCCGTGAAGTAGAGAGTCAGCGTCAGCTGTACAGTTGACAGTTGCTCGCAACTGGCCCATTCGCTTCACTGATGATTTTTGACAGAGAAAATAATTAAAAAGTATTTAACCTTATTAGTAGAGACAAGGGTGGACTTGAGATGCAGAGATACACAAAGTGTGGGGCTCAGAGGACTTCAATGCAAGCTCATCTGTAGCCCATTAGCTCTAATTTCCCTTTCTGTTTAATTGACAAAAAAGTAGGTATTCATCGTGTGCAACATGCTGAGCAGCACGTATGCTGGGCAGCACGTATGCTTTGCAGCACGTATGCTGGGCAGCACGCATGCTTTGCAGCACGTATGCTGGGCAGCACGTATGCTTTGCAGCACGTATGCTTTGCAGCACGTATGCTGGGCAGCACGTATGCTTTGTGGGTTGGCTCAGTTGCACTTGTTGGTATAAACTGCCTCTCATTTTGGAGAATGACAACAAAATGCTGAGAACCCTTATCACATTGCATACATTTCTTACCTGGGGAAAGTAACCCAGTGTCCATATAATTGCCTAAGAGGGAGACATACATCAGACTGAAGTTTCTTTCCTGGGAATTTAACACTGGGATGTGGATTCCTCTGCTAGTTTCTGTTAGGCGGGAGAGCCAGAGAGTGTGAAGGGTTGGGGTAGGGTTACCATTTTCCACCAAGGAGGTGCAGAAGCCGAGGAAGTCAATCTTCAGAGAAGTCAGAAGACATCACAGAGCCCAGAAGATGACTTAATCCCATGTCAAGTCCCTTGTGAAACCTGGCTGTCCTACCACCCTTGTTTCCTCTGATGCCCCCATCTTTTAAACAAGAGCACCTGCCCTCCAGGCTCATGCAAGTTTGCGTGGGATTTTGTTCCTTGCAGGTAACTCTCCCTGATTGAGAGAGTTGGCCCCAACATGGCTAAACTTGGAAGGCCATATTTACTGTAGGTGTCTGACTTCTGAAAAATTTGCTAGAATTCTCTAGATTAGCCTTCCAGCAGATGAATTGGTTGTTGAGTACAGCAGACTCCAAGGGCTTTGAGGGCGAACGGTTCCTTAAAGAAATGCTGAAAAGCATGAAAACTCTGCCGCATAGGGTGCACCTGTTTAACCACGCACACGCTAAACAACTATGAAAGGGTCTAACCATGTAAAAACATGTGGATGTTCTCTGTTTAACCGAACACAGCCTCACCAGGATAGGTAGACTTTGAGGAGGTATGCACAACAATGAGATAGCCCACCCTAAAAGGATCTGAAGATGGATAAAATAATCATGCCCATCAAGCTGTAGCCCCCTTTGCTTCTGCTTTAGACCCTTGACACCAATTATGTAAATGTGTTCACTCAGTACTGGGTAGCTTTTGCATGCTAATTTAAATGTAGATGCCATACAAAAACAAAAAGAAAGGCACTGGCCCTTTCAGAGTTTAGAATGTGAGCTGATTTGCTGAATTGTTTCTCTGGAATTACCAGACAGCTGGAGAAACAGCTGGACCAGTTTCTGAACATCATCAACAAGGAAAAAAATCCCTCCAGTTTGAATTACAATAAGGGTTTTCATCCGAATTTTATAGTATTGTTTAATAAATACAAAACATGATTTACTGGAAATTGGCAGCTTTCCTGTTTACATTACCAAGTATCTTAGGAAGCTGAAGCCAAATGAGTCAGAAGTTTCTGGATTCACTGAGACTGATCAGTTTAGATTTTATTTTAAGAACTACAAAATCCAGTTAAAGGAGCTGAAGATTAGAGGCTGGATACATAGTGCATACTAAGTTTCCTGAGGTTCATGGCCCAGCTATTATTATTATTATTATTTTTATTTTTTTGGTTATTTCGAGACAGGGTTTCTCTGTGGTTTTGGAGCCTGTCCTGGAACTAGCTCTTGTAGTCTGTCTATTATTATTATTATTTTGTTTGTTTTTTGACACAGGGTTTCTCCGTGTAGCCCTGGCTATCCTGGAAGTCACTCTGTAGACCAGGCTGGTCTTGAACCTAGAAATCCACTTGCCTTTGCCTCCCAAGTGCCGGGATTAAAGGTGTGTGCCACCACCAACCATCAAGACCCAGCTATTATTATTATTACAGGGTTGGCTATGTAGCCCAGTCTGGCTTCCTGTCTTATCTCTTGAGTGCTAAGATATCAGACATTTGTCACCGTAATTGGAAAGGTTCAGTTTTTCTGGTGGGCTGATCTCTGGGAAGTTACTCGGCCTTGCTATGTTTTAACCTTTCCATTGATGAAGCGGAATAATGGTAGAATTGCTTCACTGGAAAGTGATGGAGATTGGATTCATTTGTAGAAAGTAGTTCAAACAGTGCCTGGCATATAGTAAGTGATATTAGTTATTATTATACCCCCAAATGGAAAGCCATGTTTTATTTTGTTTTTTAATTTCTGCCCATGGGACAAATCATTTCATTAGTACAGTATCCTTTCCAATCCAATCAGTAACTCAAAGGAGGGGAATTGATGTCTGCCTTACTATGGATGTAAGCAGTATAGTCTGTATAAAGGATTGTAAGGTGCTGTTGAAACCATGAGTTAACAATGAGATGTTGCAGGGTAAAAATTTTATTAATGGCTGGGTCTTATTTTTGATTTCCCATAGTAGGAGAATGAAAATGGCCCAGATTAAAGGCAGAGTATATATACCAACAGAGCAAGTGATTAAAAGTGGAATTTTGCAGTTATTTTTATGATCATGGGAAAAATAAATGTTATGAGTTTTTGGTTTAGACAGTTAACATACTGTGAAACATTTTATGATGAGTTAATTCTTAGAACAATGGAAACAATTTATGATGTGTAACTCATAAGAATACTGAGGGAAAACCAATGAAAAAAACCAAGTTGACCTCTAGCCGAGGACATGATCAAAGTCCATCATTGTTTAAAAAGAAAATGGAGTCACCTGTTTCTTAACATTGTATGTGTGTGTGTGTGCATGTGTGTGTGCGTACGTAATATAATGACTTTGTATGTACAAGCAGTCTTGATCTCAGTTTCAAACTTCCTAAACTTTTTACTGAATCTACATCCTGCCTGGTAAGTTCCTTGAAACATTGCCTTATCTTCCGACAGTGAGGGTCAGAATTCCCTTATTAACTACAGGTAGACAATAGATAAGGTCAAGAACAAGTATGATGTGGATTCAGCAGCAGGTCCTAGGAGGAGGTGCAGCCTCATTGGCAGGCACCACAAGGGAAGGCAGGATAGCCTGGGAAAACTGTTAATGAGGAGAAGGCTTGACTTGGGGCTTTGTTCTGTAGAAGGGGCTGCGGGCAGGCCTGCTTTTCGTCTTGCCTGGCTCCTGCATGGTTAGCTTTACACCCGAAATAACAACACACAAACTGTATTCATATAAACACTGCCTGGCCCATTATATCTAGCCTCTTCTTGGCTAACTCTCATATCTTGTTTTAACCCATATCTAATAATCTGTGTAGCACCACGAGGTGGTGTCTTACCGGGAAAGATTCAGCATGTCTGACCTGGCCGCTGGCTCCATTGCATCTCAGATTGGAGAATCATGGCAACTAACTCACTTCCCTTCTTCCCAGCATTCTGTTCTGTCTACTCCACCCACCTAAGGGCTGGCCTATCAAATGGGCCAAGGCAGTTTCTTTATTAACCAATGAAATCAACACAAAAAAGAAGACCCTCCCACATCATTGTCCCTTCTGGGTAATATCCAGGAGGAGGAATATTCAAAAGCCCAAACGGACCACCTGAATCAAGGATATCTACGGATAGTAGTATCTAGACTGGGGACTAATAAGAGCATGTTGAGCTCCTACTCAGAGGACAGTAACTTCATGCTGTGTCAAGACAAGGGTGCCAATCAAGGGGAACCAGAAAGGAACTCAGTCAGATGCAAGAAATGGGGCAGAGCACTAGAACTTCCAACTCTTCTACAAGTGCAAAGTGAGACTGGAATGCACAGACAAAGGCAAGTTTACATTTGGCCTTGGGGTAAAGATGGTCCCTAGATATGGGCTGGGTAGATCGCTTGTCTACAAAAGCCCAGCACTCTGGATAAGAAGGACTGGAAAGGTCGTGAGTAAAGGAAGAAATATTCGAATACCAGCATGTCCACAAGGAAGGGAAGTGGTTTTCCTGGTAGCTTCTTTAAACGCTTCGTGTCAATCCTAGAGACATCGCTGAGACCTGGGAGGAAAAGCCGCATTCCAAAGAGAAAATGTTTACTGTGGCCCGTAAACTCTGAGCCACTGAATATTTTCTCTCTCTAATCTGTGTCCTTAAATACGTTTCCCCCTAACAGGGATGGGAAAAAAAAACTGCCTTATTAGCACAAAGCTTTGTAACCCAAGGTTCAATCCCAGTTTAAAACCTTGTAACACAAAGTTTTTAATCCCAAGGCTTGCAGGGAAGCTCAAGTTAGATTTTGGGCAGTATTCACAAGGTCTGAGTTTGTTAGGTTTCGGAGCACAGACTAAAGAGACAAAATGCAGGAATCAGAGCGGAGTCTGACCTCAGCAGATGAGACTGTTCCTTTCAAACAGTGAAGAACAGACAGCTTCCTGCAGAAATGGGGGTCCTGCAAAGGGAAAAGGCTGGGGGACTTTTATAGCAGTGGGTGATGGGCTGGGAATAAGTAAGCTGATGCAGCTTCAGGGGTCTGCATGTGGTCTCCAGTCCCTCCTTCCTGATATTGTTTTCACAAGCCAGACAAATTATCTCGAGAGACAGGCTGTCTTAGCAGACATTCCTCTCAGGGCTGACCAATAAAGGCAGAGCAAGGCTAGCTGTAACTTCGCAGAGGTTCTGTTTTTACAACCAAGACACTCTATCGGGGTTCAATCTCTAGCAATGAAGGAAAAAAGACTTAATTTGAAAAATCAAATAACTGTGTTAGATGGAGAACTATGTTTCATTATCAGACTTGTTCTAGTTGCAGGAGACATTCCCTTTTTTTGAGAACGTGAGCTGTCCAGGATATCTGAGGTGTTTCTCAGGCTGTTTCGTCTCTTTACCTATCACTGTTCATGACTACAAGCGAAACGTCCTTTGTTCTCTACAGTCTATTGTCTAAATCATGTAGGTGGGTCAGCTGAGCACACGGGAACCAGAGACTACGCACTAAGACCCAGGTACTAAGGGTTTAACCTGGGCCTCATATATATTTACTTCTGTATGAGTGAGTGTGTGCATACGTGTGTGTGTGTGTGTGTGTGTGTGCGTGCGCGCGCGCGCACACTCACATACGTGCATATGTGTGTGTGGTTGCTCGCAGGCATGCATTATGAAAGATGTTATTTATTTTATTTTATTTTAAAAAGAAAACTACCTAATTTCATTTTACATACCAATCCCAGTTCCCATTTCCTCCCCTCCTCCCATACCCTCCACCTCCCCACCCACCCCACTCCCCCATCCAATCCTCATAGAGAGTAAGGCACATTGCTTTGGGGAAGGTTCAAGGCCTTCCCTACTATATCTAGACTGAACAAGGTATCCATCCAAAGAGAATGTGTTCCCAAAAAGTCAGGATAAGAGTAGGGATAAATTCTGGTGCCACTGCCAGTGGCCCCCAGTCTGCCCCAGCCATACAACTGTCACCCACATTCAGAGGGTCTAAGTTTGGTCCCATGCTGGTTCCTTCCATGTCCAGCTAGAGCTGGTGAGCTCCCATTAGCTCAGGCAAACTGTTTCAGTGTGTGAACCCATCATGGTCTTGACCTCTTTGCTCATATTCTCCCTCCTTCCACTCTTCAACTGGACTTTGAGAGCTCAGCCCAGTGCTCCAATGCAGGTCTCTGCCTCTGTTTCCATAAGCTTCTGGATGAAGGCTCTATGGTGACATTTAAGGTATTCATCAATCTGACTACAGGGCAAGGCCAGTTCCGGCACCCTCTCCTCTATTGCTTAGGGTCTTAGCTGGGGTCATGCTTTTGGATTTCTGGGAATTTCTCCAATGTCAGGTTTCTTGCTAGCCCCATAATGGCTTCCTCAATCAAAATATCTCTTTCCTTGTTCTCATCTCTGTCCTTCCTCCATCTCGACTATCCCATTCCCTCAAGTCCGCCCCCCCCTTGCTTTCTCTTCTCTTCCCCTTTCACCTTCCCTTTTCCACCAACCCCCATGCTCTCAATTTTGTCAGGTGATCTTGCCTATTTCCCCTTTCCAGGTGGATCTATATATGTTTCTCTTAGGGTTCACCTTATTACTTAGTTTCTCTAGGATCATAAACTATACGCTGGTTATCCTTTGCTTTACAGCTGGTATTCACTTATGAGTGAGTACATACCATGTTCATCTTTCTGGGTCTGGGTTACCTTACTCAGCATGACTTTTCTAGTTCCATCCATTTGCATGCAAATTTCAAGATGTCATTTTTTTTCTGCTGACTAGTACTCTATTTTGTAAATGTACCACATTTTCTTTATTCATTCTTCGGTTGAGGGGCATTTAGGTTGTTTCCAGGTCTGGCTATTATAAATAATGCTGCTATGAACATAGTTAAACAAATGTCTTTGTAGTATGATTAAGCATCCTTTGGGTATATGCCCAAGAGTGGTATTATTGGGTCCTGAAGTAGGTTGATTCCCAGTTTGCTGAGAAACAACCATACTGATTTCCAGAGTGGTTGTACAAGTTTGCATTCCCACCAGCAATGGAGGAGTGTTCCCCTTGCTCCACATCCTCTCCAGCATAAGCTATCATTGGTGCTTTTGATCTTAACCATTCTGACAGGTATAAATGGTATCTCAGAGTCGTTTTGATTTGGATTTTCCTGATGGCTAAGGTTGTTGAACATCTCCTTAAGTGTCTTTTGGTCATTTGAGGTTCTTCTGTTGAGAATTCTGTTTAGTTCTGTACCCCATTTTTTAATTGGATTATTTGGAATTTTGATGTCTAATTTTTTGAGTTCTTTATGTATTTTGGAGATCAGTCTTTTGTCTGATGTGGGGTTGGCGAAGTTCTTTTCCCATTCTGTAGGCTGTCTTATTGACTGTGTCCTTTGCTTTACAGAAGCTTCTCAGTTTCAGGAGATCCCGTTTATTTATTGTTGCTCTCAGTGTCTGTGCTATTGGTGTTATATTTAGGAAGTGGTCTCCCGTGCCCATGCATTGAAGGTTACTTCCCACTTTCTCTTCTATCAGGTTCAGTGTGGTCGGATTTATATTGAGGTCTTTCATCCATTTTTTCTAATGATGTTACTTTTTTCAGCTACCCCAACTGACAGCCTAGTTCAGCGGCACATGTATACACACTTCCACCCATCTTCCCCAGACTGGTATTATAATATTGGCTAAATCACTAACATTTGCATTACTATGGCTATGTAGATGCTAACAGACTATGACAGTTTCTTTTCTTGTCTTAACGAGTTTTTGTTTTTCCAGGAGTTAATGAAGCTTTGGTTTGTTTTTTAACTTACTTGGTTTTAGTACAGTTACTGTTGACTCATGACAGACTATGCCCCTCCTTTCAGGTGAATTTCTCCCCAAGACAATCGGATATGGTAGGTGGTCAACCAGTTTCTTCTGGGGAACTCCCAAGAGCCATCTGACCTTCTTGTTCTGACTCCATTTCCTCTTCACACTAGCACGCAGCAGGTATTCCGTGTTAAACTTCACATTGGAGGATTTACCTCAGCCCACTCTGTAAGATTCCACTTCTAGGATCCTGTGTGTGAGTGTGTTTTTGATCCCTACCCCCCCCCCCCATTAATGACTCCAAAATAGCAGTGACTTTCAACAGAAATTATTCATTTCTTACTTTTAGACATCCTCTGAGTTGCTATTCAGACTCATTTTGGCTTCTTCCCAGGCCATGGAAGTGATCCTCTGACACGTTTGTCATCTTGACAATGGAGAGTCTGAGGCAAGTGGTTTGTATAAAGTCTATAAAGTGAGTACCAGGTGGGCAGTACTACAGAGCAAGGTCCTGTCAAAACAAACAAAACCAAATAAACCAAAAATAAACAAAGTATCCAAAACGCTAAACTAAAAGAAAGGGGTTGGAGAGATGACTTTGTGGGTAAGAATATTTGTTTCATGATGGAGACACAAAGGTCCTTGTACCCTCAGACCCACAGAACACTAGGGAAACCGAGAGTTTTACACCCACAGGGGTGTCTCCTCAATGGAGGAGATAAATGCCTATTTTTCTGCCCAGAAAGCTGGGAGTAGATGTTGTTAAGGCTCTGGAGACCTTTTGCTCTCTGTAGATGCAGAGCTCTCCCAGACTCTCAATCCCTAGACCTTTATCTTTAGCTCCCGGTTAATAGGACACATCCTGAGGGGAGATTTCACATGTATGTTTTAGCCTGTTGACTTCTATGCTACTCCGGTCAAAGACCACACTAGATCCTAGGCCCTTCAGCTATAGAACCCATGTTCATGGCCACATGTACTTCACAATAAGTAGTCATGCTTGAAGCTTTACTGTGTACCAGGAATTGGAATGATTGTTGACTGGAAATCTTTCCCCCAATTTTACTGTGTTTAAATGTGCCTACAATAAGCTGCCTAGCGTCAGACTCCCCAAAGTTTGATGCAAGTTGACGATGTCAATCTGAACAGAGTTTTCATTCTCGCTGTAGCCGCTTCGACGGGTCACTCTGTCTAGGGTTTGTAACCCGCCTGGCTGGTCAGTTATTCCAGGGTCACGGAGAGGCACCACCTGAAAGACATAGGCTGATAAGAGGAAGAAGGCTAGACATATTTGTCGAAGCCTCCCTTTATTAGGGTCATGGTTACAGCTTATATAGCCCCTGGATGAGGAGCTTGGGGGGCTGGGGCACGGGGTCTTGCCACGTGGTCCACGCCCGTCACGTAGTCCAAGAGGTTACGATCGGTCAGGTCACGATTCCTTGGTCAGGAAGTCACAAGTTGACACACCTAGTTCTCTAGATAGTCTGGAATGTGAGGCAGGTTCCGCTAACAGATAACTCTCTATTAACAGTTAATTTGGGTGTGGGATAGGCTTTGTCAATAAGACTATTCTCAATACAATTGGAAAGTGAAGCCCTCTGCAAAAACTCCTCACGGTGGTGCTTCCTGTAAATTTTGGGGGGGACACGGCTTCTGACATCTCGCCTCTTTTCTTGTCTACTGTGACACTTGCAGGGCCCCCTCAGTTTCACAGCATGAGGTCCTGAGTTCAGATTCTGGTACCTATGTAAAAAGCTGGGTGTGGCTGTCCTCACAACTGTAATCCTGTGTGTATTGGGGCAAGTGGACACAGGTGGATGGTTGAGATTTTCCCTAGGTTCAGTAAGAGACCCTGTCTCAAGGGAAGAAGATGAAGGTTGATTGAACACAGAAGTGCATGCACAACACACACACACACACACACACACACACACACACTATAAGCTGTGACATAGATAGGCAAGCATGAGGCCCAAGGTTCAATTCCCAGTACTACTGTCCAAACAGAAAGGAAAAGAGAAAAGACCAAAGAAAAGAAAAAGATGCATCTACCATTCCTGTTTTTATTCTATTGTTCAAAACAAAAGGCCATACTTGATGTCATTGGAGGAAAGGAAGTAAAACTCTCGCTCTGGGAGAAAGGAAGGCATAGAATAATCTACTGTGCATTTTTATTTGTTGGTTTGCTCTAATGATTTTGGGAAGTTCACCATTCAGAAATGTCCCGAGGAAGGAAGGAACGTGTGAGTTAGATTACTTTTGAGGATTTACAAGTCTAAACACAATTGTGCTTATGGGCAACATCTTGGAAGGAACTTTTTCTCCTCAGAGTCTGTAGATGCTGCTTCCCCACAGTGCTGTTCCAGAGAAGTCAGAAACTTTAATCCTTGTTTCTAATACTATTTCCATCCTGGAAAAAAGTGTTGTGTCTCTTCCCAATACTCTGAAATTTTCCAGCGTTGTCAGGGTTGAGATTTGTTTCTATCCATTGTGCAGGATGCTTGGCAGGCTCCATAAATTTTAAAATTCATGTTCTTCATTAGGGACCTTTTCATGAATTAAGCCTTTGATAATTTCTTACTCTCTATTTTTCTTCTGCCTTTACCCAGTTTTATTTGCCGTTTCCCTTATTTTACTTCTGTTAGAGGTCCTTTTTATTTTTCAGATAGGGTCTCATATAGGCCAGACTGTCCTCGAAGTCAGGATCCTCCTGTCTTAGTTTCTTGAGTGCCGAGATTACAAGTATTTACCACTCTGTCCAGTTCTGAATACTTACTAATAACTTACCCCCCCCCTTTTTTTCTGGGGACCAGACACAGGTCCTTGCACTTACCCAGGATTCTCTGGAAGAACAGAACTGATAACTCAATTATATAGATTGACTTATGTGATCTGGGTAGTTTAACAGTTGCTGTTTTCACACTACGAAGTCCAAGGACCTGGAAGCTCTTCAGTCCATGAGGCTGGGTCCATGAGTCCTCAGGAGTCCCGGTGTAGTGCTGAAGGCCTGAAGGATTCCTG
The DNA here is from genome assembly GCF_950005125.1 of Chionomys nivalis. NCBI lineage: Eukaryota > Metazoa > Chordata > Mammalia > Rodentia > Cricetidae > Chionomys > Chionomys nivalis. The sequence continues at coordinate 52,785,512 of NC_080094.1, forward strand.
GAGAGTCACCTTCATTCATGTCGGAAGGCTGAAGAAGCAGAGTCCTAATGTTGGCCAGTGGTGGCGGCAGCAACAGGGTGGATGAATTTGTGAGCAGTGTGGATGAGGTCAGCAAGATCAGCCAGATGACAGCAGAGTAGATGAGCTCCTCAGAGGTGTTTCCTATTGATTTACTTATTTATTGGGTTTTCACGTGTCTTGTGGTGCAGTTTGGTCAGAAGGCAACTTTGTGGAGTTAGTTCTTCCATTCCACTTTTTTTTTTTTTTTTTTTTTTTGTATTCCAGGGATTGAACAGAGTACCAGCTATGTGCAACAGGTGCCATTTACCTGCTGAGTAATCTCACTGACCCAAACGTATTTATTAAATATATGGTGACCCCATCCTGTGTTCAGAAATCTATCTTTATTCTTTCCAGAGACTTATCCTGCAGTCTAACCATAGAAGGAAGCTGCTTTATTTATTTGCTTTGTGGAGTCTGGGGGTAGAGGTGAGCTGGGAGCTGCTTCTCAAGTGGACTTCAAACAATGCCCCTGTTTCAGTTCCTTTTTCCTTTGTAAAAGCTGCAGGTATATTAGTTTCTAAGTATTCTGAGGGTTTTACAGTATTGTCTTAGGATTTCTATTCTATGATGAAACCCCCTGACCAAAGTAACTTGGGAAGGAAAGTGTTTATTTGACTTACATACCCTGGTCACAGTCCTCTGAAGGAAGCCAAGACAGGAACTCATACTGAGCAGGAAACTAGAGGCATGAATTGATGGAAAGCCATGGAGGGGTACTACTTACTGGCTTGCTCCTTATTTCTTGCTCAGCCTGCTTTCTTATGGAACTCAGGACCACCAACCCAGGCTAGTACCACCTCCAATGGGCTGGGCCCTTCCACATCAATCATCAATTAAGAAAATGCCCTATAGGTTTGCCTATAGCCCAATCTTACGGAGGAATTTTCTCAGTTGAAGTTCCCTCTTTTCAGATGACTGCAATTTATGTCAAGTTAACATAAAACTAGCCAGCATAGGTATGAATCAGATTGCTTCTCAGCTTTCCATTTTGCTAGGTTTGTAGTCAGTTTTCTCGGTTCTGTTTAATCCATAGTTACTTATTTATATATATATTGGGAATCCCAACAAGTTTTCTTCTTACAAGGTCTTGCTGTGTTCCCATGCTGGCCTCAAACTAGTGGTTTTCTTCCCCAGCCACCTGAGTGCAGGGTCACTGGCATGCACCACAACATCCAGGTCCAGTATAGTTTTCTTCTCTGGGCACGTTAGGCTTTGACCATCAAGATTCTAAAAATCATCTTGCTGACCTGGGCATGGGGGTGCGTGCAATCAGGCGCTCAGAAAGCAGAGGCAGGGGGACATCTCTGTGGTTTTGAGGCCAGCCTGATCTACACAGTGAGTTCCAGGTCAGCTAGGGCCACATAATGAGAGCCTGTTTTTTTAAAAAAATGATTTAATCGTTTTAGTGAATTTAGTATGGTGTTGGGAGCAGGAGCTCAGTCTGCCTCCCTCTTTTTTCTTTTTTTCAGGTCCTGGGGATTAATCATAGAGCCCTGCACGGCAAGTGCTTTACCACACAGTTTATATCCTGGCCTTTAACTGACTCTGCTCTACCCGCTATGGCTGTGGTGAGAGGTGCATGTGGCCACACCTGACTTTTACATTGGTGTTGGGACCCAATCTCAGGTCCTCATGATGTTTTTTTTCTTACCTTCCAAGCCAGCAATTCTCAACCTGTGGGTCACAGCCCCTTTGGTAAACCTCTATCTTGAAAATTATTTACCTTACAATTCACAACAATAGCAAAATTACAGTTATGTGTAGTGCAACGCCCGTTCTACGCACCATACGCTACAGTACGGTTCACGAGTCAGGCAAGGGGCTGAAGATTGAAACACACATACACACACACACACACACACACACACACACACACACACACACACAGCCAAGAATTCTGTCTTTATTTGTTCCAGGGCAGCTTATATAGGGAATCCTTGACAAATGGCCACGCCCTAACTCTCAGCTGCAAGCCCACCAGAAACCACTCCCCTGCCATCAGGAACTCCTGAGGGTCTAGTGCTCAGAGCAGCTGCAAAACAAGTTGTTTACTCCGGCAGGCAGAGGGTCACAGGAAATTCAGGGTCTGAGGGTTCACAGTCCCCAACAGTTATAAAGTAGCAACACACATAATTTTATGGTTGGAAATTGTACTAAAGAGTAGCAGCACTGGGAAGGTTGAGAGCCTCTGCTCTAAGCCGCCTCCCCAGCCCCTAAATCTACAGTTTTAAACAAGAGCCTTATGATGCTCAGAATAATCCAGGAAGTTATTATCACACCAATTTTACAAGTAAGCAATAGAATTCAATGACTTGCAAGGTTGCCTAGTATGTAATGCTGAATCCAGGGCTTATATTCAGACTTTTTGCCTACAAGTTCAGTATTTTTCCTATTAAATTCTTGAAAAAGAAGGATTTTTAATTTAGTTGTTAAGAATATCATCTGGGGGGCTGGAGAGATGGCTCAGACGTTAAGAGCACTGACTGCTCTTCCAGAGGTCCTGAGTTCAATTCCCAGCAACCACATGGTGGCTCACAGCCATCTGTAATGAGATCTGGTGCCCTCTTCTGGCCTGCAAGCACACATGGAAGAAATGTTGTACATATAATAAATAAATAAATCTTAAAAAAAAAAAAGAATATCATCTTGGGCGGTGGTGGCACACGCCTTTAATCCCAGCACTTGGGAGGCAGGAGGCAGGCGGATCTCTGTGAGTTCAAGGCCAGCCTAATCTATAAGAGCTAGTGCCAGGATAGGCTTCAAAGCTACAGAGAGACCTGTCTTGAACTCCCCCCGCCCCCCCTCGCAAATTCATGCTGGTATCAATTTGTTAATCAAATTGTTAATATCAATTTTTCACAAGCTAGAGTCATCTGGGAAGACAGACCCCTCACTGAGAAAATGCCCCCACCAGATTGGCCTGTGGACACATTAGTGATTGACAGGGGTCATTGTGTGTAGTGCCACCCCTGGACAGGTGTCTCTGGAGTTTATAAGAAAGCAGGCTGAGCAACCCGTGGGGGCAAGCCAGTAAACAGAACTCCTCCAGGGCCACTTCATCAGGTCCTGCCTCTAGGTTTCTGCCTTGGCCTCCCTGAATGATGGACTACAAGCAGTAAGATGAAATAAACCCTTTCCTCCCTGAATGATGGACTACAAGCAGTAAGATGATGAAATAAACCCTTTCCTCCCCCAGTTACTTTCATTCATGTGTTTTAGCACAGCACTAGGAACCCTCAGACATCATCTTTGGTATCAGAGTCCAGGTTTACCTCTTGTTGCTGTAGCCTTTCAATGAGTTGCTTAGCCTCATTATGTGAAAAGTTCTTCATTTGTGAAAGGGAAATGGTGGGTAATGGGCATAGTTCAGTGGTGGGACACTCTTCCAACATGTGTGAGGCCCCGGGTGTGAGCCCAGAAACACAAAGACAGGAGGAGGGTGACCACAGAACAACCTTTCCGCAATATTGTAAGAATCCAATTTGGTAATGTGTGAGAAGCACTCAGCCCAAGCTCCGGCATTAGTGAGTGCTCTCTTAGTACTATAATGGAAAAATTGAAGTGATAAGATGTAATAACAACTTACCATTTTAATTAACTGAACCATGTCGAGGGAAACTTTCAAATTAATTTTGCAGGCATTTACTGAATAATTAGTATGTACAGTGTGGAATGTTTATTCCTTCTCTTCTATTTGAACCTCCTTATGGAAATATCTTTGATAAACAACCGTAGTATTTCAAGTTTAGTCGAATTGCGTGGAGTGACTTGTGAGTGTGGATAGGAGAATTAGACCAGCTCCCAGCCCATCTATCCACTGATGCCCAGTGAAATGCACAGCAATGCGGCTGCTTGACGAAGCCAAGATTCACCAGTGGCTATAACTAGGTTTTAAAGTAAAACTAGCCAGGTGTGTTGGTACAAGCCTATAATTTCAGACTGCAGAGGCAGGAGGATTGCTGAAAGTCTGAGACTAATTTGGTCTACATAGTGAGTTCCAAGCCAACCAGGACAAAAAAATTTATTCACATGTATGGGATACTATGCGAGTCTTTTATCAAATTGTTAATCACATTTGTGTTTGGGCACATTTGTGAGGGTGAACATACAGGTGTGTGTGTGTGTGTGTAGTCCTGAAGTTGATGTTAAATGTCTTTCTCAATTGTTCTCCATTTTATTTATTTTAAAAGTTTTTCTAGATTACTTTTATTTTATGTGTATTAATGTTTACCTCTGTGTGTACCACAAATGTGTCTGGAGCCTGTAGATGCCAGAAGAGCGTCTTAGATCCCCTGCAGCTGGTTAAAAATGGCTGTGAGGCACGTATGTGGGAACTGAACCTGTGTCCCTTGTGAGGGCAAGAGCTCTCTAACCATGAAGCCATCTCTCTAGCCCAACTCCATTTTATTTTTTGAAGCACTTGGACCTTACCAATCGCAGCTAGTCTAGTTTGACAAATTACCCCAGGGATGCCTTGTGGCTGCCTCTTGAGTGCCAGGGCTCCAGGCAGCAGCCACGCTCACCCAGACTTTTATGTGCTTTCTGGGGATCTAAATTCTAGCTCCCATGCTTGCAAAGCCAGTGATTTGTTGACAGAGCCCCTCCCAGCCCTTCCCAGCATGATGCATGTAGCATGTAAAATTTAAGTTATGTCAAATGGATCTAGTTCCTCAAGCAGCATTTCTTTAAGATTTATTTATTTTTATTTAATTTGTGTAAGTGTTTTGCCTTCATGTATGTCTGTGCACCACACGGGTCCCTGGTGCCTATGGAGGTAGGGAAAGGTGTCAGGTGTCCTGGGACTGGAGCTACCTTGGTTCTAAGAGCACCCACTGCTCTTAATCCCTGACCCAAATCTGCAGTCCCATAGTTAGCCTTTCCCCCTTTTCCTTCTTTTTCCCCTCCCCTTCCTTTCCTTTCCTTTCCCTTTCCTGCCTTGCCTCCCTGCCTCTCCTTGTCTTGTGCTCTCTTCTGCTGCGGCCAGCACAGCCTGGATAGCCAAGACTGGCGGGTGTGTGTGTGTGTGGGGGGGGGTGTGCCGGGATTGAGACACAGAGACTTCTTTTCAGGTGGATGAACAGCAACCTTTAGTTTGCCCAGCAACCTTTTATACCTGTACTCCTTCTGCGGAGACCCACCAGCCAGAAAGAACACAAACATTCTTGTCAGTTGCAGACCACAAGGAAGATCCGCTGTCAGTCAGGGGGAGTGAGGGCAGCTGGATCACAACACTCTTCCCTCCCTCCCTTGAAGTCATATTGTAGATCACACTGTCCTCGAATTTACAGCAATCTGCCTGCCTCTGCTTCCCGAGTGCTGTGATTAAAAATGTGTACCACCAACAAGGTGCAGCCTATTCTGCTATCTGGACCCAGATCCAGCACTTTGAGTTGGTCCACCTCAACATTTACTTAATCTAGGAACCGCTGGAGGGCTTGCAGGAGCCATTGTTGCAGAACCAGATGTTCTGCATGGGGCTCCCAGCTTGGAGCTGCTGCTGCTGCAGCTGGAGGAGCTGCTGGCCCTGCTGGGAGATGGAGGTCAGGGTGGGTAGTGGTGCTGACTGCAGGCTAAAATCACAAGCCTCAGCGTGGAGGCCAACACTGAGGGTGGAGAGGTGTGCAGCAGCCTGGAACTCACGTGGAACCTGCCCCATGCCCTGCCCCATCACCCTGACTCTGGACATCAGTGGGATATCCAAACCAAGTCCTAGCAATGGTCATGTATTTATGGTGCATCGGAAACCAGAGACCCTGAACCAGACCCATCTCTCATTGCAGTGAATCTTTGCTTGTAAAGCTGCTTGGCAAAAGGATGTCTTACATGACACACTGCAGTTTCCAGTGCCATTACGGTGAATGAATTATGTGATGGGGAGGTGGAAAAGATGAAGGGATGGAGAGATGTGTGCATAGTGGAGAGAGGAGGAACTAGAGGCTCAATGGTAATGATAGGTTTGAGAGAAGGCTACATATTACCACCAAGGGCCATGTGGATTTCAGGCTGCCGTCTGAAGTCATGTTGATAAGTGTGGCCCGTGCCACCACTGAGGGCCATGCAGATGTCTATGCTCGCTGCCTGAAACCATGTTGTTATGAGGGGTCTGTGCAACCACCTAAGGTCGTGTTTATGTTCATGGTCAATGATGCTGCTGAGGGCCATGTGTGGGTTCGTGATGCCACAGCTGGTGGCTCTGTTGATGTCTGTGGTCTGTACCGCCGCGGGAGTCCATGCTGAGGTCTGAGGCATGTGCTAATGCCATAGGCCATATGGATGTCCGTGGTCTGTGCTCTCACCAGAAACCACGTGTAAGTCCATGATTCCTGCTCCTGCTGACTGTAAAGGGCAAGGAAGCTTCTTTTGCAGTGGCTTGATGACTTTAGGCTCACAGTTGAGAAAGAGGGACACAGAAGAACTTGGTGACAACCCCTATCCAAACCCCACTCCCTACAGCCCCCCCCCCAAATAATATCCTAGACAGGAAACCATCAACGAGAATTCTTAAAAATTGTGACAAGGAGCTGGGCGATGGTGAACCTTTAATCCCTCTAAGCACTTTGTGAGGCAGAGGCAGGCAGATCTCTAAGTTCAAGGACAGTCTGGTCTATAGAGCAAGATCCAGGACAGCCAGGGCTACACAGAGAAAATTCTGTCTTGAAAAAGGAAACAAAACAAAATACTGACAAGATGCTGAAATGTAGCTTTCCACAATTGAGAGCTTCTGGCAGGCGTGCCAGGTGGGGAAGACTCAGTTTTCTTTAAGGGAATTTGACCATACTCCAGTGAGTATATTGGCAACACAAATTGGAACTGTCTTTCTTTCTTTCTTTCTTTCTTTCTTTCTTTCTTTCTTTCTTTCTTTCTTTCTTTCTTTCTTTCTTTCTTTCTTTCTTTCTTTCTCTTTTTTTTTCCGAGACAGGGTTTCTCTATAGCTTTTTGGTTCCTGTCCTGGAACTAGCTCTTCTAGACCAGGCTGGCCTCGAACTCACAGAGATCCGCCTGCCTTTGCTTCCCGAGTGCTGGGATTAAAGGGTGCACCACCACCATCTGGCTAGAACTGTGTTTCTTCTTCTTCCTCCTCTTCCTCCTCCTCTTCTTCTTCATTTGAAGGGGATGTCGCAAGGGTAGGGGATTGACCTGGGAGGACTGGGAAGTGAGTGTGATTAGGTGGATGCATGATGTGAAATTTCCAAATGATCAATAAAAATATTATGTTTGGAAAGAAATCATGCACCACCACACCTGGCAAAAGATTTATTTTTATGTGTATGTACATGTGCCTCTGTGGTGAATTTATGTGTGCCACATTCATGGCTAGAGGGGAGCCATTGGATCCCTTGGAACTGGAGTTTCGGAGAGTTTTGTGTCACCTGATGCGGGTGCTGGAAAGTGAACCAGGGTCCTCTGCAAGAGCACTGAATGCCCTTACCTGCTGAGCCATCTCTCCTGCCTAGAATTTCTCGATGAAGGCACTCAAACTCTTCCCCGCCTTTGAAACACTCCTTCTCCTGCTTTTCTCTGCCTTTTGTCTCTTCTTTCCCTTCTCCCCCACCTCCACCTCCCTTCCTCCTCTTCCTCTTTACCTGTAGTCATCCCACTGTCTATGGATCAACCATTCTCCAGCCGTCCTTACCCATAGCCTCCTCAGCCTCTGGAATCACCATTTTATTCTCAACATTTAGATCAGCTCTAAATACTTCACATGAGTGAGATCTTGTACTTGTCTTTCTGGGCCTTACTCATTTCACTGTAATGTAGAGATTGCCATTCCCATCCATGCTCCTGCAGATGACAGGATTTTGTTCTGTTACGGCTAAATAACCTATTGAGTCTATGCAACACATTTCCTTTATTCATTCATCCCCTGACAGCCATTTAAGTCATCTCCATTTCTCGACCCTTGTGTATAATGCTGTAGTGGGTACAGGAGTGCAGTTGTTTCTTTAGCACATGGATTTCACTCCCTTATTGTGTAGACACGGTGTGAGGATCGCTGGGTCATATGGTCATTGATTTTTCAGTATCTCTCCACATATACTGGCTGTACTAATTTACACTTCAACCAACAGTGTACAAAAGTTCTCTTTTTTCCACATCCCCACCAACTTTTGTTTTTGTTGTTGATTTGATAATAGTCATTCTTACTGGAATGAGATTCATTGTAGCTTTGATTTCTATTTTCCTGATGATTACTGATAGTGAACATTTTCCATAACCAGTTGACCATTTATCTCTTTAGTAAAAATCTATTTAAATCTAGAATTATCTATCTACCCATACATTCATCTATCTATCTATCTATCTATCTATCTATCTATCTATCTATCTACATCTATCTATCATCTATCTATCTGTCTGTCTATCTATCTACTTATCTGATCATTTATCTTCCATTGCTATGTATCAATTTATTGACTCGCACATGCAGGCAGATGTTACTCCTCCAGCTGCTTCTCCAACCCTAGTCTCATTTTCAGGGGTAATTTTTGTTTTTCTGTTATTAGGGTCTTATAGATTTTGGATATTAATCCTTGTCAGGTATATAGTTTACAAATGTTACCTCCTACTCCACTCTGATTTACATTGTCTTTGACATGCTGAAGCGTTTTATGTAGAAGCTTTTTATTTAATGCAATTCCACTTGCTAGCTTTTTCTTTTGTTTCCTGTGGTTTTGAGGTCTTTCTTTCTTTTTCTTTTTTTAAATCTCTGCTCATTATAACAACCTGAGGAACTTCTCTTATTTTTTTCTTCTAGTAACTGTATGGTTCCAGGTCTTATATTTGCCTTCAACCCATTTTGATTTGAGTTTTGTAATTGGAGTACATTAGCCATTTTTTGAACAAACAACTTAGCAAAGAAATCCCACCCATTTGAACACGGAGGAAAAATGCTGAGGTGATGATATAACCATAGAAACTTGACTGGAAGCACCGAATCCATTTGAATGTAAGCAATAGTGAGCAACAAAAGGAAATACGGTTGCCGAAAGCTACAAATATTGTAAGCCCTAATGAAAGAGAAACAATGTGCTGCACAAAAATCGGGAGATGGATTGTGGCGCGCGTGAGGAGTGCTTTCAGAGCAAGCGGTGTGTTGAAGGTATGAACGAGGAAATGCGCGCCGCTCCAACGTGTTTCCTTTCCAGTGTCTTTTCATTACCACATTCATTCTCGCTTCTCTACTGTCCTTTATCTTTATTCCTTTTATAAAACTCATGAATACTGAATATTCCTCTACATTAACAGAATACTTACTACATGTTATTGAAGTGATTTTGCAGGTTATATGTGATGGCAAATTTTCTGAGAATTAGGGATGATGTGTTCATCTTTGCAATAAAAGCACCTGGCAAATATAACTTGAACACAGTCAACTATTAGTAACTTTTTGATTTTTTTTTTCATTTTGAGTCAAGGTCTCACTATGCATTCCAGGATGGTCTTGAACTTGTGATCCTCCAACCTCAACCTCCAGAGTACTGAAATTTATGGCCATTCATTACCACACTTAAATCAGTAATTCTTTAATTAATGAATTGTTTACCTTTATTTTCTGTATGCTTTGTTGCTAGAGTACTAACTGGAGACTAGCTAGAAATGTACAAAGAATGCACCGCCACTCGAGAATAAACAAAGGCTATTGCACAGACTGGAGGGCTAGCGCAGATGTTTCTGGGGCCTCATTAAAAATATCCTACTGCTTTTGCAATTCTTTTTCCAGAAGTGAATAATTTTTTCATACTCTAATTTAATTATTTGCACTGCCCTTAAACAGTCATTAACAAATACAGATCTAGTGCCTTTACTTCCCTGCTAAAATAGCCTTGGTGTCTTTACTCCCGTCACGTTGATTGACTGCCTCCTGACTGTCCAGTCAGAGCCGAAGGTCCTTTACGGTCTAGCCTCGCTCCGCCTCTTACTAACCACGGCATTCCCCACACAGTCAGGGCTGCCTGAGATTTGGGAATATGGCATACACATTTGGGCTTTTAGATCTTTGCCCAGACTGTTTCTCAGATGTCACGCTTGCCAGGTGCGTTGGCAAACACCTGTAGTTCCAGCTCCTTAGAGCCTTGAGGGAAGATTGTCAAAGCCCAGGACTTGGAGAGCGGCCTGGGAAACATGAGAGCCACACAAGACCGACTAACAAGGGTCTGCCACTCCTCCCTTACCCATCTCTTGCTTTCTACCCCCATCAAGACACTGCATCCTTTAGGGTCCAGTTCAAATCCTCTTCTTGCAAGGCTTTATTCTCTCTCTCCAGTAAGTTTAGATCACTGTATGATTTCCTCCTCCTGAAATAGTTAGGATTTTCTCTAAAAGACGTGATGTTTCCATTCTCCATGCATTCCAGGTGATTGTACAAGGAAAATAAACTGCTATCCACCTTAGAGCTTCCAGACAATCATGTGGTGGCTACTTGTACATACACGCACAACATACATGTGCATATATGTACATACACGCACAACATGCATGTACATACATGTACACATGCACAGCATGCTTGTGTATACATGTACATACATGAGCCTGTACATACATTCTCTCTGACATTGAGAACTTCCTGATTTGTGCTTTCTTTTCTCATATTTGAACCATGTCTATATACTCTAGAAAGTTATCACCGTGCCTGGAATGAATTGTTCAGCAAATACACTTTTGAATAAAAAGGCACAATACTGCTTATATCTTCATGTAAAGGAAGAAATTCTCAGTATAAGACAGGCTGGATAGAACCTGAAACCTACAAGGGTTTGGAAAAGGTGAAAACTCTGTCTCTTTAGTGGTAGGTGATAATCTGTCCTGACAACAGAGAATACTGTTCGAGGAAAATGATAGCAATTGTTTAATAACTCATTTTAAAGCAATTCTCCATCTAACGTATACCATGTGAAGCAGCCGTTATTGTAATGCATCTAACATGAAGCAGCCATTCTTCTGAGTGTAGATGCTTTAGATAGAAGAACGATGCTCCATTTGAGTGGTTGAATCTCTCTGTGTGGGGCAGAAGCCCTTCTGTAGATACTGATGGGGAAGACAGGCACACAGGAGCGTGTATCTTTCTTCTTGGTGGATTTAGCGCATACAGAGACGTGGATGTCCTTGTCGGAGGACCCGTTTTCCAACAGAGCAGAAGCTGAGATTGAAGGGGGACAAGAAATCGAAGACAGATGTGCTCCTTATTGCTTGCTGGGGAAATGGTTACACCAAGGGCCTGGGCTGGCTTTGATGAAGTTCTTCCTGGACCTACGTGTAAAGACCAGATAACTCCGTCTCTGTCGGAAGTGTTGTTAGACTGTATGCTTATGTGGATGCACGTGTGTGCACACGGAGATGCCAGAGGACAACCTCAGGCATTGTCCTCAGGAACTTTGTCCGCTTCCTTTGAGACAGGGTCGCTCATTAGCCCAGAACTCACCAATTAGTCTAAGCTGGCTGTTGAACCCAGGGATCCTTCTGTCTCTACCTTGTCAGTTCTGGGATTACAAGCATGTGTCACGTTGAACTTGCTGCCGTCTTCCTGCCTTCGTGAGCCACTACGATCAGTTAAGCTATTATTTTAGAAAGCATTTGTCTTGTGCTGTGAGTGCCGGCACATTCTTGGAATGTCGAGCTATCTCCCCAGTCTTTAAACTATTCTTTTTGGTTCTTTTGTATTTTGTTACATTTTTATTGAGCAGGGCAAATGCCATAGCATGTGTGTGGAGGTCAGAGGACAGTTTTTGGGATTTGGTTCCCTCCGTTCACCATGTAGGTTTAAACTCAGGTTTTCAGGTTTGGCAGCAGGTGCCTTTACAATCCTTTGCTCTGTCAGTTTACCTTCCGAGACAGGGTTTCCCTCTTTAGCACAGGCTGACCCTGAAATTCCTATGTAGCCTGAGGGTGGCCTTGGACTTGCTGTTTTCATAAGCTACCACACCCAGGCTATTATTTTGAAAGGTGTCTTGAGTTGGCAGTGCCTCGTATGAAACATGGCACTAAGCAGGTGAAGGCAGGGAGACAGGTAGAAGTTCAATGTCATCCTCAACTACATAGCAAGTTGAAGTTCAATCTGAGCTGCACGAGATCCTGTGTCAAGAAAAATAAATGCAATAGTTTCATTGAGTCAGAGGTCAAGGTCACCCCGTGGGCACGGAGGTTGTGTTCCAGTTCAGCCACTCTAGGGAGAGATAGTATCTGGGACAGGAAATGAGACTCTAAAAGTGGACTCTAACCTAAGAAGAATTGTCGGGCCAGGATGTCCTAAACGTACATGGTCAGGGGGATTTTTCTGGGGACAGGAATCTATCTTTATGCACACAGAGCAGTCTGAGAACTTAGGGCATTTAGGCTTTTAGCTCCCAAAGGCTTTGAGGATAGTCATGCCATAACTTTCAAAATATTGTTAGAAGTTATAGTCCATTTTTTCTTTTGTTTTCTTCCAGTGCTGGGGATAGAACCCAGGGTTTACATATGCATGGCAGGAACACTACTAATGAGTCACATCTCCAGCCCCAGAAATCAAAGCCTGGTCTTGGCTGTGCTATAGGGAGACTTTGATGAGCAGGACTGTGTTAGTGATGTTCTGGTTAAGGAAAGGCAATACTGCCTTTAATCCCAGCACCTGGCAGGCAGAGGCAGATGGATCTCTGTGAGTTCAAGGCTAGCCTGACCTATATAGTGAGTTCCAGGACAGCCAGAGCTGTGTAGAGGGACTCTGTCTCAAAACGCAAAACAACAAACAATAATGAAAGGAAGAAAGGAGGAAAGGAAAGGAAAAGAAAGGAAAGGAAAAAGGGAGAAAAAAAAGAAAAGAAAAGGCAATTCTCTTTCCTGCCCAAACCCACGACAATGATGTACTGGTTGGAGAGAGAGATCAACAGGGTACGGGTGATGGGTGGCATCCGAAGTAAAGGCATCTCGATATTTCAGGCATATCTGGGAGGTGGTACCTCTCCTGGCGTCAACTTGACAGAATCTAGAATCACCTGACAGAAGGCCTCAATGAGGAACTGACCAGGTCTGCTTGGCTGTGGGCACATCTGTGGGGGTTGTTTGACGACATTCACAGAGGTGAGAAGACCTGCACATCTGTGAGAGGACAAGGTACATCCCCAGGGCTTGGGTCTCGGACTGTATGAAAGTCCGAGCATGGATGTGCTCATTCTCTCGAGTGGCTGCTTCCAAGTTCCTGATGCTTTGACTTCTTCACAAGGATGGACCGCAACCTGAAATTAAAACAAAACTCTTTCCCGCCTACTTTGCTTTTGTAGGAAACAGGAACTGAAGCTAGGGTACCTGGGGACTCCACAATAGAGAAGGGAGCCAGCACACTGATAACTTGGAAGGTGGGGTCCACAACCATTGTAATCTGTGATTTGTTTTAAACATAGCTTCCTTACACGTAAAGACATGAAAGCAGGACATTGTGGTTCTCAAAGGCACAAAAATCTTGTGTGATTTTTGTTTTGTTTTGTTTTTGAGACAGGGTCTTAGCAAAGGTTGGCCTGGAATCCACTTTGTAGCAGAAGGGTGACCTTGAACTTCTAATCCTTTTGCCTCTACCTCCTGAATGCTGTCATCATAGCTGTACACTAACACAGCCTATCCTCTGGTTCTGGAATAGGACCCCGAGTTTTGTACAAGCCAAGCAGGCCCTCTACCAACAGAATTATATCTTCAGCCCCACAGGCAGCCTTTTAGTGAACTGCTCTTCTCCGTACTGGACTCAATAAATGAGAAAAAAAAAACAACAAAAAAACAAGCTAAGTGTTTTTGTGTTTGACTTTATTGGAAGCCCATCTTTCTAGTTTCCCATAAACCTCTGCCCATGATCTTGTTTTAGAGGTATATACTAGATTCTTGCACTTTTCCCCGTTTCCCACTCTCTGTTCTGTATCGGAAAGGAAAGGGCAGTTTACAGATGCATCTTACGCACAAACGTGGGTGAACAGTGAACTGGGATGCTTCCAGGCAGCCGTGACTTTCTTAGTCTAAGCAGAGACGCCTCTTAAAGCAACGGCACAGCAGCCACCATCTCCCCCTTCTCTGCTTCTCTGGTCCTACTTTGAAGACAGCATTCCGTTCTTTGCAGCTTTGCTGGATTCATGGTGCTTTTCTTTTCATTCCAACAGCTGCTTGTTTGCATGACCTGCTAAAGACCCATCCCCATCTTCACACTAATGGGCTTCCTCTAGCTTCTTGCACATTTTTTCTTCCTCGTTGAGATTTTATAACAAATAGCAACATCTGCCTTCAACAAAAGTGTTTCCCGCTTGAAACGCTCCACTGGCTCTCAGTTACACAAGGCTGGACTTAATAGACTCCTTTCCACAGAGTGGTGGTTACATTGGTCTGCAAGACCTTCCTGGAGGCCCTGGTTTCTTCATGATGTTCTTTGGAGTTGGAGATATAATAGAATACCTATCAATTCCATTTATCAGTTCATCATTATTAGGATATGTCTGTGTTCCAGGCCCCAAGCTACTTCTCAGGTTATAAAGCTTTTGACTCTTTAGTCTCGTAACTATGTCAGAATTGCCTTGAAAAGAGGAATCCCATGGTCATCAAATGCTGTAAGGGAGCAGTCCAGGTTACTAAGGTCATGATGGGGGTGGGGTACTGGAATCTAGACACTAGTGAAGCATGCTGTCAAGGTTAAGAGCCAGCTAGGTACCACAGGCCTCTAACCCAAACACTGGAGAACTTGAAGGGGATCATTTTGTGGACATCTGAGCTACGGAGTGAAACCTGTCTCAAAAATGCAACGGTTGGGGGTGTGGTTTAGAGCTACCCAAGCCCTTAACTAGCAAATGCAAGGTCCTGGATCTTATCCCCAAGTTCAGGCAAAAAGACAAAATTAAATTAAAATTAAAATAGGCCAGATTTTTCTCTAGTCTGCTATGGGGGAAGGTCTTAATATTGTGTTTCACAGATACAATAAGAGCATACAGGTAATAGGAAATTATTAATAATTCATTATTTTAAGTGACTATATTTCTCACAGCACTAACGTTTTGCATTGACATTGTTTCAGCGTTGGATCTTGTTGCGTGCTGGGCCAGGGCTCCACTACTGAATCACACCCCTATTCTAACTTGCTTCCTTTATAACATTTTCTTCCATTGAATTCTTTGAGGGTAGAGCCAGTGAGGTGGTTCAGCGGGTAAAGTTGGATTGCCAGGCAAGCCTGGCGGTGCGAGTTTAATCACTGGAAACCACAGGAAGGTGGAAGGAGAGAACTGATCCCACAAAGTTGTTTTCTGACCTCCACACTTGTGTGTGGCACCTGAGTGTTCATATTCCACGCATGCGCACACACTATTATCGCTAATAAAATCTTTGGGGGGTGATTATGTCTCTTAGTGAAGTTCTGGAAAGGAACTTTGAGTCTGTGGATGTGGAGAGCACAAAGGAGGCATTTTCCCCTTTGTGTGCTGTACAGTTCCTGACCTATTGTGTTTGGTTGAGGAAGTCTGAAGATGTAACAATTCTTTCTAAAAGTGCAAGGAAAGGTTCATCACTTCCTGTTCCTTACCCAGCTATGGAGCACACCTCAGGATCCTTTTGTCTTCTGAAAATAAAAAGGGGTTAGAGCGCAGGGCTTTCTTGGCGCTAAACCCGGGCGCTTACACGCTTCTGTGGTCTCAGCAGTGTAAGCAGCTATTGTAAAAGAGATGTTCACCAAAATAAGGGTGCGCGAGAACAGGGGCCCCTGGAGCAGACTTGGGGCAGCGCACAGGTGGGGGCAGCCGCCAGGTCTGGAGACGTGGGTGCCAGTTTTCTGCAGGTGCCGCCTCCTCGCCTTGGTTTCTCAGAGGGCAGGAACCGCGCGTTGCAGAGCGCAGGACTTGACTCCTGGAACAGCTCAAATGTTATTCTAGGTAGCAGACATCGATCTTGTCAAGTGTCCACACATGGCCCGGCCGAGGACAAACAGCATTCATACCAACCACCGCCCGCGAAGGGTGCGAGCGAAGGCTTGGGACGCTAGAGGGCTGGCCCGACTAGGCTTGGTACTGCTGTTTTGCGATGATTGCTTCCTCAGCCCGCTCATCATCCCTACTTCCTATTCTGATTGGCTTTTCCTCTTGCCAATCGGTTCCGCCGCGCTGACCTCCATTGGCCCCCTATCTAGGCCCCGCCCCATGATCTGGGCACGGGCAGTGGGGCGCCCGGGAGAGAACCCAGCTTGCTTGGGTCTGGGGGGGAGGCGGTGGTGGCTCTGGAGAAGGAAGAGGAGTGGGGCGGGAGGAGGCAGCGGCGGCGAACCGGCCAGGGTGATGGTACAGGTGCCAGGGCCCGGCGCGGAGCTGCCGCGCTGAAGGACGACGGGTCCGGAGTCCGCAGCGCCGCCGCGTCGCTCCCGGGGACGGGCGAGCGGGCGGGAAGATGCTGAGCAGGTTGATGAGCGGTAGCAGCAGGAGTCTGGAGCGCGAGTACAGCTGCACCGTGCGGCTGCTGGACGACAGCGAGTACACCTGCACCATCCAGGTCAGCGCCGCGCCGCCCGCCCGCTCGCGGGATCCCGCTCCCCACACTCGGCCAAGTTGGCGGGGGGCCGCCGCCCGGGGTCGCCCCAGCTCTAGCCCCGGCGCGGCGCTTTGTCCGCCCCGCAGCCGCACCGCCCGGCGCGCGGCATCCCTGCCCGAGCTCAGCCGGGGGCTGGTACGGCGCGCCGTGCGCCCCTGCGGGGTGAGTCGCGTCCCGCACCCGCAACTCCTCTGCTCTGCGCCCTCCGGGGCGGAGGACCCCGGGTCTTTGCTCCTCCTGCCGGTGGATAGGTAGCACCTTGGGCGGGCGTCCGGAGCTAGGCGGGCAGGGCGGGAGACGTCTACCCGGGTCGCCCCGTCGGGACGCGGGCTGAGGTCCCTCGAGCCCCACCAGGCCCTCCAGCCAGCCTTTATTTCCCTGGTTGGAAGGATAAAGGTTTATGTCATAATTTCTCTCGAGCGTTTGTGAGTCAGACGGAACGCGCAGCCCATGCAGAGTGGCCTATTGAAGGCGCCCAGTCCTCTGTGCTTTGAGGGTTTAGCTCCCTTCCTCGCCTTTTGATCCCCAAATCTCAACGTGCTTGTTATTTCTGGGGGTGGGGGGCGTGAGGCAAAGATTTAGCAACAAGTCCCAGCAATTTGGTGCTTGGCAGTGGCTGGAAAGAATCAGAGACTTACGGAAAAGCCAACAATGCAACAAAGCCTCACAGCGTTTCGTTCAGAACCTGGCGTTTTGAAAGGGTATTTTACAACCCCTGGCTCGAGTCCCTTCACTACTGGTGTGTGGCGCGTCAGGAGTCATGTCGTGTTTTCCCTAGGAATGCAGTCTTTCCTTTATAAAGTCAGAGATTGAAAGCGCCGACAATGCTCTCGTGTTTAATTCTTCTACCAGAGAACCAAGCCTGCGCTCACTGGCAGAAATTGCTCTTTGTGGAGAAGCAAATTAAGTTGGACCCTGGAGGGTCTCACCTGATCCCTTTCCTTTCCCGCAAGAACCCGGAGGAGGCATCTAGAGTCAGAAGTGATTAAAAAAAACAAAAACCCGCCTGTCTAGACCCTGCCCCCAGGATGTTCCCCATCCATCCATCCATCCATCCATCCATCCATCCATCCATCCATCCATCCATCCATCTTGCTGACAATGCTCAATAGCATAAAACAGAGACCAGAGACGTGTGAGAAAGACGCTCCTGTGTCTGACTGAGAGCTGCTTCTTGATGCTGACTGTGCCCAGTTCAGTCCCCCCTCCGCTCCCCCTCCCCAAGCCTTGAGCTTAAGTGCTGACTGCTGCCAAAGATCCAGCAGAGTAGAAATAGAGCACAGACTATCTTTTGAAGGCTACTTAGTACAGATTAAGCGCCCATAAAGATGCTAGCCATTAAGTGAAAGGATTTTTGTAATTGACTATGATGGAGAGGGTATGTATATTTCCCAGCTCCATGGCGTGCTACTTTTTGTTTCTATGGTGTCATTGTTTCTATGTACAGTTTTCTCCCTGTTTTGTTTTAATGGAGGAGGAGAAAACATGGAATTGACACCTTTGCAGTTTGAGTACATTGTCAAGAGCTTTAAAAGTCTTTAGCCTTTCGTTTAAAAATTTAACAAATGTGTACAATAGCCTGCCGAGGGCAGTGTGAGGTTTAGACTTCATAGATCCTAAGAATGCTTTTGTGGAATATAGTGACATAAAATTTCTCCAGTAGGTCATTAACTTTTGCCAAGGTGTAGAGTGCAAAGGAAACATGACTCGTCTGAAAATGCGTATAACCTCCTGATTTTGGCTATCAGGAAAGGGTACGTGTGGTTCTCCCTTGTCCTCAGAGCTGGTGAGGGGGATTAATATTGTAGTTGTGGATGGTTCTTATTGTCAAAGAGAACAAATATCTTAACGCTCAGTTGGACTTACTGGAGTAATGTTTACTATATTCTACTTTTTGTGTTTCTTTTTTGTTACTCTTATTTTGTAATTTAATGTTATAAAATTTAGTCATGGTCCCATCCATGGTCTAGCTGTGTTAATCCTTGCACATGGGGATGCTAGTGTGGGCTGTAAAACACAGGACTTGTAGTGTATTTGTCTTTTTTACACCACTAGTTACGTAGTGTTTTGTTTTTATCCATATGGGAAAAGGTTTGAAAAAAAAAAGAAAATTATCTACAGGATTATAATTTTTTTTATATACTGCTTTTAAACAAAGCGTTTGGAGATTGAACTTTTCTTAACAACTTTCTTGTTTTATATTTTTCTTTGTCTGTGTGTGTGTGTATGTGTGTGTCCACATGTGTTTACTTGTTAAACAACTCGGTATGGTTTTAACATGGAAAGGGGGGGTGGGCTCCTTATTTAGCTAAATGTTATTTTCAGTACTTTAAGAATGGCAGTACTGTATATTTTAAATCTTTTGGTGATGATTTGGACTCCTTTTTTTTTCTTGAAGTGTTATACTGTCATTTAGATATGGTGTCTATTTTAGAAATATTTTTATGGCTTTTAAAACATCCAGAGACCCTGGAGGGCAATTCAGAATTAGAAATATACCAGTGATTTGGTGTCATGAAAGCCGTGTTTGGTCAATTCCAGCTGTGCAGCTGTTCTGCCGACGTACCGGCTTAGCGGCACTTCATAATGCAGTTCTATGAGCTGGCCTTCGGGATGTGATTATTAAGGTAACCAGAACAGCTTCTGTCTTTGCAAAGATGGTTCTCCCAGTCGCAGGCGTACTCTTTCATCCTTTCTGATATGGAAATGTATCTGTAGACCAGGAGAAACGCCAGTATACCTAGGAAGATTTTGTGTAATTGCTCCCCTGTGAAGAACGTTGTTAGTAGCCAGTTTTGAAGGTCATTGCCTCGAACGTTCGGATCTGATTCACATTTTTGACTCTTTTGTTTTTATCTATGCAAATCTGTATTCATTTGCCACATTTTCTACCTGACTTGTTATTTGGAAGAATATATATATATATATGAAAAGACTAACTAGTATCTTTGAAGTCAACCTGAATGGAATAATTTAAATGTCTAGATAGGTTTTGTCCTAAACGATGCACTTTTAATAGTTTATGTGTTATTTAGGACACAATGCAGACATTTAGTAGCAGTATCTATTGGACAAATTAAAATATTTTTTTTGGGGGGGCGATAACTCAAAGATAAAACCACCTTAGAAATGAGTTAGATTTTATTTGGGACACACTGAAATCACAGATTAAGCAGCCAGGTTAAGCAGATTTTTCAGTTAGTGTTATAAATAAGCTGTGTGTGCAGAGGCAGTTCTACAGAGGGACCAATATTTGGAGACCTAGAGGGAGTGAGTGAGGGAGGGAGGGAGGGAGGAAGGAAGGGAGGGAGCAAGAGTGGAGTCCTGGGCTTGCCAGGGATCTCTGCATTCATTTTAGCT
This sequence comes from Chionomys nivalis, assembly GCF_950005125.1. NCBI lineage: Eukaryota > Metazoa > Chordata > Mammalia > Rodentia > Cricetidae > Chionomys > Chionomys nivalis. Next base: position 52,805,450 of record NC_080094.1, read on the forward strand.
CGTTTCCCTTACAATGGCATTATGGATTGATTATATATCCATTGTACTGAATGAGGAAAATGGGATGGTGGATTGGTGGGTGGGCCCTGTGCCGAATGGCTGATTACATGCTAAGCATTCTGTTAGACACTTTGTTTGTGCCTTACAGGAAAGAGGTGGGAAGTATTGTTTCTGTTATAGGTGCAAAGACGGCCCCAAAGGTCAAAGGAATTTACTTATTGTTAGTAGGTGACCTTACTGTATTTAAGCCAATGGCTTTCTTGTTTACTCTCTATTCTGACTCTCTAAATTGCTTCCTGTTTTTCTACCTTAATTTTCTTATCTTTACAGTGGAAATATTAATGCTTATTTCATAGCAAAAAGAAAATTACTTGAAAATATTGCAAATAAATGAGGAACACATTAAACACAAAATAGAATTGGGAGATTCTTACTTTTTAAAAAAGGAAAATAAGTCATATTGAATCATAAGTCGCCTTAAAATGATTTCTAGTTAATCTCAATGAAGTTGTGAAATTCCGTCCTGGGGTAGTATAATTTCTTATTAGAGTTTTTCTTTAAAATTTAAGAACTTGGGCTGATGAGATGGCTCAGCAGGTAAAGGTGCTTGCTGTCAAGGCTGATGACCTGAGTTTGATCTTAGAAGCCCCCATGGTAGAGGAAGAGAAACAATTCCTACAAGTTGTTCTTTGACCTACCCCCGTAAATAAAGTCCATTTCTCTTCCTCTGTCCTATCCTCAGGAGGATGCTTATTCTTGGACTATGGTTGCCTTTTCTAAAAATTCCTGCTTCCCATTTTGTAAGTAGAGTCCTTGCTTTCATTAATGCAGAATGAATGTTAGTAGAAAATTAGATAATTTTATTCATAGAGAAAAACACAAAGCTGTTGTATTTTCATGAATATTGATTTTTGTTAAAAAAATTACTTAGCAGGTAATTATGCTGTCTCAGGATCTCTGTTACAATAGCAAGTCAGTTAGTCTCTAGCTCTTGAAATTAAGATAACTATAAAATTAGCCTCCCAGAATCCTAAAAGCACTTGTATTGCTTAACTTCAGTATTAAATATTGTATAAAACTAATTAGATATTGTATAAAACGTATCTTTTTGGCACAGAAGATGAATTCTGGATCCTTGACTGTCTCCTCATTCTTCCTGTTTGGGGGTGTCAGCAGCTCTCGGGGATCCAGAAATGTTCACTGCAACAGATTTCACTTACGGGTATTTGTATGAATTGGAATTCTGTTAAACGCTTGGCATGAATGTGCTAGATGAGGCAATCCAGCAAACCGTGAAATAAAAGAACATGAAATTTTGAGTTAGCATCATAGCCCAGAGACTCATTTATCATAGCTGTGCTATCATCAGCATCACACTTTAAAAACAGACTTCTGTTTGTTTGCGATAGAGTCAGTCTCCCTATTATGTAGCCATGGCTGTCCTGGGACTCACTATGTCAACCAGGCTGGCATTGACTTCCCAGAGATCCTCCTGCCTCTGCCTTCCAAGTGCTGGGATTGTAGGCAAGCCACCACACCAGGCAAACAGACATTTCTGTTACAGATTTGCAGTGGTTTATGCATGGGTCTGACATACATAATACAGTATCAGAAGCAAGGCATTGATTTTTGGAAGTACTTTACTGGTAACATAATTGTTGTCCTAAAATGATCAAAAAGATTTTTTTTTTTTTGTAGAGAATTCTACTTTGGAACCTATAAAGGATGGAATAAGAGCAAACTAGAAGCCATGGACCTAACTATTACAGCACCTAGTTTGAGGCCTGCACAGTTATAAACAAACAAACAAACAAAAACCATTTGTTTTGATTTGTGCTGTATGATTGCAGTGGTGATGTCACCAAATTTCATGTACCTGCAAACAATGAACATCTCCTAACTCTATAACTCATTTGAACCCATCTCTTCCAAACCAGTTTCCTGAGAAGGTCAAGTGTGTAAGTGTGGTATTTACGAGCTCTTTGGCACCTCTGGTTACTCTGCACTTGACCTTTATTGAATCCATGGAGCCTGGTCCATAAGCACCTTTTGGTTTTTCTCTTGTCCTTCGGGTCCCCCACCCCATCCCTGCAGGTATAAAGAACCGTAGCAAGTGAACATTGTGCCGGTGAAGTGCTTCATGGAACCTTAGTGGTCTGCCAGCGTCAGTGTTTGAGTGCAGCGTCCCTCATACATAAGCTGTTTAAAGCTCTTTGATTCCTATCACCAGAGTCATCGCTACAGAGTAGGATGTAGACCTCCAAGTGAACCGTGCTGCCCAGCTGCCTCTAGTGAGGGCTATGTCAAGGTGAATTCGTCTTTGCCGGACAGCCTAGTCTATAACATGCTGTCTGAACCAGCAGACCCTGCTTTCACGGAGGTGTGCCTGGCCAGGTCGCTCTTGCCTGAGGTGTGCCTGGCCAGGGCTCATACAGCACAGGTGAATTTGGGGAGGATTGATTTTCTCATCTGTGGTGCTCAGAGAGTGGTAGTTATGATCGTTTGGTGGCCTGGTAGTCATTGTCCCTCTTGTTTTCTGGCTTTGATCCTTCAAGCTCAGGTCATCTTTGTGTGTTTTTTGCTTGCTTATTTTGATTTTTTTTATGCAGCTGAGAAATCTGAAGAGTACTAAGCCATTTTCATTCTCATGTTGTTGGGTGAGTGTCCTCCTAAGGTTAAAATACCCAGTCATATGTCCGTTCTAGCATTGAAACAGGTCTTCTATCTCTTTAAGACTCTGGGCATTGGGGACCAATACAACTACCTTAAATATAGGGAAGGTCAAAGATGGGCTATGGAGAACAGAATCTAAGAGCACTTCTCCAGCCCCACACCTCATCCCCAAGCATGTGTGTGTGTGTGTGTGTGTATGCACGCGCACATGCACACGCACTTAGATTGAACTTAGATTCCGTAATTGCTCTCCAAGTTTTTGACAGCGGAGTTCACCAGTTTAGCTAGACCGATTGGACAGTGATCTCTGGGAATCATCTCTCTGCCTCCCCAGGCACACGCTGCCATGCCCAGCTCTTTATGTGGGTGCTAGCAATCCAAACTCAGGTCCTCGTGCATGCATCGCGAGCCCTTTGCTGACTCAGCCATCTTACCAAATCTCCTGAACTCCAGTTTTTCTGAGACTGATCCCTCGATGTCAATCATGGACTTCTTCCAAGGCTGCTACGTGATTGACCCTCCCTGATGTCAGCCTTCTGACCGGTGCGTTTGCCTTCCACCAGCTGAAATGATTTTTCTTTATTTCTATAGATGGTGCCTATGATCTTTCCAACTTTCTTAATGTTCTAGGTTGGAGAGACAGGACCTTGGTGAAGACTCTTAGGTTGAAAGCCTCTAGGCTTTTGCTTGTGGATACAAGACAAAGCACAAACATGTGAACCGAATTCTCTAAGGAGACCCTTCGGTGCCATGCTGTACAGGCAAAAGAATTGGGCCCAAGCTTGGCATCCACTGAGTTTGTGCACAATAGTTCATTCACTTGCCTACAGAAAGCAGCCCTTTGACAGTGATTGTTGCTGTCACCCCCACCCTGACGACTTGCATGACTGTGACCTCATCTGCCGAGTTGTATGGAGAAATGCTCCGGACCACTCTAGAAGTGCTTCTAGACTCACTCTGAGTATTCGTGATCATTTCGAAGTCCCAGAAAACTGTTGCCTACTAAGGGAACCCATTCAAGAGCAGGACAGATTTAGCTGTCTCATGCATCATTCAGAGCATCTTCCTATTTTATAACCCAGGGCTCCCACTCCTTTTGTAGAAACTGTGAGTCCTGTCAAAAATGTGGAAGACGGAGTGAAGTAAGGAATGGGTGAAACCAGTGGTTTTCAAAATATGGCTGTGGAACCACAGAATTACCATGTTCCCAGCTGGGTATTCACTGGAAATGTAAATTCTTGGCTCCCTCTCAGCCCCAGTGATTCAGAAACTGGAGACCAAGCTCTAAAACCTTACATATGTATCTGTGTATGCATGCTCATATGTGTTGGGGTGCACATGCATGTGGAGACCAGGGGAAAAACCTCTGGTGTTCTTCAGGCGCCATGCACCATTCCTGAGGCACAGTCTCTCCCTGGCCTGGAGGTCACCGAGTAGGCCAGGACAGGGATCCGCCTGTCTCTTCTCTCTGAGATGACACGTGCGTGCCACCATGCTAGGCATTTCTTTGGTCAGAGGGGTTCTACTGATCAAGCTCTGGTCTTTGTGCTTGCAAGGTAGGCTCTTGGCCAACCGAGCCATCTTTCCGCCTCCGAAGCCTTTTAGATCAAGATTTCCAGGTGGCTTTTATGCGGCCTAGGTTTGAGAGTCCCTGCCTGATTATAGAGACCTCGCGGGCAGGATGAGCAACTCTTGTTTATTGGATGTAGGAAATAAGAGAGAAGAAGCAAAGACTGAATCTCAGGTATCAATTTTTATTCTTGGAATGGTCTTTCTCTCTTACTTTGTTTACACATATGCAGACCCATCCGCATGTTGGCGGGATTCTAAGGATTTTGTTCATCCTACCATTTTGATGTTGCGTTTATCAGTTTCATGGTCTTCATTTCCTTGCTTAATAATGATTCGATCATTACATATTTATTTATTTCATATAGATATTTTACTTATGTGCATGTGCACTATGTGCACGCAGTGCCCGTGGAGGCCAGAAGAGGGCGTCAGATTCCCTGGAAGTGGAGTTATAGACAATTATGAGTCATCATGTAGATGCTGGGACTCAAACCCAGGTTCTTTGGAAGAGCAGCCAGTGCTGTTAACCACTGAGCCATCTCTCCAGGCCTTTATCATTGTGTATTTCTGCATTGTTTTCCAAGCACACATTCTCCATTACTTAGAGCGTAGGGAGAAAGAAATAGTGAGCACCTTTAAATGTCGTTTAAGAATTTACAACTTCTAAGCACCATGGATTGGGGTCTAAGGCCGCCGGTACACTTTGACAGTATAGATGGGGGAGGGGAGTAAGGAGAGGGTGAGGGTCTCCCAAGTTAGTAAGTAGTTCCCAGTGGAGGTGAAATTTGATCTAGGTTATGAAAGATTGCCAAAGCAGAAAATGGGTCTCGGAAATGGATAGAGGGCATTCCAGGCCGAGTTTAGAAACCGCTTCAGATAGAAAAGCTGAAGATGTTAAGTCTTTAGCTTTTCTTTTACTGTGTTTGTCTCACTTACTCCAGTGTAGTTGAGTCAAACAACAGAAATATACTTGCTGAGAGAGAATTACTGTCAGCACAATTTCAATCATGTTTGACAGGCTGAGAGGAATCGGTCGAAACTAAAAATAAATGCATGAGGCTGGTGGTGAATGATGTCTAATTCGGAGACTGTGTAACACGAATTAAGATTCCTCACAAAATGACGGCGGCGCGTTTCAATCTTTATGCTGCAGCTGTAGCAACTACCTATGGGTTTTATTTCCAAGAAGTCTCTTCTCCTGGGCATCAGTGTACTGATCAAATTCCATCCTTTAGCTGGTGTTTAGAAAACTGCTGATGGACTCAGCTGCCCCTCGGTTGTTCAGTAGCAGTGAAGAATGTGACGGACGAAGCCCTAAAAAGCCACATTTGAGCATCTCTGTCCCTAAACCTGTGCCCACCAAAAATAGCTTCAGTAGATCACCAGGGCATGCTTCCCTAGGTTCCCCAGGGCACCCCTCCCTGCCAACTCTGAAGTTGCCAGCCCTACCCAGGGTGCACTTTTAGTCCTGAACACAGTGCCAGGCCACAGCTTTGGCGATGGGAACCTCCAAGAAAGGAGTGTCTGGCATTATGGCAATCAGTGTTCGGCAGATTGCCAATATAATAGGTTATTTTTCTCTGGAAAAAGAAGGGATGGCCTAAAGTCCAGTGGATGGGGGATAGCTGACAGTAGGAGCACTCCTTTGTTGGAAAGATTAAGGGAGTTTGCTGAGAAGTGGTATTATGGGAGCCAAAAAATTTAGCAAAGGCCCTGAAGCCCAAGACTTGAAAAAAGTGCTAGTGGTATATCAAAACAGCATGCCCCAGGACACATGAAAATGTCTAGCTACTTCTATTGAACTTATAGTAGAAGTAAGTCAAAACACTCAAAAACCCACACGGTTTGGTGCTTCAAAGTCATAAAATTGTCTGTTGTCACCAGGCTAGTGTAGAGCCCCCGCCCCCTGGCACCTGATCTAACTTACAGGCTTCTAATCTGGGCTCCTTCCTTGCTGTGAGGATACCTAAGGCGGAGGAGCTGCCTTCAGCATTCCCTGAGTTTCCAGTTCTCTCGGCAGGTGCCATTAAGACTCATATTTTGTTACACATGAGCCAGGCAGATAAGAACATTGATCACCATACTAGAGAGCGCAATTAATCAGTTCACCGAAGAACGTCGTGCATTTCCAGAGATAATTTAGCAGGTGGAAGCACCCACCCAGCCTGCTTTATTTCAGATTATTGTCTCAAGAGATATTCAAACCCCTAAAGTTAGAATGGATTGGGGTTCTGTAGGCAGAAGGACTCAATGGAACAGTGAGCCTGCCGTTTCATGGTACACAGTCTGTGCGAAAGGACAGCTCACTAGCTCTTTGGGATGCTGCTCAGAAGTTATTCTTTGAAAGGAGCTTGGTTGCCGAGAGATAACTCCAAGTTGTGTTCAGCTTCAGATTCTATGTATTGGAAAAAGATAGTTTACTTGGTGTAACTGCAGAACTATGGCAGTGCCAGATTTTATAACAGGGGAGATGCCCTGGAAAACCAACCTTCTCTTTGCTTATCTCTTAGTGTGTACAAGTGTTTTGTCTGGATCTATATATCTGTACTACATGTGTGCCTGGTGCCTCTGGCAGCCAGAAGAGAGCACTGGATCCCGTGGAACTGGAGTCATTGATGGTTGTGAACCACCATGTAGGTGCTGGCAACCGAACCCACATCCTCTGCAAGACAGCAAGTGCTCTTAATTGCTGAACCATCACTCCGGCTCCTGCTGACTTCTTAATACATATGGGGTGATTTAGACAAGCTTGTGTAAATGAATAGCCATATTACAGAAATCACATCTACAAACTGTTTTTTAATAATTTCTATGGTAAAGAAGACATTACTCATATTCTAATTTTAATATTGGCAATACTTGACAGTCTGATTATTTTTAAGAGACAGATATAATGATATACTGTCTTACTGCAAATTAGACATCCCAACCATTATAAAATATTATGGACTATTTTTTATCAATAATTTATCTTACATTAGATATGTTTCCTTTCTGATTGAAAGAGCATGGCCAGAGAAGTAGGAAAACTACTTTCCCTTTCTCAGATTCTCATCCCCAACCCCCTTGTGCTGAGACCCAACCAAGGGTTTTGTGCGAGCTAGGTCAGCAATTCGCCTCTGCACTGTATTGCAGATACTCAGTTACTTTGTTCCGTTTTTCTTGTGATGGTTTTTCTGCTCATTCCTTGTCATTCTCTTTGCTTTTGGACTTTCAGCCACTCATTTAATATAACCTCTCTCATTTATTTGGTGCTGGAGATCAAACCTAAGGTCTTGTTTCTGCTAGCCTCATACACAGCAGACGATGCAACCTCGTCTCCATCTCTACTTTCAGACATGGCTTAGGTCGGCTTTTGCCTGTGTCAAGGTTCTCTGTGTGTGGTTGTGCTTCTTTTGCTGGAGTTGAAAAACAGTAAGTCTGGCAAGATGGCCCAGTGGGTAAAGGTGTTTGTCTCCAAACATGGTGGTCTCAGTTTTATCCCTGGAAGTAACATGATAGGAAAGAACCAACTTCCCAAAGATGTCATTTAACATCTGCACACTTGCTGTGGTGTGACCCCCACTCCTCACCCCACAACTTCCTAATGTAGGTTAATATACAAAAAGGCAGATCATGGCATATGGTGACAGGTGCCCTTAAAGTTCATTATTAAACAAAGTCTTGCATATTTTAGTTAAGTGTAAGTTGAGACAGTAAGAATAGAGATCTGTCCCAAGCCAAGGTTCAATCTAAAAACTTTTCAAAACTTTTGGCTTTGGCTGGATTTGGTATCAAGTGGAGAATTTTCTGTTAACTTTTTTTTCTTTCCCAACATGACCCTGTGTCTGCTGTTGAATTTGAACTCAGGTCTGCATGTGTTCACAGCTGTTCTCATGGCTTTCTGCTGAAATCAGCAAGGAGTTCAATAGTCCATGGTGAAAACTTGAGATTTGTCTTAAATGTGTGTCTCTGGAGTGTTTGAGAGCCTGGGCAGGCACCTGACCTCCAAGACTCAATGTGATTCTTCACCTACAAAAAAGAAGGCTCAGACTGAAGGTCCACTGGCCTCTTTTGGTGCCAGAACATTCTATAGTTCACAGGAGATTGTTCACAGTCCAGTAAGTGCTTCTCTCTCCTCACCAAAGGCTATTCTGTACAGCTGCCTTTATTCTTCAAGGTGGGGGGGGGGTTATGTCGGAGGAAGAGCGTGGTGCCTCCCCTGTCTGTAATCTGATTGTAGTTTTGCACAAAACAAAGTAACATTTTATCTACTGTACAACAGAGCTTACGTTTTGGGGGACTGTTTCTTGTCAGTCAAGAATCCTAAGAGCTCTTTTTCAGTGAAGGCAGAATCTGCATTGGTTGGGTTGGATTAATGACTACTCGTCTCTGCTACTGTACGCGATGGTATTTAGGATCAAAGGTGTTGGACAAACACATTAGAAAGTTAGTTGGAATTCATCTGGCTTTGAGGGATGCCTTGCAGGGTGTGTAATGTTTTCAGAAGTGGTCCCTTTCCATAGCAGTGGTTTAGTAATTACGTACACATGAAACTAAAGGTCTTTCTCCCTGAACAGTATATTAGTGAACACCGAAAAGTCCGTAGCCTTTCCTTTCTACTTTATAATAAAAACTCTTATTCTAACAGATTAATCAGGTATGATGTAAATGTGTTTGTGCTTTTTTTCCCCTAATTGTATGAAGGCCTCTTGTTTGTTTTTCCAGCTGCCCAGACTCCCGAAATAATCACACAGAAACTGTATTAATTAAATCACTGCATGGCCCATTAGCTCTAGTTTCTTATTGGTAACTCTTATATCTTAATTTAACCTGTTTCTAGTAAGCTGTGTATCGCCACATGGCTATGGCTTACTGGGTAAAACTCCAGTGAAGCTCCATGGCTTCTCTCTGACTCTGCCTCCTTTCTTCCAGCATTCAGTTTAGTTTTCCCTACCTAGCTCTACTCTATCCTATCACAGGCCTAAGACAGTTTCTTTTTAACCAATGGTATTCACAGCATACAGAGGAGAATCCCACATCACCTCCCCTTTTCTATCTAAATAAAAAGGAAGGTTTTAAATTTAACATAGTAAAATTACATATAGCGAAACAGTTATCAAGCAAGAATTATAGTTAAAATATTTATATCTACTTTATCTAAGGAAAACTATAACTATCAATTCTTCAACTCCATCAAAGACTCCAGAAGGATATAATATTACCTAAGAAAATAGGAAGTGCATTGTAAGCTATTTCTAGAACTCTAGAATTGGCAGAGACATCTCACTGCCTGGACAGTCACCCAAAGTTCTTTTGTATATTTGGAGCATCCATCTTCAGCCTACAGGCCCATAATATCCCAAACTTTTTTACGAAGCAAGGCATTTCAAAGACAGTTCTGCCTATATTCGCAGTTTGTCCATTACTTTCTTCTGTGTCCTGCAGAATGTCTGGCAGATTCATGTAGCAGGAACCCCTAAGGACCGCCACCTTTAGGTAAGTTCAGCAGTCCTTTCTCTGTGGGTCCTACATGTTCAGTTCACACAGCATAACATCAAACAGTCCAGGGAAGAGCAGTTTCTTGCCCAAATGGCTAGCAAACTCCATAAGGAGCCTCTTCGATGCCCATCTTCCTCTTGAAGTAATTGGTGCTGCCAGGAGGAGATGTGTCTCATGTCATGAAAAGTCCTAACTTTTTTTTTTTTTTTTGGTTTTTCGAGACAGGGTTTCTCTGGTTTTGGAGCCTGTCCTGGAACTAGCTCTTGTAGACCAGGCTGGTCTCAAACTCACAGAGATCCACCTGCCTCTGCCTCCCGAGTGCTGGGATTAAAGGCGTGTGCCACCACTGCCCGGCCAAGTCCTAACTTCTTAAAACATTTTAAATGCCATATTCTGAAGGTCTCTGAAAGATTTGAAGAATACCTATATAACTGAAATGTATCTTTGCATATCCAGAAAACCTAACATGACTACAAGCTTGACTATTATAGATGATTATCTATTAACCTATATTTCTTAATTATACATTACATTTTTAAATGAACTGCACAATGATAATACCTTAATCAAGAGCAGAAATATATATACACAGTATAACAAAATTGACCTTAAATTTGTAACCCATTTCCATTATTTTGTATTTTATCATGAGGCTTGTGGCCTACTGGCAAGGTTCTGACATGTCGGCGGTGGCTCCATGGCTTCTCTTTTCTCCCAGCTTTCAGTTCAGTTTTCCCCCACCTTGCTCTATTCTACCCCGTCACTAAGACAGTTTCTTTATCAACCAATGGTATTCACAGCATACAGAGGGGAATCCCACATCACCCAAGTAGGCTAAACTTTCTGTTTCTTTCCCCTTTTTAGAAAAGGTCTAGGCAGGCTGGTGGGATGACTCAGCGGATCAAAAATCCTGCCTCAAAGGTCCAAGGACCTGAGTTTGAACCCTATAAAGGTGGGACCAGTGTACCGATGGACGCAGAGAAAGTTACCATCTGGTTCCATACACATACCATGGCATATACATTACCACACACAGAGAGAGAGAGAGGTAGAGAGAAAGGAAGGGAGGAAGGAAAGGAGGGAGGGAGGGAGGAAGGAAGGAAGGGAGGGAGGGAGGAATAGATAGAATAAATAAAAAACATTGCTAAGATCACACAGAGGGTGTGATCTGTTTAGGTTAACTAGGTGGCTGGATTTGGGAGCTGCTTAGGACTTGTCTCTACAGTTTTCCCCGTAGATTAATGGACTTGATAGATGACTTAAATTTTATGTTGACTTTTACTAGTTTATCTTTTACAAAGAGAATGTTTTCTTTTTTAACTAATTGGTTTATTTTTATCGTTTGTGTGCATTGGTATTTTGCCTGCATGTATGTCTGTGTTAGGGTGTCGGATCCCCTGGAACAGGAGTTTCAGACAGTTTTGAGCTGCCATGTGGGTGCTGGGAATTGAACCCAGGTCCCCTGGAAGAGCAAGCAGTGCTCTTAACCACTGAGCCGTCTCTCCAGATCCAAGAGAGTGTTCTTTTGCTTTCAAGTTTCCAAATACTGTTTTGTTGTTTTCAGCTAGATAGTGTAAATACAACTTCACGTTTTAGCTCAGTATGGACAAGCTACTTGGGGGGCTGAGGCAGGAGGCTTCTTCAGCTCAGGTTATCCTGGGCAACACAGTATAATCTCGTCTGGGAAAAAAAAGATCCGGTTTGTTTTTTTTTGGGCGGGTGGGGGGAAGATATATATTTATTTAGAATAAGGTTTGTGCCCTTTTCAGGTATATACTTGTCAGAATTCTGACAGATGGACACATGTAGCAACTGTGTGGTTTCCTGGGCTCCTGTGAGGTCCGTCTTTTCCTCCTTCTCCAGCGTCTGACAACTGTGGTTCTGACATATCTCCTGAGAGTTTTGCCTTTTCTATAGTGGCATAATTGTGGTTACGCAGTATGAATTTGGTTTCTTCCATGTAGCATAATGCTTCTTTTTGAAACAGTTTGTATCCCATAGTTATGTTTAAGGAAGTGGTTTAGCAGTCCTTGGTGTACTACAGAGCTGTGCAAGCATCAGGATGGGACAGCTTTAGGAATCAGTACCACTCCCCAGACCCCTAGTGGTTACTCCTGAGCCCCACTCCCCTTCCCTGAACTCTGTCCTAGGCACATGCCAATCTGCTTCCTATCCCTAGGGATTTTCTTTGTCTGGATATATTTCTTATAATGGATGATAGTACATGTAGTCTTTGATAATTTCTTTCATGTGGTGTACACGGGTGCATATGTCTCTTTTTTTTTTCTTTTTCCTTATTTTTCGAGACAGGGTTTCTCCGTAGCTTTTGGTTCCTCTCCTGGAACTAGCTCTTGTAGACCAGGCTGGCCTCGAACTCACAGAGATCCGCCTGCCTCTGCCTCCCGAGTGCTGGGATTAAAGGCGTGCGCCACCGCCGCCCGGCACATATGTCTCTGTGTGCGTTTGAATGTGTGTTTTTTCCTTGTTATTAGGTATCGAGTCCAGTTCCTGTGCAAGCAGACTATTTTTGAGGTTTACTCATATAGTCATTTTGTTTTGAGGTAGAGTCTTGTCATGTAGCCCAGGCTGGCCTCAGACTTACAATACTCCTACTTAAGCCTCACGTGTGCTAGAATGATGGACGTATCTCATCATACCTGGCTCGATACTTTATTCTTTTTTGTTGTCTAATAATTTTTCACTGTATGAATATATGCCGTCTTGTTTAGTCATCAGTTGTTAGAATGTTTCTACATTTTTGACTATTATGGATAATGCTATTATGTATCAGTTTTTATGTAGAAATATGTTTTTACTTCCCCTGGAGTCCATACCTAGTCTTGGTATTGCTGGGCCATTTGCCATTTTATTTTTCTTAAAAAAAATTGTTTTTAATTGATCGTTTGATCTCTCTCTCTCTCTCTCTCTCTCTCTCTCTCTGTGTGTGTGTGTGCATGTGTGTGTGTGTGCGTGTGTGTGCGCACGCGCGTGTGCGTGCCCGTGCCCATGTTTGCACATCAATGGAGAGAAGAGGACAACTCAAAGGAGTCCGTTCTCTCCTTCCACCTATGGGTTCTGGGAATTAAACTCGGGCTATCAGGTTTGCTTGCAACAGCCTTTGCCCTCTGAGCTACCTCACCAGCTCCCCTCTTTTTTTTTTTTTTTTTTTAAATAATATCGCCATTTACACCCAGCTGACCTCATAGCCAGTTTTCAGTGCATGGTAGTCTTGAACCCTCGGGATTCTATTTTAGTTTCCTGAGTGTGGGGATTACAGGCACGTGCTACCATGTAGCCTGGCCCGTGTATAGTATTTCACAATATGTGCCTGAGGGCTGCAGTACCTTCTGGCGAGACCTCACTCTTACTTGCACTTTTGATTAAGGTATTCTAAAGTATGGCACACTGTCTCGTTGGCACACTGCCTTTTTGATTTGCATTTCCTTGATGACTAAATGTTCAGAATATTTTAATCCCTTTATGTTTATTTTGGGAAGAACTGTTTATGAAATCTTCTGCTACTTTATGTGTCTATGTTGTACGTGCATTTTTTTTGGAGTGCTGGGGATTGAGCCCAGTACCATGCTTCTGCACACTAAGCGAGTGCTCTGCCTCTGAGGTGTAGTCTCAGCTCTTTTTACTGTTTATTTAGACACAAGATCACACGAAGTTGCCCAGGCTAGCCTTGAATTTGTTTTCTATCTCAGGTAAGCCTTGAATTTGTGTTGTGTGATATTTTCATCATAGTCTGATTATAAAGCTTGCGTGGAGTGAGAGGGTGGAGACATAGCCATAGAGGCCCTGGATTGAGGACAGGAGATAGTAAACAGTAAGGTGGGGCCGAGACCTCAAACCTTTTGGCTTGAGGAGCAGAAGAGAGAGGAGGTAGCTAGTGGCCTCTCTGCTTCTTTGATCATCCATGTTCTTACTCCAGTATCTGACTCCTGTTTTTTTATTGATAAAGAATAATTAGATAAACACATCAAATTTGGGATCCCCCTGCCATAGTGTCCTAGGGGCTGGAATTATAGGCTTGTGTCCTCAGGCCTGGCACACACATTTTAGATTGGACTTTCTCTTTTCACTGAGTTAGAATCCACTATGTATTCTGGATATAATATCTTTATCTGATACTTGAAAGTACTGTCTTGTGTTATGTGGACTATCTTTTTATTTTTCAAAGATTTTATTTGTATTTTTGTGTATGTATGTGTGTTTCTGTAGGGTATGTGCACACGAGTGCAGTTGCATGTGGAGGCCAGAAGATGGCATCAAATATCCTTGAGCTGGTGTTAACAGGTAGTTGTGAACTAATGTAGGTATTGGGAACCAAAATAGTGGTCTAGATATTTTTGCATGAGAACATATGGAAGGCTCATACTATGAGTTTTAGAAACTGTTCTTTCTCCCATTAAATTGTCTTGGTCCGTTTTCTTGACGATCATAAATATATTGGCTTATTTCTGACTCTTAGTGTTGTTCCAGCCACCTTTCTACCTTCATTCTAGTGCCAAATTCCTTGATTAATTTACCTTTTCAGGAAGTTTTGAAATCAGGAAATATGATTTCACTAGCTTCTCTCTCTTTGTATAAAAGATTTTGTGTGTGTGTCTGTCTGTCTGTTTGCCCATCTGTCTGTGAATATGTGTATGTGTGAGTGCAGGTACCTGTGGAATCCAGAAGGGGGCAGCAGATCTCATGGAGCTGAAGTTACAGGCTGTTGTGAGTTGTCTGACATGAGTTCTGGGAACTGAACTCAGGTCCTCTGCAAGACTGGGATGTGCTCCTAACCACCTGGCCATCTCCCTAGCTTCCTGACTCAGTTCTTTTAAAGATGTTTTTTATTTATGTGTCTGTGTGCCATATGGGTGCCCGTGGATCTGAGAAGATGGTGTCTGATATCTTGGAGCTGGAGTTACAGGCAGTTATGATCTGCCTGTGTGGATGTTGAGAACCGAATTTAGGTCCTCTGGAAGAGCAGCAAGTGTGCTTAACCATCGATGTGGATGCTGAGAACCGAATTTAGGTCCTTTGGAAGAGAAGCAAGTACGCTTAACCATTGATCCATCTCTCTAACTCCTTTGTTCATTTTTAAGATTGTTTTGGGATATTTTTGCTCTGTTGCATTTCCATATGAATTTTAGGGGCTCAGGTGCAACCAGGTGGTAAATGCTTGCCTAGCATGCATAAGACCCTGGGTTGCTTCCCTAGCATCGGAGAGTGTAGGGAGGAGAAGAGGGGAGGCAAAGGAGACCTAGCACTGCCCCTAGCCCTGAGGTCTGGAATTGACTCAGTGGTCCTTGCTCTTGGGGTGGTGTTTGTGGTCACGCCCAGCTTTATTTGGTTGATTACTGGAGAATGATATTGAAAAGCTCACTGCTTAATATTTTTTATAATCAGAAATATTAAAAACTTCCTTGATGGTAAAAGGTAGCAATAGAAACTAAGTCATCTTTCATGCTATGAGAAGTGAGGGTTGTCTCTCCTCAGGAAACGGATTTCTGTACCAAGCCTTCCACAATGAGTGTGCTGGGTTTCTAAGCAATGAGTAGGAAAGTGGCCCAGCTGTCAGAGGTTATAAATGAGAATGCATTGTGAGAGCAGGTGAGGGAACAAGCAGGGATTTGCTGTGGGGAAATAGACATACATTTTGTGATCAGTTTTGACAAACACCAGCAGTGGCCCGTCAGTGCGGAAAGGGTAAAATTGAATTTATTAACTGTCATCATAATGGGTAAAGTAAGTTATTACGATTTTTTTTTTTGTAAGAAGGAAGTGGTTTTGAAATCTTTACCGGGGTTTTTCAGGTCTTCAGTGATGACTCTGAGGTCGACTGGAGGGCTGATGACTGAGCCATACTGCTTAGACTGAGCGGGTTCTATTGGCTGTCTGTGATAGGTTTCAGTAGCCTTATGTAATAATGGTGTAGTGAAAAGATCGTCGCCTTTGTATTTAGAAAACTGAAGTCGGTCTTGGTTTGCTTCAGACCGCCTGAGCCACCCCGAATGAGAATGAATGTCATAACCTGGGTGTTCTTTAGGTTTGTATTTCCCCAAAAGTAAGAAAAGATAATAGGTATATCTACCTAACCTACTTCAAAGAATTGAATGAAGATGAAGGCACAGACACACACACACACACATACAGAGAGAGAGAGAGAACGAGACGGGGGGCGGGGGGGAGGGAGGAGGTGTGATAGCATTTTGTAAATTTTAAAAAATTTAAAATAACATTTTAAGTGTTATTCAGGAATAGTTTTATTCTTTTAACTATTTTTATTTTAAAATGTTTTTATTCTTTGATAATTTTGTGTATGTGTATGATGCATTTGATCACTTTCACCTCTGTTACCACGCTCTTCCCCTTCCCAGGCTCCTGTCGTCTTAAAATGAGATTTGTTTATCCTTATTTGTGTATGTACATGTGCTTCCGTGAGTCCGTGTGCACCGTGTGTGTGCAGGCGAGCCTAGAGGCGGCGTGTCCCTGGAACCAGAGTTGTAGTCAGTTGTCAACCCTGTGATGCAGGTGCTGGGAACCAAATCTGGGTCCTCTGCAAGGTCAAGACAAACTCTTAATTACGGAGCCGTCTCTCTGGCCACACCTTTTTTTGCGTGTGAGACGCGCTGAGTTTAATTAGGGTTGCTTGTGTGATCGCTCCCCACCCCCCTGCAGCAGCCATTAACTTCGCATAGCTCTTTAGTTAGGGGTGGAGCATCACGAGCCCCTCCCCCGCAGTTACATCCTTAACAGTAATCTTTAATTGTGATGTGTACCTTTTGTCTTGGTGAGTTCCCTCCCACAGTTGTCCTCGTTTCATCGCTGTGATAAAAAACCCTGACAAAAAGCCACTTAGTGGGGAAAGGGGCTCATTTGCCGTACAGTTCCAGGGTACAGTCCATCGCGGCAGAGGTCACGGGCTCAGGAGGCTGAAGCAGCTAGTCACGCCACAGTCAGTCGAGAGCAGAGAGAAGTAAATGCATGCAGGTCTGCTTGCTTGATTCCTTTCTCCTTTCTCATACAGTTGCGGCCCCTGCTCTAGGGGATGATGTCATCCACAAGATGTGCCCATAGCTCAAGCTAATGTAGACAATTAGACGGTTTCTCAGTTAAGAGTCTTCCCAGGCCATTCTAGGTGGCGTCGAGGTGACAGGCATTAACCACCACACTCATTTCTTGGTTGTAATTTCCTTGTCATCTGCCCCGCATCTCTACTTACTTGGGAAAACTTAGCTCTGACCTGGGTCCTCCTCCTTTTCTTCTTCAGAAAACGAACTCTGTTATTTTCTGTCCACCCACCCCCCCCAAAAAAACCGATATGAGTAGTTGAGATTTTTCCTATGGAAAAGATAGACTGGTTTAATTTTGTATAGATGCTTAGTTTAACGAGCATGGCGAAAGTACTAAACCTGTAAGTAGCACATAGTTTTCTTCAGTCTTGAATTTCCCTTTTCCATCGTTTCCCACGGCCTCTTCTCTTAGCTTCTTGCTCCTTTAAGAGGTGTTTAAAATCTAATACTCTTCTTCCTTGTCCAGACTCACTCGTTGGTCTGGAATAGATTTCACGATACCTTATCATTGTGGGCTCTGCTAGTAGGAATGGCCTGGTCACGTGTTTCAACTCCTGCAGCGTGGAGGGAAGCCTCGGTCCTCTATACCTCAGCACTGGACTCGGCTTTCTCCTCGTTGGTGAGATGGAAGTAGCTTCCTGTTCTGATCCCTGGGCCGATAGGGTGCCACTCTGAGTGTAACTCTTTTCCTTGCTTGTTGGGAAAAATGTTTTGCTTTGGTTTTTGTTGAGGGTATTCAAACTCCTCTTCAGTGGTCATTGTCTATCTTACCAACATCTTCTCTCTTTTCCTTGCCGTTTGCTTTTCTCTATTTTATTTTGGGTTCAGGATCTCACTATGTAGCTCCTGGCTGGCCTGGAGCTTGTTATGTAGACCAGGCTGTACCTCTCTGTGAGATGAAAGGCATGCACCACCACATCCAGCCTTTTCAACATCTTTTAAGTATATGCATCCATTCGTTCCTTTGTTGGTGTGCATGCGTGTCTGTGTGAACGTATGTACATGTGTGAGTGGGTGTGCATACTTGTCCGCATGCAGAGGACACAAGGGGGTGTCAGGTGTCCTCTGCTGTCACTTTCCACCTTCTTTGAACCTGACTGGGACTTCCCCGAACCAGGGCTTGTGTCTCGGCCACGCTGGAATCCTGCAAGACCCAGTGATCCTCACTAGGACTGGAGCGCCAGACCTCTGCTGGGACACTGGGCTTCTTATGCGGGGGTCTGAGCTCCAGTCTTCATGGTTGCCGAGGTAATGCTCTTTAGCCACTGAGCTGCCTCTCCAGCCCTCAGCTTCTTTTTATTCAAATTTATTTTAAAACTGAAATTGCATATTTTGAGTAGTACTGAAATGAATGTGTATTTTAGAGAACATTTCTATCTAGCATAAAATATCATTGCATTCTTACAAGATTTATTTAGCTTTTTGTTGTTGTTGTAGTATCTGCCTTCATTGTTTGGAGCAATATTTGAAAAATAGCATGTCTCTTAATTTTTGAAATTGTAGACTATTTTACGAAATGTCATTGACCTTAATCCTAAATTAAAAGTAAAGGAAATAGAAATTGATGTGTTTGTAATTCACTTATAATTAGTTTTGAGATCTACATCTTGTTTTAGAAACAGATTGTGTAGCTAAATGAAAATGACACACAGTGATACTCCATTAAAAGCACGAATGTAGTTGTTCCCCCCCCCCCGGTAGGGACACAGCGCCCCCCGGAGGATGGAAAATGGAGCCTGGCATGGGGAAAGCAATGGTGTCTGTGCCAGCTGAGTTACTCAGTGGCATTTGAAAAACTTCAAAAGATTTTATTTTATTTATGGTTAAGGGCATGCCATACTGCTGGTGTGGAGGTCACAGGACAGTTCTGTGGGTCGATCCTCTCCTTCCACCCCCACGTGGATTGAACCTGGGTCTTTAGGCTTGCCCAACAAGGGCTTGTGTTCACTGAGTCATTGCATTGGCCCTGGAATTCAAAGTTTTGCATGCGTAGACTTTAATCATTTATGTCCAAGGGAAAATCATGTCTTTATTTAAAAAACATCATCTGTATTCTCCAGATACTACAGGAAAAGCAATCTCAGTTGGTTATTGTATGCCTCGTCTTATACTGAAAATAAACAAAAAGTCTCAAGCTCTAAGTACAGCCGTGAAACAATAAGCCAAAGCCCACAGTGTATACGAATACTCAGTAGACCAGAGAGACTCATTGCTGGTGAACTGGGCAGTCTGATCTCTTTGATGGATGATTTAACTGGAAATAGAGTGACTTCCCTGAAATATTGCCTGGCTCGGTTATGGCAGCATTTATAACTTGTCTCTTACTCCCTCAGTTTTTTCTCCCTCAGTGCTGGAAACTCTGCCCAGGACCTCGAGCATGCACAGCAAGTGCCCCACCCCCTGAGGTACCTCCCTGACCATGTCTTTTAATAATATGTGCATTAAGTCATATTTTAAACTTACCGCCATCCTAATAACAGTCTATTTTCTGTTTAGAATATTGCTACATAAGAAGTGTGTAACTAGACTGTAAGCAGAGTTGCCTCTGCTTGGCATCCTTGGATTGCTTTTGAGCTTTTAGAACGTTTCCTTTTGTGTACATATCTTGTCACCAAGTAATAATTGTTTTAGGGTGTGTGTGTGTGTGCACGTGCGTGCGTTT
Source organism: Chionomys nivalis (assembly GCF_950005125.1). Taxonomy (NCBI): domain Eukaryota; kingdom Metazoa; phylum Chordata; class Mammalia; order Rodentia; family Cricetidae; genus Chionomys; species Chionomys nivalis. Next base: position 52,824,905 of record NC_080094.1, read on the forward strand.
CGTGTATCTTTTGTTTTTATGTTTTGTGAGACAGGGTCTCACTCTGTTCTGGAACTTGCTATGTGGCTCAGGCTGACCTCGAACTCACAGATCCAGCTGTCTCCTGAGGACTGAGACTAAAGACTTGTACCACCATGCCCAGCAGGGTTATACATTTTTAAACGTAGTGAAAGGAATAGACTATGTGAAAGCATGGTGGGTTAGAGTAATGTAGGTCTGTCTTATAGACTCTAGAAAGTTATTGTAAGTAGAAGGATTTAAATGATATGTTTATAAAAGTTTATCATTTTAAATAAAAAATAGAAAACTAAAATATATAGCTCAACCTAAAGCTCTCAAGTTTATAAGGATTATATAACCAGTTCGATGTTTGTGGATGAGTAGACAAAAGCCAATGGTGTATCTAGGGGCCAAAGCTCCATCAGTACAACATAGACTTTATAAACAATAATATATTGTAAGCTTCAAAATAGCTAGTTTGTAGATGTTCTTACTGTGCAAAGATACGGTAAGTGTTTAAGATGATGGACTTGCCAATTACTGATCTGGTCGTTATGCTGTATATTTATGTGTCAGACCATCATACATAACATAAATGCATAGAAGTATTGTGTGCAAAGCAAAGATTTTAAAACGTGGCTGTCAAACCTAGAAACTTGGCTTGCTTTGTCTGCATGAGGCTCCTGGCTGAGGGGTGTGTTGGGTTCACCAAAAGAAAACTAATAGTAAGTAGAGGTTAAGTTCTCAACTGTACTCAATAGGGGAACATCTTGGGAAAAGGGGATTTCATTCCACGCACACAGTAGTATGTGAAACATTCACCGAATGTATTTTTAGAATTTTTATTTTATGTGTGTGTCAGTGCACCACATGCCTGCCTCTTACCCATGAAGGCCAGAAGAGGGCACCAGATCCCCTGGTGCTGGAATTACAGATGCTTGCGTGCCATCCTCTGGGTGCTGGGAATCGAACTCAAGTCCTCCACAAGAGCAGTCAGCACTTTTAACCCCTGAGCCGTCTATCTCTCCAGCCTCTACTGAAAGTATATTGAAGTGACCAACCAGGTACTTAAATATAACCAGGAACAGCAGCAACAAAACAACAAACAAAACCAAAACAGGTGGAAAGCCTGCTAGGGAAATGTATATTTGACAGAAAACAATTGTGTTTAAGATCCAGGCGTGGTAGTATCCCAGCACTCTGAAGGCTGAGGTTTGAAGCCAGCCTGGGCTACATTGTGAGTTTGAAGCAAGCCTGGGCTATGTCGCAAGCAAGCAAGCAAACATACTATGTCACGTTTAAGAATCAGAGGAATGGGATGGGTGGTGCAAGCCTGTAATTCCAGATTTGCAAGAGGCTGAGGCAAGAAGATTGCAAGTTCTGCCCTGGTCTGGGCTGATGAGCTCAGGGCCAGCTGGCAGCTCAGTGGGGCCCTGTTTAAAAGTAGTGAAGGCTGGAGATGCAGCTCGGGTGTCACAGAGCCTGGTGTCCCAGTCCCCAGACTGGGGAAAATCCCCTCAACAATTTATGTACTGATATCTCACTTCTGGGAAAAAACGGCTTAAAGCTCAGCACACAAGACAATATTCAAAGACTGAATGCTATATTCTACCTCTGAATAGATATTCAAAAATTGAAGTTGACAATAATTGTCTTTGTCTAGATATGTTCCAACAAGGAAAGTACTTTTTGCTATGATATTGAAAGGAATATTCAAACATGGAAGTCAGTATAGTTTTATCACAATTCAGAAATTATAGCCAAATAGCTTAGCAGAGTTTGAGATTCTCAGAAATTATGCATAAATAGGCGCCACATTTAAAGTTAAAATCTCTGTTTTGTCTGTGTCCTATCAAAGCTCCCGTTTTTCTAAAGAGCGATGAAAACAAGGGCCCTCAGAAGTCTGCTCTGGTGAGTTAACAGGAAACCTGGTCCAGCAGGCCTCAGCAACCACTGGCGTTTACAGGGAAAGAGAAGTGCGCCTGCATGCTTGGATATTTCCAAATGTTCTGTGTTCCCTGCTTCCGTTTCTTCCTCCCCCTCTCTCCCCTCCCCTCCCCCACTATGGAATTTCACTTCTTTCCGGTGTTCCACTCTCTCCTTCTGCTGGTGATTTTTCATCCCATCCCCAACCTTGGGATTTTTCTTCTTCTTCTTCTTCTTTTTTTAAAAGCTGTTTCAAAGTACTTTTTGGAATACCAGTTCCAAAGGACTCCTTTGACTGAGGCTAAGCCTCAGTTATGATCAGCAGGAGTCTGGGGTCTGCTTTATGTTTTCCTGGTGGAAGGCAAAGGGTAGGGCTGGCCCTGAGGGGCTACATGTTCCGTGAAAGGTGATCAGACCCTTTCAGGAAGCCAGGAATGGATGGGGGAGAGGAGGAGAGCAAACTCAAGTATGGTGCACAAGCCGGAAACATGTGATTTATTATGTTATTACAGTTACCGGCTTCTACGGAGTGAAGCTGACGGTGGGCCTGTGATTTCTCTGGTGAATGCATTGAGGTCAGTGCTTGCTGTGAGCAAAGGAGGGCACAAATAGCCAGATCTGAAGTAGTGAGCATAGGGAGGAGTAGCTTAGGTGAGCCGGAAATGATATCGATCAGGAACAACAGACAGAGAAGTGCTTGAAGTAGAGGAGCCGGAGCTGCAGGACAGCCTTCCCGTAGGATGGCGGTTGTTAGTCAGATCATCAGACATCCCAGGAGTCTGGCAAGCTCAAGCCTCGACATTACTCCAAGATCATTGTTAAAAATATTTAAAAATTTTTATATGAACACATTCAATGAAACATTGTAATGGTAAAAAATTAAACATGTATGAAATAGCATGATTAGGTAATTATAAGGTATCGAACGATCGAATGCACAAATGCTTATAACCAACTAATTCCAAAGATAGTTTTAGGGGCTGCAGAGATGGCTCAGTGTTTAAGAGCACTGGCTGTTCTTTCAGAGGACCCAGGTTCGATCCCCATCACTCACATGACAACTCACAACCGTTTGTAGCTCCAGTACCAGAGGATCTAATGCCCTCTTCTGGCCTCTGCAGGTACCAGGCACATACATAGACACAGGGAAAATACACACATAAAATAGATCTAAATAAAACAAAACAAACATACCCAAAAACATGCTCTAAAAATCAAACCACATTTTAACAGATCATATACATGTGGGAGGAACTGTATTAGTAAATTGTCATATCTAAACATCACATGAGAAAGTCCCTGGCACGCCTTGTTGGCATGTGCTGGGATGCCTGAGTGTGGTAAGTTTAAGTAGGATGTTCAAGGAAACAGAGCTGATAAGGTGGGGTTAGATGCTGTGTGGAGGGAGGGAAGGCAAGGTCGGGAGGCTAGCCTGAGCTGCAAGCCACGGGGTGGGGATATGAGCTTCCCGAAGCCTGTGGGCAGCTTGCCTCTCTGCTGCTTGTCCTGCTTTCTTGAGAGCTTGTGGAGCTGCCTGGAAGCACGGGAACTCGGAGCTCCACTTTGTAAGGTCTCTCTTGCTGGACAGGTAATATCTACCAATAGTTAGCCTGACTCCCAGCACAGGGGAAGACACTCACCCTCAGACTCCTGGGCACTGGCCCGCACTGCATGCTTCTGAGGTGCTGGGAGAAGGAGCCTGTAAAACTCACATCATGACAATGGCGAGAGGGGCTCAGGGGCACACAGACAGCATGACACCCATGAGAGGGGCATGGGGCACACAGACAGCAGGACACCCATGAGAGGGACACGGGGCACACAGACAGCAGGACACCCATGAGAGGGGCATGGGGCACACAGACAGCAGGACACCCATGAGAGGGGCTCAGGGGCACACAGACAGCAGGACACCCATGAGAGGGGCATGGGGCACACAGACAGCAGGACACCCATGAGAGGGGCACAGGGCACACAGACAGCAGGACACCCATGAGAGGGACACTGGGGCACACAGACAGCATGACACCCATGAGAGGGGCATGGGGCACACAGACAGCAGGACACCCATGAGAGGGACACGGGGGGGGGCACAGAGAGCAGGACACCCATGAGAGGGGCATGGGGCACACAGACAGCAGGACACCCATGAGAGGGACACGGGGGGGGCACAGAGAGCAGGACACCCATGAGAGGGGCATGGGGCACACAGACAGCAGGACACCCATGAGAGGGGCACGGGGGCACACAGACAGCAGGACAACCCATGAGAGGGGCACGGGGGCACACAGACAGCAGGACATCCATGAGAGGGACACGGGGGCACACAGACAGCATGACATCCATGAGAGGGGCATGGGGCACACAGACAGCATGACATCCATGAGGGGCACGGGGGCACACAGACAGCAGCTGCTGGTCTCTGCTCAAGACCCTGTCGGAGCTTTTCTCCTGCCCGCCTCTCCCTTCTTTTATGTGTGATGAGGAATGAGTGAGGGCTTGGATGCTTTGCTTCCTCTGGGCTTAGCCAGCAGACTGACAAATGGTAGCATGCCCAGATCTTCAGCTCAGCTTTGATACTCTCCAGAGGATGGTGAATAATTGATAGAATCCAGAGCTGTTATCAACTTGATATCAGTGGGAGGGAAATTTGATATGAAGTGGTCCAAAGAAACAATACAACGAATCTGTTAGACTCATTATGTTAGCACCACAATCATTATTTATTCAGTGTCATTTAAAAAGCATTGTCTGAGTGCCTGACGGGTTTGCTTCAGGAGACACAGAGAAGGCCCAGGGACCTGCTTCCTGCCCTTGAGGTGTTTATGGTCTGTTGGAGAGGTAGCCGGAACTGACTGAACTTGCTCACCATTTCCCTAAAATCCTGAGAGTCAAGCTTAATATAAAAAGCTTTTGAAGATGGGGAGTTGGGGAAGGCCATAGGTATCTTAAGACAGAGAGATAATTAACTTCTTAGCCTGAAGGTAGGAAAAAAGAAGTAACTCTGGGGCAAACAGCAAACCCCAAATTGGCACTGTAATAAAAAGAAAGCCAGCTGAGAGAGATCAAGTGTTGGGCAGAGCAATGTAAACATGAAGGCAAATGAAGAAAGGCGGAGGAGAAGGGATGTGTCCATGGTGTGGACACTGACTTATGGCTAGGAGTGTAGCTAGAGAAGGGTGTGCGTTGCACAGCAGGGGACCATAATAATGAGAATAGACTGTACTTGTAAAAAATTTTTTGAACCATTTTACCATAGAAAAATTGTAAATGTTCAGTAGATAGATTTGCTTAATTCATTTTTATTCTATATTTTATTGGTTATTTGGGAATCTCACATCATGCTCCCCGATCAAGATCACCTCCCAGTCTTCCCACGTCTGTACTCCCCGCTTCTGTGTGACCTCCCCACCCATAAAGAGATAAGTCCATTTTGTGTTGTCCATATATTCACTGGAGCATGGTCAGATTCCTAGTGGCCAGGCCCCCACAAGGGAGGATGAGTCTTTCTCTGAATGCATCGAATGCATTAGATGCATCTCTGCCAGAAGTCAGCAGCTGAGGAAAGCCAGGCAGTGTTTGGAATGGGGCGGGACTCCTCTCCCAAGCCTATACTATCACTTTCACCTCTGCTGGGGGATGGAGGGGGCGGGATGAGCTCTCCTGAGGTCAACAAGGAAACTGAGTCCTGTGTGTAAAAGCAGAGAGCCTGTATTTTAATCAAGTTTGCAAACTTGGTCTCTCCGCACATCCAACGTATTGGAATAACCGGAGAGCCCCGAGCTCAATTAGAATAGGGTTTTATAGTAGTAAAGGTGGGGTTGAGGGGTTTCTGAGGTTTTAAGACCCCTGATTGGCTGACATTTGTCCAGGGTGTGCGCTGGCAGGTGTTTCTTTTTTTTTTTTTTTTTTTTTTTTTTTTTTTTTTTTTTTTTTTTTTTTTATTTTTTATTCTTTTTTAATTAAAATTTCCACCTGCTCCCCGTTTCCCATTTCCCTCCCCTCCTCCCAAATATTGCCCCCTCCCCCCACTCCCCTCCCCCTATCCCCACTCCTCTTCTCCTCCCCCCACACCATTCCCCCTCCCTCTCGATACTGAAGAGCAGTCCAAATTCTCTGCCCTGCGGGAAGACGAAGGTCTTCTATCTACGTCCAGGAAGGTGAGCTTCTAAACAGGCTAAGCTCCCACAAAGCCAGTTCATGTATTAGGATTGAAACCTAGTGCCATTGTCCTTGGCTTCTCATCAGTCTTCGTTGACCGCCATGCTCAGAGAGTCCGGAATCAACCCATGCTTATTCAGTCCCAGACCAGCTGGCCTTGGTGGGCTCCTAATAAATCAGTTCCACTGTCACAGTGGGTGGGTGCATCCCTCGTGGTCCTGATTTTTTGCTCTTGTTCTCCCTCCTTCTGCTCCTCATTTGGACCTTAAGAGCTCAGACCGTTGCTCCAAATTGAGACTCTGTCTCTACCTTGATCCATCGCCAGATGAAGGTTCTAAGGTGATATGCAAGATATTCATCAGTATAGGATAGGGTCATTTCAGGTTCCCTCTCCTTAGTTGCCCAAGGTACCAGCTGGGGACATATTCCTGGACACCTGCGAACCCCTCTAGAGTCAAGTCTCTTGCCAACCCTAAGATGGCTCCCTTAGATAGGATATATACTTCGCTGCTCCCGTATCCATCCTTCCTATATCCCAACCATCCCAATCCCCCGAGCTCCTCCCATCCTCCCCTTCTCATATTTCTCATCCCATTTCCCCTTTGCCCCATGCCACCTCACCCGCAAGTTCCCATTTTTTGCCCTGCAATCTTGTCTACTTCCCCCTCTCCATGCGGATGACTATATGATTTTCTTTGGGTTCACTTTCTTATTTAACTTCTATAGGATCGCACATTATATGCTTAATGTCTTTTACTTATGGCTAGAAACCGATTATGAGTGAGTACATCCCATGTTCCTCTTTTTGGGTCTGGGATACCTCACTCAGGATAGTGTTTTCTATTTCCATCCATTTGCACGCAAAATTCGAGAAGTCATTGTTTTTTACTGCTGAGTAGTACTCTAATATGTATATATTCCACACTTTCTTCATCCATTCCTCCATTGAAGGGCATCTAGGTTGTTTCCAGGTTTTGGCTATTACAAACAATGCTGCTATGAACATAGTTGAACAGATACTTTTGTCATTTGATGTGGCATCTCTTGGGTATATTCCCAATAGTGGTATTACTGGATCTTGGGGTAGGTTGATCCCTAATTTCCTGAGAAATCGCCACACTGATTTCCAAAGTGGTTGCACAAGTTTGCATTCCCACCAGCAATGAATGAGTGTGCCTCTTTCTCCACAACCTCTCCAGCAAAGGCTATCATTGGTGTTTTTGATTTTAGCCATTCTGACAGGTGTAAGATGGTATCTCAAAGTTGTTTTAATTTGCATTTCCCTTATCGCTAAGGAGGTTGAGCATGACCTTAGGTGTCTTTTGGCCATTTGAATTTCTTCTGTTGAGAATTCTCTGTTCAGATCAGTGCCCCATTTTTTTATTGGGTTCATTAGCATTTTAAAGTTTAGTTTCTTGAGTTCTTTATATATTTTGGTGATCAGACCTTTGTCTGTTGCAGGGTTGGTGAAGATCTTCTCCCAGTCAGTGGGTTGCCTTTTTGTCTTAGTGACAGTGTCCTTTGCTTTACAGAAGCTACTCAGTTTCAGGAGGTCCCATTTATTCAATGTTGCCCTTAATGTCTGTGCTGCTGGGGATAAACGTAGGAAGTGATCTCCTGTACCCATATGTTGTAGAGTACTTCCAACTTTTTCTTCTATCAGGTTCAGTGTGTTCAGACTAATATTGAGGTCTTTAATCCATTTGGACTTGAGTTTTGTGCATGGTGATAGATATGGATCTATTTTCATTCTTCTACACGTTGACAACCAGTTCTGCCAGCACCATTTGTTGAAGATGCTCTCTTTTTTCCATTGAATACTTTTAGCTCCTTTATCAAAAATTAGGTGTTCATAAGTTTGTGGGTTAAAATCAGGGTCTTCTACTCGGTTCCATTGATCGACTTCTCTGTTTTTATGCCAATACCAAGCTGTTTTCAATATTGAGGCTCTGTAATAGAGTTTGAGGTCAGGGATGGTAATGCCTCCAGACGATCCTTTATTATATAAGATTGTTTTGGCTATCCTGGGTTTTTTGTTTCTCCATATAAAGTTGATTATTGTCCTCTCAAGATCTGTGAAGAATTTTGATGGGATTTTAATGGGGATTGCATTGAATCTATAAATTGCCCTTGGTAGAATTGCCATTTTTACTATGTTGATCCTCCCTATCCAAGAGCAAGGGAGATCCTTCCATTTTCTGGTATCCTCCTCAATTTCTTTCTTCATTGACTTAAAGTTCTTGTCAAATAGATCCTTTACTTCCTTGGTTAGGGTTACCCCAAGATATTTTATGCTATTTGTGGCTATCGTGAAGGGTGATGCTTCTCTGATTTCCATCTCTGCTTCCTTATCCTTTGTGTATAGGAGGGCAACTGATTTTTTGGAATTGATCTTGTATCCTGCAACGCTACTAAAGGTGTTTATCAGCTGAAGGAGTTCTTTGCTGGAGTTTTTGGGGTCGCTTATGTACACTATCATATCGTCTGCAAATAATGAAAGTTTAACTTCTTCCTTTCCGATTTGAATCCCTTTGATCCCCTTATGTTGTCTTATTGCTATTGCTAGAATTTCAAGCACTATATTAAAGAGGTATGGAGAGAGTGGACAACCTTGTCGTGTTCCTGATTTTAGTGGAATAGCTTTGAGTTTCTCTCCATTTAATTTGATGTTAGCTGACGGCTTGCTATAAATAGCTTTTATTATATTTAGGAACGACCCTTGTATTCCTAATCTCTCTAAGACCTTTATCATAAAGGGATGTTGAATTTTGTCAAATGCTTTTTCCGCATCTAATGAAATGATCATATGGTTTTTTTCTTTCAGATTATTTATATGATGGATTACATTGATAGATTTTCGTATGTTGAACCAGCCCTGCATCTCTGGGATGAAGCCTACTTGATCATAATGGATAATTTTTCTAATGTGTTCTTGGATTCGGTTTGCCAGTATTTTATTGAGTATTTTTGCGTCGATGTTCATGAGTGAGATTGGCCTGTAGTTCTCTTTCTTGGTTGTGTCTTTGTGTGGTTTTGGTATCAGAGTAACTTCAGCTTCATAAAAGGAATTTGGCAATGACTTCTCTGTTTCAATATTGTGAAATACATTAAGGAGTATAGGTATTAGGTCTTCTTGGAAGTTCTGGTAGAATTCTGCATTAAAGCCGTCTGGACCTGGGCTTTTTTTGGTGGGAAGGTTTTTTATAACAACTTCTAATTCTTCGCGACTAACGGGTCTATTTAGATTGTTCACCTGGTCCTGGTTTAACTTTGGTATATGGTACTTATCTAAAAAAGTGTCCATTTCTTTTACATTTTCCAATTTTGTGGCATACAGGTTTTTGTAGTAAGATCTAATGATTCTCTGAATTTCGTCTGTGTCTGTGGTTATGTCTCCCTTTTCGTTTCTGATTTTGTTAATTTGCGTATTCTCTCTCCGCCGTTTGATTAGTTTGGATAGGGGTTTATCAATCTTATTGATTTTCTCCAAGAACCAGCTTTTTGTTTCATTGATTCTTTGGATTGTTTTCTGTGTTTCTATTTTGTTGATTTCAGCCCTCAATTTGATTATTTCCAGTCTTCTACTTCTCCTAGGTGAGTCTGCTTCTTTTCTTTCTAAAGCTTTAAGGTGGGCTATTAGGTCTCCAATGTGTGCTTTCTCCGTTTTCTTTATGTGGGCACTTAATGCTATGAACTTTCCTCTTAGCACTGCTTTCATAGTGTCTCATAGGTTTGAGTATGATGAGTCTTCGTTTTCATTGAATTCAAGAAAGACTTTAATTTCTTTCTTTATTTCTTCCTTGATCCAGGTGTGGTTCAGTAGTTGACTGTCCAATTTCCATGAGTTCATAGGCTTTCTGGGGATAGCATTGTTGTTGAATTCTAACTTTAATCCATGGTGATCTGATAAGACACAGGTGGTTACCGATATTTTTTTGTAACTGTGTAAGTTTGCTTTGTTACCGAGTATGTGGTCTATTTTCGAGAAGGTTCCATGAGCTGCAGAGAAGAAGGTATATTCTTTCTTATTTGAGTGGAATGTTCTATAGATGTCTGTTAAGTCCATTTGATTCATTACCTCCCTTAATCCTCTTATTTCTCTGTTAGGTTTCTGTCTGATTGACCTGTCCATTGGTGAGAGAGGAGTGTTGAAATCTCCTACTATTAGTGTGTGTGGTTTGATGACTGCCTTGAGTTTTAGTAACGTTTCTTTTACATAAGTGGGTGCTTTTATATTAGGGGCATAGATATTCAGGATTGAGACTTCATCCTGGTGAATTGTTCCTGTTATGAGTAAAAAATGTCCATCTCCATCTCTTTTGATTGATTTTAGTTTGAAGTCAACTTTCTTAGAAATTAGTATGGCCACACCTGCTTGTTTCTTAGGTCCGTTTGCTTGATAAACCTTTTCCCAGCCCTTTACTCTGAGTAGATGTCTGTCTTTGTGGTTGAGGTGTGTTTCTTGTAAGCAGCAGAATGTTGGATCCTGTTTTCGTATCCAATCTCTTAGCCTGTGCCTCTTTATAGGTGAGTTGAGTCCATTGATATTAAGTGATATTAATGACCAGTGGTTGTTAACTCCAGTCATTTTTCCTTTCTTTCCTTCTTTCCTTTGGTAGTAGAGTTTGTGTGTTTCCCTTCTTCAAGTTGTGCTGGTGAAGGGTCATTAGATGTCTGAGTTATTGTGGGCATTGTTGGACTCCTTGGTTTGTGATTTTCCTTCAATTACTTTCTGAAGGGCTGGATTTGTGGCTACGTATTGTTTAAATTTGTTTTTATCCTGGAAAATTTTGTTTTCTCCATTTATAGTGAACGAAAGCTTGGCTGGGTATAGAAGTCTGGGCTTGCATCCATGGTCTCGTAGTTTCTGCAGTATATCTATCCAGGACCTTCTGGCTTTCATGGTTTCCATAGAGAAATCAGGTGTAAGTCTGATAGGTTTACCTTTATAGGTAACTTGACCTTTTTCCTTTGCAGCTCTTAATATTCTTTCTTTATTCTGTATGTTTTGTGTTTTGATTATTATATGACGAGGAGATGTTTTTTTTTGATCCAGTCGATTTGGTGTTCTGTATGCTTCTTGGACCTTCAAAGGAATATCTTTCTTAAGGTTGGGAAAGTTTTCTTCTATAATTTTATTAAATATATTTTCTGGACCATTGAGCTGTAGATCTTCTCCTTCTTCTATCCCTATTATTCTTAGGTTTGGTCTTTTTATTGTGTCCCAGATTTCCTGAATGTTTTGTGATGAGAATTTGTTGGTTATGCTGTTTTCTTTGATGAGAGTGTTTATTTTCTCTATGGTATCTTCAGTGTCTGAGATTCTTTCTTCTATCTCTTGTAATCTGTTGGTGGTACTTGTCTCTGTAGTTCCTGTTCGTTTATTCAAATTTTCCATCTCCATCCTTCCCTCGGTTTGTGTTTTCTTTATTACTTCCACTTCATTCTTCAAGTCTTGAACCGTTTCCCTTACCTGTTTGATTACTTTTTCTTGTTTCTCTTGGTTTTCTTGGGTATCTTTGAGAGATTTATTCATTTCCTCTACCTTTTTGTTTGTAATCTCTAATTGGTTGTGGCAGTTTTTCACCTCCTGTTTAAGGTCCTCTATTATTTTCATAAAATTCACTTTTGAGTCGAATTCTTCTAATTCTTCTGGATTAGGGTGTACACTTCTCATTTCGGGATTCCTGGATCCTGGTGATGTCACGTTGCCTTTCAAGTTGTTGGGGGAATTCTTGCATTGGCGCCTGCCCATCTTTTCCTTCAAATGGAGCCAGGAGAGGCCTGATGTCTTGGACCAGTCTTTGCTGTGACTAACTCTCTAGGTGTATCTCCTCAGTGTAGGGGCAGGAACCGTTCTCTTCCAGGTGAACTCCTCAACACCAAAACATGGATGCGTGGTATTCCAATGACCCGCGTAAAGAAGGCCGAATGCAAGGGGTCGGGCGGGGTCAAGTAGAACACAGGCGACACTGCAGTACAAGCTGGAGGTGCCTGCGCTCCCTTTCGGGGGTTGCTGAGGCCTGCCCGCTAGGCAGGCACTCACTGCTCTGGTTGGGTATCCTTAGTGTAGGGGCGTTTGTGCTCTCTACCGGGACCGTCCGCCCCAGGATAGTACACACTCACCCGTCCCGATGAAACTTCTGGCACCTACACAGGAACTCCTGGATGCCCCAATGAGCCAGGGACTAAGGGAAGTAGGGCGCAGGCAGAGCAGGTCCAGGAGATCACAGCAGAGACTGCAGCCCCAGCAGCAGGGGCCCGCTTTCCCTGGCGGGGACCTTGAGGCCTGCCCTCTAGTCAGGCACTCACTGGTCTGGGCTGGTAGCCTTAGTGAAAGGGCAGGAAACTGTTCCACAGCTAAGGACCTTGCAGACAAGGCAGGCTTGGGGGTGGGGGTGGGGGCGGGTGTGTAGGAGAGAAAGCCTTGCAGCAGGAGCTGGGGGAGGGGTGTTTGTGCTCTCTACCGGGACCGTCTGCCCCAGGATAGCACACACTCACCCGTCCCGATGAAACTTCTCGGCACCTACACAGGAACTCCTGGATGCCCCAATGAGCCAGGGACAAAGGGAAGTAGGGCGCAGGCAGAGCAGGTCCAGGAGATCACAGCAGAGACTGCAGCCCCAGCAGCAGGGGCCCGCTTTCCCTGGCGGGGACCTTGAGGCCTGCCCTCTAGTCAGGCCCTCACTACTCTGGGTTGGTAGCCTCAGTGAAAGGGCAGGAAACTGTTCCACAGTAAAGGACCTTGCAGACAAGGCAGGCTTGGGGGTGGGGGTGGGGGCGGGTGTGTAGGAGAGAAAGCTTTGCAGCAGGAGCTGGGGGAGGGGCGTTTGTGCTCTCTACCGGGACCGTCTGCCCCAGGATAGCACACACTCACCCGCCCGATGAAACTTCTCGGCACCTACACAGGAACTCCTGGATGCCCCAATGAGCCAGGGACAAAGGGAAGTAGGGCGCAGGCAGAGCAGGTCCAGGAGATCACAGCAGAGACTGCAGCCCCAGCAGCAGGGGCCCGCTTTCCCTGGCGGGGACCTTGAGGCCTGCCCTCTAGTCAGGCCCTCACTACTCTGGGTTGGTAGCCTCAGTGAAAGGGCAGGAAACTGTTCCACAGTAAAGGACCTTGCAGACAAGGCAGGCTTGGGGGTGGGGGTGGGGGCGGGTGTGTAGGAGAGAAAGCTTTGCAGCAGGAGCTGGGGGAGGGGCGTTTGTGCTCTCTACCGGGACCGTCTGCCCCAGGATAGCACACACTCACCCGGCTGGCAGGTGTTTCTATCTATGGCGCTTGAATTTCCTTTGAATGATCTGTTCTTGGGTGGGGGTCGGGTGATCTCGGTCTGTGATTCCTCCTGCTGCCAGGCATTGCCTCAGGGTAAACTATTGAGACTCCAGCCTCCATTTAAATTCATCTATGACCAGAGTCCCAGGTGATAATGGTTGGAAGTGAAGAACTTCCTTTGGGTGACCTGCCCAGACTTAGCTTATCATGGCTGGCCCCCACAATGGCTTCAGGCATCAGCCCCAACCAGGGGCATCTGTATGGGCATTGGTGGTAACACAGATCATAAACATCAACATGGCCCTTGATGGTATCAGGACCCCTGACCTACTGATGGCCCTCCGCAGCTGAAAGGACCACAAGCTTCAGCATGGTCTCAGGAGGTTGGCTACACATGCCGCTCACATTAGCATGGCCCAACCAGGCAGCAAAACCTGAGGACATCACCAAGGGGTCGGGACAGCAGCACAGCAACACATGTCCACACACATCTCAAGCTTCATCGTGGTCTGGGGCAGCAGCATGGACCACTGGCACCAACATGGCCTCCATGGTGGTACTTTGAGGGGGTTCCTCATCTCAGGCCTCTGTTGTTCCCCAGAGCCTGAGGGATCCTGTAGCCAGGTGTCCGGTTCCGAGGCTGAATCTGCATCTGCTATTATAAGCTCCAGGCTAAGGTACACCGTCCCACCGACCCTGCTGGGCAAGAACAGCATGTAGACCTCAGCCCTCTCTCTCAAGTTCTGCCTCTCTGCCTACTCATGCCCTGCTCTGTTTCTCTACCTTTCTCATCTCTCCATCACGTGGTATGCCCCAGCTTCTGACTGCTGGGGCAAGGCTTGCTTGGGTGGCTTCAGCTTAACTCGTTTTTAAAGATCACAGAGTGCATGCATTTATCAAAGCATCACATGTACCCCATAAGTAATTTTCACATGTCGATCAAAAATTAATTGAAGATTTTTGGGCTTACTTAACTAACATGTATGGGGCCCTGGGTTAGTCCCTGACACTAAAAAAAATATTAAATTAAAAATATAAGGGGGCTACAGAGATGGCACAGTAGGTTGAGAACACTTGCTGCTTTTCCATAGGACATGAGGTTGGTTCTCAGCACACAAGTTAGGTGGTTAAAACTGCCCCTAACTCCAGCTCCAGGAGATCAGATGCCTTCTTCTGGCCTTCATGGATACCTGCACTCATCTCTCTTCTCTCTTCTCTCTTCTCTCTTCTCTCTTCTCTCTTCTCTCTTCTCTCTTCTCTCTCTCTCTCTCTCTCTCTCTCTCTCTCTCTCTCTCTCTCTCTCTCATACACATACATACAATGAATTTTTTAAAAGGCATAAAAGGGCTGGAGAGGTGGCTCAGTGGTTAAGAGCCCTGGTTGTTCTTCCAGAGGACCTGGGTTCAACTCCCAGCACCCACATGGCAGCTCACAACTGTCTATAATTCCAGTGCCAGGGGACCCAACACCCATAGCAGAACACCAATGTGCATAAAATAAGAGCAAATTAAAAAAATTAAAAAATAAAAAGGCATAAAAAGAAATAGTTAAATGTAAAAAAGAAAGTAAAATACTAGGAAAAAAGAAATGTTAAAATACTAGGGATTTTGTTTTGTTTTGTTTTGTTTGTTTTTTGAGACAAGGTCTCATTGTCTATCTCTGGCTCACCTGAAATGCGCTCTGTAGAGCAGGCTGCCCTCAAGCTCACAGAGATCCTCCTGCCTCTGCCTCCCAAGTGCTGGGATAAGGGTGTGCACTATCAACCCTGGCTATTTTTCATATATATATATATATATATATATGCGCAAGTGAAACATCTCCCATATCTTTATTTTGTTTTATTTTTTTGGCATTAGAAGAGGAAAGGAAAGAGGGAAGTCTGAGGTTTATAATCCTTTAAGGAACTGTCTCTCCCTAAAGCCTCTCGGGAGGAATGCAGAACATATGAAGGCGGCAGACAGTTCATATGAAAGTAGAGAAAGAAGTCGTTCAACTGAACCCAGTTCCCGTGGAAATAATTTTAGTGGGGAGTTCTTGGTAGGAGGGAAAGGTGATGGTGGAGTAAGAGGCTGTTCTGGACCTCAGAACGTTTAGATAAATGAGACAGGTAGATGCGGCCAGTCCCATTACAGATGGCAGCAGAAGTTGGTTGCCATGCATCTTTCTCCGAGTTCCCAGGGATCACCACAGTAGCAGTGCATTCAAATCAGTTATTAATTATGTATCACTCATCACATTAATGATTACAATGGCACTGTGGGGGCACAAAAGATTCGCTGCATCTGCTAAAAGCGAGCCATGTGATATTGTATCTGTGGACTCTTAACTGGTCTCTCCTTGAATTAGCTGTAGATGCAGACAGAGAAGCCATTGTCTTCCTGTCTCATGCTCTTCTTTCCAGCCAGATGCCCCTCACCTCTCTCCCTCAGCTTAGTCAACCACCTCCTTGTCATTCTTGTCACTTGTCACTTCCGAATTGGAGTCATCCTGAGCGGAGCATTCCCCGTGTGTCTGACTTGTCCCTCTGAGTAGAACACACAGCTACTAGAAATGGTAGTTTGATATTTACCCGCCAGACTGAAGCCTGGCCATGGGCACAGGTGAGGGCTTCTTATATCTTCTAATTCAGAGAAAGAGCAGTGAGCACCCAAGGCTATAATACAGAACAGTGGATCCTGCCGCCCAGAGAGTGCGGTTCATTCTTAGGAGATGCCACCACAGTGATATTTAATGAATTACCTGCCTCTTCTATGTGGCATGCTTGGCTTGATAAAATTAATATATCCTCAACCAATGAGTAATATATTCTTCCTATAAAATCAGGACCAATATGTCTGCTGTGATTCTTTCAGTTGGCTATGACCAGTGTTTTAGGACAAGAGCTCATCAGATGGAATATATGTGTCCCAGATAGCAATGGGATTATTTTGTGATGATGGACTTAATGCTTAGAATTAGCTTGAAGCTGAGCACAGTGGTATATGTCTGTAATCCTAGCACCTGGGGAGTGGAGGAAAGAAGGATCCACGTTTGAGATCATCCCAAACTACACCGATCCTGTCTCAGAAAAAATACCTTGCATTGTTATTGTGGAATTCTCAGGGACTCGGTGGGATACTACTTGTCTCCATTTATCTAAATTAGTTTCAAGTTCCAAAACAGCCTGCCTGAGTTCTCCCAAATATTTATGGAAGTGCTACCATCAGCACTTCTGAAATTGTCTCACAGAAAGGGAAGGAACACTGTTAAACTCATTCTGTGAAGCCAGTGTATGATACCAAAACCAGATAACAAAAAGAGAAAATTAAAAAGCAGTTTCTCTGATGACCATAGTTGTAGAAATTCTCAAGAAAATAGTTGCAAACTGAATTCAAGAACACATCATATACCATAATCAAGTTGCTTTTCATCCCAGGGATGCCACATGGGTTCAGTATATGCAAATCAACAAATGTAGTATACCATATGAATATTCCTAAGGACAAAAATTATATGATCATCTCAAAAGATGGCATTTGACAAAGTTCAAAAAGTCCTTGCTGGAGAAGTCTGTCCAGGCTACCAAAAACCCTCTTTTTCATAGTGATTGAAGTATTGGATGTTTTCAAAGATGGAAAATACATCTTTCTCCTTGGATCTGTTCTTTGTTTTTGGGACCCTGAAGTAGTGGTGAGTCAACAGATCCACTCAGGAAGTCACCTGTTAGAGGATCTACCCACAAGGGGTCAAATTGGCAGGTCAGAGCAGAAGCCACCCGCTTTTGGAGCACCCAATCCTTCCGATGTCAGGGAGTGGCTCTCTCATGAACCCCGAGAGGCATTTTGGGCCCTTCCCATCCTTTACAGTCAAGCTCTATTCTAGCCTGGCTTCTGTTGCTGTGATGAACACCATAACCGGAGGCTTACTGGTTACAGCTCACCACCAAGGGAAGCCAGTCCAGGAACTTCCGTGTGGAAGCAGGAACTGAAGCAGAGGCTGTGGAGTAATGCTTATTGGCTTGCTCAGCTTTCTGTCTTATATAGCACTGTCTACCTGCCTAGGGATGGCACTGCCCACGGTGGACTGGGCCAGCTTATGATAATTAGCAATTAAGAAAATGCCCCCGCAGGCATGGCCACAGGCCAGTCTATCCAGGCAATTCTTTGGTTGAGGATCCCTCTTTCTAGGTGACTGTAGGTTTGTTGTTGAGTTGACAGCTGAAGCTAATGATAACAGAGTCCTTTGTTCTTCTTTCTTGTGATTGTGGAACTCTGTTCATTCTTTTCATTGGCACTCCCCCTCGGAATTCAGACTTGCACCTTCCAGGCTTTCTGTCCCGTGGTTTGTCTTCCACAGTCCTTGGCCATGGAACGCAGATCCCTTTACTGTCTGGCTTGAGGCATCTTAGTCTCTCTTCTTGCTCTTCAGTTTTTTTCATAGATATCCTAGAGATTTTTTTTTTACCCTCCTAGACATCTATCTGTGTGTATGGTAAAATAGATATAGCGTCAAGCTTACCATTTAATGCATAATTTAGTGCTATTAAATAGAAGCTAAACATTGCTGGTGTGTTTCTAGAACATTCTTATAACCACAGGCAGGACATCCACGGCTTTGACTTGCTGCCTCCTGCATAGAATGCTCTGTGCCTCCACGGCCACCCCTACCGATTTCTCCCAAGGCTTTCTCCAGACTTGATTCCGATGCTTGTTTGAGAAGCTGCCCCTCATCTTTTCAGATTTGCATTAGATGCACCCCTTTGTCTCCTTCTGCGCCAGTCCAGGCTCACTCCTGTCCAAGATAGCGTGATTATAGGTGGTTGGAGCTCTGTCTTCCTGTGGACTTCAGGGTTTTTGAATGAAGAGCCTGACTATTGTTTATCTCTGCATCTTTAGCTTCCAGCACTGTGTCTGCTGTGAGGAGATGATTGGACTCAGCTTCCTATCAGCTATGCAAATTAACACTTGCTCACATGCTAGCCTGGAATGAAAATTAGGTAGCAGGTATAAAGAAATTTCTTAAGTATAGGCTCTTTCCTCCTTGAGCTAGATATTCATGGAAATTTGTTTTTGCAGGCTGCTTTGAGGATGTAATTTCCCAGGCTGTTGCCGTCAATCCCCTGTGTTCATATTTTAGCAGGCAATAGGTTGAGTCAGAAGTGTAAGTAACTGGGGAAGGGGACAAGGATTAAGGAGGATAATTTTTTATGAAATATTGAAAGCCTATATGGTCTTAAATATCCACAACAGTCAGTTTCCCAGACCGCTTCATTTTTTTAGGTTTATGCGGCACGACCCAGGGAAATGGAAGTCTTACTATTTTTGATGCTGCTGTAAGGAGCATTGGTGAGAGGACTTTAGTATGTCAAGACTCAGAGCAGGGTATAAGGGCACAGTCATTTATTTTTTTCCTCGTCTGTTTCTTTCTTTTTTCTTGAGGACAGGAAAATAAATGAGAACAATTCTTACAAGACAGAACCAATATTCGGTCTGTTTTGGAGTCTCTGAATTTTCACAGTAATTCGGTGTTTCTCTGCTGATGTTTCTTAGCATGGCATGAAATGGTGAATTTGGCAAAGGGTGGGACAAAGGCCAGTGAGATGGCTCAGCTGGTACAGGTGCTTGTTGCCAAGGTTGGTGACTTGAGTTTGTTGCCCGGGATTCACCTGCTGGAAGGAGCGAACTCCCGAAAGTTGTCCGCGATCTCTCCATATGCGCTGTGTCAAGGCGTGAGTGTGGCTGCACCATTGAAGCAAATGTCTCTTCCTTTGCTCGTCCATGAACTTTGATTTAGCTTCCTTTTGCCTTAAACCAAGTAAAGTAAAATCCTAAGCATACTATTTAAAATCCTGCTCAGCCAGCAGCTCAGCTAAAAAGGTCAGACTTCATGACTCCATTTACACTGAACAAACATTTGCCGCAGGAAGGGAAGAGGTCTGGATCGAGGGGATGCGGCCAGTTAAGTGATTTGCTTGTCTAATCAGTACCTGATGCAAACTTAATCTGAAGTGTCCTTGAGCGAGTTTTCTTTCTTTCTTTCTTTCTTTCTTTCTTTCTTTCTTTCTTTCTTTCTTTCTTTCTTTCTTTCTTTCTTTCTTTCTTTCTTTCTTTCTTTCTTTCTTCCTCCCTCCCTCCCTCCCTCCCTCCCTCCCTCCCTCCCTCTCTCTCTTTCTTTGCTTTCTTCCTTCCTTCATTCCTCCTTCCCTCCCTCCCTCCTTCCCTTCCTCCTTGCCTCCCTCTATCTCTCTTTCTCTCTCTCTCTTAAGGTTTGAAATAAAGAATTTCCAGCTGCCACAACATGAGTCATACGGATTTGATTGAAGTTGTTAGGTTTTCTTTTTCTGTCTCAACTTCTGAATTCAGCTTCTGAATTGTACTCTTTCATTTTCTTTCCTATTTGGAATCTGTTGAAGAAAGGGGGAGAATTTATCTAAAATTAGATTGTCCATTTGCATATGGTAGAGCTGGTGGTGTGTTGGGTTTAAAATTTTTGATATAGATAACTTAGCAAGAGTCAGTTTTAATTTAAATTTTATTTATTAATTGTGTGTGTCTGAGAGAGAGAGAGAGAGAGAGAGAGAGAGAGAGAGAGGTGGCTTGTAAAATCAGGCCATGAGTTAGAGGACAGCTTGCATGAGTTGCAGGGCCCCAAGCTTGCATGGTGAGTACAAGCTGCATGGCTACTTTGGAAAGCTATTTGGTAACACGTATTAAAGTTGAATATAAGTCAGGAATGGTGACACAGCCCTGTAAACCTAGGCAGGATCATGATTTTGAGATCAGCCTGGCATATATACTAAAACCATATTTCAAACAAACATGAGCCATCCCACCAGCCTAATAGTTTTTACACAACACATTGTGAATTTTCTGTTTCCATATGCTGAACAGATAGCGGCTCAGGATGGGATTTACCTGACCAGGACTTTCTAAGTCATCACTGTCATTTCAATTTAAAATGAAAACCAAGATCTGTTAAAACAGTTTGATCGCCATGAATAAACATTTGCTGGCTTTAGCTTGGTTCAGCCCCTTTGCACTGATGTTGGGCAATGTTGCTTTGCTTCTCCAAATGTGACATTAAATAAAAAAGCTAGTCATGGTGGTTCATACTTATAATCTCAGCGCTTGAGAGGCCACGAGAGCTGCTCTAAAAACCAGCTTATAGGACAAAGTAATACTTTGTTGTTGTTTTTTTTTAAAAAGTAAACTCCAGGCAGTGGTGTCCCTGCCTTTAATCCCAGCATTCAGGAGGCAGAGGCAGGAGGATCTCTGTTGGTCTACCGAGCCTGTTCCAGGGTAGCTAGGGCTGTTACACAAAGAAACCTTGTCTCCAAAACCAAAAGCAAACAAATAAAAAGTAGCAGTACTTAATAATAGAAATAATAGAAGGTTGGTCAACATGGAGAGTTTTTTTTCCTACCATGTTTACCAAAAATATTTAGTTTAAGGACATTTCTTTTTACTTTTTTACATTTTTAATTTCATTTTATGTGTGTGAGTGTCTGCCTACATGTATGTCTGTGTACCATATGCATGCCTGATATCCAGGGAGGCCAGAAGAGGACACTGGATTTTCTGGAACAGGAGTTACAGATGGTTGTAAGCTGCCAGTAGGCTCTGGGAATTGAACTCCAGGACTCTTGGAAGAGCAGCCAGTGCTCTTAACCACTGAGTCATCTCTCCAGGCCCTCGCTCTAAATCCATTTTTAACAGACTTTTGAGATGTTTTTAGTCTAGTGCTATTTAAAAAAAAAATCCAGTGTATTCATTCTGGGACATGGCTTTTAAGTGTGCATTTATGGTGCAAGTGTATGACCCAGTACATAGACACACACACACACACCTCTGTTTTGCTTCTTTGTTTGAAATATGGTTTTAGTATATATGCCAGGCTGATCTCAAACTCATAATCCTGCCTAGGTTTACAGGCCTATGTTACCATTCCTGACTTATATTCAACTTTAATAGATGTTATCAAATAACTTTCCAAAGTAGTCATGCAACTTTTGTTATTATTAACACCGTATGAATGCTGTACTATATCCTTACCACATATTAGCATTAGCATCACCTTTTCAGATTTTAGCTGTCTTGTTAGCCGCATGATAGTGTCTTATTTTGATATTAAATTTTTCTGACACCTAACAGAGTAGAAGATCACACACACATACACACATACACACACACAGTTTCCAGTGAAATACCTGTTTTAATACCTATTTTTGTTTTAAAAATAAGTTTCTTGAGAAAGAAGTCACATACCATATGGTTCACACATAGAGTGTAAGATTCATTGGCTTTTATTTATCCAGAGAGCTGTGTACCTAACTCTGCAATCAATTTAAGAACATCTTTGTTATACTAGGTTGAGACCTTGAACCTGGAGCCATCATCTCCTAATTCTTCTCCCTCACTGCTCTCATTTACCTGTAATGTTTGTAGATTTATGGTTTGGAAGCTTCTCCTAAGTGGAGTTACACAGTGAAGTTTTGTGTGTGTTCTTGTTCAGGGCTAAAGGGATTGCAGTAAGGCTTTGTCCATAAAATGTTGCCCGTTTGGTCATTAAAAACAGTTTGCTAAAACCTAATAGTTTTTATCAGACAGCTTTCGCTTCAGGTATCTTATAAATGTGTGCTGATATTCAATAAATAATAAAGAGTAGTTTTAAATCATTAAGTATGATTAAAAAACAAATTAATGCCAAAGAGAAATCTTTGGTTCCCTTAGCAACCAAAGGTGTAAGCAAATAGGTTAACATGGACATTAATAGCAAACGCCGGTACTTGTGTCTTTTTTATATTGGTAGTTACTTTCATTTCTTTAAAATATTTTTTAAATTTTAATTGTACTTCTAGAAAGTGGATATAACAAGATTTAGTGGCTCAGAGATCAAGAATGCTCAGTGCTCTGTCAGAGGACCAGAGTCTGGATTCCAGCACCCACTAGGCTGCTCCTAAATGCCGGTACTTCAGGAAGCACTGTGTCTCCAAAGCACGCCGCTCACCTTTTTCTTCTATTTCCTTATTAATGGTGTTTGCACTGCCCTGTTTTCAAACGTCAAGCCATCCTTGCACACCAAGGGAAAAATTTCTCACTTGCTCTTGGGTAGAAATTTTATAAAATAGTTTGCAAGCATTTTGTTGAAAATTCTTGTGTCCGTGTTCATATGGTTCTGTGTAGTTTATAGAGCTCAGTTTGTAGGGTCTGTGTGTGTATGTGTTAGTGTGTCTGTATTTTTTGTCTTGCTTGGCCTCATAGAACAAGACAGCAGAGTTGTTTCAAGTCTGTCAGTTTTGCTTTATATATTCTGATGGCCTAATAGTAAATGTTCATAATTATTATGTACTTTTGCTATCCTGAAACATTTGAAAGTGTATATTGTCATTTATTTTTGTTGCTTGGACCTCCTTTTTTTTGGCTTAGAACTTACTTGCTCTTGACATTACTATAGCCTCCTTTGCTATGCTTTTTTTAAAATGTGGTATTTTTGATATTTTTTATGGCTTTTTTTAACCTTTTCTCATTCTATCAATTTGTGTCTTATGATTTAATCTGAGTCTCTTGTAGAAGTTGGATATTTTGGCATGTGTGCACACACAAATAAACAAATAAATTAATATAATAAGTAAATGTAGCAAAATTTTAAGTTCCCCACCTTCTGTGAGGCAAACATTCTACCTTTGGGCTGTACTTCCAGTCCTGTGACTGCTTGTTTGTGTTCCCAAGCTTCCTGGTTGTTGATATCATGAAATCACATCTTTATATATACTATTCCCTAATATATAAACTAACAAATGCCTCTAAATACATTAGTCTCGTCACTTGTAAAATGCCTGTCTCTTAAGCTACGTAGAAAACAAGCATTTGAGTTACAAATGGTCTTTAGCACTTTTATAGTCACCAGTTATCTGCCTTTCTAAAGATCTTTATTTCTTCACTCTGTCTGGGGTTAGTGTCTCTGTCTTCCTGAGTTACTGCCTGGGTGACTTTCCCTCTCACCTGCAGGACCCCCTTAACCATATCTTGCAGGACAGATCTAGAGGCAATGCACATCCAATCTTTCATTTATCTGGGTCTCTTAATATCTTTTGTAACTTTGAACAAGTGTTTGGCCAGAGGGAGGGTTTTCAAAAGAGAAACTGGTCATAAAGATTGAGCCTGGGCTCTTGTGTGTACTAGGTGAGCATTCTTCCATCAAGTTAACCCATCATCCCCCTCATTTTGTTTTCTTTTGGCATTTTGAATATAACAGCTCTGTACATTCAGATCCATGAAATTGTCATAAAAAATAATACCTGATAATCTGACTGAAGGTCCCTTGTATGTGATGGGTCATTTTAGCAGCCGGGCGGTGGTGGCGCACACCTTTAATCCCAGCACTCGGGAGGCAGAGGCAGGCAGATCTCTGTGAGTTCGAGACCAGCCTGGTCTACAAGAGCTAGTTCCAGGACAGCCTCTAAAGCTACAGAGAAACCCTTTCTCGAAAAACCAAAAAAACTTTTTAGCAATGTCTTGGAATGTGTCTCTGAGTTCATCTTCCCTGGAGTTCACTGAGCTTTTTTGGAGGTTTATAGTCACATATTTCATCAAATTTGGGAATCTTGTCATTGTTTTGACAAATATTCTTCCTCCCCTCTCTCTTCTTCCACTGGGGTCTCCACAATGTGGAAGTTGATTCAGATGATAGTGTCCCACATGTCTTTGGTCAGTTTTCTTTTTCCTTCCATTTTTAAAAAGATTTATTTGTTTTTATTGTATGCTTATGAGCATTCGCCATCATGTCTATATATGCCTCATGTCTGTGTCCAGTGCCTGGTGTGTGTACAGGCCAGAAAAGGGCGTCAAAGCCCCTGGATCTGTAGTTAGAGGCATCAATGAGTGGATGTGTCTGGGCTGGGATCAAACCTAGGGACTTTGCAAGAACAGCCAGTGCTCTTATGCACTGAGGCATCTCTAGCCACTGGGCGACTTTCTTTAATTTTTTATTGTTTTTGTCCTCAGACTTGATAACTTCCATTCTTTACGGCTTTTTGTTTTGTTTTATTTTGTTTTATATGGGAAATTCAGCCCAGGGCCTTCCTTGTTAATGTTAGACAAGTGCTCTGCCACTGAGTTTCACCCCAGCCCTGTTGTCAGGTTCACCTAGTACTTTCAAATTTGTATTTGAATCTCTCTAGTGAATTAAAAACTTGCTAGTAATCATACATTTTAGTTTGATTTTAGGATTTCTGTTGCTCTATTCTTGTTTCTTAGTCTACTTTGTAATTTTTTTCTTGAGAACTAGACATTTGATTATAACAGTAACATCTTCTCGTCTGAAATGTTCTCCCATCTCCAGCACTTGCTGTTTGTTACTTTAAGTTTTGGAGGTTGTTTATTTGCCAGGGGTCAGCCTGACTTGTAAACATCTGTCTTCCTAGGTCTTTTTAAAGACACGCCCCTTCCACCAGGGTGTATGGTCACTTTCTAATACCTTCTCTATGAGCAGTTGTTTTTGAATGTTGTAATCTTTATGTCTAGCTTCTGAAAAGGGAGGCAAGGCAAGAGAGGAGAGGGAACTAAAAAGGACCTTGGCTCTTTTAAGTCCCTTGAAAATCACTGCCGCTGGAAGAAGAGGGGCTTGTGACAATGGGAAGGGGTGCAGCAATAACGGCTGCCCGCCCGCCTACTGGGCTGCACCTCTGTGATCACATTTGTGGTGGGGCTGCTTTCTTTCGCCCACCCTGGCTTCTGGAAACTCTGAGCTGCTCCCAGAGCAGGTACACAGCTGTCTGCCCTCCGGCTGACAGGTGGGAATGGGTAACTGTTACTATGCTAGGAAGTGAAATGGACTAAAATTAGCCACGTTTTACCACGCTTTCCTATGGAAGCTGGGAGCCTTTAATAGACTCCAGTTTCTCAGCAACCGCAGACAGACTTTGCCAGTGTGGCTGTGGTGTAGGTGAGGAGGCAGGTGCCGAGTGCTTCTTCCCAGACTGCCGGCTTCTGTCAGCCTGTGCTGCATACCCATTTTCTCAGTCACGTGGCGAAGCTTTCAGTGTGCCCTTACCCCAGAGTGAAAGTTATGCTCTCTGCACGCAACGCCACAGGTGTTGAGTCTCTGCATAACACTAGAACATGCGATTTTAAGTTGTGATTTCCGTAAGGGGAACTTATTGAATATTGGGAATATTGAATAAAGGAAATATTGGTGTGCAATATTTTTTCTTCTAATAAAGATGATTAAAATGAAAGACAAGGGGCCAATTATATTTTATCAGTGGCCAAATGTGCTCCCTAAATTCCATGTTTTAAATCTTGAACTTTCTCATTCAGTTTGGCAGAACTGTCCCTGGTAACCATGTGTCCCTGCTGCTTATTAGACATAATTGGATGCTATAGTGCCATCAGGATTGTATCTGAGAGTTTTCTGCTAATCCACTCCAGATTCTGGGCAGCAAGCAGTCTCTGCAGCTGGGGTGTTTTGAGTTGGAAGTCTGCTCGCAATCGGTTCTCTATTGAAATGGATGTCTCTCAGCTATTCTGTCTTGAAATAAATATTTTATATAAGTTTTTATTTATGTGTCCTTGTCAAACCTGATATTCAGAACCCTAACTCCCGCACTCTCCGCACCTAGTTAGCACTCAGACACTAGCAGTTAATCGCTGTGTGTGTGTGTATGTGTGTGTACTATCGCTGTATAAATGTGTGTGTGTGTGTGTGTGAACACTTTCTTTATGAAATGCTGTACAAGCAGATATAGTAGTGAGGGTGAGATGTCACTTGAAATGGGGACTTTGAGTGATGCTGGGCCTACGCAGTTGAGTGTTGACTGACGCTCAGTGGATGGTGTCACAACAGATGATGGCTCTCCGTCTTGTCTTGCCCAGTGTGGGTAGCTGGTGCATTTGGTTCTGTGTTGCTTTGCTGACTGCCAGCTCCCTGATGGCCTAGAGCACAAGGACCTGGGGACAAATGCTTGCAGGAGGCCTTTAAAGGCAGGCCTGTCGAGCAGAATCAGCAGAAAACGAGAAAAGCCAGAGAGATAGACCTACTGCAAGTTATTCATTACCCTTGGGATCCCACTCCGGAAAATTGTATTTTAAATCTTGGTAAACTGAAAGGGGAAACTGTTTTCTCTCCCGGAACACTTTATCAAGATCAGGCCAATAATAACGCTGGGGTTCGGGGTCTCCCGGTGGGTTCCAGCCACGACACTTTCCTCTTCTGCCTTCATCCCAAGCAGACCTCAGGAGGGGAATAAACTCATTATTAGTAGTTGATAATCTATGGACTTCTAGAAAGCTGAAATTTGGAGAAAGGGAGTGGGAAGTCATAGCATCATAGTGACGTTGCTGAGTTTCAGGAACGTTCATCATAGTGACGTTGCTGAGTTTCAGGAACGTTCATCATAGTGACGTTGCTGAGTTTCAGGAACGTTCATCATAGTGACGTTGCTGAGTTTCAGGAACGTTCGTTTGGAGTGTTCTGCTGATTACACGAGGTGCATTTGAGAACCGTTTTTAAACCGCTGATGAGGTCAGTGGGATTCATTTGGCTCAGAGGCTGCTCGCAAAGAGAAGTGGGTGTAGCTTAGAGTTAAGGTCTTTGGGGGGCTCTGAACCGGCACGTCCTTTCTGGGTCAAGACAGTAAAACCTTGGATCCCATGGAATGGGTGAAGTTGGGTAGAGACCCTTCCCCTTAGAAATTCACTGCTTGGGTTTTGCTCTCCAGTGCCCTTCATCCTTCCTGCTCACTATCCTTGCCTCCAAAAGTCACCGAGTCGAGAAGAGGAAGGCAGGGGACAGTCAACTCATGGGTTAATAGAATCAGACACTGAGTAGGCCTTAATTATTTACAGGCTTCTCCCAGAGCGATTCACAATGGCAATGATAAAGAAAAAATTATCAAAGTAATATGTCCTTCAATTTATAAAGCTCTTGGTTTAAGCCAAAGCTACGTCATTCCAGGGTGAGGAAAAGAGATGGAAGGCTGGTAGTGAAGTGAAAACTCCTCAATTCTTCCCCCCTCCCTTTCTTTGGGTGCTAGGAATTGAACTCCAGGTCTTACGTAGACAGTTCTTAATTCTGACTTTGTCTTTCACATTGGGAGTTTGTGCAAACCTGTCAGAAGTCTTCTATGTGTAAGAGGCAGTGCTATAGAGGGACGGTGTACTGACAGATTTACTCAGGAGATCTTGTCTTTTTCTACTTCCCATGTAGATTAGATCCATGTATGTCTCTCTTAGGGTCCTCATTGTTGTCTAGGTTCTCTGGGATTGTGATTTCTAGGCTGTTTTTTTTTTTTTTGCTTTATGTTTAAAAACCACTTATGAGTGAGTACTTAAGATAACTGTCTTTCTGTGTCTGGGTTACCTCACTCAAAATGATGTTTTCTAGCTCCATCCATTTGCCTGCAAATTTCAAGATTTTTTTCTGCTGTGTAGTGCTCCATTGTGTAAATATACCACATTTTCCTTATTAATATTTTGGTTGAGGGGCATTTAGGTTATTTCCAGGTTCTGGCTAGGACAAACAAAGCTGCTGTGAACATAGTTGAGCACATGTCCTTGTGGCACGATTGAGCATCCTTTGGATATATACCCCAAAGTGATATCACTGGGTCTTGAGAAAGGTTGTTTCCTAATTTTCTGAGAAATCGCCATACTGATATTTAAAGGGGCTGTACCAGCTTGCATTCCCACCAGCAATGAAGGAGTGTTCCCTTTACCCCACAACCTCTCCAATTTGTGCTAATTTTTCATAAATATACTTAAAATTATTATTAAGTGGATTTTGAGCAATTAAGGTGAGGCATTTGAGTTCTTCGCTGTTTCTGTGGGTTCACAAGAACAAGTGATGTCAGACTCATTTCAGTTCTTACACAGCTTTTAGTTGCCATCTAGCGGACCATGAAATAGGCAAAGGGAAGCCAAGACGAAGCAGAACACATCCCAATGTAGTTCTGGAGGAGAAGGAAAACTATAGACAAAATGCTGATGTGATTAAGTGAGTTGGTACTAATGAGGCAACGGAGGAAGCTTTCTGTTATGCCCTAGGGTTTTCTGATAACTTTTAATCAAATTTTCAGATGATCCTTTGATAGAAAGCATGCTTATTGATTTTGTGAATGACTTATTATATTGAAATACACTTGATGACATAAAGTGATAATGGGAAAGGTCACTGCAGAGAAGGACAGAGGCATAGCTTAGCAGAGCAGTGAATAACTGGAAGACTGAAGGCCTTGCTTACACACGGAGGAGGTGAAAAGACCAGGTTGTGCATGTAATGGGTATAAAAATGACTTAGCTCTTTTGAGATTATATTTTGTTTGCTTATTTAGTGTGTTAGGGAGAGTATGTGTGTGGCATGGCATGCTTGTGGAGCTCAGAGGACAACTTTCGGGAGGGGCCTCTCACCTTCCACCTTGTTGTGGTGGGGTCTTTCTTGTTTCTGCTGGCACACTGAGTAACTCCTGGGTAGCTGGCCCTAAGCTCTGCCTGAGTCTCCTGTCTCCGCCTCCCATCACCACAGGATTTCAAGGTTTGCAACGCTGCACCAGCTCTTTATATGGTTCCCGGAGCTCTGTGCTTTACTGGTGATGCCGTCTCCCCGACACCAGGAAAGGTCTGTACCAGCCAGCGAGTGGTCCTCGGTCCAATTGTGATCGTAGGCAGGCTGTGTTACAGAAGTCTAATAACGAGGTAGAAAGTGATGTTCCCACTCGATTCTGCCGCTTCCAAATTACAGGGAGAACTCGGTGCTGGGTACAGGATGCCCTTGAGGAGAACAAGAAGGATTGTTGAGAATTAAGAAATTGTTTCAAGAAAAAAATGCCAAAGCAACTACTGTGGTTTTTTTTTTTATGAGAAAAAAAAACATTTATTGGAACTCACAATTCTAGAGGATGAGAGTCCATAATCATGATGGTGGGGAGCAGGGCAGCAGACTGGCAAGCACGGAACTGAAGCAGTGACTGAGAGCTTACAGGTTGAGACAACAACCATGAGAGAGAAAGAGGAGGAGGAGGAAGGAGGAAGGAGAGGTGGAAGGAGAGCAAGAGAGCACGAGATGGGAATAGCATGACCTTTTGAAATCTCAAAGTTCAGCCAGTGATACACCTCCTCCAATGAGACTACACTTCTAAATCCTTTCCAAACAGTTCCACTAACTGGGTACCAAGGATTCAAACATATTAGCTATAGCAACCAGTCTTGGTCAAGCACCACACAGATACTCTGCAGGTATTGTAAATGTGAATGACTCGACCAGACCATCTCTCTCGTCAGATTGCTTTTGACTCTAAACTTTAGCCATAAGCACACTGCTACCTACTAGGCATCTTTACTTGCAGTTTTCAAACATTGGGAATATAGCAGGCTTAGATTTCAGTTCATCAATTGTCTTTCCGAATTTTCATCCCAGGTCCTGTTTCTATTCACCAAGTTATGGGGCAGATTTTTAAAAATAGATGTCTTTGCTTCAGGTACTCAGTTGGTTGAAAGAAATTCAAGTGTCTTTTGAGTAAAGTTTATTCATTGTACATCAGGTCCACATAGTACCTTGTGGTTAGTAGCCTGCTGCTTGATTCAACAATGAGACTCCTACTGTGTTTTAATTCCTTTGGAAAGTTTTTCTTTCTCCCATCGCTTTTATTTTGTTCTGGGAGCAGAGCTCTCATTTGCCTTGGGTGGAACCTGTTGTCCTGGACCCTTTTACTGAACTGTTTGTTCTTCCCTTTAACTTGACCCGCCTCTCTACACCGGCAGGCTTCTGCGTTAAGTACTTGACTGTTCTAACTTTCTTTCTGTTCCCTTGGTCTGTTCATCTTCCCTTATGTTAGAACCACAGCATTTAAATTATTATACTACATTCTTCAGAACTGTCTGTTTATAATTCTTTATTCATCGGTGTGAGTTTTAGAATGGCCTTATCAAGCTCCATATTCACTGTAAGATTTTCATTGTTGACTTTTTAATGGTAATTTGAGGAGAATGGAAGTTCTTCTATCAAGGGTTTCCATTTATGAACAATAAGATGTTTCACTTTTGTCTGGCAGCCACATGCACATAATCTGTCGGGTGTTGTTTGGCCCTTGGTTACTCCGTAATGTTTATTAATGTTTATAGCTGTTGTAATTAGTTTCTGTAAAACAACTTCATTTATCTATTAATTGGACACAGTAGCACATGCCTGTGATTTCACCACTTGGGAGGTTGAGACTGGGGGATTTTGAGTTTGAGCCCGCTGGGTTTGCTTATTTATTTGGTGGGAGTAGGGATTGAACTCAAGACCACTGAGCTACAACCTCAGCCATCTCTAAAATTTTATTTAAATTTTTGTTGCCCAGGCTGGCCTTGAACCCCTCCCCTGTCCTCCTGAGTGCTCAGATTATAGGGATGTACCACCATGCCCATCTCTCGGATTTTAAAAATAAGATTAGTGACATCATACAATAGCACCAGCGTTGATATTTCCTTTTAATTGGCATGCGTTGTGTTTTCAACTGAAGACATCTTTAGTATGTTTTCACTGTTCCCCTTTGTCACTTTACATATTAAATTGCATATCTCCATTGCATTTATGGTGTTTGATATATTCTTCTTTTATTGTTGTTCAATTTTAGTATTTCATAATATTTTGTTTTATCCTCAATTGTTTTTAGTACATTACTTTCCGAATACATGGCTGCTTCTATTTACTTTTTATGACTGATTTTTAATTAGTTGCAGTGTACATAAAGAGTGACTGGTATATTTAGCTTAGAGATTAGTTGATACTACCCCTGAGAGCTAATATAGAGTACATTTTTATACATGTCTTATGTGTGCTTAAAACATCTTTGTTTAGTAACAAAGGCTTTATAGCTATCCACGCATGCCTTATATATGCTTATGTGCATACAGATTAGAGCTGCCTAAGAACTTTTTGGTTAGTGATCGTGATCTCATAAGTTTATAACGGAGCTTAAAAATTCTTATTCCCTAGTGATATGCTGTCATAATGTCACAGTGAGAAACGTTATTGTATTTGTGGCAATGCTGCTTTAAACAGATCTGGCTGCATACATTCATGTGCAGTCTCTAACACTCGATGAAGAGTGGCGTCTGAATTGGCTCGTGTTTTGAGTGTGCTGTACTTTTCCACATCATTTTCGAGTGTACTCCTACTTACCAGAAGCTTTACTATGAAGCAGTGTAGCACGTTGTATAGCAACAGGCTCTTATATCTTGTGTTTATTGTCCAATGATTAAATCATTTGTGTGTGTGTGTTTTATCTCTTGTTGTTTTGCTCATCATGGCCCCAAAGAATATATAATCCACTCTTAACATTTCCATGAGAGGCCATGTTGAGTGATTGGTCAAGGAAATTGGAAGTGATTAAGGACCAGGATCATGGAAGTCAGCGCTAACTATTGCTGGCTAGTCAGCCACGATCCCTTCTACCCGACCTGTGATCTTCAGGAAGACAGAGTGCTGGGATCTGCAGAGGATCTGCCTCACTGAATGCAGTGAGACCAGCAAAAGCTCAAGAAGGCCCTATATCTGATCCTGAGAAACTTCTGATGACCTTAAGATTAGACACCGAAGCACCTACCTTTCAGCACCAAGAGGACCGCAGCCAGAGCAAAAAGGCTAGCTCTGGGAGATCTAACGATTCAAGAGTCTTTATTCATTACACAGTGTGAAAGTGAGCCGAGACTCTGAGGCTGCTGTAAAAGGTCTTTCGAAACTCTATGTGGCTGATAGTGGAGGAAGGTTCCTTGCCAGAGCAAATCTTGAGTGTGGGTGGAAACTCTAGACACGGACACTCGAAAGGACCCGAGTCTGTGAGGAAGCCATGCCAATGTCAGGTCTCAAGGCTTTTGGACAGGACAGCATACTTGCTTGGGGTAGTTTCGCAAGCTATAAAGTCCTTCATGCATTGGCTCGTCAAGAATCTGGGCCTTGACACGTCAGGAAGCATGAGTCTGCATGCCTGCTGTAAGAGAGATAAGAAGCCTTTTCCAAGAGCCCCCTCCCCACTGAATTGCTGTGCCCATAGAACCGGGGACTCCTGATCTGAGGGTAACACACCTTTTCAGATTTTGCTTATTGATCATACTTCTGCAATCTTCCTTTTATTAGTGAGCTTCATCCCGGGAGCAAAGCAGCGTTTCTCCTCCAATGCAGTCTCTTTGATACAACTCAATGTCAAGGCATTACAGCAGCGTTCATGAGCTGCTGTTGAGATCTTCACCCAGGTGTTGCATCAGAGGAGGCTGTGGGAAAGATGACACCGTGTGTGATTTCATTAAGGACTCACTTGTCCCTGAAGTGGTTTCATCAGGGGACATATAAATGACATCTGGAAGAGGACATCACCCATGGCTTCAGAGCATGTGCCGGCAGCGAGGAACCTGCAAAAATCAAGGCTGTGTTTGGGATGACGACAGCTTTTAAATGGGTGCGGGTGAGCCAGAGGCAGTTCCTGCCTGGTGTAGAGTTAGGGTAGGAATGCATTGTTGGAGATGAAGTCAGAGAAATCAACCAGCAGGCAAGCAGGAGAGGAAATTTGTACGAAAGGCAGAAGAAGCTGCTACAGACCTTAAAGTGTTTGAACCCGTGGATGCCAGCGCTAACGTTTTCCTTCATAGAGTACTGTTCATTGTGCATTACCTATAACTAGTCAATCTATATGAGAAGATGAACATGCAAAGCAAGCCATGTGGGCATAGTTCTCATGAATAGCGCCTCTTCAGGAGCCTTGGGGTCCAGAGAGGGTCGCTATTACCACAGGGCAAGCACAGCTCCTGCCCTTACAGCTCATTCCTTAGCATAACATCTGCCCTTCACCCCTCCCGATAAGTGTTAGCACCTACATATTAAATCTGATTCTGCTTTGGATACTAAAGTAGAAAAATATAGAGCTCAATAAAAATCAATAAAAAATAAAAAGAAAAATATTTTTAAAAAATCTTGCAATTAGACTTTGGTAAACATAGCTGCTAGTATTTCATTTAATTTATGTGACTGCCATCACTACATGAATGGCTCAGGGCTGTGCGTGTGTAGAGTGTGGCCTTCCCTTTGGGAGTCCTGTGTGTGAGTGAGGGCGCTGCGTGAGTAATGCCATGGCCGGCATTATGAAACAGACACTGAGGACCGTGGCTGGCCTTTCCCGGTCTGGTATTCTCTGAAGAACACCTGTTATGAAGTTTGCAAAATATCTTACTTTGCTCCTGGGTCATTGGCTTCTTCTAAAAGTCTTTGAAGGGTCCTGGTTGTTAGATGGGAATTCTGCAGACCAAATCTTTCACAGTGACTTCTGCTGGAGGAGGCACGGTGGCTGTGAACGTTAGGTAAGAAAGGGCCCTTGCTTCTGCTCTGGGCTCTCATTTGGTCTATTTCATGGCACCGCTGATGTGCACAGCTTCACTGGGAAAGGCTCTCCTGGAGCATCTCTGGCTACTCTCGGAAATGGCTTTGAGCCGTCTTTCCTTGTTTGGAGTTAATGGGACACTGGAGCAGAAACTGAGTTATGATATTGTCTGAGCACTTCAGGGGATCTCAGAGGATTACTTTCACATTTTGTGTATTTTAAATTAAAAATGCCTTTGAGGTATGAATGACAGAGTTAAGACACAAGCAGAGCCAGAGCTGCCAGTCCTCAGTGGATTCTAAAAAATGGAACAAAGCTGTTGCTCTAGCCCAGTGGCCCCGTGGAGGATAGAGTGTTCCGTTTGCTCGCTGCCTTTTACAGATGACCCTTCTTCTAGCTGGAGGATCAACTTACAGTGCATCAGAACGGGCAACTTCAGGTTTGGAGATGTTCAAAATGTGTAAAAATTGGGTTTTGAGTTTAGAGCAAAATTCTTTTTTTTCTTCTTTACTAGATTTTCTCTTCTCTTTCCTCCTTCTCCTCCTCCTTTTAAGGAGATGGGTTCTATAGATCGTGTAACTGGAGACTTTTTTTTCCTGGTCACCAGTTCCCAAATAACCACTCTGAGACTTAATATTAATTACAAACCATTTGGCCTGTTAGCTCAGGCTTATTACTGGCTAGTTCTACATATAAACTAACCCATTTCTAATAATCTGTATATTGCCATATTCCCTGTGGCTTACCAATAATGGTCTGACATCTTACTCCTCTGGTGGGTGCTGGTGTCTCCCCTGACCATGCCTTCATTCTCTCTAGATTCAGTTTGGCTTTCCCACCTAACTATATTCTGCCCTGCCCTAGGCTAAAATAGCTTCTTTATTAACCAGTGGTAATAAAACATATTCATGGCATACAGAAGGCATCCCACATCATTTCTCCCTTTTTGTCTAATTAAAAAGGAAAGTTTTAACTTTAACGTAGTAAAATTACAAATAACAAAACCAATATCAAGCAAGAGTTACAGTTATAATATTTAGTCTATTTGTATTTGACAAAATTAAAGAAAATACTCTATCATCTGTTCTATCTTTGTGAGTCTAAAGTTTCATCTATCTATTAAATATATCTTCTATCACAACTAAGGAAAACTATAAATATCTAGTCTTCAACTCCATTAAAACCCCAGAAGAATATATTTCCTAAGTAAACAGGAAGTGCATTGTAAGCAATTTCCAAAGTTCTAGAAATGACAGAGATATCTGGCTGCCTGGGCAGACACCCAAAGTTCTTTTTAACTGTCAAGCATCCATCTGCAGCCTATAGGCCTAGAGTTTCTGGCAGATTTCTCAGTGAAGCAGGAAATCTGAAGGACTATCCCACCTATTTTGGCAAAATTCATCAGTTGCTTTCTTCTGTGTCCTGCAGAATGTCTTGCAGACTCTTATGAAGCAGGAACCTTGAAGGACTTTCCCATCTTCTTTTGACAAGTTCAGCAGTCATTTTCCTGTGGATCCTGCATATCCAGTTTTTATAGCATATTGTCAAGCAGTCTAGGCAAAAACAGTTTTTTGCCTAAATGGCTAGCCTTGCCATATTGAAAGAAAACTCCATAAAGAACTTCTTTGATGCCTATCATCCTCTTGAAGTAATTGGTGCTGCTACCGGGAGCAGAAGTGTCTCACTATTGAGAAAAGTTTAAACTCTTAAAACATTTTAAGCCGGGCAGTGGTGGCGCACGCCTTTAATCCCAGCACTCGGGAGGCAGAGGCAGGTGGATTTCTGTGAGTTCGAGACCAGCCTGGTCTACAAGAGTTAGTTCCAGGACAGGCTCCAAAACCACAGAGAAACCCTGTCTTGAAAAATCAAAAAAAAAAAAAAAAAAAGCCATTTTAAATGCCATATTCTGTAGTTCTTTGAAGTGTTTGAAGATTACTTATCTGTCTGAAATATATCTCTGCATATCTAGAAACCTAACTAACATGACAATAAGTTTGATTATTATAGACGACTATTAATTTGTATTTCTTAACTATACATTTTAAATGAGTTGCATAAACATAATACCTTAAATAAGAGTAGAAATATATATAGTATAATAAAATTGGCCTTAAATTTGTATATCAAGCCAGAATCCATATCAATGTAAAGTATTTTGAGATTAACAGTCATTTTTTGGATTAAAGTATATCTAATAATCTACTATTTATTTGTTAGTTTTTTTTTGAAACAGGGTTTCTCTGTAGCTTTGGAGCCTGTCCTGGAACTAGCTCTTGTAGACTAGGCTGGCCCCAAACTCACATAGACCCTCCTGACTCTGCTTCTCGAGTATTGGGATTAAAGGAGTGTACAACCACTGCCCAGCTAATAATCTACCTTTTTAATCATTTCTATATCATATCCCCCTTTTTTCTTTAGAAAGCAATTGACTATGACTATAACCATTTATAACCAACACTCTTTAAATGAAAACAAACATTTATAAATAACATTTTTGGAATTTGGGCATCATTTTTTATACTACTCACTGCTGATTGGGGTGCTGGTAATCTTATGGGGATCATGATAAAATTTAGAATTAATATAGGTAAATCCTGACTGGGATATTTTGTGTGGTTGGTCCATATCAGCCAGGAGCCTGGAAGCTGTTCTGTATGTTGGATCACCTGGGCCATCACTTCCATGGAGACCTCTCAGGGGTTCTTCCTTGATCAAACCACAATATCAAACCATATTAGCCTAGAAGGAATCCATAGCTTCTCATCTTCTGTGGAAACAAAAGCAGAACCTCTTTTCCAAAGCAATATAACCTTAGCCCAAAATTTTGAACTCAAGATACCTTTATGTTGGTTAGCTTAGTGGCCCCCACAATCAAATGTCTCTCCGCAGGTAACTCATTAACAGTCAAAAAATTCAAAGAAAACACAATAGTATACATAATCCAGACTCTCTATATCTTTATGTGACTTATTTTGTTATGTTTACTCTCTCTTTATATAGACTTTGTTTTTATTTTTTAAAACTCTTTCTGTTTATGCCCGTTTTCTTTCTTTCTTAAGCCTACACACATTTTTTTTAAAACATTCTGTGACCTGTTCAGAGTGTTCTTTTTGTCTGAATCTGTCTTTATTGCATATCTGTAACCATTTTCTGACCAGGAAAGTTTTTAAAATGCTGAGTGTGCTAGGACCAGGGCTGCAGCTTTGGCTGTTGGCTCTGCCTCATTTGTCTTTCCAGCATAGGGGAGGTACAGTATGTTCACCAACAGCCCTGGGAGCCATGCTCACTGCCCCAACTCTGGGAAGAGGAGACTTTAAACATGGAGACCGTGGGAAGCAGTGGGCCCATGCTACAATCAAGCAGCTTGTAGCATTCTGTCCACAAACCTCTTTTGTCTTTGTGAGGAAAAGCTAGATCAGCACATTGTGCGGCATGGAGACGCCTCTGTGTACTGTAGCAGGAATCTGCCATGCTATACTCAAATTTCCCCCTTTCTATTCTTTCTCAAATTTTATTTGGAAACTCGAGTGTTCCATGTTGGTTCACCAAATGTAACTGGAGACTTTTCTCTTCCACTCACAAGTTCTCAAATAACTACTCCGAGGCTTAATATTAATTACAAATTGTTTGACCTATTAGCCCAGGATTCTTACTAGTTAACTCATTTCTAATAATCTGTACATCGCCACAGCCCCCATGGCTCACTGGTAATGCTTTGGCGTCTTACTTCTCTGGCGGCTGCTGGTGTCTCTTCAAACCCCACCTTCTTTCCCTGTATTCAGTTTGGCTTTCCCGCCTAACTATATTCTGCCCTTCCACAGGCCAAAGCAGCTTCTTTATTAACTAATGATAATAAAACATATTCAGAGCATACAGAGGGGCATCCTACATCAAGACAGAACCCAGGGCCTCACACATACATTGCATAAGCTGTTCCCCAGTCCAGTGTTTCTTTGTTTATTTTAATTTCTCCTTCCTTCCTTCCTTCCTTCCTTCCTTCCTTCCTTCCTTCCTTCCTTCCTTCCTTCCTCCCTCCCTCCCTCCCCCCCCCTCCCTCCCTCCCCCCCCTCCCTCCCTCCCTCCCTCCCTCCCTCCCTCCCTCCCTCCCTCCCTCCCTTCCTTCCTCCTTCCCTTCTGTCCTTCCTTTCTTCTTCTTTCTCTCTGTCTTTCTTTAATCATGTTTATTTTAGAGAGAGAGAGAGAGAGAGTGTGTGTGTGTGTGTGTGTATGTGTAGAAGCATGTGTGGTATGGCATGTGTGTTGCAGCCACTTTGTGAAGCCGATTCTCTCCTTTCACCTTTGCGTGGGTTCTAGAGATTAAATTTGGATTTCCAGGCTTGCTTGGCAAGCACCTTTGCCTGGTTAGCCAGCCCTCATTGTTCATTTTTAGTTCAGGCAAAGGTAAGAGCATCTCATACATATTCCCGATGTAATTAATTCTGATGCTTAAGGGCTACTCAGATTAAAGTGAGTTTGTCTTAGTCTTTATACTATTGTCTCTTTCAAAGTAGGGCTTACCTGGGATTCTAGAGTGTGGAAATGCTGTATAGTCAGCACTGTTGACTTTGTCCAGAGCTTCAGAGCTCTGCTCTCCTGCCCCTCTCTGCTGCTTGGTTGATGCTGTCTCCTTTCTCCTAAAACAAACCTGATACTTGGAGAGTCCCCACCACTCTACCCTGTTCATGTGGAGCCTCTGCTTGGCCAAGGCACCCTTCAAAACAAATCATCTTCAAAACAAATCAGCTTCAAGTTAGTTCCAACTGAATCCTGTCAGATGATGTTGGCGATGGTGGAAGAGGCCCAGAGGCAGTTGTGTTTCCTGCCAGGCTCTTGTTGATGGAGGGCACAAAAGGTAAGTCACTTTTATTAATGAGACTAAGGGAGGGGAAAGGCAGCCAACAATAATCAAATTGAGATTATTCAGTAGTCGTGGCAAGGTTGAGTAGTGATGACCGTGTTTTTCCGATTATGAAGTGAACACTGAGGGCTCCATCTTGAATGTTGTGTCTCCTGTAACCTCATAATGAAGATGTTTTATTAAATAGTCATGTTCTATTCTATACTGTATTTGGGGGGGGGTGTTCCCTCTCAGTGTTTGCTACTAGATGAACAATCACAGAATGAGTGTTCATTAGGGCCAAACAGGTACTTAAAGTATTGTGATATTTTGTTTGTGATCTAACAAATAAAGCTTTCCTGAAGATCAGGGCACAGAGCTAGCCACACTGGTTAGCCATATAGGTCAGGCAATGGTGGCATACACCTTTAATTCCAGCAGTCGGGATATAGAGGCAGACAGATCTCTGTTATATGAAATTGAACCCGTCCAAAATAGAAACAGAAGCAGGTGGTGGTGGCTCACACCTTTAATACCAGTTCTTTGGAGTCACAGTCCTTTAATCCCTGCACTGGGGAAGTAGAGACAGGAAGGAATATGGCTGGGTAGAAAGGAGGCAGGAGCTCAAGTTTGAGGATTCATGGAGACAGGATCTTAACCACTTTGGTCTAAGGATTCAGTAGAGGTAAAAGGTCTCTCTAATGGCCGGCTCCTTTACTTCTCTGATCTTTCAGCATTTATCCTGATATCTGATGCTGGGTTTATATTATTAAGACCAATTAGAATTCATGCTCAAAGCATATGTTACATGAATGCAGTAGTGCACAGTGATTTGTATGAAAAGACATATTAGCTTTGTTATTAACTCATTTTAAATTTTTTATTTGTGTATTTTCATGTGTATTTGTGAGCTTCAAGAGTATGTACCGTGTGTGTGCAGGAGACTCCAGAGGCCAAAAGAGGGTATCAGAGCCCCTGGAAATAGACTTCTAGATGGCTGTGAGCTGCCACGTGGGTGCTGGGAACTGAACCTGGGTTCTGTTTAACAGTAGCCAGTGCTCTTAGCTGCTGAGCCATCTTTCCAGCCCCATTATTAGCTAACTTGTAGCTAGACTGTCTCGTGTATGTTATTACTTAGGAAGGACTTATGAAGAAGAAGAATATGAAGGTGATTTAAGCAATGGAAGATTGGAAGACTGGTCACCTGAGAGTTTGAGAAAGGCAAAAAGAATTGGGTATAATGGTTGTCTGGTAAAGAGATTAGGGACCAGGTCTAGCCAGGTATAATGAGGACTGGGTTGAGAGTCAGAGCTTGGTGTCATTGTTTGCAGTGGTGGAAATGTGATACTCAGGTTGGAGCTGAGGTGGTTGTTGGTCGGTAGGATGATGTGATACTCAGGTTGAAGTTGAGATAGTTCTTGGTCGGAAGGATGATGTGATACTTTTGAAAAGGCTTCTAACAAGGAAGAGAATGGGTGCCCCTGAAGCCCAGATTTTACTAGGAACAAAATGGTAGTCATTTAAACACGCCATAGTTTGTCAACTGTGGTATGTCTCAGCATATACATTTACAGTATTCTAAACTCTATTTATCAAATTTAGTTTTTTAAAATGGGATTTGATTTAAAATATTTATTGTGGCCAGGAGGTGGTGGCGTATGCCTTTTATCCTAACACTTGGGAGGCAGAGACATACTGATTTCTGTGTGTTTGAGGCCAGCCTGGTCTACAAAGCTAGTTCTAGGATAGCCAGGGCTACATAAATGTACCTTGTCTCAAAACAAAAGAAAAATAATAAGGGATTTTATTTCATCTGAAGGTCAGATCAAAAGTGTCATTCGCCAGACCTTTCTTCATCCTTCTAATGCCAAAGAATTTCAACATCTCAGAAGTTGCAGTGAAACATTATACTCAACTGTAAAGGACATGAAACCAAGTAAGGGAACTTAAAAATCAGAGCACCCCAGTATCTAGAATGGTTGTAACAAACCAACTAAGGCACAGCCTTGTGTTTGGAGCACAAAGTACTAGGGCAGAAATCAATTACTCTGTAAAAATTCGCCATGTAAGATCCATTTCCTGTTCTGTGTGACAGAATCAGAGAGAACCATGAAACACTATTTCTTAAGCTGCTGATTTGACCCAAATGCTATTATCACTGAGAAGGAAGGAAAACACCATTTTCATGAATTCAAAAAACTTTGCAGAAAAGAGTATACGCCAAAAGCAAAATACCATGGCTTTCGGATAGATTGTTGTTCTTTGTCGCTGGGTGTTTCTAATGGCAGTGTTAGAGTATGTTATTAATGAATCCCAAATTTTATTCTCTATTATAAGTAGAAGTCATGAATTTGAGAGAAATAGAAGCCATGAATTTGAGAGAACGCAAAAAAAAGGGATACATAAAAGGGGCTGGAGGGAAGAAAGGGAAGGGAGAATTGATGTAGTTAGATTCTAATTTCAAAAAAATTATAATGGAATTTTTTTTAATTTTTTTTTATTTTTTATTTTTCGAGACAGGGTTTCTCCGTAGCTTTGGAACCTGTCCTGGAACTAGCTCTTGTAGACCAGGCTGGCCTCGAACTCACAGAGATCCGCCTGCCTCTGCCTCCCGAATGCTGGGATTAAAGGCGTGCGCCACCACCGCCCGGCTTATAATGGAATTTTTAAAGGTGTGTGTGTGTGTGTGTGTGTGTGTGTGTGTGTAGTTCTGAGCACAACTTGCGGGACTCAGTGCTCTCCTACTATGTGAGTTGTGGGATTGAATTCAGGTCATCAGGTGACAAGCACATTTCCTCACAGACCCATC
This sequence comes from Chionomys nivalis, assembly GCF_950005125.1. Classification (NCBI taxonomy): domain Eukaryota; kingdom Metazoa; phylum Chordata; class Mammalia; order Rodentia; family Cricetidae; genus Chionomys; species Chionomys nivalis. Next base: position 52,866,240 of record NC_080094.1, read on the forward strand.
TTGTAGGCCCTTGGCTGATTTTTTGCTATACATTTTTTTTTTTCAATAGTAACATTACTTGAGGTGTCCGGACTAAACAGAAAAACTCACGTTTTCAAGACCACTAGTTAGCATACATTCTGATGGGACAACCCCAAGGACCTAAAAAGGGCAGGTTTTGCTTGGATACAGCAGGGATAAATGACAAGGGAGAGACAATAACAAGAAGGAGTTAGTTACATCTGCCAAGGCTGTGGAAGAAAAGAGGGAGATGGGAAAGGGATTTTTGTGAAGTGGGGAAGACCACTGCATAAGTACTCCCTGAGCTTCTGGAATTGATCTAATTCTGTCTCAAACCAGTGATCACTGGCCCATGTGTGCCATGAAGTGAGAGTCCTCAAACGGATGGACAGTCCTACTACCAAATCACCAAGACATCTTTAAAAAACAAGATAATAAACTCCTCACTCCTTCCTTTCTCCCTTCCCTCTGGACTCTTTCTCAGAGAGTTCTGTAGTTGGATGGCTCTGTCACACACAGCCACAGGCTAAGAGGGAAATTTTAAAAACATTTCCTTGCACGAAGATTGTAAGGCCCAGAGGAACAGAGTGTCTGTGTTGAGATTGTATCTCCTAGAAGTGACAGGGAGCTACACCCAGGAACTCTCACCAACATGAGTGCCTACAAGACTTGAATAAGCATGACAGCAATACACGTGCTAACATGGAAGGGGGACATGTCATGTCCCCCCCACAATCTTAGACAAACAAGAAGAGGCAGCTGCAGAGATGCTCAGTGTGGGACAGATGCTCTTCCCCAGGAAAGAGCTAGGAAAAGTATGTTCAGCCTCCTTCCCTGAGTTGGTGCAATCAAACCTTAGTAAAAGTTTGTCATGGTTACATAAGGTTGCTTCAATGAGCCAAGAATTCTGCTTCCTTGGCTCAGAGGAGGAAGAATGTACACAAAAGGAGATCAGTAGCATCACTGGGGAGGGAAGCACAAAGGCGAGTGTTTGCCTTTCTCCCTGTCTTCCGAACCTGATCAGTTGCAAGCAGCCGGTTCCTTCTTTAACCTTTACCCAGATGGTGAGAATTATGTTGTTCTGGCAACTGTGTGCCTGTCTGCCATCTTGGTAGGTCCTTGACAGTTTTTAAAAAGGAGTCTTACAGCCGCCATAGGTACAGGCACTGACTGACGAAGAACTATACCCTACAGCCAGCACCCTTTCCTCTGTCCTTGCTGTCGCCGCCTCTCCATCCTACCATTTCTAGTGAGCATGCACCCTCAGCCACTGTCACCGTGAGGGGGGCTGCGGATCAAGCAGGACAAATGGGGCAGGGCTAATCTCTGAAGCGCAAACCTGAGGGACCCCCTGTACCCATGGGCTCAACAGTAGCTACTCTGAGGAGAGAAGACCCTGCCTCACTGCGGCTGGCTTTGTTTGCAATCCCACTGATTTTCCAGCAAGCTCTCCCTCAGCTGCACCTAGTTCAGCTGCATTTGGGGCTCAGAGAAAAGCAATACTTCCTGTCACGCTTAGAGCTCAGGTTTTCTCTCATTTTTCTCTCTTATCTGATGTCACCTGCCTTTCTCCCTTTGAGAAGTTCTGAGGTTCTGTGATCTGCTTGACATTCATCTTTGTTTTCATTAAAATTTGAATATGAATTACTTCCTTTGGTTCCATCTGGGCAGGAAAAGGTTGGGATATGTGTAGTCTATCTTATATATAAATTCCGTCTTAGCTTTTATTACTTCATGTATATTGTATATCTCTCTTCTCCATATGATTGAACCAGAATGTTATTAAAGATCCAAACACATTGGCAGTGTAAGCATATTAAGAAGTAGAGTTTCTTATGTTGATTTTATGTCAGCCCTAGATCTAAAAGAACAAAATTTATTGTGTCACAAATTCCTGAGTCCTGAAGATGAGTACCGTTCCTGGATGTTGGTAACAAAATTTATTACTGGGTTATAAATTACTCGTAACACAGCTGGGTAGTTTTGATATATCTCTGTTGGTGAGAAGACTAACACGTTTGTAGAATTTGACTTGCATTGCAGATTTTCTGTTTTTGAACATAATAAGCATTTTTAGATTGTGTATCAGAGTTGAAGTAAGTTTCACACTAAATTTAAGCTACAGACAACTTTTTGTTTGGCCAATTAACACTAGTTTATTCTGTTTTAACTTTTTAGTTAAAAAATAGATTTTTTTCAGTACTGTCATCTTTTTAATTTTTTTTCATGTTTCTTGAGACAGAGTTACTTTGTGTAACTGTGGCTGTCCTGAAACTTGCTCATATAAATCAGGCTGGCCTTGAACTCACAGAGATCCACCAGCCTCTGCCTCCCTAGAGCTGAGATTAAAGGCTTGTGCCACCACTACCTGGTTGAAATTTTTCTCGAAGCATACGCAGTATAAGGAGTCATCATGACCCTTTCAGACAGTGCCTGTTTGCTGCTGATCCTCCTCATCTTCCCGCCCCCAAGCCCTTTGCACTCCTATCGACGTCCATGCCATGCAATGCCTTTCTCCCTTCCTCAGCTCCTCCCTTCACTCCTCTTCTGTTCTCCTTGCTAGTTTCAATCTGTATCCTCGCAATTCCCACATATCCGTGTGTGTGTGTGTGTGTGTGTGTGTGTGTGTGTACTTTATAAGCTGGACCCCGTATGAGAGAGAACTTACACTTTCTACCTTCTGAGTCTGGGTTACCTCACTTAATGAGGTACTCCCCAACTCCGTCATCTGGAATCCCTGCGTTTACTTCTCGAGAAGCTCGTAACCCGTTTCCATCGAGCTGTAGTAGCCTTAACTGGCCGCGAATAAAGGATTCCCTTTCCCGACCTCCTCAACAGCGCTTGCCTCTGCCTTTGTTCTTGATGACAGTAGTTCTGAGTGGGATGCAATAGAATCTGAAATGTTTTAATTTGCGTTTCCCTGATGGATAAGGGTGTTCATTATTTTTTTAGATATATTTGCTATTTGGGTTTCTTCTTTTGAGAGCTGTCTGTTGATTTCATTAACCCATTTAGTTTTTGTAATTATATTTCTGAAGCAGAGCTGGCAAAGAATTTCTCCCAGTCTGTTAGTTATCACTCTGACAATCATTTCATTTGCTGTGGAATACTTTTCTTTCTCAACAATTTTGTTATCAGTATATGTAAAAGCTATGGTATATGTGTTGATTTTGTATCTTTTTTATTTTTATTTTTTTGGTTTTTCGAGACAGGGTTTCTCTGTAGCTTTGGTTCCTGTCCCGGAACTAGCTCTTGTAGACCAGGCTGGCCTCAAACTCCCAGAGATCCGCCTGCCTCTGCCTCCCGAATGCTGGGATTAAAGGCGTGCGCCACCACTGCCCAGCCAATTTTGTATCTTTTAACTTTACTGACAATGTTTATTAAATCTATGAGTTTTCTGGTAGAATAGGATAGAGTAAGTATAGAATCATGTCATCTGCAAACAGGGATATTGACTTGCTTTTCGCTTTTATCCCTTGATATTTTTCTTATGTATTACTGCTCTGTTGAGCACTGTAGAATAAAGGTGGGGAGAATGGGCAGCCTTTCGGCCGTTCTTCTTTTAGAGGAAATGTTCTCAGTTTTCTCCACTTAGTAACATGTTGGCTATATACGTTTGTTGTGTGTGTGTGACACACACACACATGTATATGTATACACATATATATATGTATATGAAACCTTTATTGTTTTGAAATATGATCAATCCATCTGTGTTAGTTACTGTTATGTTCCTATGAAGAGACACTGGCCAAAGCAACTCTTATAAAAGAAAGCATTTAGTTGGGGAGTTGTTTGTAGTTTTGCACGGTTAATCTGCTGTTATGATACTGTGAAGCAGATAGGCATGACACTAGAACAGTAGCTGAGGGATTCACATCCTGATCCAAAGGCACAGAGAGAGAAATACTGGGCTTGGTGTGGCCTTTTGAAACCTCAAAGGCCACCCTCAGTGACAAACCTCCTCAGACAAGGCCACTCCTAATCCTTCCCAAATGGTTCTAATAACAGGGGACCAACTATTCAAACATACGAGCCTACTAGGGCATTTTCATTCAAACCATCATACCATATGCTCCTAATTTGTCTAAGGCTTTATCATAAAGGCATCCTGAACTTTGTCAATGCATTTTCTGTATCTATCTGATTTCTGTCCTTAAAGTTATTTATACTATTTCATCGGTTTGCCAATGTTGACTTATCTCCCTGTGATGAAGCCTCCCTGGCCAGGATGTGTGATCTTCTTAATATGCTCTTGAATTCAGTTTGCAACAGTTTTGTTGAGGATTTTACATCTGCATTCAGCAGGGAAACTGGTCTGTAGTTTTCATTTCTTTGTTGTTGTTGTGTCTTTACCCTGCTTTGGTTATCGGGATAATTAATATCAACTTCATAATGTTTTCAGTAGTCTCCCTTCCTCTTGTAATTTGGGAAACAGTTTGGGAAGTGTTGGTATTAGGTCTTCCCTCGAGATTTGATAGGATTAAGCCATGGACCTGTTCCCGGGCTTTTGTTTGTGGCAAGACTTAATTCTAGCTTCAGTCTCATGGTTTATAATGGGTCTGTTTATGTTACTTTCATTCAAAATTTAAAAAATGGAATATCATCGCTAATATTTAAATGTCAAGATATTTCACAAAGATGGCATGAATTATAGCTTCTCTTGAAAAACATCAGATAATTTAATAACTTTGGGTCTGCATTCCCCTGTGGCAGTAAATGACTAGAGCTTCTATAGTGGCTGCCAGGGCAACCAGTCTTCACCATTCCCTGATGCCACTGGAGCTGACCCGCTTTTTGTATTGGTTTCTTTCCTGGTCCGGTAGCTGCCTGAGTTCATGATGTACATTATGTAGTTTTTGCAACCTTTATTTTCAATTATAACAGTATTCTGTCAGCTTTGTTGTTTGAAAAGGACTTATGTAATTTGTGATTTTTTTTTTCAATTTTGTAAACATGTCCTTCTATATTGATATTGTGACCCGGAAGTATAGAGTTGAAACATGAGACTAATCCCTGGCTCTTGGTGAGTATGCCAAGTATTTTCTCAGTAGCTAATGCTGAAATTAAACAAGAGTCCCCAGAGAAACCAGAAGAAATGGTGACTTTCTGTCTCGGGGTCTTCCAGTGTCCCCGTGAGGGTCCATTAGTTTAGGTCTGCCTTTCGTTTTTGCAGATCTCATTAGTAATGGCAAAGTGTCCTGCTTATCAGAGAATTGGAGTAGATGCAGGACATTAAAGGAGATGGTTGTCATCTTAGCCTCAGCGAGAACAGACATATTAAACTATCTTTCTAATGGAGAGCCTGAACCTCTGCCCGCCATCACGCCTGTGCATCAATATCCATTTTCCTCGGACCCTGCTGAGAAAGTGTTGTGACTCCCCGTATCTACATGATCGACTCATGCTGGTGTTTCCTTCTCATATTCTCCACTGATATTTCTGCGTCATCGAGTTGTAGCTTTAAGTAAATCATTCTTACCGAGATCCCTGATTGCTTCACTGGGTTTGATGTAACCCATGTGGCCTTCTTAGGTGGAAGACTTATAAAGGTGAAAATTTAAACATTACATGTTTATCTTTTCCAGATTTCTGTTTGGTTCTGTCTTCCGTACTCTGGCTCCACCTCATTCTCACGTGTTGGTCAGACCGGCATTTAACATTTCACAGTTCCTCGAATGAAGAGCACAAAAATCATGTGACTTTTGCCACATTTAGTCCCTGTACTTGTCACTTGAAAGGGTACTGTGGTTAGCTGGTTTTTAAAAAGTAACGGAATTCCTTCTAGAAATGAAGAGAATGTGGAAATGATTTGTTTAAGGTCAAATTCTAATAAGTAGTAGAGTTGGGAAATAAAAAGGTTCTCTGAATTCAAAGTCCACATTCCTAAGTTATGTTACTGCCTGGAGTCCAGAAAGTCAGGTAGAAGTAGAGTGTGCTTGGGGTAGGGACTGGAAGGGACCGTGACCCCGATGCACAGTGGCTTCTTTCATGCTTCTGCTGGGGAAGCAGGGTAGTGGTATAGGACCTTTCAAGAGGTCCTTTCCAGGATGTAGTTGGAGCCTTCTTGTTAATGCATCTTGCAAACTAGATATGCCCTGGACCTGCCTGAGGAAGCCGCACAAGGGTATGCATGGGTGGGTGGGGGCTCAAGTTAGAAAGAGTTTTTTTCCACATGGTCATTCATGCAAGGCCCTCTTACTTGACTCAACGTGAAGAAACTCACTAATGCTACTTAGCTTGTCAATGGAAGCTTTTCCTTGTGAGGAAAGGGGCAGTGAGAATGCCAGGGTCAGGAGGGGACTTTTTTCCTGCTGGATTTTTAAAAAGTGTTTCTTCAAAACATTGGAAAGGTTGAATTCAGATTTTTAGTGAGTGAACAAAATACCATAGTTTCTCCGGTCCCTGCAGGCTTGTAGTCCCATGAAATAATTTATAAAGACATAAGACAGAAAAACTTTTGATAATATTACTTTTATTATAAGTTATAATTCCTCTACACTTAAGCGTAAAGCATACTTATGAGGTACAAAAAACGCGGTATCTTTCTATATTCAGGAATTTTCAGCCATTTTTGTATAAAGAGAAAGAAATACTCCACAGATCATTTTTCTGGCATGTTGGCTCTGTCTCTATGACTTCTGGTGTCTTCCCTCTCCCTCACCGCTGCCCTTCGCACAGCTGAGGTGGAGACTAGGCCAGATGTAGCAATCATCTCTTTCAGGAAAGATTAGAAACTAGGTTTTATGATTCTGCTTCTTCAAAGGACTAAGAGCCACTCCAAATGTTTTGGGATTGAAATTGAAATCTAACTCTTCCATGCCCAATGACATTGAGATTCACAGAGGTTGAAAGGAGCCATGGGTGCCTTTATTCAGGGCATCTATTTGGAATCTTAAAAGGTGATGGTGTATTTTAGCTGAATTAATAGATACTCTCTCTCTCCCTCCCTCCTTCCCTCCTTCCCTCCCTCCCTCCCCCCATACACACACACACACACATACATACACACACTTCTCGCCACCTAACTCTCTCTCTTTCTCTGTGTGTGTGTATGCGTGTAACTAGAAGTTCATTAATCTCTGCTACAGAAAAATCACTAGTCTCATTTCAATGATTTAAAGCAATTTAGTGTTTGCTGTGAAGCCAAGAATGAATATTGCATTTGTACAGTCCATGCTTTAGATAGCAATAATATACAGTAATTATTATCTAAAACGTGACTTTGCTTTTCAAAAATATGAGAGTAGCATCTGATATGTGGTTATCTAAATGCTGCTGGACAAATAGACATGTCTTCATGTGGAAGAAGTGTCCTGTGGACGTTAAAAGCCATCTTTGTCTTGTTTACCCTGATGATTATTTTAACAAACTGTTGCATACCCGTCGGCGTCCCCAAAATATTGATAGTTGCCATACTAGATTATTCTCTGGGCTTGTGTTTATAGACAGGGCGAAATCTGAAGATCAAGCGAAATAAAATGATTAAGCCCTCGTAGAAGTAATTTATCGCTCTGGAATAACTTTGGCAATTGCTGAAAATGTATGCTGGCAGGAAGTTTTTTAATTACCAAAACTATCAGATTGTTTGCTTGGTTCTTTTTGAGTTAGTGAAATGTTTGAGTGGGTAAAGGAGTCTCTCCAGGGAAAAAATGAGCTAAGCATGACGCCTGGCACTGGCCCTGCCGCAGATGGAAGGCCAGATGTGCTGACGCGGTCACCAACCGTGATGCTCATATATATAGTAACACGCATAGGCACGCATGCGTATGTGCTCTACATATATATGTGCACATGAAAATTAAAATAAGAAAGAAAAAGCATTTTGTAGTACATGGGAGGACCTCAAAATTATATCCATTTTTATTCCTGGAAAAGGTATTTTGAGTGGAAATGATTTTTAAGTTTAAATTGGGTTTCCTTTAGAAGTAACATTATAACGGAGGGTATATGTTTGGCTGGGAAACTGATACACGAGTCTGTACAACTGGCTATAAATATAATAATCAGCTATTAACGATACAAAACAACAATGATAGCCAAGCACTTTTCTAAGATAATATATTTCCACTTAATTTCTCACACTATTATTTTCAGTTTGCAAATGGGGATATTGAAGTCAGAGACATTCTGTAAGCTGAGGGAGATCGGATGGCCCGAGAGAGCAGAGTTCGCCTTTGTGGGAGGTTCTTTGCGCCACCCTCCAAGTGCCAGGCTTAGGGGTATGGGGAGAAATAACAACATGGAGTGTAGAGAAGGATGGTAGAAGAGGTGTTTGGGACCACGATGGTGGCGCACGCCTTTAATCCCAGTGATCAGAAGGCAGAGGCAGGCGGATCTGTGAGTTCAAGGCCAGCCTGGTCTACAGAGCAAGTTCACATTTGTAGAATACATAAAGTCCTGCATAAAGGCAGCATTAATAACTTGTCTGAATAACAATGGTAGCAACTGAAAAATAAATAACCTGGGATACTGTAATTAATAAATACCTACTTAGGACATGTGCCCCAGACTCCAGATCTGTTCTGTATGCATCTAAGCATTAGAATAAAAATCACAGGAAATTACTTAATATTTATGAAGTAGTAATGCCTACATTATTCAGAAATTGTCAAGTCAGGACACAGTTACTCCTGGGCTGAAGAAAACTGGAAGAAATGTTTCTCTCATATCACAAACCAGATAATAATCAGATGTTCGTGAACCTCTCAGAGAACTGAGGATTCAGGGCAATCAACTAGACCAAAATCCAGAAAAATAGAGTTACTTCCAACAAGAACAGGGAGCTAGCTCTCACTCACCAGTGATAGAACATGGGATTTAAAAGAAACCACCATATAAATAAGAATTCACCTAAATCTTTAAAAAAGAAAGAAAGAAAAATTTCTTTATTTTATTTTTTGTCTATGTATTTTTTGTCTATGTATTTTGCTCACACATGTGCATGCGGTGCCTATGGAGGCCAGAAGAAGGCATTGATTGGAGCTGTGGATGTGTATGAGCCCACATGAGTGCTGAAATCAAACCTGGGTCCTTTGGAAGAGCAGCAGGTGCTCTTAATTGCTAAGCCACGTCTCTAGCCCCCAGCTAAAGCTTTTACTATATTCTTAAAGGTTGAATAGATCTTAGAACATGAGATATGTAGGAGATTAAGACACAAAGGGAGCTCATAATTACCTACAGTTTTATATTCAGGAACCTCTGTATGGGAAAGCGTTGGGTACAGGGTGGGAAATCAGAGAGCTCATTCCTTGGTTCTGTGCCTTGGGAGAGGAAACAGATGCTGCTGTTGGGAAGAACTCGCCATCTGTACCTTGTCCTTGTGGAAACAACCTTGGACCATTAGTGGGTCAGCAGCCAACCTTGATGAAAATTTGTCGGTGCATGCCTGTTGTGGTTAGATGAAGAGGAAATGAAATACACGTTTTCTATAAGGGTGAGTCTGGAAACTGCTCAAGGCCTAAGTCATTTGAGGTCTCTCATATGATGCTGGTGTTCACTATAAAGGAGCTGAGATACGCAAAAAGTCATTAAAGGAAATTCCATTACAATTCTTAATGCCTATGTATCAAACACAAGGCACCCAAACTTGTTAACGAATCACTACTATAGCATAAATTACATATTGAGCCTCACACACTGATAGTGGGAGACTTTAATACCCCACTCTGACCAATAGAGAGGTCATCTAGACAAGAACTAAACAAAAAAGTGCAGGAGCTAACTGACATCATAAACCAAATAGACCTAACAGATATTTACAGACCATCTCACCCAAACACAAAAGACTATATACTCTTTTCTCCTTCTGCCCCTCATGGAATTTTCTCCAAAATTGATCACATACTTTGACACAAAGCAAGTCTCAATAGGCACACACACACACACACACACACAAAAAAAAAAAAAAACCCAAAAAACAAACAAAAAAAAAAACCTGAACTAACACCCTGCATCCTGTCTAACCACTTTGGGTTAAAACATGATGTCAAGCCCGGCGGTGGTGGCGCACGCCTTTAATCCCAGCACTTGGGAGGCAGAAGCAGGCGGATCTCTGTGAGTTCGAGGCCAGACTGGTCTACAAGAGCTAGTTCCAGGACAGGCTCCAAAACTACAGAGAAACCCTGTCTCGAAAAGAAAAAAAAGAAAAAGAAAAAACAACAAACAAAAAAACAAACCTGATGTCAACAGCAACAGAAACAACAGAGAACTTACTAACTCATAGAAACTGAGCAACTCACTACTGAATGAAAAATGGGTCAAGGGGCTGGAGAGATGGCTCAGCGGTGAAGGTCCTGAGTTCAATTCCAGCAACCACATGGTGGCTCACAATCATCTGTAATGAGGTCTGGTGCCCTCTTCTGCCCTGCAGGCATACAAGCAGACAGAATACTGTATAAGTAATAAATAATAAATATTAAAAAAAAGAAAAATGGGTCAAAACAGAAATTAAGAAAGAAATTTAAAACTTTCTAGAATTGAATGAGTATGAAAATACACCACACCCAAACTTATACGGCACCATGGAGGTTATTCTTAAGAGGCAAGTTCACAGCACTAAGAGCGTATGTGAGAATAAGTGGAGAGAGCTCATACTAGTAACTTAACAGCACATCTGAAAGCTCTAGAACAACAAGAAGAAATCAAACCCAAAAGGAGTAGATGGCAGAAAATATACTTAGGGCTAAAATCAATAAAACAGAAATAAACAAAGCAAAACAAAAAAACAATACAAAGAATGAATCAAAGAGATTTTTTGAGAAAAATCAGTAAGATTTACAACTCTTATCCAAATTAATTAAAAGGCAGAGAGAGATTATCCAAATTAACAAAATTAGAAATGAAAAGGGGGACATAACAACAGACACTAAGGCAATCTAGAGAATCTTAACATATTCTAAAAACCTGAACTACATCATATTGGAAAATCTAAAAGAAATCTATAATTTTCTCAATGCATACCACTTACGAAAGTTAAATCAAGATCAGATGAGCAGTTTAAACCCAGGCTAGCTAGAACAATCCTGAACAATAAAGAGCTGCTGGAGGTACCCCCCAATTTCAAGTGGTACTTCAGGGCTGTAGCATTAAAAATAGGGTAGTATTGGTACAAAGACAGACATGTTGACCAATGGAATTGAATTGAAGACCCAGACATAAATCCACACACCTTCAGACACCTGAGTTTTGATAAAGAAGTCAGAAATAAACACTGGAAAAAAAGACAGCATCTTCAGCAAATGATGGTGGTCAAACTGAATGGCTGTATGTAGAAGCATCCAAACAGATCCACACTTATCACCCTGCACGAAACTCAACTCCAGCTGAATCAAAGACCTCAACATAAGGCCAGATACACCAGACCTGACAGAAGAAAAAGTGGGGAATATCCTTGAACTCAGTGACACAGGAAGACTTTCTGAACAGAACACCATTAGCACAGACACGTAAGATCAACAGTTATTAATTGGGACCTCATGGAACTGAAAAGTTTCTGCATGGCAAAGGACACTGTCATTCCAACAAAGTGGCAGCCTGTAGAATAGGGAACGATTTTTTTTTTTTTGTATTTTCGAGACAGGGTTTCTCCGTAGCTTTTGGTTCCTGTCCTGGAACTAGCTCTTGTAGACCAGGCTGGCCTCGAACTCACAGAGATCCGCCTGCCTCTGCCTCCCGAGTGCTGGGATTAAAGGCGTGCTCCACCACTGCCTGTCAGGAAATGATTTTTGCCAACTACACATCTGATAGAGGGCTAGTATCCAACATGTATAAACAACTCAAGAAACTAAATATCAAGAAAACAAGTAAACCAATAAAATGGGGTTCAGATCTAAACAGAATTCTCAACAAAAGAAACTCAAATGGCTAAGAAACACTTGAAATGTTCAATGTCCTTAGCCATCAAGGAAATGCAAATCAAAACTACTTTGAGATTCATCTTATACTGGCCACAATGTCTAAGATGAATTAAAAAAAAGTGACTTTCATGCTGGTGAGGATGTGGAGTAAGGGAAGCACTCATCCATTGTTGGTGGGAGTACAGACACTATGGAAATCAGTGGCTCAGGAAGATGGAGATCAATCTGCCTCATGATCAAGTACCACTCTTGAGTATATACCCAAAACCTGCTCCATCCTGTCACAGAGACGCTCGATCAGCCTTGTTCATTGCTGCTGTCTTAATAATAGTGATGAACCTACAAAAGCCTCTTTAATAAGTATGCCAGAGTCAGAAAGATAACCATGGTACATATTCACTTATATGTGGATAATAGCTGTTAAGTCAATGATAATCAAGCTACAATTCATAAAACCTCAAAGGTTAGGTATAGAGTAAAGGACAAAGCAGGACAGGTAGATCTCATTAGGAAAGGGAAATAGAATAGATGGTCATGGATTGGTGGGGGCAGGAACAGAAAGATCAAGCCAGGAGGGTGAAGGAAAAGGGAAACAAGGGAGAGAATATGGGGAGCAAGAGCTAAAATTAAGGGCCATTTGAGGTATAGTTTACAAAATCTACACACTAAAAGTTTTCTAAAATACATATAAGAAAAACAATCCAACTGAAATCACCAAATAATGGGGAAGCCAGAGCCCCAGTTGGACATTTTTTGTCACCAAATGAAGCTTCCAGTTCCTAAATTGGGTTACATCTAATTGACTTGTTAGCCAAAGGGGTCCCATAGGAATCCCCAAGCAACCCAGGCTGTTGCCAAGACTATAGGCTATTCTCCACAAACTAATGGCAAGGCCCCAGTGCTGAAGACAATACCACACAACTCACCGTACATAGAGAAGTCAAGCAGGCATCTGTTTAGAGACCTCACCCCTATGTTCCAGCATCCTTGATACATGAAGTTACTCTACACACTACCAAAAGAGAAACACACACCAAGCTAGCCACAAATCCTTGAATTGGCCATGGTGTCCTGTCTGGCACAAAACTAGTAAGAGTAACCAACCGATATTTAAAGCCTACTATCCAAGACTGAACCCACAAACACTGCTTGGGTGACCAAAAACCTAAGATTAGAAGGCCCGGGGACCTAGGGTAAAACCAAATACTACAGTTCTTTAAAAAAAAACAACAACAACAAACAAACACAAAACTATCAATAAAGTGACTCCCGATGGCATTCTGCTATACTCACAGATCAGCGCCTTGCTCAGTCGTTGTCAGAGAAACTTCCTCCTGCAGCAGAAGGGAACAAATGCAGAGACCACAGCCAGATATTATGCAGAAAATGAAAGACCTTGGAACACTCAGCCCTAAATGGAATGTCTCTATCAAATCCTTCTTATCAGGACCCGGGAACCCTGAAGAGGAGGAGGCAGAAAGAGTATAGAGCCAGAGGGATGGAGGACACACACACATCCAAAAAAAAAAACCCCACAAAAAAACCAAAGCCCTCAATATCAACGTGATCAACGTACAAGGCAGCTGTGCCTGCATGTGTCTGCACTAGATCCTTTGTGTAGATATTGTGACTTCTAGTTTAGTGTTTTTATGGGATTCCTGAGTGTGCAGATGAGTGAGTCTCTCTCTGCTTCTTGTGCCTTTTCTTGGGCTCTTTTCTTCTGTTTGTTTTGTTCAGTCCCAATGTGTTAGTTATTTAATTTTACTATTTATTTTATTTTAATTATCTCTTAGGAGCCTGTTTGTTTCCTAGTAAAACAGAAAGGGAGTGGATCTAGAGAAGGGGAGGTGGGAAGGAAATGGGAGGAGTAGGGGGAGCGGAAATGTAGCAGGATATATTATATGAGGGGGAATCTATTTTCAATAGAAGGAAAGAAGAAATTTTGAAATAAATAATAGCTGGATGTTTAAAAAGCAAATGACAAGATACAGAATATAGGCATAATTGAGTATTGTTTAAATATAAAGAAAAATGGTGTCATTTGCAGGGAAATATATGGACCTAAATAAAGATCATCAGGGTAAGCAAAATAAAGCAGTCACAGAAAGACAATTATAAATTTTTTTTGAATATGTGGAAGTGACAAAAAGGAGGGAAGGAAAACAGACAGACAGACAGACAGACAGATGTTAAAATATAAAAAGAATTATTACAGAGGAGAAAAAATGCCAGGGGAGAGAAAAGAATCATGAATGAGTCTAGACAGAGTAAAAGGGGAGATGGACATAATCAAAGAATAATATTTACATTTATGGAAACATCTCCGTGAACCCCATCAGTCTGTATGATTGATATGGGTTAATCATAATGAAGCATGAGAAAACAGATAACAGATCTCAGAAGTTCAAAAAAAAATCTAAATCTAAATGTCAATGCACATTCCCAGCCCATACCCCTACCTAGAGAGGTCACACTCAAATTTCTAAAAACCAAAGATAAAGTGAAACTCTTGAACATAGTCGCTGAAAAATTGACACTTCACATATGCAGGTGCGAAGGTGTGACTCACAGGAGAATTCTCGTCGGAAACATTGCAAGTTGAAGATGTGATTGTCTTGGTTACGTTTGCATCACTGTGGCAGAATGCGTGACAGAAGGAACGGAAGGAAGAGAGGTTTGTTTTGGAGGGCAGTTTCTTCAGTGCACCATAGCAGGGAAGTCAGGGAGAGCAACTCCGTTAATGGCGATGGGAGTATTGGAGGGGCTGTGCTCATCACCGTGGACCAGGAAGCACACAGTACATAGGAACCAGGGGTCACTTCTAGTGACCTGCTTCTGACTACAAGATGCCATCTCCTACCTAAAGGTTCCACAGCCTTCTAAAATAGCACCGCCACTTCGGGGATGATCCCTCAAATCATGAACCTGTCAGAGACATCTCAGATGAAACCATATTAGTGAGTGACAGTTTTAAAGTCATGAAAGAAAAAAAAGCATCATGCTCAGGCTTCTATAAGTAGTGAAAATGCTTTTCAAAAGTAAACAGGACAGGAAAGCCCTGCCTATTGCTTTGGTGCAGACTACATACTCGAAGGCTCCTGCTAGACCTATTTGCTCCCGGTGAGCATAATGCCTGGGAGACTTCAGCCCCACTTGTCTTGACAGTGGATTCAGTAGGGCTGAAAGGCTCGAGCCCACCCACTGTCCTCCTAAAGACAGTGCTCAGAAGGGTTCCAGTCTCCACCCATCTGGTAGACCCTGGTGAGCACAGCATTTCCCACAGGGGCCAGCCCCACCCATTGTCCCTGTGAGATCTGCAAGCCAGGGAGGCTCCAGCCCTGCCTATCCCTCTGACGAACAGAGGAGGGATATAAGAAGGCTGTATCCTTGCACATTGTACCAGTGCAGTCTTTGTGTCCATTAGGGTTCAGCTCCTAACCCCACTTCACCCCAGGAATAAAACGCACTTCAGTCTGACGCTTCAGTCTTGTGCACTGTCTCAGTAAGGTCAGTGGAACTGTATGGCTTCGGCCCTGACTCCCCCACCCCCTTGCCTGGGTGAGCGTAGTGTCCAGTCCAGACAGGACCCAGCCCTGGCAGTGTCCCTGGTGAAGCTAGTATATTCTTACATCTATGAGACTGCTGTGAGCTGGCATGCATGCAGTGAGGTCAGTATGTCTGCCAAGGCTCTAGATTCTTACCCCTACCCTTCCAGGTATAACAACACCCTAGTACCCTATCGACAGTGTAAGCACTGACTCTGCAGGAATAAGGAAAGGTGAGTAAGAAATAAATTCAACCAGTGTCCTAGTTCCCATTCAAAACCACATTAACATGAAAATCAAGGCAAACAAAGCTTCCAAAGCTTAATTAATCCTAGGTAAAATGGGTTTGGTGATCCACACCTTTAGTCCCAGTACTTGGGAGATAGAAGCAGGCCTGGTCTACATAGGAAGTTCCAGGAGAGAGAGGGATACACAGAGAGACCTTATCTCAAAAAAAAAAAAAAAAAAAATAGTCTTACATTAATTGTGTGAGCGCTGTTTCTCTGGGGAGACATAAGCAATGTATACCCACTCCTTACAAGCCCCAACGACAAACCCAAGTTCACTGTGGAGAACCAGTGAATTTATTGGGTTTACTTACAGAGCACAGGTTACCCCTAAATCAGCAGCACTGGAATGACTTCACTCATCATAGATGATGGCTTCACAACACTTGGTGACGTCAGCAGGATCATATCAAAACCAGAGATGAGGTCTGTGGTGGTTTGAAAGAAAATGGCTTGAAAAAACCCCCAAAGGAAGTTTCACTATTAGGAGGTGTGGTCTTGTTGAAGTAGGTATGCCCTTGTTGGAGGAAGTGTGTCACTGTGGAGGTGGGCTTTAAGGTCTCACATATGCTCAAGCCACACAGTGAGACAGTTCACTTCCTGTTGCCTGCCCACCAAGATATAGTACACTCGGCTGCTTCTCCAGCACCATGTCTGTCTGCATGCCTCCATGTTGCACCATGATGATATTGGACTGAACCTGTGAAAATATAAGCCACCCCAATTAAATGTTATTTTCCTTTATAAGAGTTGCCGTGGTCATGGTGTCTCTGCACAGCAACAGAAACCCTAACTAAGACATGTTCAGAAAGAGCAGTAGTGGTATTGCGATGAGCCAGGCAGCTGAAGCATCTGCAAAGGGGAACCCTGGCATGGATGTCCTCCCCCATGTAGAGTGGGGGGTCATGCCTCCTTACTGAAGTAGCAGCTGGATTGTCCTTGCTATATGAATAATGAGATGCTTAGATGAGCCTGAGCCACCAGGAGGTGGAGTTTCCATTGAGGGATCCCAGGGCAGTAGCTCTCTTCTTGGAGAGATGACTGCTTGATGACTGAGGTCCACTGTGTGAGTATGACGACATCCTGAGAGGGGTTGAAAGTCTAAAGCAATTATTGTGGTCTTTCGGTAGCTCTTAAAGGACAGAAATATTGACAAACTGATGTGGAGGTTTCCTGGTCACTGTCGTGTGTCATTAGAAACCCACTGAGGCTGTGGTAGCTGCCTGGGAAGAAGTTGCTTGTGTAAAGAAAGAATTACAATGGGAAAGAAATGAATGGCTAGCATCCTCTATATTAACTTTCAAATTAGCAGGGAACTTCGGCAGAAGGGATCATGACATGGAGGTACTGGCTTACTCCTTCTCATGGTGTGGGAGGCAAGGGGTAAAGAGAACACGAATCAGATCCATATCAAAGAGGCCTTCCTGGAACACCCCAAAACTGAAACTCATGAGAGGAGTTGAATAAAGAAGAGGAACCGGGGTTAAAGTGGCAGCAGACACGCCTCGGGACAGATCTTGAATACTGAGAAAGTCCATGAGTCAACATGTAGGTGGGCCTTCACAGTGGTCTGCTGAAGAGAACATTCAGTATCTGACCTGCCTGAATTGAGGAAAGCCTTTTAGCAATGAAAGAAGCTCTCATGAACTTATTCATAAGGCTGTAGGAGGTGTGGGCAGATGGAATCAGTCTGAGTGCTGCTGCAGAAGCAGGAAAATGAAGCAATAAACTGCCCATCCCTCCTTAGGACAAAAGGCGAACAACCTGCTGACTGGCTTACATGAGTCATTAGAGACACCGAGCTATTGCCGACTGAGGTCCCCATGAAGAGTGGGCAGGATGAGGATGAGGTAGAAGCACAGCAGGCCCCCAGTTATCTGCGCTGGGTAATTCTCTGTCCACTGTGGAGTAAGGAAGACCTTAATTCAGCAGGGACCTTAAGATCTGTATGAAGCGCCAGTGACTTTTCTGAGCTCCTTGGTTGGGCAGGATCTTTAGGAAGTAGAAAAGGCTTCGGTGGATCCAAGTGACTTTGACCAGCATGTAAATCATGTCTATAGAGTGGTAAAGAAGCCTCGAAGAGATAAGAGAAAGGGAAAGCAGAAAAAAAGTTATGTCTGGGTTATTTGAACACAGATGTGGCAAGATTTGTACGAAGCCCAATTTCCTAAGGAAAAAACTGACAGAGTCAGATTCTGTGCTAATTCGTTACTGGAAGTCTTTAAAACCTAAAGAGCAGTTCACAGGAACATCAGTGACAAAACAGCACAGGTGAGAAAGATTAAGCCTGTCCCCAGGGAGCGTAGTTATTCCCCAAAGTAAGTAGTATACCTTCTCTCTTGGAAAAAAAAAGTATGTTGTGAACTGTTTGCCCATCCAGTGACCCTCTTGGTAGCCAAGTGTGATGGACAGAGGCAACAGATGTAGCTGCAGCCACAATGCAAACCCAGGGCCTCTCAGACACTGGGAACCATTTTGGTTATCAGATACAGCAGGGAAGGGCAGGATTTCATTTCCCCCTTGGGTATTATATTGGCTAATTTTATGTAAACTTGACACAAGCCAGTGTCAACTGAGAGAAGGGAATCCCAACTGAGAAAATGCCCCCATAAGATTGGGCTATTGACAGCCTTGGAGACCATTTTCTTAGTTAGTGATTGATGGGAGAGGGGCCCAGCCCATTGTGGGTGGTGCCGTACCTGAACTGGTAGTCCTGGGTTCAAAAGAAGGCAGACTGAGCAATCCACGAGGAGCAAGCCAATAAGGAACACTTCTCCATGGTTTCTTCATCAGTTCCTGCTTCCAGGTTCCTGCACTGACTTCCCTCAGTAACAGACTGTCATGTTATCTAGGAATGTAAGCTGAAATAAACCCTTTCCTCCCCAAGTTGCCTCACTCAGGTATGTTTCATCATAGCAATAGTAACCCAAACTAGGGCATCTACGCATGGAGCCAAGCTGTTTGAGCCATACCCAAAGGGTGAAAAATATACATGGAGGCCCCATGAAAGTGCTGCAGGGTAAGGAAGTGGAATGGATCACAGAGAAAGATGGGGAATTATAGGGAGCTGTCAGTGCCTGCTGTCTATGCCACTGTGCCCAATATCTTGCTGAGTCTTAAGATCAACCGACACTTGTTTAGAGCGCACAACAATAGACTTGCAGAGCCCTTCCCCAAGGTCATCTTTCCAGCCTCACCATTTGTCATGGGAGAGTAACCTGGGACCTGGCTTTGTTACCTTGCCCATACTTTGTAAAAAGTTTTTGTTATGTAGATCACACAATGGTACCCACTAGATTTGGAAAACCTCTTAGAGAGGTGGGAAAGTGAGAGGATGGGAAATCAGTTCACAAAGTGTGAAAGGGCCAGACATAGCATGAAATTTCTTGTGAGTGTTATGGTTAGGTAGGGCACGGGTGATCACCACCAAAGAGGTTGAGAAAAGTCTACTATAGTGAAGACGGACGCTAAAAAGAAATCCCACACTAGCTCAGAATTGAGTTATTTATTTATTTATTTATTTAGGGGTAGACTCATAGATCACAGTCCTCTTCTCAAACAGGGAACAGCCACAGAAACCCGCAGTGACACACTTCCTCTAACAAGGCCACACCTACTCCAACAAGGTCACTGAAAGAGAAAATGAATAAATTAATCACACCACACTAACTCAGAATTAAATATAATAAGGGGTTCTTTATTTAAGGGGGATTTACAGATCACAGTCTTCAGCACAAACAGGGAATAGGAACTGAATCCAGCATCTAGGCAAGAGAGGAGAGAGAGAAGGTATGTGAGCACTCACCTTTTTGGTACCCAAGACCATGCCTAACCTGGTCCAGTCTCTCAAAGGCCATTGACTGAAGGAGGTTCCCCATCACCTCCCTCTTTTGTCTAAATAAGAGAGTTTCACACCCAATACAAAGCTATATACAATAAGAACAGATATCAAGTATAAAAATTAGAATTACAACCAGCATAAACAATATTGAGCAAGAAACATATGCTAAATGTTTTAATAATTATTTTATCCTAAGGAGTCTAAGTCTTGTATTAGAAATGGCTTGGCCAAGTCATGAGAGGAAAGTAACTACAACTATCTAGTCTTCAACCCCATCAAAGACCTGATGACCTGAGAAGGGAGATAATATCACTTGAGTAGGCAGGAAGTGCAATCAAACAGCTTCCAAAATGTGCAGCAAATGACAGAGACAACTGGCCACCTAGGTAATCACCCCAAGTCTCATTTTCAACGTTGGAGCAACCAACTTTGGCTAAGGCCTAGAGTAACTGACAGACCATTTTTAGAGGCAGGAAAGTTGTCAAAACTGTCTTACCCTGTCTTGGCAAGGTTTGGCAGTCTTTTTTCTTGTATCCTGCTTGTCCAGTCCAGACACCGTATATTTTGTCAGTGGTTGAGGCATGGGCAGTTCCTTGCCCAAAGGCAAGTTTTGCCAAGAAGAAAACAAGCTCCAAGTGGAGTGTCTTTGGTGCTCAATATTCTCTCGGGAATAGATTGGTGGTGCCAAGAGCAATAGTGTCTCACGTCAACAGAACCTTAAGTTATTTAAATGCCACATTTTCAGTTCTTTAAAGTGGTTGAAGATTACCTATCTATGTGCAATACAATCTCTATGTATATAAAGAATCTGATTAGTCTGACTATAAGTATGACAAACATGGATGACTATTGACCTATAATACTTAATATCTGTATATCTTAAAGAATAATAAGACTTTATGTTAGAATATTAAACAATCTTTAAACAACTGTGTAGCAAGTGAGGATAATGACCTCAAAATGAAAACAATATATAAGTAACTTGATCAGAGGTAGAAATGTATAGTGCAATATGATAAATATATCCTAAAATTGTATCCATATGCAAAATGTCTTAAGTAGAGGTATGCATATATACATACAACATGACACAATAATTTTCATTGATATATAAATATTGTAAAAAGAAATAGGAGCATATTCAGTATAACAAATATAATTTCCAAGGCCATGCCCAACTTGGTCCAGCCTCTCAAAGGCCATTGACTAAAGGAGGTTCCTCATCAGGTCACATGTCCTAATCCCTCTCAAATAGTGCCACTCCCTAATGACTAATTATTCAAATATATGAGCCTATGGGAGCTGTTCTTATTCAACCACAAGTACCTGATCAGAGCTGAAGGAGAATAATCAGACATCCATGTTACTTCCTCCAGATCTCAGGGATCATTGCAGAAGAGGGGGTCAGAAGCTGTTAGCATTAGCTTGGGCATGGTGGCAGGAATTACAGGGCAGTGATCAGGAAGCAGGGAACTCTGTTTGGAACAGAAGTGGATACACGCTTAAGGCCTGCTTCTTTCAGCAATGTTCCACAGCCTCCAGGCTAACCAGCTGGAACCAGGCGCAGAGCACACGAGCCTGCAGCTCTTCCACGTGCTAGCCACACATTCCTGACAGCACATTAGTAGTTTGTGGTGCTGTTGTGTTGGTATTATTAGTAATTATTGAGCTCACTGAGACGTAGTATTGACTAAGGACTAAGCTATGTGCTCTATCTCTGGCATCAGGAAACTTTAAAGAAAATAAATGACAACATAGATTTTTGTTTTTGTTTTGTTTTACAGGCTAAATACAATTTCTTTTCTTCTTATGGTTCCATGACTTTTTTTTTCCTGTAAAAAAATGACGTAATTTTAGTGAAATAATTTAAATCCTCTCTATTTCTACCATCCTACCACAGTAGTCAAATCCATATTTCTGTCCAGTCCTGCTCATGAAGCATATTTTAAAGACATTAATTTTAAATGTATTTCCAGCATATAAAAATAACTTCAGTGTTCCTATTTTAAAATCTCATTAACATTTTTATACTCTAATCGAGTGTTGAAAAATGTATCATTTGAATTCAGTCACGGCTTCATCAGAACTACCCCCCCTTTCTCTCTCTCTCTCTCTCTCTCTCTCTCTCTCTCTCTCTCTCTCTCTCTCTCTCTCTCTCTCTGTCATATTGTGCCACATTTTGTGCCAGTGGCTGCGGAGATCCAGGTGAGGAAGGCGAGGGCCTAGGAACAAGCACCCGAAGGGTCGGAATAGGAAAGATGTGTGGGGAGTGGCTCGTTTCATACCAACGATCAGTTTCTATTTAAGGTTCTCTTTAAACTTTTGGCTTTTGTATCATTCTTGGCTTTCTTTCTTTGACTGTGCCTGTTTCTTTAAGAAATTGTATTCCATTTATGTGTGTACCTGCACATTACCACAGTGGCATGTGGAGGTCAGAGGACACCTTTCGGGAGTTGGTTCTCTTGAACTCGAGTCATCGGGCCTGGCATCAAGCGCTTTGCCCACTTTGCCATCTCACCAGCCCTCATTCTTGGTTTTGGTTTTGGTTGAGCAAAATTGCTTTTGGCTTCTTTATTAATTTCTCAGATGGCAATGTTTTTTCCTCTTTCTTTTCTTTGCCTCTTCCTTAGCTGTGATGAAACTCACTTTTCTTCTCTTCTTAGATCATTTCATTGGCCCAGCAACTTCATCAGGTGTGTTAATGCAGCATATGAGTGCCGAATGCGTTTGGTAATTTAAAAACAAAGCAGACAAGTTCCCACTTATGTTGTGGAGTGGGGTCCTTGTAGATCCTGAGGTGTATTGGGTTCCTGGAATTGTGGTTGCTTCTTTTTCTTAAGACTTCCTGTACAAGAGGTTGTGGAGAAAGGGGTACACTCATCCATTGCTGGTGGGAATGCAAACTTGTGCAACCACTTTGGAAAGCAGTGTGGCGGTTTCTCAGGAAATTTGGGATCCACCTACCCCTGGACCCAGCAATACCACTTTTGGGAATATACCCAAGAAATGCCCTATCATACAACAAAAGTATATGCTCAACTATGTTCATAGCAGCATTGTTTGTAATAGCCAGAATCTGGAAACAACCTAGATGCCCTTCAATGGAAGAATGGATGAAGAAAGTATGGAATATATACATATTAGAGTACTACTCAGCAGTAAAAAACAATGACTTCTTGAATTTTGCATGCAAATGGAGGGAAATAGAAAACACTATCCTGAGTGAGGTAAGCCAGACCCAAAAAGAGGAACATGGGATGTACTCACTCATATTTGGTTTCTAGCCATAAATAAAGGACATTGAGCCTATAATTCGTGATCCTAGAGAAGCCAAATAAGAAGGTGAATCCAAAGAAAAACATATAGGCATCCTCCTGAATATTAACCTTCATCAGACGATGAAAGGAGACAGAGACCCACATTGGAGCACCAGACTGAAATCTCAAGGTCCAGATCAGGAGCAGAAGGAGAGAGAGCACGAGCAAGGAACTCAGGACCGCGAGGGGTGCACCCACACACTGAGACAATGGGGATGTTCTATTGGGAACTCACCAAAGCCAGCTGGCCTGGGTCTGAAAAAGCATGAGATAAAACCGGACTCGCTGAACATAGTGGACAGTGAGGACTACTGAGAACTCAAGAACAATGGCATTGGGTGTCTAATCCTACTGCACGTACTGGCTTTGTGGGAGCCTAGGCAGTTTGGATGCTCACCTTACTAGACCTGGATGGAGGTGGGTGGTCCTTGGACTTCCCACAGGGCAGGGAACCCTGATTGCTCTTAGGGCTGACGAGGGAGGGGGACTTGATTGGGGGAGGGGGAGGGAAATGGGAGGCGGTGGTGGGGAGGAGGCAGAAATCTTTAATAAATAAATAAATTTAAATTAAAAAAAAGGAAAAAAAAGACTTCCTGTACAACTTTCTCAATTTAGCATTCCAATGGTAAGTACTAATAAAATAAAATAAAATGATAAAAAAGTCGTGTAATCCATACAAACAGGAAGCCTTAGCTTATTGATGTGTGTGTATATGTGTGTGTGTGTGTGTGTGTATGAGGTACACATGTGCCATGGAAGTAAGAGGACAGCTTTTGGGAGTCTGTTTTTGTCCACCTTGTCTCTGCACTCCACACAGTCCAGGATAGCTGGCCCTCAGGCTTCTGTGTGATTCTAATGTCTCTGCCTCCCATCTCACATGGGGAAGTCTGGGGTTACAGACACGAGCCACACTGCACACAGCTTTATAAAATAAACAGGTTCTGGGATTCAGATTCAGGTTGTTGGGCCTGTGTGACAGATGCCTGTACCTGCTGAGCCATCTCTCTGGTCCATAAGTAGAAACTGCTGAAGTCCATGTTGTTAAGGCATCTGAGACCAAAATGTTTGAGGATGGCTGATGTGTTCATCAGTAAACAAACATTCATTGAGCATCTTTGTATTCTCCGACATGGTGCTGGTGGCAGAGCTTCCCTCACAGCTTAGAGGGGGAAGGCATACTCCTTTAAGTATTTGAAGTCATTGCAGAGATGCCATGGAGTCTAGAGGGAGAAATACCCAACTGGTCGTGATCACATTGCTGGTAATAGAAGGGACAAGTGGGGGGCTAGAGCCGCATTCACCAGGCCTTCCCAAAGAGACCGCCACAGAGCCGATGACTGTAAAGATGAGGATGAGCTGGTCATGTGACCGACGGCGGTAAGAGACCTTCTGGAAGGGAGAAGCAAGGAATGGAAGCAAAGAATGCTGCATGTCCCAGAAGCAGAGGCTGTCTCTGCTGCCCAGGCAGGGAGATGTTCGGGTGCTGTCCTTAAGAAGAGAGGATGTGTGCTGTTTATTGCTTCTATATGTGAAAAATGTGACTTATTTAAAAAAATCTAGTGTCTTGTACTTCTAGGCATTTTGCACGTGCCAATGCTTTGCATGCATCTTTATTTTGGTTACGAGGCAATCAAAGCTCCAAGAGGGGAAGATGAGATGGTGCTAGAGTCTAAATGGTGTTGCTGCAGTATGGGTGCGGGTGTGCTGTGGTGCTGTCCCGACAGAAGGGGCAGAAATCCAGGAGGAAGATGGGTGCACTGAGTTATTGGGAAGTCTCAGAATGAAAGCATCTCGGTGTATGGGCTGAAAGCTACTGAGCTGTGTATTTTAGAACAGTATTATTTTATTTTAGTGTGTGTCTGTGTGTGTGTGTGTATGTGTGTGTGTGTGCTTTGCTTTCACATACGTCTGTGCTCCACTTGTGTGCCTGGTGATGTGGACCCCAGAGGGGGGTGTGACATCCCCTGGAGTCACAGACAGTTGTAAGCCCCCTGTGGGTACTGGGACTCGAAACCCAATTCTCTAGAAAAGGGGCTACTGCTCTTAACCACGGAACCATGTCTGCAGCCCCCCTGAGAGAGTCAAGATTTCTGGTGTTGGTCGTGTCTCAGTGGAGCTGTGCATTTTGGGAACTCACCTAGTCGTAAGATCCGGTGATGCCATGATTTATATAAGTCAGGTAATAGTGCGCCTCCGACTTACCTGACAGTCGATCTCTTGGTGAGCATTTGTTATGGGCAGTTAGCAAACGGGCTCTAAATAGACATCTATGAGCTCCCTCCTGAGAGCTCCTAGCGCAGGTCATGAGGCACGTGTAAATTAGGTCAAAACCCTTGGTTCTAGGTAGAGATGCAAAGGTTTTCACAGTGGCTATGTGGGAAGTAAGCGTGTGTCATTTTGTTACAGGACTTTCACTTTCTATCCACTTTTTAACCTTCACTAAGTTCTCCACCTTTTTTTTAAAAAAATCAGTATATGGAGTTGTATTTTTGCTTTACAATCAAAAGATTCATTTCTCTTAATGTATGCATATAAATATTACCTTCTCCTAGGTTCCTAACAGGCTCTGTGGTACCATAAAATATATAGATGAGAGAAACAAACTTTTTACATGGTTTGTACTTTCAATTGAGAAACGTATTTGCAAGTTTGCAGTCTCCTTAGGAAGACAGTTAACTTTATTTTTCTACGAAACTGAAGGCAAGTTTTTCTTTTTTCAAACCGTAATACTAAGCTTACTACCGAGGGCATGGTAAATACCATCCATTTAGTTCTAATGGGTGGGTGATTGTGGGTTCTCTCGTTAAAACCAATGTTGTGAAAATGTTTTCATATTTTGAAAGGCTAAATTGAAAATGACTGGAAGTAAGAGCAAATCCAGGGAGACTGGCAGGAGGCAAATCCCAAAGCTCTCTTCTCCATTCAGGGACACACCATGTTACCAAATCCGCACGTTTTGGCAGCCATTTAAATATGACTGACAGTTCCTGACGACTGGCTCAATAGCTTTAAGAAATTTTGCTTTCTAGACTTTTGGAATGATTTTGATAAGATCTTCACTACTATGTGTAAATGTTTATCAGCATTATTGGTAATATTATTTATAATCGCCACAATGTGGAAACAAGTGTCTGTTGAGAAATATGCAAATAAAATGGTGAAAAGCCCACAAAGTGGAATATTATTCATTAATAAGAAGAAATAGATGTAGTAATACAGATGAGCTTTGAGCATTGTGTTAGATATGTCATTCTGTTTATATGAAACGTCTAGATAAGCAAAGCCGTAGCCACAGTGAGTTAGGGGTTATCTAGAGCTGAAGGCATTGGGAGATGGGGAAGGACAGCTAATGACTGGGGGAATTCATTCAGGGATAGTGAAAAGCTCTGAAATTAATTGTGGCATTTTAATGTATACGTTATACACGTATGTGCACATATATGCACATATATACATTTGAAACCACTGCACTCTTTCAATGGGTAAATTGTATGGCTTATGAGTTATGCATCATTGGTGCCATTTGACCTATTTATATCACCAGAGGTGGTAATAACCTGAATATTAAAAGCTTGAAAATGAATGTTGTGAGGGAAGGTAAAAAGCCAAGAATGTATTCTATGATGTCTATTTAAATGCAGCATTCCGTGAAAAACTGGGTTGTAGTTTTAAGTTCAATGAATGTCTTTTCTGGGAGACAAGAATGACCTATGTCACAGAAAAAATAACGACATCTTGAAATTTGTGGGCAAATGGGTGGAGCTAGAAAACATCATATTGAGTGAGGTAACCCAGACCCAGAAGGACAAATAGCATATTACTCACTCATAAGTGGCTTTTAGATTTAAAGCAAAGAAAACCAACCTACAAGTCACAATCCCAGAGAACCTAGACAACAATGAGGACCCTATGAGAGAAATACATGGATCTAATCTACATGGGAAATAGAAAAAGACAAGATCTCCTTAGTAATTGGGGAGCATGGGGGCCATGGGAGAGGGTAAAGGGGAGTGGAGAGGAAAGGAGGGGAGTAGAGAAAAATATACAGCTCAATAAAAACAATTTAAAAAAATTAAAAAAAACTAATGACCTGTGTCTTCTGCCATTCTTGTTATCTCGCTCCTGTCCCTCCTTCCTGAAGGATTCTAGACTTGGGCAGAGCTCCTTCTGTACTGACCTGACAAGGTCCTGGAGTTCAGCCCTGTGATAGCTGCGGATGCAGAGACACCCTGCTGGCCAGCTCCCCGAGCTGTTCTCACAGAATCAGACGGCCTGAGGACGACACATGCAATGTGTCAGGCACGCGGGGTCATGCTTCCTCATTGCCATGTGTGTCTCAGCTGTCTGTCTTCCCCGGAAAGGAAATTTCCCAGCCTTCACAGCTGAATTCCTCCTTTCCCTGCATTAACGGCTGGGGTGACGAGTGTAGGCGGGACTGTTTAGTTGTACAGACACCTGCTTCTAATCTACCTCCCTTTTTATTCTTGTTAGGCCTTCAAGACTCAGAGCAGGAGTAAAATCTGACTTTTCTGATGACTCAGGGCACCGAGAAGTACAGCCTGTTTCTTTGTTCTGCTGCTGTTAAAGGGCCCCCCACATACACACCAAGGGAGTCAGAGAAACTTAAGGTGAAATGTTGACCATCGTTGTTTAGCGGGGTAGATGGTAAATGGACTGGGAACCCCTCTAAGGTATGTGTCTGTCCTGCAGGCCAGGACGGATGACTTCTTGAGAGTTCTTAAAGAGATTCCTAGCTACGGAGAACGAACACACTACATTTTAATTCCAAACTAGGTTAATTGTTCTTACTTTCTTGTTAAAAATAGTCCGGTTATGAGATCTTCAGTTCTCCTACCTTATTTCTGCCTGGCTCTTTTGTTTCCTCCAATTTCATTTCCATGACTTGACAGGTCTGTTTATCTGAATTGTATTCTTAAAAAGAGACCTCCTTCATGCCAGAACCTGCAGTCCTTCTGGGGATCTTGTTCTGTCTCCCCCTTCCTCCTGTGATCACATTCTGACAACTCCTTCCTCCTCAGAACTCCGCTGATACAGGATCTGACTGTAGCCACTCCCACTGCTGCATGCAGGGTCACTTCTTCCCCTGACATCTTTGTTCTCGCAGACAAGCATGTCGCCTTCCCCCCTCCTCACTGGAGCATTCTCTCAAGGCCCTGCAGACTAGTACAGACTAGTGCAGACCAGTGCAGACCAGTACAGACCAGTGCAGACCAGTGCGTCTTGTTTGTGGTCAGACCTTGTGGTTCGGGGAGGTGAATGTGTCCAGAAGATTCAATCACTGCAAAGAACCAATAATTTGAATGTGCTAAGTAATCATCATAAATGTCAGTTATGCAGTTATGATTCTTCTTTCTGTGTTTTGAGACAGGTTTCTCTGTGGAGCTCTGGCTGGGCTGACGCTCACCACCATGCCTGGCAGATGTGACTCATTGTTGGTGTTCTAGAGGTTTTCAGTCCACATGTCTCCTTCAGCAGGTGCTTCTAGACTTTAGAGAGTCCACAGTTACCGAGGATGATGGTTTGAAGTAGGTTTCTGAACTCCTCCAAACCCATAATTTAGATGCTCTTGTCATAGGGTTCACAATCTCCATTTTTTTTTACATCACCCAAGTGTTTCCAATGCATTTTGTTGTGACTTCGTTCTCTTTGTTTTTGTTTAATGATTAAATAAGTTTATTGTACTTTTTTATGGGAGTAACTTCATTCTTAAAGGAAGCAAAGCTATGACTACCCTTCCTTTAGTTACACTTTACATCCCTAGAAAATTAGGAGGAACCAATTGCAATTTGCAGACACGTAGTATAGGTTGCCTGTGATGGACTGTGTCTCCTCCTGGGATCACAGCCGTGCGTCTTGTCACCCTGTGTTTGTTCATCAATCAAAACAAAGAGGCTTCTTTCCATTCCTTACAGTGACAGCGGAAAGGCAGCAGGCCCACCAGTTCCCATCATCAGTCTAGTTTCGTCTTCAGAAAGGTTCAAGGCATCTGAGAGACCTGGAATCCAAAGACACTCAAGGGAATTAGTGAGAAGAAATACATACTAAGTAGGTTAGCTATTGAGGTTATAATATTAATTTTTTTTACATTGGTTAAGGTGCTCCATTATGCCCGTGGAGGGGGGTGCCTTGTAATACTTAAACTGGCTGGGTTGGATTTCCTGCATCCTCCACAGGCTTCTTCTTGCTCCTCTAAAGAGGAGCAACCTACAGAATCATGCAAGTGGCTACTGGTACACCTTGCTGGCTTCTTCCTCTTGGAAGAATTTCCTCTTGCAAAGAGTTTCCTCTTTCCTCTGGTGTCAGGAGCCTTTCTAGCCATAGGAGCGAGTCTCTTATCCAGGCCTTTCAATCCAATGTTCAAAAAAGAATCCTGAGAAAGTAGACTCCTCCCATATAACAGCTTCTTTTGACGCTGGAGGAAAAGAATCTTAGGCTCAGAAGTCAGGCTGGCAGTGGTTCATGTTTGGCTCTGGAGAGGGGTACCACTGTCTCACCGGTAGTTATGACTTTCTGCTGTTCCATGACAGCTTTATGAGACTGGAGTGCAACTCAGTAGTAGACCAAGTTTTTGCATGTTCAAAGCCTAGGGCTCAGTCGCTAGTACTGAGGGGGACAGAAAGATAAAATTTAAAATGTTTGGATCCGTTGTGATGTCACTGATTTTAGTAATGTGGAACTGATTTTAGTTCTGAGGATCAACTTGTGATCTGCACAGTCGTAAAAATGATGTTCTAGGAGGAAGAATACTGTATTCATTAGACATGTGCCTCTTTACTGGTGACAGCGATGTATCTGTGGGTGGCTTGCTGTGCCCTAATTACTTCTAGTATACGGATTCCATTTGCTGCTAGGTGACAGTGTAGGTGATTTGGATGCAATATTATGATCCAGGCATTAGCGGATATGATCTGGATGAGTAGGCTTCAGCGCCAGTGAATACAGTTTAAACGGTTCCCTGCTGTTCTCCATCTTTCAGTATGAAACCCTTTGAATACGTGGTGACACTCTTCCCACTGGGGGTCGGCCCGGAGTTCAGAGTGTCCTTCAGGAGTTTACTTAGATGCCCTAAGTCCAGGAGAAAAGGCAGAAAAGGATAGTAGTTTAGTTAAATTCAGACAAGAGTATTGTTTGAGATGTTGTGGAACCCTTGAATCCAGTGTTATTTAGATGTGTTTTGAATCCCAGAGAGAACCTTGCAGTGGCCTCTACAGCAGACCTGAAACTCTCCTTAGGCTGGCTTCTGGAAGGTGGTCACATTAGACAATAGAAGATAATGCTTTGGTACCTTGGATCCTGCTGGATCTTGGCAACAAGCAGCCTCTGTCTCCCTAGAGGGAGTCAGGATGCCAAGGCAGTTTTGAGGAAAGGAGAATAGGATGATGGTGCAAGTTAAAATTGGGACCAAGGTTCCCAAATTTGCATTTTTCTGCCGTTCTCCAGAAGGGAAGACAGCAATCTCCCTGGGTTTTTGTTTGTTTCCTTTTAACAATGTCTGCTTTCTTCTTGTTATGAGGTGGGTTTCCCAGGAGAGGTCATGGTGGTCTCGCTACTGCAATTGGAGTCCACAAACACCAGCATCATCTGGGAACTTGTTAAGGTCTCATAGTCTCAGGCCCTAGCCCAGAACTACTGAATCCAAGTCTGTGTTTTAATGAGACCCCAAGGTGTTGGCATGCATGTTAAATTTTGCACATGCCTGGTTTAGGAATTAGAGCTATGCATTTTACTGGCTGTCGGCACATTAATTTCCCTGTGTTTCTGCTTGTTTGTTTGTGTTTTCAGTGCAGACCCAGAGCCTTGCACATGCAATGCAACCTCCGAGTTGCATCGCCAACCCTCACAATGTCATTAAAGTGACTGGGCATCTACCAGAATACCACACATGCTAGTGTGAAGGGTGTTGACATACGGGGGTGACTGGCTTTCAGGCAGCAACCATCAATATCGGGATAAATGGTTTCTGATGGTGCTTTCCTTACCCTGGGAACTGGAGGACAGTGAGGCTGTAGCTTTGCAGTGGCTGCTGTCCTGATGGATGAAGGGCTCTGCATTTGCAAGGCAAGCATCTTACTGACTCCAGAAAACCTTTGCAGGTGCCAGAAAAAGACAGCTACAATTATGCCTAATATGCATGACTATATATATATATATATATGGTAGAGTTTTGTTCTGCTTCTCAGGCTGGTCACCCCCGGGCTGATGTGACCCTCAGTTTCCCAAGTTGCTGAGACAACAGGCATGCCCCCACCCTGCCCAGTGACATCTCTAACTGTGCTAATGTGTGATGCTTCAAAGAGGTGAAAGAATGTGGAAAGAGATGGTGGGGCGCAGAGTCTTCTAGTCATAGCTGGGACCGGAGCTCTGGGAGGCATCCGATGGGTCAGATGACCATGGTAAGGAAGCCGTTCATTGTGGCCAGTGCTCACAGCTGCCAGCTCTGCGGGTAGAGACAGACAGATAGCCACGACTACCTCCTATTTAGTGCAGGGTGAAGTGGGCCTTGGAAGCACTGGGCTCTCTGTGTTTTCGTTTTGTTTTATCACTATGAACTTTGGGGAGAAAGGAATTTTTTTTCTGGCCACTTTAAGAATCTGGCTCCTGCTGATGCACGCACCACAGGGTCAGGCCAGGTCATTTGCTGCACTGGTCCCCTCCCCTGTACTTTTAAACGATGACATTTTACATTAGGTCACCGTTCACGTGTCACTCAGAGGTCTTTCTGTAGCTCTTGGCGCGTAAGGATGTACTGGGCTTGCCACGCTTGCATGCCAATTTCTGAAAAGTCAAATTCATGTATAAAACAGGTTGTCAGGCTGGTGTGTTGGTGGAAAACAAGAACAAGTGAAATCATTTGTTTGGGAGGAATATTTTGGCATGGCTTCTCTGAAGTTGGGTAAACATAATTTCTCCATGTACCCATCTGGGCACACAGTAGCACTCCTTCTGCCCACAGAAGGAGTTTGCACACATTAGTCGAGTTCCTAGTCTGAATTCCTAGGGCATAGATAGATGGTTCCCATGTGTGCGGATTGTGCGTATACAGCATTATGTATTGTCTGTATGGATAGCGTTGAAGGCACAGCCTCCCTCGGGGATGCTGCCTTCTTTTATGCCTCCCTGTTCTCTTTTGGTGGTGTCTCCTGCTTGTTCCAAGGCCAGTACGGGCATCAGGCTGATAGGGATCATACTTGTTATCTGCCTGACCTGGATACTCCAGACTCTTGTCATTCTCGGGGAGTCCAGGTCTCCTCTGGGTAAGTCTTACAGACCAAACTGCTCTCTCAGAGTCTCCCAGAAAAGTTAAACAGCAAAAGGAAAGCCCTGCTGAAGGCCTTTGGGTGTGTTTGCTTCGCTAATTCCAGTTCCTACCGAGTGGGGGCAGTTGTTCCTCCCACCCTTACAAGTTTATTGTCAGCCTGTGACCCTAGTAGGTTGGAGATCTCAGACGCACTGGTTTGTTTATTTCAGAGAACAAAGTGGTTGTTATCAGATGGCTTTGACCCCGAGAGAAACGCATTCTGTATGTCCTATGAGCTAAAATACTCGCGTTAGAATTTTGTAACCTTACATCACGGGTATGGCGAGGGTCACTGGCCATCTGCCTTCCTTCTGCTGTCCCTGTGCTTACTTCTGGTGTTTCCCAGGGAGTGTGAGAGATGGAATACACAGGGGAACCTGGCTGCACGTTAACCTTACCAACACGTCTGTGAGTGTTGGAATGGGCTGGCCAAGGTCTGCACGCTTGTAGATTCCTTTCTCCAGGATGTGCTTCCAAGATGCACGCTACTGGATCTAGCCCTTCGCAGCATGCTGGGGTGTTGGTGTCGATTGCGACGGATAGAATTATACCATTTGTTTTAAAGTGTCAAGACAATAAGCTGTCTCAATCGCCCTGAGTCAGAATCATGGGCCAGGCATGGTGGCACACACCTTCTACCCCGCACTCAGGAGCCTGAGGCTGGATGATTCCTGGTCTGCATAGCCTGTTGCAGAACAACCAGAGCTACATAGAGAGATGTAAATAAAACAAACAAACAAGCAAAAACAAAGCATGTGCATAATTCACTCCGGTCCTTCTGGAAGATGTCCGGCCGGGCCAGCCTTTCCAAAAAGTCTGTTTTGTACTGAGGTGAGCCATCAGGGCCAGGCAATCCCATCAGGGTGTACATTCAGCAGTTGGAAGGGCTAGGGCAAGAATCAGGAGAAGATATAAATGTATGTGTTTTACCATTGAGCCTCTGCTTGGTTCAGTGAAGGAAAAGGGGAGCTAAATTGGGAAAAACTGTGGGGGGGGGCGGGCAGACTACATCTGAAGAGGAACCGGGTCGTTTAATGGCAGTCATAAACCAGAGGGAAGGAATGCAGATGGACAAAAGCCCATCAACAGTTGGCAGGTGCTCTCAGGCTGTGACACCCAAGGTCATTCTTCAGCCACTTGCTAAACAAGAGTTGAGTCTCCTGGGGATGCTTGTCACGCAGACGAAGTTCCCCAGGCGTGTTTCTTAGATTCTAATTCATTAGGTGAGCTCTTGACCTGAGTGTATTTCCAAGTGCTGCAGGGATTCTTACGCTGGGTGATTTGGGGGAGTGCTCTCTACTTAGTGTGGTTATTTTGTTGGGTGGCTCCGTGGAGGTGTCATGAGTCAGGTCGAGCCCTGCAGTCCAATCTTATGGATGTATCCACTGGTGCTTTCCCAAGAAACCACTCTAATGGATACCCTTGTGCGTTTCCCTGGGACTGTTTATCAGCACGCCTGGAATTAACTGAATGTCCTGCGTCTGAAATGCATGAGTTCTCTGAACCCCGTGCCTCTCTCCCCCATGTGCCTTTCAGAAAACCGATGTACCTTTATTAAAAATCCACAGAAAGCCGGGCGGTGGTGGTACACACCTTTAATCCCAGCACTTGGGAGGCAGAGGCAAGCAGATCTCTGTGAGTTCGAGACCAGCCTGGTCTACAAGAGCTAGTTCCAGGACAGGCTCCAAAACCACAGAGAAACCCTGTCTCGAAAAACCAAAATAAAATAAAATAAAATAAAAAATCCACAGAATAAGTATGGGCTGCAGAATGAACAGGAAGCCCAGGCCTCGGGTTTACATCATAGGCCTACAACTTTTAAATATGTGAGGTCTAAACTGAGCAGCGGTGGCGCGCACCTTTAATCCCAGCACTCAGGAGGGGAGGCAGAGGCAGGTGGATCTCTGAGTTTGAGGCCAGCCTGGTCTATAGAGCAAGTTCCAAGCCGCATAGAGAAACCCTGCTGGGGGGAGGGACCAAAAAATTTGTAAAGTCAAGAATAATTTGTTCTGTGATCAAAAGAAGTTACATGGAATATAAAACTCACGGACAAGATGGACAGTAATTTGTGCATATCAGGGCCTCGGTAAACCTTGAGGATTTCCAACATACTTCTAAGCAGTAATTTTTGTCACCATTAGCTAGAACTAATTAGTTTGAGGTATTTGCGAGGAATCTGGGCTAGCCTGAGCAAATAGAGGTCGACTTATGACTTGTCTCATGGCAGAAACAACATGCTTGACAAAAGCAACGAAAGGAAGTGGGGTTCCCAGTTCCGCGGGGTGCTCTGCAGGCAGAGAGATTGGCAGCCATGTCGTTTGTCCGCAGTCAAGAAGCTGAGAGCAACGGGTGCTAATGCTCAGCTCATTTTCTCCTTTTCACTTAATCCAGTCCTTGGAATTAGGGTGGGTTGTCCTGACTCAGTTAGTCTAACCCTGACAATCCCCCAAATCGCATCTTGTTGACACTCAAGATTAACCACGACAGGAGGGTGCTCGTTATAATGATGCAAATGATGCCAGACCCAAGAACAGGAGAGCAGCTGGGCCTCAGACAGGAGCCAGGCAACACTTCACTTCACTTTTGTTTGTGCATCTGCTTCTGGCCTCGGAGGCACAGCCAGACCACACTCCTCTGTCCCTCTGTTGGTTACAGCGTGACAACCCTGAGTACCTGGGCAGCTTGTGAATGCACTCCCTTGGCGGATGTCACAGTTTCAGTTCCAGACTCTTAGTGCAGGAAATGCGACTGGCCTGGCTGAGCCAGCGTGCACCCTGGGCTTACAGAAAGCCTTGAAGGCTCCCTGTGCATCTGGAGAAGGTGAGAAGCAATGTGGAGGGGAGATGTCAAGGACCCTCGTAAGATGATGCACTTACCCCAGAGTGCGACAACTGTCATAAACATTTGTTTTTGTGACTTTTCAGGGCCTACGTGGCCTTGTCCATAGAGATATTATATTAACATAGTTACAGTGTCTTATAAAAATACTTCGTCTTTTCTGTGTGTTTCTGTAAGCTAGAGCTTTAGTTGTGCTAACCCGTCACCTGACTGATGAGTTATTCCCTGATCATGCTGAAGTTTTACATCCCAGCCTTGGCAGACAGGGAACTCATGGGCTACCATTCTTGTATGTTCATATTCTTCCTTTTTATATCTAATGAGATTAAGGGTTTTTCCCCCATTGACCTGAGGGAGGGAGAGCTTAGAAAGTGTGTATATAGCTGAAAATAAGCTATAATCATGTATTCCTTACCTAATCTATGTACATTTCCGTGCCAGCTCTTGAAAACAAATAAAGAGAGCATGAATGGAGAGCAAAAACGTAATTGCTATAACACCAAGTCAAATGGGAGTTCAGTACGAGCAGAGATAATAGTAGGTGTGAGTTAGCTGAGAGCTTTTGGAAAACATTCCTCCTGCATATGTCTGAAAATAGAAATCAAGGGGCCAGGGAGCTCGCTTGGTTGGTAAAGTGCTTGCCTTGCAAGCATGAGGATTGAGTCCGGCCTGCAGAAGCCATGATAAGGTAGTGCAAATGCTTGTAACCCCCATGCTGGGCAGAGAGAGACAGGGCGGAACTGTAGTCAGGCCAGCCTATGTGCTGGGCTCTAGACCAACAAGGGACACTGTCCCCCAGAGTCAAGTGAAAGTGCCTGGGGATCCAGAGCTAATGTGGTTCCCTGGCCTCTGCACGCTTTCAGAGACACACGTGCACACACATACGCACTCACACATGCTCACACATGCACGTGAACATACGGAAGCAGGTTCCTCAGCTTTATCCTACATTTATCTATGAAATTATTTCTACACGGGCACTCTGTGTACTTTTCCCTTCCTCTCTGGACGGTGGAAGGAGCAACAAATGGGTCTAAAGAAAAACAAAACAATAACTATCCGTTTAAAAAAAAGTAAATGGCAACTTCCTGTTAAGTGAGGATTGCATTTGGCACCAGTCTACAGTATCATTAAACAAACAACAAACAAAGCAAAGATTTGGGGCTGGAGAGATGGTTTGGAGGTTAAGAGCACTGGCTGCTCTTGGGGACCGCAGGTTTGGTTCCCAGCACCCATATGGTGGCTCCCAGCTGTCGGACTCCAGTTCCGAGGATCCCACACTCTCTTCCAGCCTCACTGACATACGGAGCACATGCACTGAAGTAGGCGCATACATATCCATACGAATAAAGCAGATCTTTTTTAAAAGTCTGTGAAAAGTGAACATTTAATGAGCTAGCACTGGTAAAGGCACTGATCAGTCTCCTCTCCAGAATGTGGCAGGGTTGACCCGTTTGTCACCGATTCTCTTTTTCTCCATCACAAAATCTTGTTCACATTAATGGTCTGCGATTTATCTTCCTCCAAAGTCTCCCGTGCTTAGGAGACAAGAGCTAAATCAGGAAAGATTTCATTACAGTTAATATCGTGGGCACCCCACTGGGCACTGGTGACAAGGAGGAGTCTTACAGATTATTGATATTTTTTACTTTTTGGAATTTATAATATTGGTTGGAAAAATTGGCCATATAAACTCGTGTGTGTATATCCTTGTATACATATATCTGTGCATATGTTTGAAATAAATAATATTATAAACATATGCCAAGTGCCAAAAATGCCTGAATTTATGCTGTTTATTTCATGAATGATTGAATGCACCAGCCAAGTGCAGTGGTTTAATTAGATTTATCATTTTCTTATCCTGAGGGAAAACACTTAAGGATTTCCTAAATATCTCACTCAGAGAGAAAAATCATGTTTACAAATTAAATATAACAATTACTAATAGTTGCTATAAGTTGATCTCCATTGATAATACTGATGATAGATCTTGCTGGCTAGTTTAATGTCAACTTGACACAAGTTAGAGTCATGAGAGGGAACCTCAGCTGAGGAAATGCCTCCAGAAAGTTAGGCTGTGGGCAAGCCTGTAGGACATTTTCTTAATTAGCAATTGATGCAGGGGGGTCCCACCTATTGTGGACATACTGAGTATGTTCTACATCCCAAACCCACGTCTAAACATTTTCGATGTCAAGGGTGGAATCATGTGACGTATCCCAGGCTAGCCTCAAGCTCATGAGCATTTAGTCTCAACCTCCTGAGTAGCAGGGTTACTGGCACGTGCCGCTGTGGTTCATCTAGATATTTGCTAATGCGATCCTCTCAACAGCTCTGGGGGAAGTTGTATAATTCTTAATTTTCTGACGAAGAAGTGGAAGACAGGTGACTTGCAGAGGTGAGGTCCTGTGGGTAGGAAGTGGTAGAGCCAGAGCGACAACGGCTGTAACACACACGACTCTAACACACACACGACTCTAACACACACGACTAACACACACACGGCTTTAACACACACGACTCTAACACACACACGACTCTAACACACACGACTCTAACACACACACGACTCTAACACACACACCCTCACGACTAACACACACACGACTCTAACACACACACACGACTCTAACACACACATTACTCTAACACACGACTCTAACACACACACATGATTCTAACACACACACACGACTCTAACACACACATTACTCTGACACACACACTACTCCACAAGTTCCCTTGCTTTTGTTCCAGGAGACTCTGCCCTGATTGCTCTTTACTGAATTCACAGTGTGCTTTGATTGCATTCATCCGGAATTTTTATCTTTTACTATAACATTGTTGGGCTTCTGTTATATCCTGTTTACTCTCCTTGCTTTTTCACACCTGTAAAGGTGGGACTGGCTTTGACTCTCTCCGTCTAGCTCATCTCACATTGCCCTTTGTGTGATCAAGAAAATGGATGCTTTTTTATAGTCGACAAATCATTCTCATAGTCGTGATTTATTAAGTCGATTACTCCCTTTATTATATAAATATTTGATAAGAGATAGAATTGGTGCTTTTTAATGATAGAGGAGGTTCTACCCTTTAGGTATCACTATACAGGTATCTTGTCAATAGGCCAGTATCCCATCTTTAAAAACTCATGGGGAAAGGTTGGAGCGATGACTCAGCAGTTAAGAGCACTGGCTACTCGTTTAGAGGACCAATATTCAATTCCTAGCACCCATGTGGCAGCTCACAACTGTCTACAACTCCAGTTCCGGGAGATCTGGCACCCTCATATAGATACACATACAGACCAAACACCAACGCACATATAAAATAAAACAGTAATTTTTTTTTTAGAAAAACATTGTTAAAATATTGTGAGAAAACACATGTAACATAAAATGCTGGTGTAAGCACTTTAAATCAGACAATTCAGGGACAAATACATTCATCATCATAGCTATTACCACTGATCTAAATCCAGGACATTTTCATTACCTCAACAGGAAGCCCATTAAGGGAGCTGGTGAGACAGCCCAGTGATTAAAAGCCACAGAAGCTGGATGATCTGAGATCCACCAGGTGGAAGGGGAAAGCCAGCTCCACAGTTGTTCTCTGGCCTTCACGGGCACACTGTAGCATGTGTCCATGCACATGTGTGCACACATGAACACACACATATATGAGTGTGCAATAATAATGATGATGAACAAATAAAATCAGTTTGAAAGGACACTCATCTAGCCTGGGGGGATGGCCTAGTGTATAGTGTCTGCTGTGCAAGCAGGCCTGAGCCCGGATCCCTCGGACCCACATGAGGCAACACATCCCTGAACTGCCAGCCCTGAGGATAGGAGACGCAGGAGGAGGATCCCTGGAGTCAGTGACCAGCTTGTCTAGCTGAATTTGTGTGCTTCAGGCTCAGTGAGGAGCCCTGCATCAGAAAACAAACACAATTAGGAATGGAAAGCAGTTGCCTCTACACTGAGTGCACACACTCAGGTGAGTGTATACACACACACACACTCACACATGTACAAAAGAAAGTCCACTAAATCACCATTCCTAATTCTTCCTTACCATGCCTGTCAAGCACTAATCTGCCTTCTGTCTTTCTGTATTTGCCTGTTTGGGATGTTTTGTATGAAGGGAGCCGGATACTATTTGGCCTTTGGAGCCCGGCATCTTTCACTTTGCATTATTTTTCATGATTCATCCACACTGTATCCTGTGTCATTGTTTGATTTCCTTTATTCCTCTGTAGGAATATATTGCATTTTGATTCTCCAGTTCATTTGCTGATAGATTTTTTGAAACTTTCTACATGTTGGCTATTGTTAATGGAGCTGCTGTAAAAATCCATGTACAAATAGGTATTTGAACTGTTTTTAATTCTTTTGCATTTATTCCTAGGAGTGGGATTTCAGTGCCATGCAGTAAGTCTACATTTAGATTACGGGAACTCCAATATCTCTTTTATCATGTTATTCATGTCATATGACACATGCAGACATCATTCTCCCTTTTCTACCATTCCTGGAGCTAACTGCTCCAATTGGCCCTGTAAGTCTGACCTTCTAAGACAAGCTCCCCCAAGTCAACCAGTGGACTCTCAGTATCATACTGTCTAACTTCTCTGAGTTTTGGTTTCATTACTGAAAAGAACCACAGCCGTGACTCTGTCGAGCTGTAGTAGTGGTGAAAGCGAGGTTAAACATTTAAAGCTCTCAGTGCAGCAGGCCTCAAAAATGTTAATTTTTTTTTTTTTTTTTGGTTTTTGTTTGTTTTGGTTCTGGGATGTGAACATACAAAACACATGCTTCTGCCACTGGACTGCATAGCAGCCGATTTAACTATTATTTATCACTTTCTAACCTTTTATCTGCCTCATGTTTTGGGGTATCTTAAATCTACCATGCTGCTACCAGAATAACTTGTAATATGCAAATTTAATTCTACTGTTTCCCTCCTTTATATTCCTGTTATACGTCTCCATGACTACAGGATGAAGGCCGAATTCCTTAACTTGGTTTGAGGCCTCTTTCTTTGTCTTCTGCTGACCTGTAAGGCCTCTTAGTAAGGTGGATGCCTGTACACACGCACACACACACACACACACGTGCACACACACACTCACTGTCACACGTATGCATGCATACCACCACTGGGTAATCACAGTTTCAAGTCCCTTGCTGAATCTCCTGATTTTCATAAGCCCTTAGCTGTCTGTTTAAAGAAACACTCACTTGGGATATTCTAATGAGGCTTTTTTTCTCCCAAATTTTGTTGAGAGAGGCTTTTTAAAGTTATCTGATCTACCCCATTGCCGGATAAAAAGATTTGTATTTCTTTTCTTGTCTCCGGTCTATTCCTTTTCTTATCTCCTGTATTTTCTTGTTGCCTCTCAGACAAGTCTCCTATAGGGTTAGCACTGAGTCTAATTCTTATTTATATTACTAGCCTGTGTGATGTAGTATTTTATATAATATCAATTTAATTCTTCAAGTCATGTGTTTACTTGGACTATTTGTTCACCTTAAGAATTCACAACAAACTAATTGCTGTAGTTTTTGACTAAGAACCTATGCAGATACCAGCTGCTGAGCAATGCTGGTGTATATGGGGACTTTTCCCCATGCCTGTGTTCATGTTTCCATGGATACAGCCCCCTGTGCTCAGATCATAAGTGTCTTTGTATCGTGCTCCTTCATGTGGTTTGTACATGCTCCTTCCACAGATGTAGAGCATAGTCATAATCTTTCAGCAGAATTATGAACACAGTTTCCTATGAGAATGGCGGCCTCTGGCTTTTATTTTTGTTGTTATTATTTTGCTCTTTTGAGGCTGAGTCTTATGTATCCCAGGCTGGCCTCAAATTCTCTGGGTAACCTAGGATGACTTTGAACCTCTGGTGCTTTTGCTTTACCTCTATAGTGCCAGGATTACAGGCATGAGCCACTATGCCCAGTTTAGTTTTAAAAAATTGGTTTTATCCCTGCCACTTCCCCAAGCTGAGGGTTTAACCTCGTACACACTAGGAAAACACCTTACCTCTAAGGTATGAGCATTAAGTCCACCAATGAGCTATAAGCACTGAATCTCGCTAGCAGATGAACACAAGGAGAGTGTCTGTTTTGTAACTCCAGGGAGTATTCTTAGGGTTGCTTTCATTTTTTCATTATGGACATAGCAATTTAAATGTCTTAGATTTCTGTATAAAATTCTTAAAAAAAAAACACTTTGAGATTTAGCACATGCCAAAATTCACCCATTTGTAGTACATGATCTGTGGGGGAAAGGCTAGAGAATAATTAACATAGAAAAAGAGAACTTTGTGGAATACGATGGCTCCCTCAAACACTCTCAGATCATCTCTCCTGTGACCTTGGGGCAAAGGTTCAGATCTGTGTTACAACTGCATGATAGGGAAGAATTGGGAAGTTTCAAGAAACTAGATAGGAGGAGACTGATTTATATCTGTTCATATCACAAGAATTTCTGACATTTGGTGTTAACTGAAATGGCTGTCTCCTAAGTTCATGAACCTCTCCACCAACAATAGTATCCAAACAAGCAAGAAGCCTGCTGGCTAGAAGCTTTGTAGTAATGTCTCAGCACCCACTGGTTGAGTTCTGTAGTGATCCTCAGCATCCACTGGTGGAGTTCTGTAGTGATGTCTCAGCACCCACTGGTGGAGTTCTGTAGTGATGTCTCAGCACCCACTGGTGGAGTTCTGTAGTGATGTCTCAGCATCCACTGGTGGAGTTCTGTAGTGATGTCTCAGCACCCACTGGTGGAGTTCTGTAGTGATGTCTCAGCACCCACTGGTGGAGTTCTGTAGTGATGTCTCAGCACCCACTGGTGGAGTTCTGTAGTGATGTCTCAGCACCCACTGGTGGAGTTCTGTAGTGATGCCTCAGCATCCACTGGTGGAGTTCTGTAGTGATGCCTCAGCATCCACTGGTGGAGTTCTGTAGTGATGTCTCAGCATCCACTGGTGGAGTTCTGTAGTGATGTCTCAGCATCCACTGGTGGAGTTCTATAGTGATGTCTCAGCACCCACTGGTGGAGTTCTGTAGTGATCCTCAGCATCCACTGGTGGAGTTCTGTAGGATCCTCA
Source organism: Chionomys nivalis (assembly GCF_950005125.1). NCBI lineage: Eukaryota > Metazoa > Chordata > Mammalia > Rodentia > Cricetidae > Chionomys > Chionomys nivalis. Next base: position 52,908,365 of record NC_080094.1, read on the forward strand.
GCATCCACGGATGGAGTTGTTCTGTAGTGATCCTCAGCCTCCCTGGGTGGTGACTGTTTTCATTTCCGATCTTCTTGAAGTTTATTCATAGGAGCAAACACACACATCCCTTTTGGTTTGGGCCTTAGAGTTGCTTGGGTTTTGTTCACAGTTGGAGAGCACAGCCCACCACAGCAGAGAGAGGATGGTGGCAGGTGCCTGGGGCAGCTGATCACATTGTGTTTGCAGTCAAGAAGCAGCAAGATGGATACTGGTGCTCCCTCTGGGTTATATTAAACTATTTTTGAGTTCTCTTTCAACTGTGAGAAACAGATCTAAACAAAGCAAAGGTAAAGGGCGTTAGCTTACAGCTATATGTATAAGGTTACTTTGTTTAAATTTGGTGGTCACATTGTAAGATTTTAGAGCAGCAAGAGTGTCACAGATCTCTTGGCTTGTGTCACACATTGTATCAGTGGTGACATTCAGATACCAGAGGTTATTTATTTATTTATTTATTTATTTATTTATTTATTTCACCCCAGATCAGGTAGTCTATTAGAGGCAGATTTGGGATGAGAATTCATAGAGTTTTAAAACAAATTAATTAATCATTTCAACAAATCCTACTGGGTTCCCTCACCCCGCCTTGATGTGAGGGTTTGTGCTGGTCATATTGCCATGTTCAGATGTTTCATCTGCTCTTTGGGGAGGGGGGAGTCAGAAGTAGGGGGTAGTGGATCTGGAGGAGAGGAGAAGTGAGGGACTTGGAGGAGTAGAGGGAGGGGAAGCTGTGAATGGGATATATTACATAAGAGAAGAATAAATAATAAATAAGACAAATGAATTACTCATTTTAACAACTAAGACAATTAAAACAGCTTATTGGGTAAAATAATGACAGGCTGTAGGCTAGGTCATGTCTAGACCCCTTATGTTTTATTAGTAAAAGCTGGGTAGCTCAGGTCACTTAGGGATCCAGCAGACCTGGGAGTTCCTGAAATTGTCCATGAATAATGGCATCCAAACACCTGCCAAGTGCTTATCATAATGGAGATTCTGCTTTTTCCAAGGAGAAGCTATCCTTCATCACACTGCTTTGTCTTTATTCCAAGTCTGGGTTCATCTCAGTGTCTTGAATGATAAACAGAAACAACAGCTGCATCCAAACAGCAAAGCATTCAGAGCTTCTCACACCAGCAGCACTGAAAACAGTGAAGCAGAAGGGTACTGGGTTCAGCTGGAGCACGGCTAGCAACAGATCAGGGGGTTAGAGCCTGGACCACACTCCTGAGGTGATCATACTGGGTTTCATGTGGACAAACAGCAACTCTGTCCTTCGAGTAACTATATGACTGACTTATACAAATAAGACCTAATCTTCATCATCCTCATGATTGTGTGTATGCATGAGGTGCTGGGGATCAAACCTGATGCCTTGTGCATACCAGGCAGACGTTCTACCATTGAGCCGCACCCCTACCCACTGTTTATAACATTTTAAGATTTCATGAGATCAGTTTTCTTACCTAAATCAGATGAATGCATTTGTTTTGATTGGAGCATCTGAATTTGCCTCTACTTCATGAGATTAACATCTCCGCCTTCCCTAGAGCGTCCTGAGGAAGGTAAAACATTTTCTGTGATTGCCAGTTCTGTTTCCATTGTTTCGTTATTATATAAAATACCGTTTGCATCTGTCCACTGAGGCGCAAAGGTAAAAGAAGAGCCCTTCATTCTCTCATTTGTAGCACACAGAGCATTTTTGAGACTCTTGTCCTGAAGTAGGAATAGCTTCAGAAAGCCTTTCACAGAGTATCTTCAGCTGCAAGATCCTGTGAAATTTAGCCTCATAATTGCATCACACTCATTTGGTACCATCATGGAGTCAGAATCCACTTGGGAAAATACTAACTTAATTGCCAAACTTTATCTCTCCTTCCCTCAGAACACCTGCAAAGCACTTATCATAATGGGAATTATGCTTGTTCCAAGGAGAAGCTATCCTTGTGAATTACCCTATTAGAAAGTGTTTCATAGCTTATCTTTCCTCTCCGAGTCTATGAATTTCTTCCTCTGACTACTGACACTTACTTGTGAGCTTGCAAATTGAAATGTGTGTGTTCCTTGGCTTCACCTCTCGCCTCCGCATAATCTGACCTTCAGCTATGCTTTTGGGAAATGATTTATATATGTCTGGGTTTGTTTTTTAAAAAATGTATTGTATATGTAAACTGATTTAAACTTTTTAAAGAATTCTATCTCATCATGCTTTTTGACATTTGAAACAATGTAGTTGCCAGCAGAAATAAAAGAGCAATGGAAAGATAGTTCTAGTGAGCCCCACACAACTTCCTGTCACTTCTGGAGAAAGCCACCAGTATTAAGATACGTTAATGACTTCCAGAGAGGAGTCATTCAGTGTGCGAGGAGAGTAGCACTATAAAGTCTATTCCTTTGTTTGGCATTGCAGACTTAGTCTGGATTACTGAGTAGAGTATGGGTACAGGGGATCTGTTGCACCCATGAGCCTTATTCTTCCTGTCTGTGTCTGATGTGTGTTCTGTCCGTGTGAGGTGGTGAAGGAAGAGAGTCTTTCTCTGCTTTACAGAGGTAATATGATATGTTGCTCAGGCTTTGTATTGCCCAGGAAAACAACTTAAAAAGAGACTTCTATATTTGGGCTCATGGTTTTAGAGGGTTCAGGCCACTATAGGGGATCGCTCTGGCCTGGTGCAGAACAGCTCCTGTCACTGTGAGCAGGAAGCAGGCAGAAAATGCCCGGACTCATGGGCTTGCTTCTTTTCCCTTTATTCTGTTCAACCTCCTAGCACATGGACCAGTGCTGCCTGCAGCCAGGGCAGGTGTCCCTGCTTCGGGCTCCTCTGAAAACACTGTGACCGACACCTTGAGATGCTTATCACCCAGGTGCTTCTCCATCCAGTTAAGCTTACTATATGCATGGGTGGAAGACAATCTGTGTGGAACCAAACAGCTTCAAGAATAGCAGGTTTTGGAAATAGATGGTTGCAATCTCCCCCAAAGTCCCAAGAAAACTTTAAAAGCTCATGAGAAAACTGGTTTCCCAGCAGTTCCAAAGCCTATTGCCTTGTCTTGGGTAGTAAAAGGCCTCAGGAGATTGGTGCTGACATTTTGGGTCCACTCTCCTCCCTCATTGTCCCAGAGCTGTCTATATGAAGCAGATGGACCTGACGTGGCAGATGACCTGTGCGTCTTCACCGCTGCCATTATTAGAAACCTTCCTAGGTGACGCGGCAATTCACATCAGCCACAAAGTGGTCAAAACTAATGGGTTTTAAAATTGCCTTAGAAGCCATTTATTTATGGTCCTAACACCTGAGCAGAATGCCAGTCAGTTTAGTGTTTCATTTGGATGGAATATCAGTCAGCTTGAGAAATAATTTTTAAATGCAGGCTAATAATTATTTTTTATTAATGAGTTTCTAAGCACACAGAATCTTATGGGATGTCAGTAAATAGGAGATGCTTGGTAAGTAAAGGAATGGATCTTAGTTCACTTTCGTGCACAAAGGAAGGTGACTGGGGGCTTGGGGGTGTTTTATTATCTGCTTCCTCCTGGACTCCACACCATGATCTCTGGGTTTTCTGGGATAGATAATCCCAGATTCCTTTAAGAATCACGGTATTTGGGCATGGGAGTGGGGGTTAGTATATGTATGGGTGGACGGCAGTGAACTTTGTAGTAAGGCATAAACTTTCCCAAGTTCATAGTTGAGGGTTTTAAACAGGGAAGACACAAAGTTAAAGGAGAGAAAATCCAGAGCAGGCTGTTTAAAACTGATCAGTAGAAATTATGTAAACTTAATTAAGCAGGGCATCAAGGGAAGGGCTATGGAGTGTAATGAAATACTGTAGAAACAAGGCAACGCGGCCACAGGAAAACAGGGCTGGCTGAAGAGTTTCCAAAGGAGAGGAGAGCCCCTTCCCACAGAAGGAAGCTGCTTGTCCTGCAAGCTTTAGGCTGCTGAGCTCTGCACCAGGGAGCTCAGAGGACAGGGATGCAAGGGGAGTCTGCGCAGAATGACGCGGGAGGGACTAGAGAGATGTCATCCAGCTTACACTGTTGGTGGACAGTGTTCTTGTAACAAAATAGAGACTGAAATACAGGCAGATGCAAACCTCTGGCCTTCCATCAGGAAATACGCCAAAGCAAACAGCTGGGATTTAGAGGAAATGTGTACATTTCAAATGTAGGCCGACCAGCTGCAGAGAGACTTGAGAGTCCTGTCTGGATTGTTTGGGACACCTGGTGTTGTTTGTTTGTTTGTTGTTTTAAGGTTCTGTGTCATTGCATGGAGCAAACAGTGTGTGAAGCCTCCCATCGCCCTCCAGGAGTTTATACCTATGGAGAGAGAGACCAGTATGTAAATCACAGCCATGGCAGGCAGGGATAGAAATGAGTCTTCAGTGTCAAAGATTCCCAGAGGTCTGTCTCCAGTCCCATGGTTTCTCCTACACCCCGGATCTGAATAGTGGCGTACCTGGTGGATCTCTTCTTTCACCTTTGATCAGAGAAAGAATGTAAAGTTTCTGCCTCTGGTTATTTCAAAGGTAGAGTTGAAAGTCAGTGTGTGCATGTGAGCATGTACACGCGAGCATGCCCGTGTACACGCACACACACATGGGCACACAGGGCATGCCTGTGCGCGCGCGCACACGCGCGCACACACACACACACGGGCACACAGGGCATGCCTGTGCACATACACACACACACGGGCACACAGGGCATGCTTGTGCACATGCATACACACACACACAGAGCGTGCCTGCACACATGCACACACACACATAGAGTGCACATACACACACAGAGCATGCCCACGCACACACGTTTCCTTAAGACAAATGTAAAATTTACATGTTTTATACACTTATGAGGAATGTTTATTACATGTACATACACATATACAGCTCCATATACATACAGATCATTATGAAGAGAGCACATTCCCTAAATTATAGTACTGCCAGTTTTGGAAGACTATATATGTGAATTCTTTGTTTAGAAATTTTGCTTAAAATTTTGTTTAAAAATTTTAAACAACAAGCATTTTATTTTATTTTGTGTATGGGTGTTTTGCCTGCATGTCTATGTGTACCTTATGTGTACAGTGCCCACAGAAGCCAGAAGAGGGCATTAGATCCCCCTGGGACTGGAATTACAGATAGTTGTGAACTACCATGTGTGCTGGGAATCAAAACCTAGGTCCTCTGGAAGAGCAGCCAGTGTCCTTAACCACCTCTCCAGCCCCACAACCTCTGTAAACAGCAAGTTTGTGTTATTTAAGATTGCACACAAGTTCTCATTTTATGACCTTCAGGTAATGTAGCAAATTACCTCCCCAAGAGATGTTTAATAATTATATTATTTGGTCCTTTTTCCTTCTTTGTGTGTATGCTCATGGATGTGTCGGTGTGTGTGGAGGAGGTGCATGCAGAAGCCGCATGTCTGTGATGCTGTCTTCCTCAGTCACCGTTGCTTTGTTTCGTGAGGCAGGCTCTCTCACTAAACCTGGAGCTGGCAGACTCACTTAGACTGGGTAGCCACCAAGCACCTCTTCCTCTTTGGTACTGGGATTATTGGCAAACACGGTCGTGTCTGACGTTTTTTTACATGATCTGAGCTCAGGTCCTCATGTTGCTCCAAGGAGAAGCTATCCTTGTGAATTACCCTATTAGAAAGTGTTTCATAGCTTATCTTTCCTCTCCGAGTCTATGAATTTCTTCCTCTGACTACTGACACTTACTTGTGAGCTTGCAAATTGAAATGTGTGTGTTCCTTGGCTTCACCTCTCGCCTCCGCATAATCTGACCTTCAGCTATGCTTTTGGGAAATGATTTATATATGTCTGGGTTTGTTTTTTAAAAAATGTATTGTATATGTAAACTGATTTAAACTTTTTAAAGAATTCTATCTCATCATGCTTTTTGACATTTGAAACAATGTAGTTGCCAGCAGAAATAAAAGAGCAATGGAAAGATAGTTCTAGTGAGCCCCACACAACTTCCTGTCACTTCTGGAGAAAGCCACCAGTATTAAGATACGTTAATGACTTCCAGAGAGGAGTCATTCAGTGTGCGAGGAGAGTAGCACTATAAAGTCTATTCCTTTGTTTGGCATTGCAGACTTAGTCTGGATTACTGAGTAGAGTATGGGTACAGGGGATCTGTTGCACCCATGAGCCTTATTCTTCCTGTCTGTGTCTGATGTGTGTTCTGTCCGTGTGAGGTGGTGAAGGAAGAGAGTCTTTCTCTGCTTTACAGAGGTAATATGATATGTTGCTCAGGCTTTGTATTGCCCAGGAAAACAACTTAAAAAGAGACTTCTATATTTGGGCTCATGGTTTTAGAGGGTTCAGGCCACTATAGGGGATCGCTCTGGCCTGGTGCAGAACAGCTCCTGTCACTGTGAGCAGGAAGCAGGCAGAAAATGCCCGGACTCATGGGCTTGCTTCTTTTCCCTTTATTCTGTTCAACCTCCTAGCACATGGACCAGTGCTGCCTGCAGCCAGGGCAGGTGTCCCTGCTTCGGGCTCCTCTGAAAACACTGTGACCGACACCTTGAGATGCTTATCACCCAGGTGCTTCTCCATCCAGTTAAGCTTACTATATGCATGGGTGGAAGACAATCTGTGTGGAACCAAACAGCTTCAAGAATAGCAGGTTTTGGAAATAGATGGTTGCAATCTCCCCCCAAAGTCCCAAGAAAACTTTAAAAGCTCATGAGAAAACTGGTTTCCCAGCAGTTCCAAAGCCTATTGCCTTGTCTTGGGTAGTAAAAGGCCTCAGGAGATTGGTGCTGACATTTTGGGTCCACTCTCCTCCCTCATTGTCCCAGAGCTGTCTATATGAAGCAGATGGACCTGACGTGGCAGATGACCTGTGCGTCTTCACCGCTGCCATTATTAGAAACCTTCCTAGGTGACGCGGCAATTCACATCAGCCACAAAGTGGTCAAAACTAATGGGTTTTAAAATTGCCTTAGAAGCCATTTATTTATGGTCCTAACACCTGAGCAGAATGCCAGTCAGTTTAGTGTTTCATTTGGATGGAATATCAGTCAGCTTGAGAAATAATTTTTAAATGCAGGCTAATAATTATTTTTTATTAATGAGTTTCTAAGCACACAGAATCTTATGGGATGTCAGTAAATAGGAGATGCTTGGTAAGTAAAGGAATGGATCTTAGTTCACTTTCGTGCACAAAGGAAGGTGACTGGGGGCTTGGGGGTGTTTTATTATCTGCTTCCTCCTGGACTCCACACCATGATCTCTGGGTTTTCTGGGATAGATAATCCCAGATTCCTTTAAGAATCACGGTATTTGGGCATGGGAGTGGGGGTTAGTATATGTATGGGTGGACGGCAGTGAACTTTGTAGTAAGGCATAAACTTTCCCAAGTTCATAGTTGAGGGTTTTAAACAGGGAAGACACAAAGTTAAAGGAGAGAAAATCCAGAGCAGGCTGTTTAAAACTGATCAGTAGAAATTATGTAAACTTAATTAAGCAGGGCATCAAGGGAAGGGCTATGGAGTGTAATGAAATACTGTAGAAACAAGGCAACGCGGCCACAGGAAAACAGGGCTGGCTGAAGAGTTTCCAAAGGAGAGGAGAGCCCCTTCCCACAGAAGGAAGCTGCTTGTCCTGCAAGCTTTAGGCTGCTGAGCTCTGCACCAGGGAGCTCAGAGGACAGGGATGCAAGGGGAGTCTGCGCAGAATGACGCGGGAGGGACTAGAGAGATGTCATCCAGCTTACACTGTTGGTGGACAGTGTTCTTGTAACAAAATAGAGACTGAAATACAGGCAGATGCAAACCTCTGGCCTTCCATCAGGAAATACGCCAAAGCAAACAGCTGGGATTTAGAGGAAATGTGTACATTTCAAATGTAGGCCGACCAGCTGCAGAGAGACTTGAGAGTCCTGTCTGGATTGTTTGGGACACCTGGTGTTGTTTGTTTGTTTGTTGTTTTAAGGTTCTGTGTCATTGCATGGAGCAAACAGTGTGTGAAGCCTCCCATCGCCCTCCAGGAGTTTATACCTATGGAGAGAGAGACCAGTATGTAAATCACAGCCATGGCAGGCAGGGATAGAAATGAGTCTTCAGTGTCAAAGATTCCCAGAGGTCTGTCTCCAGTCCCATGGTTTCTCCTACACCCCGGATCTGAATAGTGGCGTACCTGGTGGATCTCTTCTTTCACCTTTGATCAGAGAAAGAATGTAAAGTTTCTGCCTCTGGTTATTTCAAAGGTAGAGTTGAAAGTCAGTGTGTGCATGTGAGCATGTACACGCGAGCATGCCCGTGTACACGCACACACACATGGGCACACAGGGCATGCCTGTGCGCGCGCGCACACGCGCGCACACACACACACACGGGCACACAGGGCATGCCTGTGCACATACACACACACACGGGCACACAGGGCATGCTTGTGCACATGCATACACACACACACAGAGCGTGCCTGCACACATGCACACACACACATAGAGTGCACATACACACACAGAGCATGCCCACGCACACACGTTTCCTTAAGACAAATGTAAAATTTACATGTTTTATACACTTATGAGGAATGTTTATTACATGTACATACACATATACAGCTCCATATACATACAGATCATTATGAAGAGAGCACATTCCCTAAATTATAGTACTGCCAGTTTTGGAAGACTATATATGTGAATTCTTTGTTTAGAAATTTTGCTTAAAATTTTGTTTAAAAATTTTAAACAACAAGCATTTTATTTTATTTTGTGTATGGGTGTTTTGCCTGCATGTCTATGTGTACCTTATGTGTACAGTGCCCACAGAAGCCAGAAGAGGGCATTAGATCCCCCTGGGACTGGAATTACAGATAGTTGTGAACTACCATGTGTGCTGGGAATCAAAACCTAGGTCCTCTGGAAGAGCAGCCAGTGTCCTTAACCACCTCTCCAGCCCCACAACCTCTGTAAACAGCAAGTTTGTGTTATTTAAGATTGCACACAAGTTCTCATTTTATGACCTTCAGGTAATGTAGCAAATTACCTCCCCAAGAGATGTTTAATAATTATATTATTTGGTCCTTTTTCCTTCTTTGTGTGTATGCTCATGGATGTGTCGGTGTGTGTGGAGGAGGTGCATGCAGAAGCCGCATGTCTGTGATGCTGTCTTCCTCAGTCACCGTTGCTTTGTTTCGTGAGGCAGGCTCTCTCACTAAACCTGGAGCTGGCAGACTCACTTAGACTGGGTAGCCACCAAGCACCTCTTCCTCTTTGGTACTGGGATTATTGGCAAACACGGTCGTGTCTGACGTTTTTTTACATGATCTGAGCTCAGGTCCTCATGTTGCTCAGCAAGCACTTTAATGACTGAGTCATTTCTGAGACCAATAACTGTTTTATAATGAAAATTCAAACCTAAGAAACATATGCATATTATTTTGCCCAATAAAAGGCAATATTCAGAGGAACTTTTCTGACTTAGCTACTAAGCAGATTCATTCACCATTTTTTTTCTCCCTGATCTACTCAAAGGAAAGGTACTTACTAATTTTGTTTAAGATCATCACTTCTTAGATTTATTTCTTGGACTCAGTGTGATTGTTTTGGTTAGAAGGTGTGCAGTTGGGACTGGAGAGCTGTTAAGAATTCTTACTATTCTTGCAGAGGACCTGGGTTTGACTCAAAATTGCCTAGAACTCTAATTCCAGGGGATCTGATGCCCTCTGCTGACCTCTGCAGGCTACTGCACACATGTGGTGTATAAAATCTCACAGAGGCAAATACACATAAATAAAATAAATAATTTTAAAGATGAAAACTTAATATTTTTCTACCAACATTCACATTTATTGGAATTATCCATTTTTCTTTTATCTTTGAACTTAGGCATGCTGTATTTTTCCTTACTTTTCTATCTCTCAGTTTAAGCATCTTTATGATTTCTGTTGGATCTGAGACTTTCTTTTACTTTTTAGCCTCGTGTCCTTATCCTTCGGACTAAGCCTCACCAAGCACATATCTCATTATTAAACAGGTTAAGTCTCGGCAGAGCCTGGTGGGAAGTGACAATCTGGTCAGCTTGCCCTCAGCATTAGCCACCAGCACTGTTTACTTATAAAAGGAACCATCTTGTCCATTTGTCTCCTATCAGTGTTTGGTAATTTCTGACTTGTGAGCACATTCACAGTTGCCGGCTACTGACCTGTGTGAGATAGGTCGTCTGTGAAGCTCGGCTCAGTTAAATAATCAAATACTTGTTAGCACCCCTCTTCTTTGTCCACTTTGGTTATAATAGCAGTAGGGGAACCTTTAAAAACTCGTGTGAAATAGTTAGTTTGCCGTGTTACAAAGGTCTAACCTCAGCACAATGAACATACTTTTTTTTTGAACATACTTTTTTTAAAAAAATAAAAGGACAGGTTTAAGTACTTAACATTATTTTTATTTTTGTTTGTTTTATTTAATTTTGTTTAATTTTTGAGACAAGATCATTTTAAAACAATATTTTTATTCTTTGTGAATTTCATACATCCATACAATACGTTTTGGTCATATTTACCCCTAATTCTTCCTGGCTCTACCTCCTCCCTAAATTTCATATTTTTTCCTTTCCTTTCCTTTCCTTTCCTTTCCTTTCCTTTCCTTTCCTTTCCTTTCCTTTCCTTTCCTTTCCTTTCCTTTCCTTTCCTTTTCTTTTCATAATCCCCTGAATCCAGTTTGTGCTGCCCATGTACACGTGGGTATAGAACCACCCACTGGAGCATGGTCAACCTGCCAACACTCCTTCCCCTGGCAGCCATCGGTGGCTGTCAATTGCTCCTCAGTCAGGACTGGGGGCTCATACAGCCCTCTGGTGCTGTACTGTAAAGTTGACTGGCTTGATCTTGGGCAGGGAAGGGGTTCACGAGCCCCCCGGGAAACACGCAGCTGTGAGTGTTCATATGCAGGAGGCACCATTTCCTCTCTGCTCCTCCCTGACCTCTGGCTCCCAGTGTCTCTGCCTGTTCTTCTGTGATGATCCCTGAACCTTAGCGTGGAGATGGTGTGGTAGATGTGTCATTTATGGCTGAGTAACTTTGTAGACACTTGAGACAGGATCTGACTATTTTTATAACCCAGTCTGGCCTCACACTTGTGATGCTCAGCTTCATGGGTGCTGGGATTGTAAGGGTAAGCTACCATTGGATTTATATAAATTTTATCTATTTTTGTGTTTACATGTATATGTGAATGCAGGTATGTGCATGCCGTGTCATTCTTGTGCAGGTCAGAGGACAGTTTTGAAAGAGGATTCTCACCTTCCATCATAAGACAGAATGTCTTATTTCTGCTGCCATGCTGAGTACTTTAGGTTAGCTGGCCCATGGACTCTGAAACTCTGTCTCAACTAACAAACCACACACACAAACGAAACAAAATATGTGTGATAGTCCTATTAAGGTTCATGTTTTAAATGTCTGAGAATGACTTATTCATGTGAAAATATGTTCTCTTCCCCTGTAGAGGCCTCAGGGACATACCAAAAACTGCTGTGTTGACAGAGGTTTTCTGTCTTGCCCGGTTACCGCAGTCATTAAGTCCCAAAGAAATCACACAGAGGTCTACATTAGTTATAAACTGATTGGCCCATTAGCTCAGGCTTCTTATTAACTCTTATAGCTTATATTAGCCCATTATTCTTGTCTATGCTATCCACATGGCTCGGTAACTTATTCAGTGAGGCAGTCACATCTTGCTTCTTCTGTGGCTGGGTCAGGACTGTGGACCAAGCTTTCCTCTTCCCTGAATTTTTCTGTTCTCATTGACCCGCCTCTACTCTCTGTCTAGTTGCTGGCCAATCAGCGTTTTATTAAAATATAATTGACAGAATACAGGCCATTGTCCCATACCATTGCTGTTGTCGTTTGAGGCCAACATTTTGTTTTAGCAAAACCTGGGGAAGCAGAGGTGTCAGTATGGTGTATTGTTAAGTGTCACATAGCACCCAGCACTGTGGAGAGCTTTATGTGCAGGGAGGCTCGAGGTCCCAGGATAGTTGATGAATTTAGACCATGAACGTCTACCTGGTCATGGACTTTCATAAGCAGGAGGCTCCCAAAATTCCAGCTGCAGTGGAGCCGTGAAGAATGCTTCCTTCTAGCCCAGAGTGACTTCAGACTCTCTCTGCCACTTTTCTCTGTCTAGCTGAGACTCTTGGATGTGATCGCGGTTCTTGGGAAATTTGTTTCTAGGAAGTGACTCAGGACGTTGATATGTCTTGGGGCCAAGAATGGCTGAGGGCACCCCGAGTCTCTGGAAGTAGACCTATAATCGAGCCCCAGCTCTGCCACACCTGGTTGAAAAGTGGACATTTTCAGAGTGCCCAGCTTCACAAGAATACAGTGAGCATTAAATGGGAAATAGCTTCCATGTGGTGCTCCTGTGTTCAGTGTGGCACAAAGCAGTTGCGTATTAAACATGACAGTGATTATCAGAAATGTTACGTGCACAGAGCAAGTGTGCCCTCGCATTTGTTGAGTGATAAATGAGTCGCAGTGTTATTTCGTGGACAACCACAGGGTATTTAGAAAAGTCCCATTGTGAGACCATGAGGTTTTGTTTTCTATAAAAATAGATTTTTTTTTCGGTGCTGGAGAGACAGCTCAGTGGGGAAAGTGCTTGTTGCATAAACAGGAGGACCTGAGTTCAGATCCCCAGCACCCATGTGAAAGATGACTGAGGTAGCACATGCCTGCAACCCTAGCGCTGAAAGTCTGGCTGAAGTCAGGACCCTCAGGTTCAATGAAGACACCTTGTCTCAAAGACAAAATGAAGAATGATAGAGGAAGATATCCAAAGTCATCCTCTGGGCTCCACGTGTGCACATGCAGACAAGAACATCTGTATACACACATGCAGACAAGAACATCTGTATACACACACTCGGGCAGGCAAGAACATCTGTATACACACATGCAGGCAAGAACATCTGTATACACACACACGCAGGCAAGCACATCTGTATACACACATGCAGGCAAGCACATCTGTATACACACATGCAGGCAAGCACATCTGTATACACACACACACTCAGGCAAGCACATCTGTATACACACACACATGCAAGCAAGCACATCTGTATACACAAACACACAGGCAAGCACATCTGTATACACACACATGCAGGCGAGCACATCTGTATATACACACATGCAGGCGAGCACATCTGTATATATATACACACACTCAGGCAAGCACATCTATATACAATACACACACTCAGGTAAGCACATCTGTATACACACACAGAGATAAGGACATCTGCACATGCAAACACAAATGCACACACATGAGGGAGGATTTTTTTTCTATTTTGAATACATTTGACATGAATATTTACATTTTATAAACATTGTTTTATTATTCCTTTAAAATAATTGTCCTTAAATAGAATTACCATGTCAGAGGTTGACCACACTGTAAAGGTCTGGCATATTGTCAGAAAGCTCAGTATAAAAGCATGTCTGATATAGAATTACTGTCTTTTTGAACTTTACCAACCTGACAAAGTGGAAATGGTCTCTTACGATTTCTTTCCATAATTTTTTAAAATCTGAATTTATTTGGGAGCTGGAGACAAAAGGATCAAGGATTTGAGGCCTGCCTAGTTTATATAGTGAGACTGTATCTCAAATAAAACCATTTGTTTTTGTTTGTGTGGTGCCCTCCTGTGCCTCTCCCCCACCTCACTGACTTACTTGGAACTTTACTATGTAGACCAGGCTAGCTTCAAACTCACAGAGATCTGCCTACTTCTGTCTCCCAAGTGCTGGGATTAAAGGCTAGTTCCACTATGTCTAGCACATAAAATATTTCTGCCATATATTTAAGAATATGTTAAAGAAATACATATCTCTTTGTAATGATTCTTCCTACAAACAAATAAACCCTGAAGTTAACTACTGATCTTTCTCTCAAGCAGTAGCCAACACAGTTCATAAAAACAGATAGTTCTTATGCCTCAATGGGTGGTAGTTTCTTTGATTCATGTGAACATTAATAGGCGTGATAGGTAGTAACAGTTCATGTCTAAAATGTGTTCTGTTTCCCAATTACATGGATCCTCTGTAATCTGTTCTTCTTGGCTTCAAGATCTCTCTAGGAAAACTGTTCTAAGAAATTAAATGGAAGAAATTATTTCTGGGTGAAATGATTAGGGCCAGAACACTGTGACGTCAGACCTCACATTTCTCTAAGGCACTCGATGTATGAGTGCAGATCTATGCCAGCTGAGCAGATGCATCTGGCGCTCCTGAGGGTACAAGAGATGGCTGCATCAAGACTTCTGGTAACAAAAGTGGGCTAGTCTGTGATGCCCCTTTCTAGACGTCTCGGCTGAGAGAAGCCTTAAGGGGGATCCTGTTGAAATCTCTGCATTGGTCATGGAGCTTTTTGGTATCTCCTTGTTTCCCCTGCCTGTCTAGACCTGGGTTTTCACATGTTCCTCCTTCCACATCAGGAAAGAGAATCATTGAATTCGGATCTGTTTTACGGGGACGAGGAATCAGACCATTCCTTCCTGTACGAATAACATGGGAACATGGGAGGGAAGTCTGGACGCTTCTGTGCATGCATGCACATTTGTGCTTTTGATATGCTGAGTTGTAAGGAAAGAGCCTTCTGCATTTGTTCCATCTTTGAGTATCTGTATGGAGTACTTCTTACTACGTTATAAACGAGGCCCAGGCAGCACGTCCTTAGATTAAGAGGGGAAGTACATGCTTTAGGGTAGAAATAGGGGCTTAAGAAGTGAATCCTTCTTTAGTAACTGTAATGAGCTGTGACCAATCAGCAGGCCAGAATCCTCTGACTGGACACAGTTGGTTTGTTCTCCCTTAAACTCGACACCACCTTAGAACTTTCAACTGAGGTCTGTTTGGGGGAAAGCTCATTTCCTCGCTGGCCCTGCTGTGTGAGTCAGGGGAAAATGGGTAACTAGAGATGGCTTTTCCTCAGACCAGCAATGTTGAGGAAGCCGCAGAGCTGCCTGCATTGTTTTTGTGGGGTTTTTGAAATGTTTGTTTGTTTTGTAGCAATCTACTACACAGAAGGAAGAAGCAAGCATTCATTTTATACTTTCAAACCAAAGCATCTCCTTGTCCCTGCAGGAGTCATGTACTGAGATGGCCTGGGATAAGCTCAGGCTCTTTGGTGGGTGCGTAGCCTCTCTAAGCCTCCAGGCTTGGCCTCGGCCTATAGCGCTCCAGTTCCTTAGAGTGTGGCTTCTACTAGGCGTCTGAAATGTAGACCCATGATGTCAGTGTGGTGCCGAAGCTGGCATTCTCCTGGCGAGCAGGCAGAAGGCATCATGTCCCCAGGAGGAGTTTGAAACATGTCTCATGTGAAGGAACTCAGAGATCTCCCAGACATTGCCGGGAAGGTACCTATGAGAGCATCCCCTTGACCAGGCGGAGGTCACAGACTTCTCAGTCATGCCCCTGCAGCGCCCAAGCCTTTGGAAGAACAGGCACATTCACAGTACCCCTCAGCCAAAAGCACAATGACTTTGTTCTGTGATTTCCTTTTGTCCCTACCAAAGGTCTTCCTAATTTTTTTTTCTGTTTTCATGTCCTTGGTGTTTTGAAAGATTTATAGTTCTTCACTGTTTAAGTGTTAATTCATTTGTTCCCTAATTTTATTGATAAAAGCCAGCTAGAATGACTGATCAATGTAGGAAAATCATGACTGATTAGCGCTGTAATTCCAACTGGCGGGGGTGGGGGATGGGATGGGGACGGGAAGTAGATTGTTTTTGCTTACATTGTGTGGCAAGAGTGGATGCTTTCCAGACTTGTTGAGGTGCTCAACCACTACTTTTTGAGGGGCTCCTTTGGCCCTGAGCACTGAGACTGAAAAATGACCTTGTATAGACCAGTCGTTGTGCAGAGAAACAGGCTAATATTAAGAGTGGGGTGGCTTAACTGCAAAGCCAAAACACCTGACTCCGGTTTTCCACCTCGCCACGAGTGAATTTTGGCGCATGAGACAGGGTTTGGAGATGACGCTCTAGGGTGAAGTGCCGGATCACTGGCTCCTTTTAAAGAGTAGATAGTATTTGAATTAGTACTGACTGGGTTTTATAAGTAGATTAGCATCCTACCAAATTCTTTATCTCACACACAATTATATGTAGGAACACTGTATAGTTCCCAGGATCTGGATTGGAATACTAATTATTTTTTGTTTTGTTTTTTTCTTCTCACTATGTAGCCCAATCTAGCCTTAAATTCAAGATCCTCCTGGCTCTGCCTCCCAGGTCCTAGATGTGTGCCATCACACCTGGATTGTTTTTGTTTTTATGCATATTTTGTGGTTGGAAAGTAATTCAAAACATTGAAGCAGGCAGCTATGAGGAAATCATGCATTGGGGAGGTAAATACTATGATTTGTCTAAAAGATGAAGTTTTTATTTAAAATTCCTGTGGTATACTTTATAGTGGATTAAATTTTTTCATAGCAAAAATTTGGAATTTTTTTTTTAGCTGTGAAAGAGACAATTTCTACCATCTAGAATCAAAATCTAATTAATGAAATGAGCTGCTTCCAATCAGAACACAGTCCTCATATGGACATTAATGCAACATAAAGCAATATAGCACTGTAAATTCTGATAGCCAGATTTACTTTTTAAAAAATATATACATATATGTAATGACAAACTTCCATCATCTTTAATTTTTCCTTTATCTTGTTAGGGAAAGAATAGTCTGGCTGTGTTTCAAAAATCTCTTAATTAGCAAGATAAATCATCAGCCACCATTGTGAGAAGTAGCAGGAAAGTGTGAACATTGCCTGGTTGCATGGAGGCTCCTGTACCCGACAGCCCCAGAACACCAAGAGCGATATCTTGTTTTTGTCTTGACTGTTATGTCGCACGTAGAACTGTTAGGTCTTAGAGTCTTTAAAAGATTACTGATGAAGAAATACATTTTCTGTCTGTTTTGTAGTTAGAACATGTAAAGAAACCTTTAAAATTAAAAACAAACCAGTAATATAAGAAAATCTTTTTTTATATATAAGCAGCAGGTTCATCACTGGGATGGTAGGGCTTTAAAAATTCTTATTATTAAAAATATGGCCAATGTGTTTTGACTAATACATGGCACAAAATCTGTAGATTCATAGACTGAAACAATGGGCTAGAGCTAAAAGATGATGTTAAACAAAAGTAAATATGAAATACTGAACTTCATTTCCAAAAACCCACCCTGGGTAATAAAAGACGAGGAAGAGGACTCAGGGTCTGGTTTAGGGGAGAGTTCTTGACCAGCAGACACACGACCCTGGGTCCACACCCATCATCACACACACACAAAAAAAAGCAAAACAAAACCCACAACAAAATCTAGGATGAACCCAGATAGCATTTTATAGGAAAAGACTCGGATGGTCCAAGCTATAAGCTTATCATAAGGCATTTTAAAGAATTTTAAAATCTCAAATGCTTCATTAAATTGAATTTTAAATGTCAAAATGTTTTAGAAAGAAATACAAATAGTAAAAGTACTTTTTGTTCCATTCATCAAACTTTTTTTAAATGAAATACAAATGTTAAAAGTACTTTATAACAAAATAAACAAACCAAAAACTAATAAAACCATCTCATACCAAAAGTTTAAAAAACAACAAAAAGGAGAGGAGGCTTAACGTAGACTACTCGACTAGTGTTGCTGGATACACAAAAATAAAAATTAAAAACATAAAGGTGCTGTCTAAGCAACAGCCAACTCAGTTCATAAATCCAGAAACACACCTATGTTGGCCTTGCAGATTTTCCCAATGAAGTGTGGCAAAAATCAGTGAGAAGGGATTGGCGTTCACACCCAATGGTGCTCGGTGTGCTGGGTCTAGGAGAATCAGCTCTCATAGCCTGTTCCAGACTGATCTGTACCCTGAATATTGGGGCCACGGAGAAAATGGAGGGAACTGGCCACACTGAGGCTTCGGCTGCTGAGATTGAGGGGGCTTGGGGTGTCAGGCTGCTGCGGACAGTAGTGGGCTCACCGGGGTACAGGGATGCCATCCACTGTGAGGATGGCTGTCATCGTTATCTCCTGCCTTGCTGAGCAGTTAAACAGCCACCTCCACAAAGAAGGGGCACTGAGCGGCCGGCACATCACTGATGATGGGGCGCACTGCTACTTCTGCTTCACGTCACGGTTGGACGTGGATAGAAGCCCTTGGATGTTGCGTTTATGAAAGTGGCAGACAGGGAGATGAATGGTGGACCTGTCGTTGTGAAAGCCGACATTCTCATCTGCGGGCACATGAGCGGCTGGAGAATAGGATTTGGGGTGAACCTGAAAGATATAACATCAAAATCTGCCGCTTACTTGATGCAGAATCAGACGAAGGTTTAAAGAGCAGACTGGATTCCTCAAGGCCAGCGTTCCATTCTGGTGGGATCAAACCAGTTGACTAAAACCAAAGCAAGGTCAAAGGTCACCTCTGCCCAAGGGATGTTGTGGACGTCAGGAACCCAGTCACTTTCTGAACTGCAAGTGGTGCCCGTCATTCACATTCAGAACCTCCAGGAAGTAACCCAGGACCTGCTCCAGATCTCACAGAAGGAGGCTGAGCTCAACCACATGCAAGAGATGGTCCCCAGGATGCAGGCTCAGATGAAGGCTCAGGGTGGTGACAGTGACAGGGGACCTTCTGGCATCACCTGCAAGGTGAAGTCTGCCTGTTAACAGCACTCTTGGATAAAAAGGAAACATTCCAGGTGACCGTCACTGCTCGAGTTTTCTTAAGCTTGGGTGTGTTCACACCCATATTTGAGTAACTGTGCCTGAGGAGATCATAAAAAGAAAACTTTTGGTGTGTGTGTGTGTGTGTATGTGTGTGTGAAGTACTTTTAACATTTGTGTCATTGCTATGTTACATTTTATATTTTGTGAAGTAAGCTATCATTTTCTTTCTCCTGAACCACTAATGTTGGAATTCATTTCTAAGAGTCAGTCAGCATGTCTAGTTAGTGGTGAATTCCTTTGATATAACTGACTAATCATTGAGGGACATTCTTGGCTTATAGCTCATGATTTAATTGCTCAAAGTTGTTCCTGTGTGGTGGCCTTGTGCCTGCGACAGAGAAAGCTGTGCATTGGTGGCAGGGTCACAGTTTGGAGACCCCTAACGTTATGCTTGGGCAGACCACCTAAGCCAGTTTGGCTGCTGGAGTTAATACGGTCAATTCACCCGCACACTTACAGTTAACGAGGTCGAGCAGGGCAGACCTAGCCAGTGCATATTTATACTTAAGCAGCTTTCAATAGCCGGCTCAGGTTGAATCTCAAGGCCTCTGGAGTCTGTTGCTAGATCACCTTCAGATCTTTGTGCAGAGAGCTCACCACGAGGACGTTGGTGATGCAGCCGCTGCTTGTGCTGTGGAGAAAATCAAAACAGCTTCACACTAACAAGACCTTTTATACAATAAGAGCCAATAAACTATTTTTACTCAACTAAAAAGGCGATTATTTTGTAAAAAACCAAACTTGTTTGTATTTTATACTGCACCTTGATGCATGTTTTATAACCGCAGGTGCAAAAGATCCGCCGTGGTTTTGCGAATCATGGTCCTTGGCCAGCACGCCTCGAAACCCAAACTTGTAGTGGGCATTGCTTTTGCACAAACAGCCCCAGGAAGCCCGGACGCCTGCCAGATTTTCCTCTAACTTTTCCTCTTTTGAAGGATGTTCTGTTGCGCGGGAAAGAGCAATGCTCATGCTTGTGCGCCCGCTGCCGCCTCTGTAGCCACTACCGTTCCTTCGGTGTGTGCAGATAAATGTCTTTATGTGTCCCGAAAGAATGCAAGAGTTTCAGAGATAAACCACAGGCAAGTGACCAGGGCCACATGGGGCCTGTGTTCTGGCATCTGGCCTCCTTGCTTCCTGTTCTCTCTCCCTAATGTTGACTACAAAAGGGGCCAGCGAGGGGGACGGAGCTGTGAGGGAGCAGGTGCCATTTTGTGCTTTCCTTTCTTAATTGAGTTCAGCAGAAGAAAGCGCTTGCTTTATGAGGAAGCAAGGACTTGGTTGTTGCCTTTATTTTTTCTATTTAGGCCAAAAATATAACAATACTAATAAAGTGAAATTTAACAATTGTTAGTTATAAAGATGTGCAACAGAAAATAATCTCCTTCACTTTTAAAATTTTTAGTTGTGGAGACATGGCTCAGTGTTTAAGAGCCTGTCTTCCTCTTGCAGAGACTGTGTTTGGTTTCCAGCACTCAGAGACAACTATGGAGACCATGTGTGGATTGTGGTCACCTAGCCTCCCTTTGCCTCCCTTCCAACTTAAGCTGTTTTTTTTAAAACAAATTACACTTTAATCTTTTTTTTTTTTTTTTTTGGTTTTTCAAGACAGGGTTTCTCTGTAGCTTTGGTGCCCATCCCGGAACTAGCTCTTGTAGGCCAGGCTGGCCTCGAACTCCCAGAGATCCGCCTGCCTCTGCCTCCCGAGTGCTGGGATTAAAGGTGTGCGCCACCACCGCCCGGCTACTTTTAATTTTTTTATTTTTATTTTTTTTTAGCTATTTGTAGGTTTGTAAGCAATTATAAGAAATCATACCTAAAGACCTTACATACCATCTACCCGGTTTCCTCTGGGGAACATTCTGCAATTCCATAGTCCAGCGTCACAACCAACATGCGCCACTGATTCAGCAGGATACACGGTGCGGGGCATTTCTGTCACTACACGTGTCTTCCTATTGTCCTTTCACGGTCCTCATCCTCTCGCTGACCCTTCCAGCCTGAATACGTAATATCACTGATCTGTTTTCAACCTATGTAATATTTTCTGTTAAAGAATGCTATATGAATGATCTATTCCATATATAGGTCATTGGAATTTTTCCACTCAGAAGCATCCTCCAGGGTTCATTTAGGCTGTTGAGTATATCCCAGTTCATTTTGCTTTATTGGTAAGTCAGTTTCCATAGGTTTAAGTATTACTCATATAATATATATATATATAATTATATATATATATTCGCTATTGTCTTTAAGTCTGTTGTGAGCTTCTGTGTAAAGGAGTTTTATGAATATCAGACTTCCTCTCTCTCATGGATCTGCTAGATTGTGTTTAGTTTTACAAGAAACCAACAAACATCCTCCCCCAGTGTCTGTACTTTTGTCTGTTCCCACCAGCAGTGGGAATACCCCAGTTCCTTTGCACCTTTGCCAGCATTTTGTGTTGTAGCTGTTTTTATTTTTTGTCATCTGATAGGGTGTCAAAGTATCTCATGCCTTTGAGGATCGTACTCAGGGCCTTGCATGTGTGAGGCAAGTGTTCTCCCACTGACAGGGACCGGGCCCTAGCCGGTGGCCTTAACTCACACTCCCTAACACTTAATGGTGTTGCCCATCTGTTCACGCACTTTTCTGCCAGCTGGATATCCTTGTTGGTGAAATAACTGTCCATGAACTGTGTCCACTTTCTAATTAGCTTCTTTTTGTGTTTATTGATGGATCTTGAATAAACCTGGGCTCATTTTTAGCTGTGTGCTCTTCATTGCTTTGACTCTGCTGTTTCTGCTTTCCAAATCCCCTGCTTGTCGGGACTCCCACAATCTTATTTATGTGACTTATTGTAGCTTGAGACAGTCCTGGCTCTGTTCTGAATAGTTCTAGAATAAAGTGAAAGTTCTCTAAACTAACTGATGCCTAGAAGTCTTTTTAAAGACATTATAAATTTTACCTGTTTAAAGTGTGAAAATCAGTAATATAAATGTCAGTTTTTTAATATATTCATAAAGATATGTAATCATTACCAGTGTATAAATTCAGAATATTTTCCCCCCCTGCCAACAGAAATATAATGTCTATTAGCATTCACTTCTCATCCAGACCCATTGTCCTCTTCAGGGTTCAGATCAGATGCTACAGCAACCAAAAGGAACTCTTTTCCCAGGGTATCTGAGGGTGAACAAACTCCCTCACTCACATACTGTTTCAAAAATGTCTCTTTATTCTTCTGTTTCTGTTCTAATTCTCCTGTCCTACTTCTAAATTTTACTAACTTCTCTAGCCTAAAAAAA
The DNA here is from genome assembly GCF_950005125.1 of Chionomys nivalis. Classification (NCBI taxonomy): domain Eukaryota; kingdom Metazoa; phylum Chordata; class Mammalia; order Rodentia; family Cricetidae; genus Chionomys; species Chionomys nivalis. The sequence continues at coordinate 52,930,464 of NC_080094.1, forward strand.
AAAAAAAAAAAAAACTCTCTCCTTACAGAAGGCTTGAAGCAAAGAAAACATTACAAGAGTTACCTCTCATTGGTCAAAAGCACATTCCTAGGGCAGGCAATAAGGAACTGAGTAATTTACCATGGCAACACAAGGGTTTTAAGATTTTAGGAATAAGACTGTGACAGATGGGAGCGGGAGGGGACAGTGTCCAGTGACAATCTTTGAGATATACATCTATTGTCGGCAGACTTGGCAAGCGAAGAACTGGTATGCTTTCCTTAGGGTGCTTTGTGTAGCTGCCTGGGTTGGGTATCTGTGACTCTGACCTTGTGCATAGCTGTAAAGTTCTAAACTTATGATCTACTTACAAAAAATCCTTTAGTCTAGTTTAAACTTGCTCTGAGGTAAAAGTGGGCTAATTTGTACAGTTAGTCTGAGCAAAAGGAGAAAAGCAAGCTTTTACATGTCTATAGTCATCATGGGACAAATATATCTAGTTATGAAGCATGTCCTAGTATATTTTCTATATATCAAAATTATACAGATTAATGAAAAGTCATCTTCCTGAACACCCACAGATATATGTACTACCCCTAAGATTGAGATGTTATCATGAGATTACATATATACATCACGTGAGATTACACACTACATTACAGGTATTAGGGAGACACAAAGCTGTTTAGTAAAGGTATGTAACAGTTTCCAGAGTCAATGGTCCTACAGGCCTTGCCTGGACAGGATTGACCTCCATCACAGAACCACTCCTCTGGTGGACTGACATCTGAAGACTAGTTACCTGCTGTAACTCACGGCCTCTGACAGTCCCCCAGTTCTCCCCATTTCCCTGCTCCTGGAAACCACAGATGTACACCCTGTCTTTATGAACCTGCCTATATTCCAGGGCATTTTGTAAAATTTCATCATAACATGTGTGACCCTTCACATTGACTTCTTTCACTTAGCGTGTTTTAAAGATTCTTCCATGTTATATGTTAGTCTTCATTTATCTCATGGCTGTATAAGTACTCAATCCTATGTGTGACCTGTATTTCATCTCCCTATTTATCAGTTGATGGACATTGTTTATACTTTTTTGTGACTGTGCATATTGCTGCCATGCACATTTGTGTCCAGGGTTGTTTCTTGGTGTCTGTTTTTGTGGTGTTATGGTACTGGGGATCAAACCCAGGACTGTGGACATGGTAGGTCAATGTTCTCTCTTCCACTGAGTGGTTCTTCAGCCTTTAGATATAGTTTAGTTTTACTTTGGTTTTGTTTTACTTGGTGCATGTGTTTTCATTCCTCCTGGGTATGTACTAGGAATGACATTAACTGCTAGATGAGTTAGTAACTGTGTGGAGCACTGGCGAGCTGTCCTAACACCACTGTCCATTTCTTACCCCACCAGCAAGTGCAGGAGCGCCAACCTCCACATCCCCACAACAGTTGGTGTTTCACATTGCGGCTACTTGTGATTTTGTTTTGAGCATCCTAGATAAATAGCACATCTCTTTGGTTTTGATTCCTAATGCCACGATTGATGATGTTGAGGGTTGCTATATGTGCCGACTGACTAGCCACTTGAATTTCTCTGGAGAGACAGCTACTTAAATTTCTTGCCTGTTTTTAGATCAGATAGTCTTTTGGTTGTTGGGTTGTAACATTCCTTTGTATGTTATGTTATGATGTTAAAAATGCAGATGCTATACTGTTCTCATATATATGACACGGCTTGTATTTTCACCTTCTTAGAGATGTCTACTATGGTATGAATATTGGCGTCCTCCATGGTTCCTATATTAGAAATTAGTTATTTAATTCATGATTAATTTAATTAACAGTTAATTTAATTTCTAGTGTTACCATGTCAGAAGGTGAGGACTTTGGGGTGTGACTAAGTACTGAGGCTCTGCCCTTATGCTAGAGACACAGGGGCACTCAGGGAGAGTAAAAGTGCCGAGAACAGAGACCTGTCTGCTGGGAACTGCCCTGCTGTTGCTTTGATCCCAAACCTCTCAGTCTTTGGAACTGCAGAGTGTGTTTATTCTGTTAGAAACTGTCCAGCCTTTGGTATTTTTGTAGCATCCCAGCCAGAGTAAGATGGTGTCTTTTGAAGCACAAATGTCTGCCTGCCACATTTTCAATCTGACTGTATACATTTTCCTCAGCTTTTCCTATTGGGGAATCCATACTCTCACCCCCAGTTCCCTTGGTCTGTACAGATGAATGAGTGTGCCCTCTTTCCTGGGAAAGTTGAGGTTCTTTGTTATAAATTCCTTAACTTGTCTCAGTTTGCTAAGTGTCTGGGTATTTTTACTTTCCCTTCTAAACCATACTCTGGAATAAAAAGGAGAAGGAAGAGGAAGAGGAAGGAAGGAAGGAAGGAAGGAAGGAAGGAAGGAAGGAAGGAAGGAGGAAAAGGAAGAAGAAGAAGAAGAAGAAGAAGAAGAAGAAGAAGAAGAAGAAGAAGAAGAAGAAGAAGAAGAAGAAGAAGAAGAAGCCAGCATTGTAGAACATGTCTGTGATACTGGCGGGAGGGAGGGAGAAGCCAGGGGACTGTGAGTTGTGAGTTTGGGACCAATCTGAAATACACAGCAAGATCCTTTTTAGAACAAAGGAAAAAGTAAACCAACGCTTTGCTTGAGTGATCTCTTCTTCCTGGTTCCTCCTACTTGCACTTTAATGGCACAATTGATTTGTCTCCCTCCCGCACACATGCCCTGCTCCTTCCAACTGTTCTTACTTTCTGGCCTCCATAGAACTTCAAGCCTTTGTTGCCTGTTAAACAAAGGGCGGGGCACCTTTTCCAACTTTATTTTTGCTTATGCTATCAAATGTTTTGGTGGCTTCTCTTTGTTGTCAACCTGAGAAGCTGTTTTACTCCATCTGAGATATCCCAACCCTCTCAATGGTCCCCAAGCCCCTAGCAGCCTCCCTCTTTAAATTGTTTACACATTGTCTTGTCATCTAACTCACCTGTCCGAAAACTTCTCATTTAGCTGTCTATAGGACTTTCCACCCTAATGTCCAAAACCTCTTCTGACATGTGTCCCCAACTCTAGACCCTGTTCCCTTGCTTCTTTTTTTGTTTGTTTTTTCGAGACAGGGTTTCTCTGTAGCTTTGGAGCCTGTCCTGGAACTAGCTCTTGTAGACCAGGCTGGCCACATACTCACAGAGATCCACCTGGCTCTGCCTTTCAAGTGCTGGGATTAAAAGCCTATTGGTCCCAGAATGCCAACCTTCATTTTATCTTCCTGTGGAAAGTTTGGATAAAATTCTCCCTCCCCTTCCACCAGAGGGCGCTCTCCAATCTCTAACTCTATTTGTGGCCCTTAGTCTGTGTGGCTATCTTACGTTGTAAAAACTATTTAAAATTGATTTTCATATAGAGACTAGAGGTATATTCATCCTGGGGCTCTCTCCAGCAAATGACCGAAGGTGTTAGATCTCAAGTATTTCTTGTTTTGTTTTTTGAAAGGAGTGTTACTGATTTGATATGGATTTTTGAAAACAAGAACCTAGGCACCCACATCTTTGGGGAAAATCTGGAAAAGACTGGGCAGAAAACATGGGTAGGCTGTAGAAGGTGAGTCAGAGAAAGTACTTTCGCCCTGTAACTGAAGTGAGACAAAATGCCTGGGGTTTAAAACCTCGTTTTTTTCACAATGTCATTATCGCCTTTGAAAAGTAACCAGTGAACAGCGGATCTTCTGCTGAGTGTTAAAGGGCTAAGGGTTAAAAATGCAGATGAGTGGAGTAGAAACCAAAGTCACCTTAGCTGCCAGGCTGAATCGCCTCTTCTGAAGGCTGGCCCAGAATCGCTGTGAAGGGCGTTGTGTTTGCCTTCCGGGTGCAGAGCAGGAACGGCGAATTGCCGGAACTTGTAGGCTAGAAAGGACCTTTACGGTTTAAAAATATTTCCAGATGTAGGTCGGTCTCCAGCTTCCATCCTGCTGGCACTGCCCAGGTGGACCTCCATGACCTCACCCCACCAGGTCATGAAATCTGTCATGGTTCTGGAGGTAAAGAGTACGCGCTGCTCTCGCAGAAGACCTGGGTTCGGTTCTCAGAACCCACAGTGGCTTACAACCATCAGTACCTCCAGCTTCAGGTGACCCAGTGCCCTCTTCGTGCCTCCATGAGTACCAGACAGTGGTGCGTGCACATACACGGAAGCAAGACACATAACACAATAAAATACATAAATCTAAAGAACACTTTTAAAATCAGCATCATGACCAAACTCCATGTAGTCTTGAGGATAGATGCAGTTATGAATTTGTATTTAAACCCTAAATCCACATATTTATGAGGTTTTATTTATTGTATGCTTCATATTCTTAACTCTATTGGGTGTTCAAATAAGGGAAATTGTTTAAATATTTACCTGGTCTGGCTGACTGATGAATAATCTTGCTTTATTACTTCTTCAGTCTGAGCATAAAAGTCATATTCTTTATTATTGTATCTTTCCTTTTGAGTCTTTTGGCTAGACTTCTAAATATAAGCTGTCAAAAGCTGGCAGGCCATTCGCTATGTATTTCTACAACCCTATATACATATGAATACTTAATACATCATACAGACATACCTGTATGGTTTGCACCCTATGCTATATATATGTTAAGCCCTAGTCCTAATGGGACACCTTTATTCGTAATAATTGCTCAGTAACGCTAACACTGATAGCCCCTCTGCATTTTTGAATGCTAATGAAGGGTTAGACATTGCCCTAAACACTGTATATTCATCATTTCTTTTAATTGCCATGGAAACTTGATGATATGTATTAAAGGAGAAGATGAGACTTTAGTGGTTTGCCCAAGCACCCATTCCCAGGTAACTGAGCCAAGGCTGGACCCCAGGCAGTCTGCCTCTGGGCCTGGCTCTTACCCACCATCTCGCCATCTTCAGTAGCCATGTTCAGTAGCTCTCTGCTTCAGCGGTGCCGGCTGGAGCCAAGCTGTGCGCATGGTCTCTGTGCAGTGACCAAGCTGTGCATATGTCTCTGTGCAGTGACCAAGCTGTGCGCATGTCTGTGCAGTGACCAAGCTGTGCACATGGCCTCTGTGCAGTGACCAAGCTGTGCACATGCCTCTGTGCAGTGACCAAGCTGTGCACATGGCCTCTGTGCAGTGACCAAGCTGTGCACATGTCTCTGTGCAGTGACCAAGCTGTGCACATGTCTCTGTGCAGTGACCAAGCTGTGCACATGTCTCTGTGCAGTGACAGCCTGTCTCTGTGTCATGTGCCCAGAATGCTGTAACCCACAGCTGGTGCCCATTAATTATCATGGTGTGGGAATCCAAAAACCATTCCCAGAGCCTCCTGTGTGAGGAATTACATAATTTTCATTATTTGGTGATCTTTAGATTCTGGGACTTAAAAGAGATTTGTTATTTGGATATTCAATTTAATGTAGTTATTTCTTATTCTAAAAGTTGTATCTGAAATAGAAGCCATGGAAGATTACAGTATATTTTCAGATATTATTTCAGATTTATTGGTGAGAAAAATAAATATAAATTTAAAGATTTTCTAGGAAATCTTCATTTTCAGGTTTTTAAATTTTAGTTTAAAATTAAATTTAAATTAAAATTTAATTAAATTAAAATTTAAATTTAGTTTAAATTTTTTAAATTTTGTTTAGAGAGTATGTGTGTGGGGGGGTGTGCACGCACACACTCATACGTTTGTGCTGGGACACTATTATGGAGGTCAGTGGATAACCGGCTGTAGCTGGTTCTCTCCTTCTATCATGTGAGTCCCTAGGGTTAATCCTTACCTACTGAACCATCTTGCCAGCCCCTATTTTCATGTTTACAATATCATAAATACATTATTTCATAACTGTACAGTGGAACACCTTGTAGCTACTAGTGAGAATGAATAAATATGTCTAGTTAGGAAAGATGTCCACAATATATTACCAAATTAGAGGAGTATCAGAAATACGTTCAGCACTCAAATCTTTAAAAGGGCCCTTTGTAGGAGTTATGTTTCTGTAACCCAATGGAAAATGTTTGCAGTAAGCCTCTTGTCTCCCTAGTTACTGAGTAGCCCAGGCTTTCCTAGCCTTTTTGAAAACCTTCCTCAATCAAATGCCAAAGACCTGACCCCTCTGCTTATTCGGTTCTTCTAGGATTATCTGATGATGTCTGTGTTTTATTAATATTTAATGTCACAATAATGAGTTTCATTACATTTTCATATGTATTTATCACTGTGCTTTCTCCATATTTGCTGCCTCATGCCTCTCCCTGTTCCTCCTTCAGATGACTTTCAAAGCCAGTAAAGTCATAAGACGATCTCCAGTTATCCTGATCTGAGGAGTGGGCTGCACCTGCACACATCCAGGATATAACTGTTCATCTTTTTACTTTTTTTTTTTTTTTTTTTTTTTTTGAGACAGGGTCTCTCTGTTCTGGAACTTGCTCTGTAGACCGGGCTGGCCTCAAACTCACAGAGACCCGCCTGCCTCTGCCTCCCGAGTGCTGGGATTAAAGGTGTGCACCACCACCGACCGACACATCTTTTCACTTTTAACAAGTTGAATTTTTATTTCAATGTATTTCTGGAGTACTGAGGAGAGAAACCAAAGCTTCGCGCATTCTAGGTAGGCTAGTGGCCAACCGCTGAGTGACGCTCCCAGCCCAACTTTCATTTTTAAAAGAAAGACTTGGTCTCTAAATAATTAACATTATTTAATTTCCAGGTATTTACTTCCTGGCTGAAATGGCTTTTGGACATTTTGGGGCTTTACAATAGAGTGGTTTTGGTGTTGTAAAATGTGGATATATGCCAGGAATTTTCGATAACCTAAATGAAATGCAATTATTTGGAGAGATGAAATAAACAGCGCTCACTCAGGAGTGGTCATATAGCCTTTCTAAGGTTCATCTTTTTTATACTGGCCACTACAGCAGTATGAAATGACAGTTCTTCGTGCGTTAACTTAATCTCTGGTGGTGGGTGATGTCTCACATTCTTCCATCTATCTCTTAACTGGTTTTATGTTTTTAAAGAAATGTCTCTTGAGGTCAGGTCCCTTACCTATCTTAGAATACGGTTGTGTCTACTGGAAGTATTCTGGACTTTAATCTGTCATGAGATGCATGCCTTGCACACAGGCTCCCTGAGATGCAGGGCTTGCACACAGGCTCCCATTCTGTGCACTGAAGCTTTCAGTACAGTGTAGTCCCGTGTGCACAGATGGACAGCATGGCATTCCCCTTGTGTGCCCAGATAGACAGCATGGCATTTCCTCCCGTGTGCACAGATAGATAACACGGCATTTCCTCCCGTGTGCACAGATAGATAACACGGCATTTCCTCCCTTGTGCGCGGATAGATAACACGGCATTTCCTCCTGTGTGCACAGATAGACAGCATGGCATTTCCTCCCGTGTGCCCAGATGGGTAACATGGCATTTCCTCCCGTGTGCCCAGATGGGTAATATGGCATTTCTTCCTGTGTGTTCTTCATTGTTGTACAGTTTGATGTCTGAAGACTAACTTTTAAAAATGCTTTGAGTTGATCATTCACTGTGGTGGTAAAATACGAATACTTTGGCTCTCACCAGTACTGCAGGGGTCGTTCTCACCCCTGCTTTTTCCTTTAACAGTGCTAGGGCTCTATCGCCCATTTGCTCGAATCCCCTCTATAGGTGTGGCTGACACCTTTGGAAGTAGATATTCTCTTTCAGAAACATTGCATCTTCTAGTTTCAATGTGCACAGTGATGCCTCCATATTCCCCGTGGAATATGAAAATTGTGAACAATATTTTGTGTGGTCTACATGCTTCTAAGTAACTTTCTGAAGAAGAAAATTTGGGATGTTCTTTAGCCATGTACAGTTAAACATGTTGATTGATGCCGGAGGGGTTTTTTGAAAAATGAAGAAGAATTTACAAACAAGAAAATAGTCTTTATCTGCACCAATAAACGAGCAGCGAGTTCACGCCATCAATAGCCCAATGACCTGTGTCTGGATGTTTTATAACAGGGCTACATAATGATCTGCTGCATATATATCTAACCCATTCTCCTATGTGTCCCTTAGACCTCACAACTGGCATCCTGGCAGCTGTGTCCCTCTCTGTCCCTAGACGCTTGCCTAGGCTGTGAATGAAGCAAACGGTACTCACATCTGCCAATCACAAGAAACACGGAATAGAAAGGACACGAATCTGTGTCCTTTGGTGTCTTTGTCAAGAGCTGGAAAATGTATGAGGATACCACTGTTGGACTCTTCTGAGCTCGTCAGAAGCTCCCGCAAGTGCTAGTGACAGCTTTAGTTGTGAAATGCAGGAAGGAACACTGCAGTTTAAAAGTTTATACTGCAGACCAGATCTCTGTCTTAAGTACCCAGAAGCATGAAGTAGTTTCCTTCCTGAGCATATGTTTTTAACGTTTATTCTCCTCCTCCCCCCCAGTCTTCCTCCTTTTTGTTTGTGACCCCCTGCATTTAACTGGGAGTTGCCCTCAGGAGCATGGGTTGGGGGTCATATACTTGATGAAGGGCAGTGTACCAGTAGCTACATCAGTGTGGAATGTGCCCCCCATAACCTTGAGCTACCTATAGCTCCTCAGAGCGGGGGATATCTTACGAGACCCTCCCCAATCAACGGTGGAGTGCTCACGGGCCAGCCTTGTGCAGGTGGCCCTACTTGAGGGGTGTCTTATGACACCCTCCCCCATCAACGGTGGAGTGCTCACAGGCCAGCCTTGTGCAGGTGGTACTGGTGCTGTGAACATCGTCACAGGGGCGACAGCCACATCATATCCAGGAGACAACCTTTTACAGCACTGGCTCCCGTCTCCCTAACAGCCCTTCTGTGAAGTCCCAAGGTCTCGGAGGGCTGGTGTAATTGTGCGATTCAGGACTGAGCACTCCACAGTCACTTTTTTCCAGTGCCTTGGCCAGCTGTGAGTCCCTGCATGAACCATCCCCCAGCTACAAACGGAAGCTTTGCTGAGAAGGCTGAGAGCACATGTCTGGTGTGATGCTCAGAGGGCAGTTTGACGCTGTGACCATTTATCCGTACAACGGTAACCAGTGATGCCCCCCCCAAAAACAATATAAACTCTCATGTTGTTTACTTTGCTTGCCCCACCCCAAGAACTAGCGGCTCTCCTGCTGCAGCAGACAGTACGGTTTGGTTGCAATATAGAGAGAGATAAAGCTGCAACGGAGCTGTAAGCGCTCTGTTCTGTTGTCCAGCTTTCATGGTGACCGTGCTAAGAGTATTTCCTGAGCAGGAAAGTCATCCCAGCCACACCCAGTTATGAACCCTGTGAACTGCAATACCGACCTGCCAGGCAAGATATGTTCACCGATAATGGGGATGGGGGGTAGCCAACAGCTTTCTTGTGTTTTAGGCTCATTCCACAGGAGAAACCCAAATTTTGTCAAAGCCCATGCTGTTGAGGTCACAGGCCCTGCAGGTAACTTGCCTATTGTGGGGCCGCATTTTTAAGGATTTATGGGGTCTGCTTCGGTTCCTGTCTGCGCTCAGGCCCTATCATAGTCTCCTGAGATTCAGATTGGAAGGGAAAGTTCATATGCTAGGGATAAGGATGCTCTCGCGCCTCCTCCTCTGCTGTCTTCATTCCTTCATACAACGAAATGACTTCTGATTTTGTTCTCCTCAGGTTGCCCTCACAGAATAATCATTTCCACCTTTATGTGCTGTCCACTTGCTCTATCGGGGAATGAGATTTCTAGATTTTAGATCACCCGGAAAGAAATCTTTTTGGTCAAATAAAATGTAGTTGTGATATTATGATTTAAACGTTTTAACGTAAATGCGTCTGTAGAGTTACGAACTTGACAGTTTATGCCCTCATGTATTTTGATTTAAAGTTTAAAAGACGTTTAAAAATCAGAAGTATCCTAGTCTGATCTTTTCTTAATTCAAGGTCGTGTTCAGTTCTGTAAGTATCTGTAGTGCAGGGCAGGAAGCTGACTGATGCAGTTTGTCACTGCAGAGTCCCGCACTGCCACAGCCCCTTCTCTTCTCCCCTGGGCTCTTTCATTGCTGAGTTGACAAGCTTCTGAGTATCTGTCAACTGTCCTTGGGCATCCCAATGTTCTTCCCCCTCCCCCTGGCTGTGTTAACTCTGTTAGACTGTAGAACGAGCTCCCTTTTTCCTATATTGTAACTGGCTTTCTTCTGTCCCAGGGTCCACCACTTGGAACCTGCCTTGTTTATCTTGTCATGGTTTCCAATCTGCTTCCGTATCCAGCCTCTCTTGCAGCCTAGCAGCTCTCTCTATTTACGTTCATGTCTTTTACTTCTTTTTCCTCTCCTGTGTGCTTATAGATGCTGCCATGGAGTCGGTGTGTGCAGGCTAGCCTTTTGTCAACTTAACGCGAGCTTGAGTCGTTTGGGAAGAGAGAATCTCGATTGGAACAATGTCTAAGACTTCCTGTAGTCAGATCTATAGGGCATTTTCTTGATTGGTGATTGATGTGGGAGGGCCCGACTCGCTATAGAGAGTGCTACCCAGTCAGGCTGTCCTGTATAAGGTTCTATAAGAAAGCAGGCTAAGCAAGCCATGAGAAGCAAGCCAGTAAGCAGCACCCTCCATGACCTGTGTGCATCAGCTCCTGCCCAGGTTCCCAGCCTGCTTGAGTTCCTGTCCTGACTTCCCTTGGCGATGGACTGTGATGTAGAACTGTAATGTAGCAAACCCTATCCCCTATAGCTTGCTTTTGATCATGTTTCATCGTAGCACTAAAAATCCTAACTAAGAGAAATTAGCACAAGGTCACGGAGTTTCACTGGTACAAACCTGACCATGTTGTTTTGGAAGAACAGTCGAGGGACTTTGGAACTTTGCGCTAGAAAAATCCATTCAGTGTTGAGAGCTCCGTGGACTCTTCTGTAGGAGCTTGGAAGATAACAGTGTTCAGGGCAGTGCAGAAGATGGAGGCCTGGCTTGCAATGTTTCAGAGGGAAGTTTGAGAGGCCCTTGGAGACTCTACGGTGGCTGTTTAACCTTTTGAATTAAGATTCCATCATGTGTGGTCAGCTGGGCTGAAGAATCTGCCACAATTAACAAGAGACCAGCACCACAGAAGGATAAACCTACATTTTACTGAGGCAATTGTTACTGGCTAGCTGGAGCTAAGAAGTTAGCCATGATTTAAAAGAGACCAGTATCACTGAAGATCATAAATGTGGGAATGAAGACCTTTAAGCTGAGGCTTTTCAGCAGTAGTGCTCCCCCCCTCCCCTGGGAACTAAGGACCTAACACACATGCACGTACTGAAATGTTAGAAACTTTCCATCTCCTTGAGTCCTTGTGAATGTTCTCCAAATAGAACTCAGTTATTGAATAGGGGCAAGATAACCCTTAGGTATTGAATCAGTTCCTGCTGTTTTGACTCAGTCTCTGGGAAAGGGTTAAAGTGACCCTCAGATGTTCCCCCTTACCTCATCTGATCTGGCAACCACTCTCCAGCCAATTATTGGTAATAGCCTTTTTGAATAAGCCACTCATAATAGTTAAAGAACAACCCCCCAAAAATCCCTTGTTCCTGTGGCTTTTTTCTTTAAAAGTAGCCTGTACCAGCCATTCGGGGTCTTTCTGGCTTCTCGAATGCTTAAAGACCCTGTCGCGACAGAATTAATTTAAATCCTCATGCTTTTACATCAACTGTGGTGTGAGGGTGGTCTCTTGGGGTGACTCCTCCTCGGTGGTTGGGCTCCAGGGTCCAACAGGAATATTACCTCCAGGACAACACACAAAAGCTGTGGTCCAGAGTGGGTCAAGGCTGCATCTCCTTACGGCAGCTGAACTTGGTACTGTGTTCAGAGTCACCCAAGTGGTGCTGGTTTTGATGGCATAAAGGGGACATGGAGAACAGCTGAGGCTTCAGGCCGCCTGGTAGAGCTCTAGTCCCTCAGGAGATGCCATCGGTGAAGGCACAGCTTCAGTAGTGGTAGAAGGTCTAGGATTGAGGGAATCACGGAGGAGGGTTGAGGACTGGGCAGCAAGTGATAGCGTCAGAGTTCCTGAAGCGAGCCTAGGAGAAGCTAGCACTTGGTGAGAGTAGATTCCAGTACCGTGGGATGACCACCAAGGCAAGCCACAGGCGTGGAAGGAGCAAGTCTGCCCCTAGAAGCTGTGTATGCTAACAGTGGCAGAGCCAAAGAAACAGCCCTCTGGAGGGGCTCAGAAGATGTGGATAAATCCCAGAGGGCTGGCCCTGAGCGTTTTGGGATAAGAAAGCATTTAACTTATTCTTGATTTTACAGGAGCCCACAGTTAAGAGGCTTTGGAATTTTGGGAAGATTTTGATATTTTAAAGAGCATTAAAGAGACTGGGGGTTTAAAATAGACTGCAACAGTTCATGATTCTGAAACTTTTAAAGTTATTTATGCTTTATATTGTGTTAATATTAACATGAGATCTTGGGGACTAACAAGAAAGGAAAGGTGTTTCAGATTGACAAGGGATCAATTGCACTAGCTGTGTGTGTGTGTGTGTGTGTGTGTCATATTGAGATAAGCTAGAGCCACTGAGGAAAAGAGATTCTCAACTGAAAAATGTCTCCATAAAATTGGTTTGTAGGCACATCTGTAGGGCATTTTCTTGATTGATGATTGCTGGTTGATGTGAGAGGGTCCTATAAGTATCTGTAAGCACACAGAGAGAGCTTGCTGTGAGCGGTCCCATCTCAGGGCAGGTGGTCCTGGATTCTATAAGAAAGCAGACAGAGCAAGCTGATAAGCAGCACCCCTCCATGGCCTCTGCATCAGCTCCTGCATCCAAAGAAAATTCAGGTTCTTCTCTGAAGACATCTTTAATCTGATAGCTCTTCAGAGCCATCATCATACCTGTTCATCCAGTGTTGCCCTAAACGTGTGCTCTCTTTCTCTCGCTAGAACAGACACTTCTGATGCTGGGGGGCGGGGGGGGGGGAATCTACCTGTGTCATCTTCACAGTCTCTTTCTCCAGGGCCCTTGTATGGTTGCCTCCAGCATAACTCTGTCCCCTGAAATGACCTGCTTCTTCCCAGATCCTTCAGGTCCCCTTCATAGCTGGTGACTGATGTCACCTGCAAGCCCACCAGATGTGTCACTTTGTACCTGCTCACATTAAACTCTGGTCTGGCTTAAATTCCTAAATTCCCCTGCAGTTTGACCCCTGAATGTCTAGCTATTGCTGCATGGGAGAATTTAGTGTCAAGCAGAAACCCAGTGAAGTTATTGTGTAGCTTTCTTTTCAGGGTCTTTTAAAATTTAGAGGCAGAAGCTCACAGATCTCTGAGTTTGAGGTCAACCTGGTTTACAGAGTGAAATTACATACATATAATTTACAGTAGATAATCTTTTTTAAAGTTTTATTTTGTTTTATGTGTATGGGTGTTTTATCTGCATGTGTGTCTGTGTGAAGGTGTCAGATAGCCTGGAACTGGAGATACTGACAGTCGTGTGCTGACATGTGGGAGCTGGGAATTGAACCCGGTTCCCCCAAAGAGCAGCCAGTGCTCTTAACCTGAGCCTTCTCTCCAGCCCCTACAATAGATAATCTTTACAATTCTCCGCACTTAGGAAAAAATACTCACTTCTTTCCCACATATATTTTTTCTCTGTTCACACCTCACACTGAATCAGCCCCAGTATTTTTAAAGTGATTTTCCCTACTTTTTAAAGATAAGATACAAATAATGTATTTTATTATAGCTGTTTTTATATGTGTGCATATTGTACTTGCTCATATTTAACCCCCATTAACCTTTCTCATCTTCTCCCAACTGGTATCTTTTTCCTACCCACAAATAATCTTCCTTTGCTTCCATATATATGTATATACATAGTTAAGTCTAGAGAAAGTCTACGAGAAAACGTTCAATATTTGTTTCTTTTAAAAACTGAGACAGGGTCTCGCTATACAGCTCTGGCTATCCTGAAACTCACTGTGTAGACCAGGCTGGTCTGGAACTCAGAGATCCTCCTGCTTCTGCCTCCTGAGTGCTGGGATTAAAGTCATGTGCCACGGCACCAGCTAAATCCAGCTTTCTAAAGACATAATTCACATATTATGCAGTTTAGCCATTTAAAGTGTGCAGTTCAGTGGTTTTTATTGTGTTCACAAGACTGTGCACCCATCGCCACAATCTAATTGTAGACCGTTCCCTTTCTGCCAAGAGAAGCCCAGTGCCTACTGGTATTCTCTCTCCATGTCCCCAGTTCCCAGGCAAGGCAGCCACCAATCTGCTTTCTATCTGTATCAACGCTGAACCGTTTCCTGTGAATGGAATCATTCCGAATGATTTTAAAAATGACTTCCTTCCTTCACTCACTACCACTGATTTTTGAATTCTCCAGTATTTATAGCAACCCCTCAGAACAGATCCAGCTTACAGCTCTCACATTCCTCTGTGGCCTGCTTTTATTGTAATATTTGGTTAAGTTGCAAAAGATATGATCACATGTCAAATAACATTAGTGAACAATAAGAGTGCATATGGCCCCAGTATTAAGAGAATTTTACTCAAGGTATGGTAGTAGTTTTATAGTCCATAATACTAAATTCGGATAGAACAGAATTTCCGGGTATTCGCGCTGTCTTATATTGTGTTATTTGAGGCTTTGGGCTATTCCTAAAGTGGTCTTGTAGTTCATCTTTCTTCCTCTAGTTACTGTCTCTTTTACAGGCTGTAGAATGTTAGTTGCTCAAGGTCAAATAGCGAGTTAATGGCTGAGCCAGTTATAGCAAGATGAGAATCTCTATTCCCAATCCAAAGAGTTTTACTTCTTTTTATCCCTGGTTGTTGTAGTTGCCCAAGCTCCTTAAAATAAGAGACAAGGACTAAGTTAACATCGATGGGAGAGAAAATTCCAGAATAGGGAAACTGAAGAAAACAGATGAGATGTAAGTAGCTATAAGGAGAGTGAGGAGGAGCGGGTGGGATACCGTGCTGGCATGGGGAGCAGGTGCACGCCTGGCCAGGCGTGGGATCTCCAGCAGGGAAGAGGAAGGTCCCCAGGAGAGAAAGCGTACTTGGCGCCCTTCCCCCGTTATCAATGAGCAGCCCTCCGGAGAGCTACTGTGTGGCTCTGAGTTGCATCTTCATGCTTCACACCTGGAGAGACCAGGGAGCCTGATCCCAAACCCCGAGAGACTTCATTCAGACTGGGAAGCGGTGGGAGAGAGTCCAGAAAGTTTCAGAATGTAAGCAGTTTGCAGTCCATAGGCAAGATCTTTCACCAGATCTTGCTGGTCTCAGTCATGCCACAGTAGTTAAGTAAGCAAAGAAGAAAAGAAGAAAAAAGTGGGTACATTGCTAATTCTCCTATAGAGATACATAAATGGAAATGTTCACTCTGTTCTTTGGAGAACAACCCTTGCTGTAGCACCTAGTTGATGGCCATAGCTGATTAAATGATACTGTAGATGTGTGTTCTCATTCATTCCAATGTCATTTTCTGTAGGGAAGCTGTTGCTTTGTCATTTAACTAGTTGCTGCACATTTGATGATTCTGTAAAATCTGGCAGGTTTTGGATTTTTGCGGCTGCACAGACTTGTTCTGTATGACTCGGGTAGGGCTAGACATTGCAAGGACAGAAGTGCAATGGAAGACAAACACCCCATTTTCTAGAAGCAGTTGGAAGAACGAGGCAGCAGCAAGGGGGTGTGGGGTTTCGTCTCTTTCGCCGCTGTCAGCCTTTGTAACGCCTGTTTCCCGTGTTGTGAGTAGCATACAATTGTGTCGAGACCGTTGTGTTACACAGTTGACTATGAGAATACAGTCAATGATGAGCACAAGTCTTCCACCTTGTTTTTTGAGACAAGGTCTTCCATCAGCCTGAAGCTTGCTGATTTCACTTGGCCAGCTGGTCAGGGAGCCCCAGGGACCCTTCTGTCTTGGTTTACGAGTAAGAAGTGTACACCACTACACCTGGCTTTTTTCTTTTCTTTTCTTTTCTTTTCTTTTTTAATGTTCTGGGGATCAAATTCAGGCCCTCATTCTTATATAGCAAGCACTTTATGGACTGGGCTTGGTCCCCAGCCATAAATCTCTAGATTTTTGTACCTAATGATTTTGTTGACTTCTCCATTTGGATATCTGAGAAATATCAAATTCAATAAAACCCAACCTGCTCGCATGGCCTTCCTGATCAAGCCTGGTTCTTATCCAGTCCTCTCCTAATTAGCGAATGATTTTGTCCTTCAGCGTCCATCTGCTGTGCAAAACCGGAAGCCTAGGCCTTGCCCCTTAAGCCATCCTTTCCCTTTCCCCATAAGAAATATGACAGTGCCATCTTCATTTTGCTTCTTGCGTAGCTCTGAGTTCATCTGCTCCGGTCTTCCTTGCCGCCGCTCCTGTACAAGCTCTTTAGCGTCATCTGTGGTACTGGGCCAGGGTAACCATGCACACAGGCAAGCGAGTTGATATGAACGCCTAAAGATGTTGATTAGGAGTTGTCCAATACCAGTGAGCAGTGGAAGAGATCACTCCCTCCTGAAGGACCCCAGGAAGGCATCCTGGGAAGAACAGATTGAATGTCCCTTTTCAGAATGCTTTCTACTAGAAGTATTTAAGTTTCCTATGTATCTGTTCATACATGTGCACCCACATGTGTAAACACACATATGCCCCCACACCACATATACCACATATGTACACAGGCAAAAAATATTTTCTGGGGGTCTTGGCAGTATCCTCAGAGACTGGAGAGCTCTCAAACAGTTGTGAATATGGGGATATTTTGGATTTCAGATTTTTTATTTTAAACATAATTCTTTGGAAATTGTACATCATGCACCCCAATCCCGCTCACCTCCCAGTCCCTCCATATCAGTCCCTCACCCCTGCAGTATATCCCCACAAAAAAATTAATTAAAAACAAAACAAATTTTAAAAAAGCCCACCTCGCTCCTCCATCTTTCAATCATCCTAGTGGCACTGGGAGCTGCAGTGTGTCACACACACACACACACATACACACACTTTTGTCCAATCAGCCCCACCACAGAATGTTCACTGCAGCGAGTCACTGGTCTGGTTCAAGGCCGCCGGTTTCTAGTACCCCATCATCACCGAGTCCTCACTGAAACTCCCCTCAGATACCCTGTTGTTGCCCCAAGTCATGGAATTGGTCCACAGTCCCTTCACGGACTCCAGTAGGTCGAAGATGGGGCAACTGTTAGGTCAGGCCAACCCCAGGCCCTGGATGTGGGTCTGGGTGGTAGCTGAGCTGGTCCATCTAGACCACTGGGACCACCCTCTCAGGTGAGGACTTCAGATTTGTAACGAGGTGTTCAGCTTGCAATTGATTGGCCTTGTTTGAGATAACGAAACTAAACCAATAGTCTGGTAATTACAGGTCTCTGTACCGCTAGCTCATAGTAGATACTAACATGTGTTGAATGACTCAAGGCTCCACCAGATGGGAAGGAGGGAAGGTGTTTTAACCTTGTTTTTAACAATGCTGTGGTTTAAACTGATGTCTACTTCCTCTTTCCCTAGTTGGCTCCTCAGGAAAAATTAATTTGGTCACGTCACTTTCCACCATTGCAACTAAAAACCTATGTTATTTATAACCACAGAGCTATTTACCTTGCCTTTCTAGTGCTGACATGTGCAGCAGGAGAACAAAGCTTCGCTTTAGGCACCAGGGTTACTCGTGCTATTTTAGGAGCCTACTGACCAGCTTGGGGTTTACTGGGGCTACGTGCGTTTTCCATGTTTTTAATTTTTTAAAATTTTTGCACTACTTCCATAGCTGTGGAAATCTCCACCAAACAGTGATAAAGGCCAACAAGAAGTCAACTCATTTAAATGCGCAAGCAACTTCTGAGCCACTCTGACAAAGTTCTGGCTACAACGATCAAAACTGTATTTAAAGAAGAGGAAAGGAGAAGATGGATTTGGTTCTAGGAAGATGACTCAGTAATAAAGATCTCATATTGCTCTTGCAGGGGACCTGATTTTGGTTCCCAACACCCATGTTGGGTGGCTCACAAAGTGCCTGTAATCCCAGCTATAAGGGGTCTGATGCCATCTTCTGGGCTCTACAGGCCTCTGTACTTATGTGCACAAACCCAAGCAGAAACACACAAATGCACATAGCCTTCTAAATAAACCTAAGATAGATAAACAAAGATACATTTCCCCTGTGAATTTCAGAACTCAGTGATTGATTCTCGCCCTCATATCCACAGATAATTGAGAGAGAGCAGGCAGCCTGTGTCCCCCATTACATTATAGTTGTGCTCCTGCCAGTTACAGCCTTGTGATTTGTTTTTTAAAAAAACCCAGGATTTTAATCTATGGGTGTATGCGGTACCTTTTCATCACTAGACTAAAGAAAAGGAAGTTTGTTTGGTTCATAATTTTGGAAGTTCAGAGTTCAAGATTGAGTGACCTCAGTTTGACTTCTGGTGAAGGCAATGGAGGGGACCACAGTGCTCCATACGTGTGGCATCGCCAAAGACCTGAGAGCCTCCCGCTACACCCCTTTCTTAGTTTCCGGTTCCTCTCAAGAGTACCATGTAAAGACAAAACGCTTTTTATTCTTCTTTCATATATTACCTCCCAACCCCAGTTTCCCTTCCCTCCACTCCTCCCAGTCCCTCCCTCACCTCCTGTCTCCCCGAGATCCATTGCTCCTCCAATAAAACCAAAAGATACACAAGCTATAGTATCCATATTCTGAGATGCAAGTTAGAGAACAATGGAATGAAAGGGTTAAAAGGTATTTTTTTATAGAAAAATCATTATGCCTAAGCACAAATATTCCTTAACGTAAGAATAAATGTGATGGAGTGCATGAATGACTTTATAACTGAGGTCCTTTAGGGAAGGGAAAAGTGGTTCCGGCCTCAGAAAAGTCTGAGGGATTAGGCCTGGGTCACTGTAAGGGCGAAGGTGATTCTTCTCCAAGTGGAGCCTTTGAATCCTTTGATAAAATCTGTCATGTTTAAACCTCAGGAAGAGGACAAAGTGGTTGTCTTAGTTCTGAGTTTTTAATATTTGGCTAAGAGATTTATGTCAATAAAAGTTCTTTTTTGTTTCTTTTTTCTTTTTGTTAATTTATCTCTTATACAATATATCCTGACCGCAGTCTCCCCTCCTTCCACTTCTCCTAGTCCCCCCCCACACACACACCTCCCCCTCTCCCAGGTCCACTGCTCCTCCATTTCCCTTCAGGAAAGAGCAGCCCTCCCAGGGATATGAACCAAACACAGCATAACAGAATGCAGTAAGATTAAGCACAAACCCTCATGTCAAAGCTGAACTGAGGTAACCCAGTAGGAGGGAAAGGTCCCAAGAGCAGGCAAAAGAGTCAGAGACACTCCTGACTCCCTCTGTTAGGAGTGCCACAGGAACACCAAACTTACAACCATAACCATAACATATACGTTAGGACCTAGTACCAACCTGTGTGGGCTCTGTGGTTGTCGCTTCAGTCAATCTGAGCCACTGTGAGCTGTGTTCTCATTGTCCTTGACCCCTCTGGCCCTTACAGTCGTTCCTCACTCTCTTCCACAGGGTTCCTGGAGCAAAACTTGTAAACACACGCATTCTTGGGAAATACAAACCATATTCAAACCACACGAACAAGCAATAATCAGAACACACTGCTTAGCAGCAGCTTCCTAGCAATATGACTGTATTAAAAACTAGAATAAACATGAGACAGAAATCCCAAGTACTAAAAATAATCTGAGCTTCATCAAAATAAAATACTGTTATATTATAAATTATATCATCAAGAAAGCAAAAAGAAAAGCCCATTTAAGTGGGAGAAAACACTCACTGATCATGTAACTGATAAGGAACCTGAATCCAGAATATATAAGAATTCTCGGGCCAGTGCCCTAGCTCAGCAGGTAATGGCAAGTTCATAGCAACATTGTTCCTTACAGCTTAAAAGTGGAAACAGCTCCAGTTGCTTATCTCTGAGACATGGATACATGATGTTGCAAATCCGTATTAGAAAACTGAATTTGGCAGTATTGGTACATAGTATATGGATGGCTGAAATCTGAAAAGGTGGTGGTGGTGAGAGAGACAACCTTCCACCTTATTGTATGGTCCACAGTTACGCTGGTTGTTTAGCCCTGGGGCGGAACAAAAGCCTCTGAGACATCCATTTAAATGGCAAATTTTATGCTGGATCTCGGGAAAGCTATTTGGATTTTGGTTTTTGTTTTTGTTTTTTGAAACAGGGTCTTACTATGTAGCTCTGGCTGACCTAGGACTTGTTATGTAGACCAGTCTGGCTTCAAACTCAGAGATCTTCTTGCTTCTGCCCTCCCTCCCTGGTAGTGGGATTAAAGGCCCGTGTCATCACACCCAGCTCAATAAAGCTATTATGATAAAAAAGAAAAGAAATGAAAAGAAAAGAAAAAAGGAAAAAAGTCTTAGATGCGTGAAATGTATCTGTATTTATGGTAGGAAAAGGGTCACCTTTCCAACACATAGCATCAAATTAGGCATAGTATTGTAGTTTGGATCCAAACTGCCCCCCAAACCCATAAATTAAAAGCCTGGTCCCCACTTTGTTGCTTTGAAATGGTAGTGGAAGCTTAAAGAGGTGAGGCCTACGGGTCACTGGGTGCTTGCCACAAGGGATTATGGGACTTGGTATCTTTCTTGTTCCCTTTCTTGCGTTTTGTCCATGAGGTATTTTGTTTGCCTGGTGTTCCCTCCGTGGTATACTACCACTCAGCGGGTCCAAAAGCCCCAGCCATTGGCACAAACCAGAGTTGCTGAAATGCTGAACCAATCTTCTTTTTCTAGGGTGATTATCACAGTTACTTATTATAATAACAAAAAGCTGGCTAACAGATGTTAATCTAAAGGGGTTATCAGGTCAGGCTAGTATTTATTTATCTCTATCTGGATCTAGTAGTGATGGTCTTGGGGTATGTATGTGTTGTACTGGGATAGTCCAGTACTTAAAATGGTGCCAGCAAGTCAGCCATCAATAATAAACTATAAATGTCTCCTAAGATGTCCTAGCAGTACTGGTGTGGAAAGCCATAGGATAATCTTTTCCTAGGGTGTGTGGATGCTCTAGTTCTTGGTATTCTAGAATTAATGGAAACTGAACTTGGCTAACCCTAATAATACTCCCAGCTGTATTAAATATACCTGTTTTGTTGTTTCCAAGAATTTTCAAAGACTAAAAATGTTAAAAGGTAGTGACCATTGCTATTATTAGAAAAATAATCACACCACTGTTATATTTCAGTTCAAGAGCCAGCAGAGTGGCTGTGGGATTGCGCCATCCTACAGCAGGACAGCTGCTTCTACAGGGGGAGAATAGACATTTAAATTCAGAATGGCCTCTTGCATCAGTGTTTTTGTCTATGGACCATATCGTATATGTGCCTTAATTAGCCTTGGGAATTAGATACTAAATTAACATTAAAGAAATAAGTGAAAATGTGTACTATATGGAAATGTCCAGTTAGCAAGGAAGCTCATGGTGCTCTCCACCGTTTGTCTTCACGGTTATTTTTTGCAGGTTGTGTGATTTATCTGTTTCTGTTCATAATGTGCTGTGTTTGCACATTGATAGCTATCTATTGCCTCCCCTTTTTTTATTTTCCTTGACTTTTTCCCTATTTGTTCTCTATTTGGAGCTCAAATGAAGATCCCAATTCTTTTCTTTGTGAACTTAGGAGAATGAGCCGCCTTTCTGTCTTTGGTGAAAGGGGAGCTCATTCATTCATCCGTGGGTTGTAAGTGCTTCCTCTGCCAGGCATCTCGCTAGGTGTTGGTGTTTCTAAAATAATTAAGGAGGTGGCTGCAAGGCTGATCTGTGACTACAGTGAGGTGTGACATTTCAGTCCTCTTTAATGAGGCCAGCAGAGTCTATGCTGTTGTAGATAAGAGGGAATACAGTGACTCCATTGACCCCTCGTGACAGGATGACGAATGACAACAGACTTGTTCAACCCTGATGCCAAGCCGAAGGGAGAGCTTATTTCCTGTTAGTGAACTGCTGCTTTGACCTGATGCTGAAGCCGGCTGCTTTCTTCAGTATTTAACAATCCTGTGTGTACCTGCTTGAGTGGGTGACAACCTGCATAATCTCCTTGTAACTCTGTCCTGATCATCACTATCCCCCATCGAGTCTTCTCGCTCTCAGACATGACTGTTGGCTAAAGAACAGATACGGGGGCTGGATTTACAGCTCAGACAGTACAGTACCGTATGTATGCATTAAGCATTGGGATTCGATCATCCAGCACTTCAAAGACAGGCACACCTGTAGTCCTATACTGGAGAGGAAGACACATAGCAAGTTTGAGGTCATCCTGGGCTACATGGTCCTGCCTCAAAAACAAAAATGTCACTATTGCTAGTTTCCTTACTGCTGATGTTGTACTTTCCGGGGCGTGTACTAAACATGTACATGGGCACCGTGAACTTTCCACTCCACGTTCTCCACTCTGAATGAGCGGGCGGCTGTTGATATAGTTTGATAAGTCATTTGATATGAGCCATTTAAGAATGACCAGGAATATAAGGTAAATTGGAGGGGGAAATCTATATCGTAACTTCCTAGCCATTTCTCTCTTATTAGAAAAGATAGCATGGCAAAGAAATGAGTCCTTGCCATCAGTGTGGTGTCCCAAACACTAAGGCTAAATATCTAGGATGAACAAAGGAATTTACAGAGTGATCGGCCAAGCCACTTGCAGTCACCTTGGGAGTTACAGATGCCGTCCTGGACACCCTGACTTAGCAGGCAGGAGCAACTGTTAACTAGATAGGAATTTATGAATTAGTAAAGCCCACACTTTGCACTAGAGCAGACATTTAACTATTTTGTCTTGCTACCCAGTCGGTATGAGCTTAGGAAGAGAATCGGATTAGTTCTAACCAACACAAAGGAATTTTATTTTTTTTCCCTATGTCTGAGTTTAATTTGGTGTTACAAATATATTTAGAGAGCCCTCAGAGGAAATGTAGTCCTCAAAGGAGCCTGAGGCAGAATGTTCAGAGAAGGGGGGGGGCATGATAAATATGGAGTGTGAGATGTTAGGAAAGTATAAGGGTTGGGAACTTGAGAGAGAGAGAGAGAGCGCGAGCGAGCAGCCGTAAGAGTTTATGTTTAGCACTGCCTGTGCACGTAGCTGTCTGTTCCTGTAACAAATGCCTGGTTGACTTAGAAAGGGAACAAGATTCTTTTGCCTGCTGGTTTTAGGGGTGTCCAGGTCCATGATGAACTGGTCCTGTTGCTTTGGGCCTGTGGCGAGACAGCACATATGATGGGAAGCGTGTGGGTGACGGAAGTGTTCACCTCGTGGGCAGAAGCAAAAGAGGAGGAGCAAGATCTCAGTTTCAGTGACCTAACACTTAGCCCCTAATCCCTAATTCTGGAAGTTTCTACTGCCTCACAGTAGCCTCAGCCTTAGAACCAAGTCTTTCACACATAGGCCTCTGGAGGACAGTCCAATCCAGACTAGAGCACTGCCAAACAACCTGACCCACCCCACTCCAAGGATCGAAATTAATTGATCAGGTTTACCTAGAATATCACTAGTGGGTTTTGGTCTCTAGTGGGTTTTGCTAGAGCCTTCCATTGACATACTTGGGGGAGAAGGGCTGATGGAAATAGAAGAGCGAATGTGAGTCAGGAAGAAGACAAGGACGGTCCCCATCACTGTTTCTGTCACCGTTACCCTGTAAACCCAAGCATAGAGCCAACACGTAAGATAAGGGCTAACGACAGACATGTCATTACCTGCAGGTTATATGATGTACAATTTGCTGTAGAAAAATCCAAGAAGCTCTACCCAGCTGTTGGGTACTGGAATATTTAAAACTTGGAGTTTGATCGTCGTTCTGAGTATTTGACACATCTGACCTAACATCAGGCTCTCAGCTATGATGAGGTTGTCATCCCCATTTTATTGGTTGAGTAACACAGTCACACAGACGTCTGGGTAGCAGGACAGTAACTTGAAGTCAGGCAGTGCAGCTGTAAGGGCCCATTCTCTAACCACTGTTCTCTACTGTCTTCAAATGCAGAGCAGAGAGAAATTATAGCAGACCAAGGATGTGAAAAGCATGTTTTCTTTCTCCCTTTTTTCTTTTTTCTTTCTTTCTTTCTTTCTTCCTTCCTTCCTTCCTTCCTTCCTTCCTTCCTTCCTTCCTTCCTTCTTTTCTTTAAGCTAGGAGGATGCTGACCAGAGAAATGAGTGCTGGGGAAGAGAGGGACTAATTGATGGGATTTCTCTCTGAAAAAGACAAAAGGAAAGGAAATCAGAACTTTATAGTAAGTCAACCTTAGCCACAAGGAATGACCCCTTTTCCTATGACAATTGCTTTGAGGCACGAGCCACAGAGCTCAGGGAAGACATGTCTTCTGTTAACAAGTGCCTCTGACTGCATGTTCCAAGCAATGCTGAGTTAGGAGCTGTTCCTTTCATTTTTGTGACACGTGACGCAGCTTCTCTGGCCAGAGGATTCTTTTCTATCAACATACATTTTTCACTTAGTTCATCCAAGTGGTATGTTTATGTGGATGGGGGAGACTATCGGGAGATCTGTCAGGTGCATATGTGGAACATTTTTGAGTCCTTCTACTTAGCTGTAGGACAGAATAAAAACGAACCTCTCCGCTAATGAATAAAAAATGCTTGACTGACTTCATCATCATCAATTGCCAAAGAATCGCCACACGGCTGCTCGTGTTTAGTGATGTAAACATGGAAAAGATAAGTCATTATACATTTTTTACAAACAGCATCAGAACTGTTCAATTGGCAGTAGGTCCATGGGAAAACACAGGTACCAAACTCTAGTAAGATAAGCACCTACATAATCGCACCTCAGTGACAGATCCACGGTTGCCACCAAATTTCACTACTTCCCTAACACCTAACAACACTGGTAGGCACAGCATCATCAACAGATATTTCTTGGACAAGAAATCAAATATTCTTTGGGGGTGCAAAACACATTTGATGCCTTTAAACAAATTCCAGAAGAATTTGGCAAAAGACCGTCTAGTAAACGCCAAAGTAGCAGCTAGCTAGTGTGCTGTGTGGTAGGGCTCACAGCCAGCCAGAAATGTGCGAGATCTTTACGTCTAGGCTCTAAATAGGAAACGTGTTCAGAACTTGAATTCAGAGCAGAAGTCTGTACGTCTACAACTTCTTCCAGGAGCTATTTGATTCTCTAATGATTGTGGATTATTTAAGAGCCTTTTGTCAGGGTGGGCTTGTAAGACATGAATAAATACATACATACATACATACATACATACTCTAAAAGCACGTTGCTATGCAGAATACCTTGTGGTGATGGGCAGCAGACATCCTTGACAGCTTCAAGCCCAGCTCTGACGGATGGCTGCAGGACCTCTCAGGGATGTGCTGCACCAAGAATGTGCCTGTAATCTCAGCACTTAGGAAGCTGAGGCAGGAGAATCTCAGCAAGTTTCTCAAAGCAAAAATCAAAGGAAATTGTAGATGTAGAACAAGGGTGTTCACAGATACAGAACTTGCTAGTATCTGAGAAAGATTTTCATTCCACTTTCCCCAGGTTTCAGACCATCCCAAAGGTTGGAGGACTGCAATTCAACATGGAATGGAGCTAAGAAGTAGGCAAGCCTCTCCCCTCTTCAGGCAAAGGGAGAAGGGAAATGTTGTCCTAGAATAGATGGCTGTTAACCCCAAAAACTGCTTTCTCATACCGTAAAATTAACTAATGCAGAGATGGGCATGGATGTCGGTGCCCAATGAAAGTAACACGAGACAATTTCCTGGTCTTTAGAAGTCTATCAAGTTGACTGTAGGACCAGCGGATCTTCAGGGAAAATGCATGGCCATTATTTGATTATGGTTAAAAACCATATATGAAAGTAGTGAATAATTCTAACTGAATGCCTGAAAAGTTATAACTTCTGAAAACAGAAGCTGAATAAAGAGTCGTCCCTCTGGGATCAGTCACCTTTTAAGGTCCTCCCATAATAAATTTTATCATTGTACTTTGTGGGCAGACAAGATTCAATTAGATCCCTGCCAGGAGAGCATATTTCTTCATTGACTTTTGATTGTCAAAACTGAGATCTTTTTCACTCACAGAGATTATTGACAACAAGCATGAGGAATGTCGGCTCTGAAGCCTGGCTAGTATTCAGAACACTCCCTGATTGTCCTTATTAGATGTGTGATGGCCATGACCTAATGTGCTTTCCTGTATAAGCAATTCATGGGAAAATGTATACCCTAGATCAGATAGTTAAGAATGACTAAAGAGCATTGTTTATTGGATACTTGGTAAGCATCAGACATTTTCAAGGTTCCAGACATAAGTGATCATATTTAATTTTCATAACTCTTAATGGAATGTTCTTATACATCGTACAGGAGCAGCTAGGCCTAGGGAATTCAAACAAGTTATCCAAGGTCATCCAGTGAGTGCCAGCCCCCAAGATTTGATCTCTTGAGAATTTGATTATGATACTATGATTTCTACTGTTTCTTACACTCTTTGTTTTGAAATTTTACTCAGACCTAAAATGTTTTGAAATTTTAGAATTGTTGACTGGTATAATTTTCTAAGGAGGAAGATCTTACAAAGCAAACATGAATTATAGAATAAATGGAAGTCTCAGTTGAATGATTATGATGATAATTACATGAATATATGAAGCAGGGCTCCTTCCTGCCATATCAAGAAAGAGAAGATGATATATGGATAGATAGACAAGTATAGATACCAATATTACATCGTCAGTTTGAGAAGGCTTAATCTTCTAATTCTGTCTTGCTTGAATATCAGCAGAGCTTCCAAGAATGCTGATCAATAAAGATTCACATCCGAATATCCATCCTATAAAGTTGGATTAGAGTAATTATTTGAGAGGGGAAAAAAACTGTGCACGTCCCTACTGTTTCTAATATCTTTGAAACCAGGGAGTAACAGGAAAATTGCCAACTTTTACTGGAGTACATGGAACCAGGCAAGAGAGCATTGACACTGTATGCACCAAATGTTTCTGGATCCTAAAGTTGCTGTGTTGAAGCCTGGCTCCTCTGTGGTGGGATTAGAAGAGGAGATCTTCAGGAAATGGTCAGTTGGGAGTAGAGCCATCATACTTGGGTTGATGGCTTTCTAGGCCAAAAGAGACCAGATTTCTCCCCTGCCACCATGTGATGGTTGCCACCTGTAAAGCGATCAGAGCACTGGTGTCAGTGTCTGCCCTCGTTCCTGCTATAGCATTAAGGTCTCAGTACTTCCCAGCCTCCAGAACTGTGGGACGTAAGTTTCCTATTGACAATAATCCACCAGATTGTGATATTTGATTGTAATCAGTCCCCCAAACTGAACAAGCCTTACTAATTTTGTTGGTAGTTTTCATAGAAAAAATAACACAACAGCTATAATACTCATGGTTATTGGCTTTTTTTTTTTTAAGCCGAAAAAGGCGACGTTGGCGAGAACTGTATATTCTGGCTCTTTCAAGTTCTAAGTGACCTTATTTATGTGACCTAGTAAATGCCTTTGTAACCCAAGGCGGCTATTTAAGTGCCAGTCCCACCCATGCCATCAGGCAGGAGCTGGAGCTCTCGTCTCCGGGGTTGCTGAGCCCGTAGACTGTGATCACACAGCCAGAGGAGATTCGCTCTCACTGAAGACCTCCTGCACAGCTCTCAGGCCTTCACCTTGCTCGCTCTCAGCTGGTCTCATTATGAAAACTTGCTTTAGTGACCTCTTCCTGCTTTACTAGAGAATAGATTTCTTCTCCCTATTTAGTTCCAAGCCTTTGTTCCCCTCCCACCTGCCTCATACACCATACGCTCTTTTGTTCCGTATCTCTCTCGAGCAGCTTTTCACTGTGCCTCCCTTCCATCAACCTCAAGTGCCAGTGGGACAAAAAAGCATGATCTCCCTGGACTCCCCCCACCCACATCGGAACGCGTAGATCTCTCATTCGCCTCTACCGCCGTCTCTTTGTGAGTGGCGCCAGATGTCACTGAACACCGCTCAGAGGTGGAGTTGACTTTGATTATAGCATTTAAGTGAGAAGATTTAGAAAATGGAATGTGCTTGCTCTGCCTCAGCTCGGAGATCTGTTTTCATAAGAAGAAAGCTTATGGGCTAGGCTGTCGGAGTGGCTCAGCAAGTAAAGACACCTGATGACCTGGAGCTTGACCCCTGGACCCACGTGGTAGAAGGAGCGAACCATCTCCCACAAGCTGTCCTGACTTTCAC
Organism: Chionomys nivalis; assembly: GCF_950005125.1. Taxonomy (NCBI): domain Eukaryota; kingdom Metazoa; phylum Chordata; class Mammalia; order Rodentia; family Cricetidae; genus Chionomys; species Chionomys nivalis. Next base: position 52,958,662 of record NC_080094.1, read on the forward strand.
ATGCACACTCAGATATATTCTCTCTCTCTCTCTCTCTCTCTCTCTCTCTCTCTCTCTCAAATAAATCTTATTTGCTTATACTAGATTTTTCTCAAGCATAACTCCCCAAGCAAAAGCAAATATAAAATGAACAGGGGCTGGCCTGCGGCTCAGTGTTAGGGCACGTGCCTAGCAAGCGTAAGGCCCTGGGTTCAACCCTTACCACTCACTCATCCCAGAACAGGCAGAAATAGCAAATGGAACCAGAATTTTTCAATAAGTAGCTCTGTATTTCTGCCCTGCTGCTTATCCTTCTGACCCAGAATATGGGATTTTATTGTGTAAAACACCATTTTTTTTTCTTCTGTCTCCTCTCTCCCCTCATGATTCTGTTCCCTATGGTCTTCTATTTACTAATCCTTATAGTGCCTGCAGGTTCAATACCATTAACACTGAAGTTATCCTAGGGCAGATAAAGGTCAAGTCACCACTATTCCATGGATAGTTTATCGGTTCAAACATCAGCCATTCTGGTTCCATGACTCTCGCTGCCTTCCTGTTGTGGCTGCACTGTTGAAATCCTGAGCAACTGTTTCTATTTTTCCCTTTGAAGCACAGGGATCTAGCGATATTATCACAAGGGGCTTTAACACAGAGCCAAATGCAAGCGAGATACAGCGATGGGAGCCATTTCCTAAAGGTTACAAGCTTGATTTAGAAGTGGAGTGGGGACTGTATTGGCATCATGCCAGGAAGAAGCTGGCATCTTCTGTCTGCCTGCTGCTGCTGTCGTGGCTGGGCCAGTTGATCTATTTCCTGCTGTTATGACCCCTCATTCCTTCTCCACTCGGGAAATTTTATCGCATACCTACCTACACCAGGAGTTGTGAATCGGTCGTAAATAGAGTGGTTCCATTTATTCTTTAAGGCTCCCTTAAAGAGATGGAGCTTCTATGTTCAGTTAGCATCTTAATGGCCTTCTTCCTGCCCTTCCATCCCACTGGCCACCTAAATATACCATTTATTATTTAAAATTTAAATTGAGGGCTGGAGAGATGGCTCAGCGATTAAGAGCACTTGCTGCTCAGTGACAGGGACCTAGATCCCTTTCCCAACACCCTATCGGGTGACTTACAAATGCTTGTAACACCAACAGCAAGGATCTGATGGCCTGGTCTGCCCTCTAGGGGATTACACACACGTGTGCATATACATACACACAGACAAATAACACAGATGCATTAAATTAAGTCTTGAAAATGTTTTAGATTAATCCGACAGCTCAAACAATCAACTTAAAATCAATTCACAAGAGAATGTACACCGCTGAGATTTGAGGTAGTTACCACTACAAAGGAGAAAGTCATGATCAGAGGGTCTCCGTATCTCGCGATCTCCAGGGCAGTATTTCTTATCCATTGGAGCACTGCTTGCTCTAGCACTTATGACCAGTCTGTGGCTGCTTTCTGCCTGCTCAGAACGCAGTATCACTGGATATCTGGGACCTGGACCACTGGACCCCAGCTGGTTGTAAGCCCGAGTTCCTGCTGCGTCTCCTGTCGAGCTACCGGCTCGAAAACTGAAAGTGCCCGTGCTTTATGGAAACTCTGGGAGCACAGGGAACCCAAACTCGGCTTCTCTACCAGCCTTGCTGCAATGTCACCCCACTGTGTCTGTCCCTACGTTGTGGTTGGAGGCCCCAAAACTTGTTTCTGTCTTGAGTTCCAACTTAGCCTTTGAATGTGTTCTCCTTCGGGCATGAGGAAATCAGGATTGCCCAACTATACTTCCATCGTCTTCTGGAGTCTAGAGGAGCTGGATTTTGTTGCACCTTTCTGTGCCTTCCTCCTCCTGGAGTCCTAGTCTGGCTCTCATGGTTGGATGGGGTATCTTTTCTGTGCTCCTGTTTATAGTGCGTATCTGCTTAGTGTAGGCTCATTGGTTGATAAAGCAAAGTGATTTAAGGATTCTGGAAACTGCTCCCCCACCCCAGCAAGAAAACAGCTTATCTGCAAACTCCCTTCTCCTGCGTGTTGGTGTCGTCTGCAATCGGTCATTTCCTATTGGGACTTGCAGGGCCCCCCTCATAGGAGTACACATCTTCTTTTATTAACATCATTTTTTTATTAATTCTTAGGGAATTTAGCATCACACACCCCAGTCCCACTCATTTCCCAGTCCTTCCATGTCCCCTCTCCACCTTTGTAGCCTTCCAAAAAAATATTAAAAAAATAAAATAAAAATAATGCGAAAAAGCGAAACAAAGTACTTCGATCCTCCAGTTTCCCATAACATACCCATTGTTGCGGTGGCCTTGGGCGCTGCGGTGTGTCACACAGCGCCACCTTTTTGTCCAAACAGCTTTATTTGCAAATATTCATGGCCGTCATTTGTTGGTCTTGTTCAAGGCTTCTGCTTCACCATCGATACTGGGCCTCACCCAAACTTCCCTCAGGTATCCTGCTGCTGCCCAGTCCTGGAGATCCCGCGGCTGTGGCTCCACCAGCCCATTCTTTCCCATGCTCCAGCGGGTCATAGATCGGGTAGGTGTCGGGTGGGCTGGATGTGGGGCTGCCCCCTCAGTCTCCCACGTGCATGGGAAGGGGCGGGGCCAGCTCTCCTGCAGCAGCAGCTGGCAAATGCAGGAGGTGGGGTGGGAGGCGGTTGTCCCAAGGCCACTGAGGGTTGGGGCAGCTCTCCTGCACCCACACCACTAGGGCCAGTTCTCCCGGGAGTGGGAGGTGGGAGGCAGCTGGTGAGGGGCAAACCAACCCTCCAGTACCCAGGCCATCCAAGACAGTTCTCCCATGGCCCTCGGGGGTAATATGAGCCACAGACAACTCAGATCAATATGACCCTCGAACACCAGTGTGGCCTCAGGTGGTAGTCCAGACCCTGGGCATCTACACTGCCTTCAGTGGTAATACAGACCAGAGACATCAACACAGACCCTGTGTTTCATGCGGGTGAAATTTAGGAAGTGGCCAGGAAAGGGTAGAAAGTTTTATTTTAAGATCTTGGCATTATGATAGAACCATTGGAGAAAAACTACTAACAATATTCAGTAGCAGGCAGATTCTGAGCTGTGATCCCAGGATTGGAGTCCACTGCTTGTGTGTAACTGCAGGATCCTTTCTGTCCTTAGTTATGGATGGAGGGGACTTAGTTAAGATTCCAGCAAACACTCTAAGGATTCTTTTCTGCAGTGTTTTCTTCTGTTAAGTTTTAGGGATTTGCAAACGTGTAAGACTTTTCTAGTGAATACAGTTGCTGCTTATTCACATATGCCAAAGGCAAGCAAAGGGCTAGTAGACAATGAGGAAGGAACTGTTGGCCCCACAGCGACCATGTTAGCCACAGCTGTGCACACACGGCAATCATCACAAACAAAACAAATTTTGGAAACAGAAAAATATAGATGCTTACATACACACACATACACACATCACTTCAAAATGCTTAGGGTTCCTGTGGATTTTGAGTGGTTGGAATTCCTGGCTGATATGGCTAATTTTGTTTTTATTCATAGAACTCTTCTGTTGAGAAAAACAACCTGGGATTTTTTTTAAGAAAAAAAAAATGACCCTTCTAATTTCAGATACTAAGTTGTGATGACCAAGGTTTGCAATTGGGTCTGAGAACAGATTTATAACTTCTATTATGAGTAAATAAATGATAAGCTAATAAAAACAATAATATCAGCTCTAATAATTTTTAAAGTAAATTGATGCAGTTGAATGTATGACAAGAAAAAAAACCTTTTTAGAATATGAGAAATTTGGTAGTATGTAATAATATAATAACAAATGCAAACTTTACATTTTGTAAACTTTTATTGTGTTTATGTGTATGTGTCCACATGAGTTTATGTGAGTTGTGTGCATGAGACTAGAAGGCATGAGATCCCTTGGACATGGAATTAAAGATAGTCATGAGCCACTGTGTTGGTGCTAGAAACCAAACCTGGGTCCTCTGGGAGAGCAGCCGGTGCTCTAACCACATGCAATTCTAAATTATTGAAATAACAGTAGAAAATAAATGAAAACATTCCCTGGAACCGTTTTTGATTAAGATGCTATACACTAAATGAAATCTGTGTTTTTAAAAATGAGAGGGAAAAAAAGGAAAATAAGAAATTATGCTGGCCAAGGTTGCTGCTAGGAGCCATGTGGGTGAGGCCAGTGAGAAAAGGTGAGCTTTTAGGGGCCAGATTCCAGAACCAGTCCTGTTTAACAAAGAAGGCCACGCCTCTCTGATTCGAGAACGGCTGTAAATGAGCACTCAACCACACTAGCGCTCCAGAGAAGCAGGCCCTCACCTTCGCGGTGGGCACACAACCATGCTAGCGCTCCAGAGAAGCAGGCCCTCACCTTCGCGGTGGGCACACAACCATGCTAGCTCTCCAGAGAAGCAGGCCCGCCCCTCTCATGGTGGGCACACAACCACACTAGCTCAAGAGAAGCAGGCCCACCCCTGTCTCGCGGTGGGCATCTACCTGCATCTGCGTTCTCTGCACCTCACATGCAGTATCTTCTGTTCTCTCTCCATGCTCTTAGTTCTGCACAATCCTTCCGTTGATCCTTCCGTACGAGATTTTATTTCGAAGCCCACAATGGTCCATGTTTACATGTACAGTGCTAATTAGGTCATGAGCTAATCAGTGTGTAGAATACTCTCTTAACATAAACAATAGAGTACATGCTTCTAATTCTAGGGGTTTATACTTAGTCTTCTTAATGTGATTTTTTTCTTTAATTGACATAGTAATTGTACATATTTGTGGGGTACAGAGCTAATTCAGTACATGTGTACAATGTATAATTATCAAATCAGTGTAATTAGCATTTATATCTCATCATTTCATTGTGTTTGGAGCCTTTAAACTCTCTCTCTCTCTCCTCTCCTTCCTCACAAAATACATAATAGACTTGTATAAACCGTAGTCACACCAGTAGGTTACAAAAAAAGAACTTATTACTTCTAGTATATATGTATATACTAGTATATAGTGTATATGTATGTATATAGTTCAGTTCTCATTATCTAACCTCCTCTGTTCTCCTCCCCGCTACCCCACTATCTTCTCCATCTTCCCCATCCTCCCAGTCCCCCACCCTCCCCATCCTCCTCATTGCCCCATCCTCCCCATCCTCCTCATCCCTCTCATCCTCCCCCATCCTCCCAGTCCCCCATCCTCCCCATCCTCCTCATCCCCCTCATCCTCCCCCATCCTCCCCCATCCTCCCCCATCCTCCCCATCCTCCTCATCCCCCTCATCCTCCCTCCATCCTCCCCATCCTCCTCATCCCCCTCATCCTCCCTCCATCCTCCCCATCCTCCTCATCCCCCTCATCCTCCCTCCATCCTCCCCCATCCTCCCCCATCCTCCCCATCCTCCTCATCCCCCTCATCCTCCCTCCATCCTCCCCCATCCTCCCCATCCTCCTCATCCCCCTCATCCTCCCTCCATCCTCCCCCATCCTCCCTGTCCTCCCCGTCTTCCCTATCATCTAGTAATCACTAGTCTACTCTCCCCCTTCCTCCTCCTCTTCTCTTTATTCTCCCTTTCTCTCTTTCTCCTTCTCTTGGGGTGGTGTTAAGGGAATCCGATTGAGGGCCTGGAGCTGCATCAGCTCTCCGTTACCAAGCCACATCCCCAGTACAGCTAACTTCACAAGTGAAGACACAGAGCTTCTCAATGCCTCGGTTTTTCATCCATTGGTTGAGGGCAGTAGGCCTGAGAGCTGCTGTGCAAGCAAAGGTCACAGGTGGAAGCAATTGCGCACATGTAAGGTGCGCTTACCAAGAAGCATTATGGTATAGTACAACCACAAGGGTTGATTGTTGAGGGTTTCTTGGGGTGTGCTTATGAAGCTGCATTACGGTATAATACAACCACAAGGGTTGATTGTTAAGGTTTTTGTAAGGTGCACTTACTAAGATGCATTACGGTATAATACAACCACAAGGGTTGATTGTTAAGGTTTTTGTAAGGTGCACTTACTAAGATGCATTACGGTATAATACAACCACATGGGTTGATTGTTGAGGTATTTTTGCCATGTTAAAACACTCTTTCATAAGATTTTTTAAAATTTAGATCATTTGTTTCAACCAAAGAAAACATAAATTCAAAATATATTCTGTTTATAATGATAATTTAAAATATTTAGAAAACAGAGAATACTATCGAGTCAATATTTAGCGTTAGTCAGTGTCAAGGATTTTCTCTTCTTTAATAGGCTGTAGAAAATATTTTGACTAGCCTTTCTGATTATTAAAACGTGGTCCTCGGACATCAGCATGGCCTCAGGAGGCAGCCCAGACCCTGGTCCATCCACACTGCCTTTAATGATAATACAGACCACAGGTATCAAAACAGACCCTGGCTGTGACATGGCCCTCGGCTGCAGAGGAACACACGTCTATACCCAAGTAGACTTTGGGCTGAGATAGATAACTCTCTTTGGCTGGTGTCGTGGGGACCATTCTGAGCCCTTTAAAATACCTGAGACAGTTTCCCCAGGGCACCTCTGATGACCCCAGATCAGCATCAGGAACACACAGTAGACGTTGGTTACATGCGCTAGCTATGCTAATATCGACTCTAGAACCTTCAAGTTTGGGTGAAATATAGCCCATCCTGGGACAAAACAGTAACGGTGCCCCAGAAGTGTGGTTTATATCAGCTCTTGGCTGTCCTCTTCTCTAAGAATCTGCCTCAATGCTCGTGTTTCCCTGCAGAGACACTTTCTTTGTAAGCCCCAAAGATAGTGAAGAATGCTAACTTGGGATTTTAAACACAAGGCTTTTTTAAAATTAGAGTCTCATGTAGCCCAGCCTGGCCTCTAGCTCCCTGTACAGCCAAGGATGACCTTAAATTTCTCATCTTGTCCCTGCCTCCAAAGATGTGCTTGTTTTAAGCAAAAAGTGTTACTGATATGTGAGAAGAAAGGAAAAAGAGAAGGTTTTGGAAGCCTGACCTTCTTCCTCCCGCTGCCCAACCCTGTACCTTTGGGTCAGACTATAATTCTTTTTAAATCATTGCACTGGGGGAGATACATGCCACAGAACCTGTGCGGTGGTCGGAAAGAAGCTCGTAGGATTCTGTTTTCCTGCTCCACCATGTGGCTTCTAGGACTCAAACTCAGATCCTATGTTTTGGAAGCAAATTCCTTTACCCACTGAGCCATCTCCCAGCTGGTCAGACTGGCGTTCTTAAAGGTTCAGTCATTTTAAATCCATATGCTTCAAGGTGATATTTATTTATTTATTTATTTATTTATTTATTTATTTATTTATTTATTTTTGTCCAGAGTCCCTACCAGAGTTCCTTGCTCCAGGTTAAATTGCTCAGTGCCCTAGCTTAGCCAGCTCACTTCTCATCGTTCTGTGCACACAGCCATCTAGTTGCTCTGTGCTTTATTAAGAGTGTGTTCTCCCTCTTTTACTGCCTAGATCCCACTGAGACCTAGAAACCCAAGTCTGCGGCCTAGCTGTTTTTCTGACACAAATGATAATATATTTAATTTTATTGGTGTTGTGCATGCATGTGTGTCTGTGTGAGGGTGTCAGATCCCCTGGAACTGGAGTTACAGACAGTTGTGAGCTGCCATATAGGTGCTGGGAATTGAACCCAGGTCCTCTGGAAGAGCAGCCAGTGCTCTTAACTATTGAGCCATCTCTTCAGTCCTTATATATATTTTTAAATTGTATGTGTATGGGTGTTTTGCCTGCCTGTATGTCTCTGCTCACCATGTGTGTGCCTGGTGCCTCCAGAGGTCAGAAGAGGACATTAGATCCCCAAGAACTGGAGTTACAGATGGTTGTGAACTGTTAATGTAGGTGCTGGGAATTGAACCCGAGTCCTCTGGAAAAGCAGTCAGTGCTCTTAACCGTTGAGCCATCTCTCTCTAGTCCCTATATTTTATATTTACATATCCCATTTACAGTAACATCTGTCAAGGGTGACTTGTGATGTTTATTTCCATTAAGTTTCAAAGTCTAGTCCCTTGATCTAAACAATATTAAATTGATACCAGCCTGCACTTTGAACACATATTTCCAGTAGATAACATTAATCTAAATAGCCCTATGGTATAACATATTCTTAAAATATTGATTTCAGTGCTAATACAGATATGCCATGGTCCCACTTAACTCCTCTTTCCTTATACACATAAACAGACAAGCATTTAGCCTTTCCTGGGGAGCGAACCTTGTCCTATAGACTGGGTTTGGAAGCCACATCTAACTTCCCAAAACTTTATGTGATTTGAATAGATACCCCACAGTACCACAGCATCTGCGTAATTGATTCAGTAGCATACTCTGTTTTTATGACCGTAATGAATACCAAGCAATAAATGGTGTCATGATAATACAAGCAGAAGCTGGGGCTGGAGAGATGGCTTGGTGGTTAAGAGTACTGTCTGCTCTCTCAGAGGAACCAGGTTCTATTTCCAACACCCTCCTGATAGCTCTCAACCACCTGTAACTCCAGTTCCAGGGAATCTGACGCCCTCTTCTGGCCTATTTAGGCATTGTGTGCACACAGTGTTTTGCATATGGGCAAAACAACGATCCGTGCACATGAAGTAAAAAATAAATGTCTTTTTAAAATTCAACCAAAAACCGGAAGGTGAAGTTGGGTGTCGTGACATACATTCAGTCCCAGCTACTTGGGAGTCTGGGGCAGGAGGATCACTTGAGATTAGGAGTTTGGGGTCAGCATGGGCAACATAGTGAGATTCTGTACCAACAATAATAATACTTTTTAAAAATAGAATCTAAAAGGACATGATAGTTTACAGAACATTTGTACCACATGAATTTCTTTGGTCCTTTCAGAATCTCTATGAAATACAACAGATATTAACAAGACTCTTGTTTTGATTTGTGAAATAACACAGCTGGATTTGAGCCCAAGGGCTTATATTGTAGAGTCCGTGATGCCCTGGGTTTACGGCCTGTGTATAATGAAGAAATGCATATTTGCATGTATAAATAGTAACTGTGCTGTAAGGACTCCTGTGGCTTCTTGGAAACACTTCAGGAGTGTAACATCCCTGCTGGATTTTTCCTTCTCACCCCAAACGTTCTGGTACTTCTAGTAGATGTTAGTAGTTTTCCACTCTCTGGCCCAATCCAACACACTTGTCACCTCTCAGATGCTACTGTTTAATTAGATGGCTCTGTGGAGGACATGAGAACGGGAAGCTCATTAGCATAGCCAATAAACCACTTGGTTTTGAAGCCAAAGAGAACAATGGGCTTTAGGTCCTGTGGGTTGATGGGAAACCTAAACATTAGACTTTTCTGTAAACAGGGACCTTCTGCACAACAGCCTCTAGATTTGAATTCTGTATTCCAGGCCCTGCTCTGGACTCCTGCAGGGTAATCAGGGCAATGCGCGTATAGATCACCCTTTCATTTTCTTAACAATCCTGCGGCAAAGGCGGAAGTGCCAACTGCTTGATCTTGAATCCTGGGGCCAAGGCTGCCAGTCTCGCAGCTCAAGTCCTTCAAGATGATGTAGCCTTTCTCATTTAGCAAATGTTTTCCCTGAGTAGCTCTTTGTTCTGGCAAGCCATGAAAGGAAGCATGTAGACTTGGCAGCTCAGCCCTGAAGTTTGTGTCTAAAAAATTGTTGCAATTTATGCACCAAAGGTCCACATGACATTTGTCATTTGTCTGGGCAAAGACATTTCTGAAATTAAAAAGGGTGACCTTGTCTCACTTAGTGAAATGACATGTACTCATTAATGGAACTCACTCTGAGTAGTTTTTAGGGCAGTACTGTTTTAAAAAATGTATTTTACATTCTCATTATCAGAAAAAATACATATATATTCCTAAAATATTTTCAGTAGAGCTTGTCTCCTTCACATAGACCATTTAAGAATTCCTATTGCTGAGTGGTGATTTTGCAAAAAGATTAGGAATAATTTTTCTTCTTTAGAGGTGGAAACTGGTCACAGGATGCCTGAAGACAGCACTCTGTTTTTTATTTATTATCTTTTATGTCTGAGATTTTGCCTGAATGTGTGTCTGTGCACCATATGCATGGTTGGTGCCCACAGAGAGGGCAGAAGAGGGCATCAGATCCCCGGGGACTGGAGTTACAGATGGTTGTGAGGCACCTCATGAGTGCTGGGAACTGAACTCCGCAAGAGCAGCCAGTTCTTCTGCGGAGCCATCTCTCCAGCCCAGAGCTCTGCCTCTTAGTGACACCTACTAAACAGTCCCCACCCTGCTCTTTAGTCCTCGCGAAAGCCTGCGGTTTTCAGAGCTACACCTATCTTAGTCATTACGTACACAGTCTGTAGTGGGCGATTTGCGTTCATCTACTGTGTCTGGTTAACACTTACATATCCCTAGCACTGCTAAATTAGTTAACCTTGCTAACATCCCTCGGGGTTGTTTTGCAGGGTTGGAGGTTGTCTGAGCCAGAGTTCTACTGTGTAGCCCAGGTCGACCTCAAGTTTTCAGAGTTTCTCTGGCCCAGCATCCTGAGTGCTGGGGTTACAGGCATGTACCACCAAGCCCAGTGTGAGGAAGACGTTTTGGTGATCTCTGTTTGGCTGGACTACAGAGAGTTACCTAGGCTGACATGACATTGATTGTGAGTGAGGTTCTGGGAATTGGACTCTCAGCTTTACGTTTAGGTGAATAGCAACCTTGCATAAAGTTGCCCACAAAGAATCCTCTCTGTAGATTCCTCTATCGGCCTAATCCTAGACCCTTGCCTTCTCCAATTTCTACTTCCAGCTTGCTCCATCAGACCAACTTTGAACATGGGAAGACAGGAGTGGCTGGACCAACCCTAATGGTGGTCTCTGTTGATGGCATCCCAAGATCACTGCCTCACTCCTCCCCATTACCGTCCCCTCTGACTTTTTTTTTTTTGTTTTTTTGTTTTTTTAGACAGGGTTTCTCTAGCTTTGGAGCCTATCCTGGAACTCACTCTGTACACCAGACTGTCCTCAAACTCACAGAGACCCGCCTGCCTCTGCCTCCCGAGTACTGGGATTAAAGATGTGTGCCACGACCACACAGCTCCCTCTGACTTTCTTTATAAAGGCGTCCCAGGAGAAGTAAGAAAATTCACTGATTATCGATGCTTTGTTTTCGTGTCATTCATAGTTGATGGAGTGTCCCCATTCCACTGCCGCGGCCACAGCGGAGAGGATGGACCACAGAGAGACTGTGCTGGCAACCAAGCTAGAATTCAGAAGATATTTCCATTTGAGGGTGGGGGAGAGGAAAGAAGAGAAACTTTATTATGCTAGCACCATTTTTGTTGCTGATTGACTTTCAGGATCGCATAAGCTTATATTTAGCTAATTAGATGATTTATTTCATATAGCTGACTTACAAGGCTACAGACAGCCACCACAGACCTTAGAAACATATGCTAAATGGGCTTCTGGGTACAGAAGTTATTGGGAAACGTAGAGAACATGTCTTTTTAATGGCTTGGGTTTTGATATTATTGATGATTTTGTTTTCTGGTGCTGGGAATGGAACCCAGGGCCTCACACATACCAGGGGAGCACTTGACCGTTGAGAGACAGTCCCAACCCCTGGTACTGCCATTCTTGACTTCTGATCTGAAACAAAATTTAAAGGTTAGATAATCAAACTAAATACATTTTTGAAAATATTAATGTTTAAATATCAGTGTGTGCTTTTATCATGAGAATGAGCTGTTAACAAATATAATAACTCGCCCGCAGCCAGTAGTGTTTTAGGTAAACCCAAAAGATTATTATGTTAAACCTGGATTATACTTATATGCCCTGCAAATAGATCCTATTAATTGAGATCAGCAAATAAGAGTTGGCAATACTGTAATCCAGCCCAGTATTTCTCAATATCCTATCTGTTCAGAGCAGATGTCTGGGATGTCAGTCACCAGTTTTTAAAGAGGCGTATCAAATATGTTTCTTCTTTCATCTGTGGATAGAATGGCTGGACTAATTTGGAAGGGGAACTTTATCACTTAATGCCATATTTTGCTACTGACTTGAAATGGCTGAATACACTCGAGCTTTAAGAAGGCGTCTCGCTAAATGCAATGAGACTATGTAATTCTACGAAGTGTAGAGGCGTCAAAGGAATGATGTTATCTGAGGGGGTTAGGAAGGGTCAGACTCTGCAATCCCCAGGTAGATGGTATAAGTGTCACTCACTCACTGGAACACATTCCTGATGTGTGGCTGACCCCTGCCTGTGCTATTTCTGCTCCAATCCCCATGGTGCTCTGTTTTCTCTAAAGGCCAAGATCCAGGCACACACACATGCACGCGCAGACACACACACACACACACGCACGCACGCACACACCCACCCACCCACACACACACGGAAAGGGCAAAGGGCTCTGAACTGCACGTTCCATGAAGACAAACCATACATGTCACTGTGTTAATACACCATTACCTGGAAGTGTGGGGTTTCTTAGGGCGCTTGTTGGTTGTTTTCGTCAGTGTTTGTCGGTATCTGCTGAATCTTCAAGAGGATTTATCAACTTGCTCACTGCATATTGGGGAAGTCTGGGAAAGAAGAACATGGGACAGGTGATTTTTGTTAAAGATGGATGGATGTCCACAAATAGGAATTGAATAGTGTGGAATTCATCCTTCCTCTGCTCTCAGACCTAGTTTCCATGCCTACCAGAATTCCCGCGAATCTTTCAGGTCATCTGATGTCTTTGGGTCCTGTCCTCTGTGATCTGTGTGGCATTCCCTCTTGTGACCTCGTGCACTCTCGTTGGCGTCTTCTTCTTTCGTTGCTGTCGTCTTACTCTCTGGTCACTTCTCTGACTAGCCTTCTTGCTGTTTGGGGCTTTGTCTTGCACTAATTGCGAGCTTTCCCAGGCTTCCACCCTTGACATTCCTCTCTCCCTCAGCAATTTCATCCTTGCTCATCGTTCTGTTTCTCATTAGCATACCAAATATCCTTACATCAGCGACTTTGGCCACCCAGATCTCCATGGCTTCTCTCCTGTGGTTCCCGCAGGTTCTTGGGTAGTGTTCCAAAATGGAAGTCCGAGGTTTCCTCAAACCTCCTTCTCTCTCCTCTTCTCCAGTGGCATCAGCCTTCTTCCAGTGACTCTTGGCTCATCCCCATGCTAATCCCAACAAGAGTTGGCAATTGCCTGGCCCCGTATCTTTTTAACCTAAAATTCTGCTGGGTCTGTCTCTTGGTTCCCATTGCCACATTGTCACTGCTACCTGACCTGTCTTTCCAGAGGTCATTCTTATCTTGGATCTTCAACTCTAAGCTTTTAAGGATGTAAATTGGTTGGAAGGGAAGAAGGGAGGAAGGGAAATGGGAAAAGACGTCCTGTGCTAGACATCCAAGGCTCCAGCCTTGGTATCTTGTCCGGTGTAGTACTCCATTGCGTCCAGCCAGTGTTATTTTAACATCGTCGTGTGTCTATGACACTGTTTCTTTAGTGCTGAGAATTGGACTGTGAACTTAGCAACTCATTTCCGTAGCTGGGTGCTCTTGCTCAGAATAAAAGAGAGAGATAAGATTTCCCGCTGCATTCCTGTCTGTTTGGCTTCCTTTCCTCATCTTTCTGTGTCTCGGGTACTTTTCATTTTGTGTCAGGAATGTGAGTTGAGGGGCGAGGCTTAAGGAAGAGGCTCCTGCAGGGCCCCATCCCTGAAGTTAATCCTTGCTTTGGCCTTCTGGAACTTCTGCACGCTGGCTGTTTCTGGGCAACTCGCCGTATCCTGTGATGACTTGGTTCTTTGCTGAGTGGGGACAGAAGGCAGCTTGCTGCTCTCTTGAGTATTTCTGGTAATTCACAGCCAAGTCATCCATGGCAGAACATTCCCCTCAGCAGAACAGATGCAGCCAATTTCAGAGATGGATCTGTCCTCAGCCATAGCCTGATCAGCCTTAGTGGATAGTTCCTATATAAATAGAAATGATTCCTTGTGGCTGACACAATGCAGAGATTGAATGATAAAATTTCCAGACTCCCTGTGAGGTTCAGGGTGTGCTGCTAGAAGCCGGCGCCATTGCACTTTTTAATATACTCAAGTTCCAAAGAATTCAAAGAAATCGACACTATTCCTCGACAGGGTTCTCATTTAAATTTCTTTTATGTTTTCTTTTTTTCTTTTCTTAACTATGAAGCCCTTGCCATCCTGAAACTCATTGTGCAGAGCAGACCGCCCTTGAACTTGAGGTCCCCTCTCCCTTGACTCCTGAGTGCCAGGACGGCAGGCAGGCAGGCACCGCTGTGCCCAGATTTCATTTGAATTTCTGACTCATTTCCTTGCTTGGTGAGAAGGAAGCCCAAAAGCAAAGTTACTTCTCCCACAAACTTAGAGTGAGAGCCCATGCCATGGAACCCCCTGTTGGTTCCCAGAAACACGAAGCAGCTGCTGGTGAAGAGGAAAGTAGCTCATGGAAATAGAGTTTTAGTTTGCTGATTAAAAAGGAGCCTTAGAAACTGGTTACACTGGTTATCCTTATTTTACAACAATATACATCATATACATATACGCATACATATACACATACATATACATATACACATACATATACACATATATACACATATACACATACATATACACATACATATATACATACATATACACATACATATACACATACATAAACATATACACATACATATACATATACACATACATATACACATACACATACATATACACATACATAAACATATACACATACATATACATATACACATACATATACACATACACATACATATACACATACATAAACATATACACATACATATACACATACATATACACATACATATACACATACATAAACATATACACATACATATACACACATATACACATACATAAACATATACACATACATATACACATACATATACACATACATATACACATACATATACACATACATAAACACATACATATACACATACATATACACATACATAAACATATACACATACATATACACATACATATACATATACACATACATATACACATACATATACATGACAGTCTATAAAACATCTTGGAGCTGGAGAGATGACTTCGTGATTAAGAGCACGGGTTGCTTTTCCCTGGGACCCAGGTTTGATTCTCAGCACCCACACAGTACCTCATAACTTTCTGTAACTCTCGAATCCCCTGGGATCTGACCCCCATCTTCTGGCCTGCACCGGCACTGCATGCATGGGTGCAAAGACATGCAGGCAGAACACCCTTACACATAAAAATGTTGAAAATAAAAAATATTTTGATGTCATGAAAATGTCACCAGGTCATGAGAGACAAAGACAGTGTGGACCTGTTAGGACTGTTAAATGAAACAGCCTGACTCTTAAATGAAACTTGCAATTATGGATTACATGGACCCTAAATCAGAAAGGCTAATAGATTTGTCCCTGTAAGGCAGAGTTGGGACAGTTAGCTCAAATCTAGAGACAGTGTTGAATCAGCGTTAACTTCTTAATTTATCTGCCATGCCTAGTTATGCTAGAGAGTGGTGCTGCTCCTTCTGGTATACAAGATTCTGGGAAATAGAGAGCCATCCTATGACAATATACTACAAATGGCTCAGAAGTCGTGTGTGTGTGTGTGTGTGTGTGTGTGTGTGTGTGTGTGTGAATGTGCACTCCTATGGGAAGGAACTGATTAGGCAAGAATAAGAAAACATTAACAGTTAAGGAATCTCGTGGGGAGATGGCACTTCCCACCTGAGTTTGAACTCTGGGACCCACATGGTGGAGAGAGAGAGTCAGCTCCCACAGTTGTCCTCTGACCTCTGCACAGATGCACAGACAAAAGGAGGTAAGGAGGAAGGGAGAGAGAGAAAGGAAAAGGGAGGGAGATAACAATTGCATTTTACAAAACAAGCCATCTAGTGGAGGGAATAAAGAAGCTTTGTGCCTTTTCATTTGAAATGTCAATACGAGCACCGTGAAAGTAACTCTTAGAGGCAATGGCTGACCTTAGTTTAGGGGTATCGGTTATTATAAAAGGGAGGCAGGAACATTATTCACAGTATGAAATATTTCAGAGTTTCGGTGGGAAGGGACACTTCCTGCGATGTCATTTCCCGTGCAGTTTCAGTCCGCATGCTTCCCCAAGAATGCCGCCAAATTTAAACAAGAAATAATGGTTGTTGAGGGCTATTTGGTGCCTCCATGTTCTGGGAAAACTCTGTCTCTACCTTTTGCACTGACATAATTGACACCCTTTCCTGGAGGGCCTAATCCCATGCCTACGACTATTGCTTATAGACTTCCCTCTGGGATTTTTCTGGAAGAGGCCAATGCTGCCTTTGGGTACAGTTTTGTCTGCATTCAGTCAGGAAATGGTAGACTTTCTAAGTGCTTGTCCTGCTGTGACCTGGAGCAGCTGGAAGGAGCGGCTGTAGTCTCCGGATACTTGAAACACTTCCATCTTTTTGTAAATCTGAAATTATTTCGAAAAAGAACAAATTGCAAAAACGAGTTCTATCTTAGACATGTGGATTAAAGACATGGATTAAAGACACCTGCAAAACATCTAAAGCAGTGGCTCCCAACCTTCCCGATGCTGCGACCCTTTAATACAGTTCCTCTGTTGTGCTGACCCCGACCATAAAACCACTTTCATTGCTACTTCGTAGCTGTATTTCTGCTACTATTGGAAACTGTAACATAAGTGTCAGTGTTTTCCGATGTTCTTAGGTGGCATCTGTGAAAGGGTCATTCTACCCCCAAAAGGGCTGTGACCACAGGTTGTGAACCACTGACCTAAATACAGGTGCCAGACAGGACGAATGTGTGCACTGTCTCGAATTGGAGATAAAAGTTTAGGATGTGGAATTAAGGATTCTGCATAAAATGACATTTAATATATAAACCTGTGAGCATTAGTTTAATTAGAATAACACTTGGGACTGAGCCTAGGACAATCCAGCATGCCAGCATCAAATGCATTAAATCTCCTTCAACAATGTTCTTCGTTTCAGTTGTGGTGACTGTCCAAGAATGTGAGATGAGGGACTAGGATTTACTTACAAGCAACTTGTGACAAAAGAAAGGCCACTGTTCGCAGCCGAGCGGTAGAATTGTTTCCTGTGCCCAGCATTCCATGACTCTAGTTCATTTATTTTCCTTAGTTTTTGTGTCCATTTGCCAACAATTGTAGCACGATTCTAATAGGTATTAAAAATAAAAGCCTGGAGTCAGATATCGGGGAAAATGCTGAGAGATCAGAAGCAAGCCAGTCAGTCACTCACACCTTACCTCGCAAACTTCCCAGCCAACAGAGATTGCGTTTCTGATTCCTCCCGCCCTATCACTTCCTCTCTCCACCCAGCCATATCATTTCCTGTCTGTTTGTACAGACCTCCAGACCTCCTCGGTTAGCTAGTGACTAGCTCCACCCTCTGATCTTCAGGCAGGCTTTATTTGCACAAACACAATACCACCACAAACACAGAGATTGTATTCTAGAAAGTGAAGCCATCTTGCATGCAGATAGCAGCTGGATAGAAACAGGCCTGCTGTCTCATGGCAGAACAGAATCCATGTTGCAAGGTTTTCCACTCAAATCAGAGCCTTTGGATCGCAAGTTCATCTCACCAGCTTCCTTGTAGAAAGGAGCGGGGATGCCAGGGGTAGATATCTCTGACAGCCATTGTTAGGTCTACAAGGATATGTTCTTTTTTCCAGCTAGTAGTGCCTCATGCCTTATGGTCTTCCTGAAATTACCTGGCGTGAGTGAGGAGGAAACACGGAACAGGCAACAAACCTGCTTAGGAGTTTATTAGAGCGGGTGCTTACAGGCCTGGGGATCAGTGTGCAGAGAGAGAGAGAGAGAGAGAGAGAGCGCTCAGCTTTTAAAAGCTGCCTAGCACATGCGCACAGGGGGTTGGCGTGGTGACGGGAGACTCACACATGAGTGCGAGTGTTTAGCTGAGTCAGACATGGATGTAACCACGCATGCGCGCACGTGGGTAAGGGGGGGTTGCTTTGTACCTAAGGGCCCATCTCCATGTGCCCACCTTTAGAACCTGGAAGTGCAGCCTTATCGGTGGCTGAATAATTACACTTCCAGCATGAATGGCAGTGGGGTTCACACCTAATGGGAGTGGGGTGAAGAGTCTAACAGCTATGACAGAATGGTGGCGCTCCTTCCCGCGGAATGGTGGACTTTAGTGAGCTGCCTCTGCTGGGGCTGCTTATCTGAAGCTGATGTCAGAGTCAGCGTGTAGTGTTGGCTTTTCTCTTTACTAAGAAACAAGAGCTAGGACCCCTTTACAGTTTGACATCAGAGGATGCTGTCTCTCGCTGCCACCTTCACTGTGCCGTGGGAATTGTTCATGACTCACCTTCGAAGAAACTGCACAAATAACAAACATATCTAGGTCTTATAGAACACTTTGCAAATTTTAAGCACTTGTATATGTTATCTCATTTAATGTTGACAGTAGGAAGGGAAGACGGCCTAAGATCATGCGCTTGCAGTGAGGAGCTGTGTGAGACTTGCCTCTGCCCTGATGAATTTGTGTGGTTGGTATTTGAATCCCACACTGAACCAGTAGAAGAAACATAGACCTAATAATCATACCATCTGCATTAGACAGGGTTCTCTAGAAGAACAGAATAGATAGAATATAGATATATAATATATAGAATATAGATTTGTAATATATCTATTGAAGGAACTTATTGGAGTGGCTTACAGGTCTGGTTAGTCCAACACTGGTTGTCTCCAGCTGGCAAGTCCAAGAATAAGTCCACAGGCTAGATGTCTCAGCTGGTCTTCAGTCCAGATTGAAATCTCAAAGTAGGTTCTGGCACCAGGCATGCCTCAGTGGCAGGACAGATGAACTTGCCAGAGAGATGAAGGCAAGCATGCAAAAAGCAAAAGCTTCCTTCTTCTGTGTCCTTTTATGTGGGCTGCCACCAGAAGGTATGACCCAGACTTAGAAAGACTTCCCACCTCAAAGGATCCAGTTTTAGGGTGGGTTTTCTCACCTCAAATGATCCAGTCAACAAAAATCCCTCACAGACTTGCCAGCAGCTTGGGTTTTAGTTGATTCCAAATGTCGTCAAGTTGACAACCAAGAACAGCCATCATGCCATCCCACAGAATGTCTTCAGTGTCCTGTGAGAGAGACCTAACACACCAAAGACAAAGGAGGAAAATTTGAAAGCCCTACAGGACGTAGATGACAGAGCCTAAATTTCATTAGCTTGAAAGAACAATTCCTTATATTGTTGTCATAGCTGTGATAGTGTTTGTAATTGTAAAAAACAAGTTGTGTGGCCCGGCACTGTTACCTGCTGTGTTCATTCAGTATTTCTGTAAAGAGGAGAGAAAGAAGGTTGTTTCCTCGTCACTGCTGATAAACGTCTATTCTGCGTTATGAGAAGGAACTATCACTGAAGACTTCAAACGTTTAAAGACTTAACAGTAGAATTCAAGTCCAGGGGAAGGATTTTGGCATGAAAATCAGAGCAAGAAAGCTCAGGGGGGAGCAACAAAAGGCAAAGAGACAGGTTCATAGATGGAAAAAGAGTCTGTCAACAATTCTTGACTTCTTAGGGCAGTGCTGCCAGGCTCCCTGGAGGGAGCGTGAGGGAACGAGAGCGTGCATTGGTTATTTCTGCCTTTGCAACTTTACTGCAGACTGGGAAATTTCTCCGGGGCTTCATATGCACTTCTCTGGGACCAGTAAGAAAAGATTCAAAGGTAGAATATTCGGGTGTGATCTGGGAAGAAAAGTAACAAAGACGATAACAACAACGGCTAGCCTTAGCAACTGAGAGCAAAGATGCTATAAGACCTCGCTTACCGCTGGAGTGAGGCGAAAGTCAGGTGAAGCTGGAGAGACCCTTGAGGATCCGTCATCATAGTGTCCCTTTCCTTCAGATGCCAGTAGCAGTCAGTTTCCTGGCAGGGTGAGTGTTCCCTGTCCCTTTGAAAGTTAGGCTTCAGCCTTCCTCTTTCCAGTCTTGTCGTGCCCAGAGTACTCCTGAGCAGTTGTTATGTCTGTAGATTCTGGTTGAGTGACTTATGTTAGTTCCCCACTGGACTCCGGGAGATCTAACCTGATGCATCTAACAGTTTGGTTTTGGTTTTTAAGTTTTCCATGTGCTTCTCATATATAACCAAGGTTGATGATGTTCAAGAACGGTGTTTCTCAAATTTCCACGTGTTAACAAGTCATCTGGGTGGGGGGGTTAGGGAAAAGATGGATTCTGGTTTCAGCAGGTCTGGATGGAGCCCCAGTTTCTGCATTTTCAACACGTGGAACACTATAGAAAGAAATACTAAAAAACAGGGTTTCTCAAGTTTTGATAGTAAAAATAAGTCACCTGGGGAGATAAAGGAAACAAAAATCCAGTGTTGGTCTCTTTAAAACAGCCCAGGACCAACTCTGCAGCTCTAGCCTCCAAGCTAATCAGTCCCCTATGAACCCAGTCTCACGCTTGCTATGAGAGATTCAGCCTCAGGGTCCATCCCAATACCAAGTCAGCTCCTGTGAACCTACACTTCTAGCCATCACTTACAGATACAGACTGAGCCCCAGCCTTGTGGACCAAGGCACTGACCCTGCCCATCTGATAACCCAGGCACTAGTCCAACCTAATGACCTCAGCAACAAACCGCCTATGGACCACACCAGATGCTCTGTCCTTAGTCTCCAGATAGGATGGGTGGTAGAGGGCTCTGTCAGATAAAGCTAGTCTACAGAAACTATAAATAAAAAGTTCCTACTTCTTCAAATGAAGAGTAACCAGTGCCTGGCCACACAGAACAAGACCAATGAAAGGAAAATGGGAGAATCAAAAACAAAACAAAAACAGTCAATCACTAGTAACCAGTCCTAAAGCAATGGACAGCTATGAACTTCTGACAAAGAATTCAAAGTAATTCTTTTGAAGAGGCTCAGTTAACCTCGAGAAAATACGGGACAATCACAGCAAAACCAGGAAAACAAAGAATGACCAAATTAAGAAATTTATCAAAAAGATTGAAATTAATTTTTGAAATCAGACATAAGTTCATCTGATAAACACAATGCATGAAATAAAGAGCTTCCGGGCAGCATCAGAACCAATGAGGCAGAAGTTAGATTCTTTCCTCAACAATAGGTCACTTGAAAGATAAGCAGTCATTGGGAGTAGAGAGATGACTCAGAGGTTAAAAGCACTGGCTGCTCTTCCAGTGGTCATAAGTTCAATTCCCAGCAACCACATGGTGATTCACAACTGTCTGTGATGTGTTCCAGTGCCCTCTTCTGGCCTGCATTGCAGGCATGCATGCAGACAGAAGACTGTATACATAATAAACAAGTAAATCATTTTTTTTTAAAAAAAGTAGTCATTGAATAAAGGAAAGAGAAATGAATGAGGAAATTTCTAGGATCTGAAGAATAGCATCCATGAGCAGTATTTGAGTAAAAATATATATAGAAGAAGTGAGAAACAAAGAGGTTCAAAGTTTCTTTGAAAAAGTAATGTAAAATATTTTCAAAATTTAGACAAAGATAAGCATTCAGTTATAGGAAGGCCATATGCCTCCAATCAGATTGAACCCAACAAGATACACCTTTCAAAACTATCAAAAATAAAAAGCAAAGAGAAAAATCCTGAAAACAGCAATGGCATGGACAGGGCACAGTGACACACGTGACTATCCTCTCAGCACTTAGGAGCCTGACACAGAATTGCCATGAGTTCGGGTGAATGAGCCCCTGTGATGGCCTCCTGACGACCCCACTGCTGGAGAGGTGCTTGGCCGGTAAGAGCACTTGCAGAGGAACTGGATTCGATTCCTAGCATCCACATCATGCAGACCACATCTGTGTATAACTCCAGTTCCAGGGGATTCATGACCTCTTCTGGCCTTTGCAGGCAATGCGTACACAGGTACATACAGAACACACACATACACATAAGTAAAAATTTAATTTGTTCCCAAATACTGAAGAGCAAGAACTTCAGACTCATTTAAAAGGCCAGAATTAGCTGGGTATCAGTATCATACAAGAAAATTATTTTAAAAAAGAAAAAGAAAATCACAAACTAATATCCCTGATGAATATAGAATCAAAAATCCTCAGTGGCATACTTGCAAACCAAATTTAACATTACATTAAAAGAATCATTCACAGGCTGGAGAGACGGATCGGGGTTAAGAGCACTGGCTGCTCTTCTAGAGGTCCTGAGTTCGATGGTCACCCTCTTCTGGTGTAAAGACGTACATGCAGATAGAGAACTCATATACAGAAAATAAATAAATCTTTCTAAAAAAGTCTCATTCACCATAATCAGGCTTATTCCAGGAATGTAAGATATTGCTATTCTTTTTTAATGTTTTTATTTTTTGAGATTATAATTATATCATTATATTTTACTCTTATCTTTCCTCTCTCCAAACCCTCCCAAACACCCCTCCTTACTCCCTTTCAAATTCGTGGCCTCTTTATTTACTAATTGGGTTTTGTGTGTGTGTGTGTGTGTGTGTGTGTGTGTGTGTGTGTGTGTGTGTTCGCTCAATCTGTATAATGTGACTTCTATGGATATGTTTTCGGAATTGATCGTTTGGTTTTGGATAACTAATCGATATGCTCTTCCCTGAGGGAGACTGTTTCTTCCAATCTCAGCATTCCTTGGCATGGCTATTCTTTAGCCCCCATGGTGGTTCTATTCTGTAGCTAAGTTTAGGGTCTATATCTGTACTGTATCTACCAGTCACATGTATACATTCAAATTAAATTAGAGTAAGACTGAGCTGGAGAGATGGCTCGGCAGTTAAGGCGTGTATACCACTCTTGCAGAAGACCTGAGTTTGTTCCCAGCACCCACTGGAAAGCTTGCAACTGCTGCAGTTTCAGTTTCGGGAGGTCATGCCTCCCGCCTCTAGGGGCATCTGCCGTGGGTGCACACACCCACACATTCACACTTGCGCATAATTAAAGAAGACTCAAACTCACTTCTTTGGTTGTGCTAGCAGCATTTTAAGTGAGCTGTAAGTGGTTATCAGCTTTCAAGTGAGACAATAAAGACAAGGAATATTTCATCAACAGACAGTGTTGTCAGCCAACCTGGTAAGAGCCAGAGAAACTCTAGACAAGAAAAGAGCAAGCTTTTTCATACTTATCCTCAAGGAACGTGCTTCAAGGGGTTTTGATGTCTTTCATGCTTTGTTGTATTGGGAACAATGGGCAGTCAATGTTTGGGACAGATTAAAAGCCAGAAGACCACACTGTTCAGAGATGAGAACATTAAATCCATTCTGATCCTGGGCTGAGTTTCAGGTTCTGCAGAGTTCATTCATAGCTAGAGGTGAGAGAAGAACAGAGAGGAGAATGGCCACGCCCTGTGGAGAAATGTCAAGTAGTTCATCTTGTGGTAGGCCCACGATTCTTCATGAAGAAGAGATTGGTGTGTGTGTGTGTGTGTGTGTGCACGTGAGTACTGCAGAGAAGTTCAAAGGGTCCATGTTTGTCCTTCTTGTTAATACCTTTTCCTGGGCTCTATTAACAAGCCTGAATTGCAGCATGGATTTTTAAAAAATACAAATGGTTAGTTGCTCTTTTAAAAAATTAAAATACTATTTGATCATAGACTACTAAAATCTTCCCTAAGGCCCCTAAGTGGTAGTCATACTCCAGAGTAGGTGTGTGGGAGCTAAGATGAGACCACTGATGTCCGTGTCCCAAGAAAGGAGTTTTTAACATAATTATCCATGTTTCCCACCCAAGCAGTTACTGTGTAGCGGTGGTCGGACATTGCAGCCCCGGGTACCTGGGCTCATATGTGTGGCCGCACTGGCGCTGTGGGAGCCCCATACATCAAAGCCACTGCAGTCCCCTTTGGGGCTCATGTATATGGCTGTACTGGCGCTGTGGGAGCCGCATACATCACAGCCACTGATGGCCCCATCACAGCTTGCCTTGAAGCAAGATTGTTCTGCAACTTTGCTTCTTCATCACAGTTCCAGTCCGTAATCTATTGCCCTTTAACTGAAGAGGGCTGGGGAGAAAGGGTGCTCAGTGCACAAAGCAAAGAACCATCTAAGTACAGTGCTTAGAAATAATTGGCAGCTTAGAGTAAGATAAAATTTTATAAAGATAAAAAGATCGTCCAGCACCTTCACTCTGGCAGAGACCTTGGCAGGTCACACAGTCTGTCTTCCCTCACCAGTTTCTAAATTTTAAACTATTCCTAGTAGATAAGTACTGATTCTACATTTTTGGACAGCCAGGGAAAAAAATTACACAACTTTCTTTAAAAGCTGTTCTGATATATAATTCCCCTTCCACTATAAGTTTTTTTGTACATTTTACTTGTGTGTGTGTGTGTGTGTGTGTGTACATGTGCACCTTCATACTTAAATGTCACAACATGCGTGTGGCAGTCACAGGACAATTTGTGGGAGTTGTTTCTCTCCTCCACATGGGCTCCAAGGATTGAACTGAAGTCAGCGGCATTGGTAGCAAGTGCCTCTACCTTCTGAGCCATCTTGCCAACCTTGGAAGTTTATTTTAAAATTAGTGCATATGCAGCCAGGCATGGTGGCTCATGCCTTTAGTCCCAGCACTAGGGTGGCCAATTTCTGTGGGAGGCCAGCCTGGTCTAAACAGCAAGTGTCAAGCCATCTAGAGCTACGTAGTGAGATGCTGCCAAAAAGAAGAAAAAGGAGGAGGAGGAGGAGAGGAAGAGGAGGAGGAAGAGAAGGAGAAGGAGGAGAAGGAGAAGGAGGAGGAGGAGGAGGAGGAGGAGGAGGAGGAGGAGGAGGAGAAGAAGAAGAAGAAGAAGAAGAAGAAGAAGAAGAAGAAGAAGAAGAAGAAGAAGAAGAAGAAAGCTCAGTTTCATCTTGCTGCAGTGAAAACTGTCTTTTTTCCTTTTACTTCACTCTTTAGTAGATATATATATATATATATATATATGTCTGTATGTATAAAGGCTAGTAGGTCAGCCTGGTCTACAAGAGCTAGTTCAGGACAGGAACCAAAAAGCTACGGAGAAACCTCGGGGGGAAAAAAAAAGGCTAGTAAAAGGCTAGTAGGTATACCATATATAAAAGTCACAGATCAGCCAGAAATTACCACCTCGTGTTTTCACAGACTAAAATCCGTTTTCTCAAACTTTTTTCTCTGACCAGATGTTTCGCCTTTGACTTGATATGCGGCTTCGGCTTTCAGGTCTCCTTGTCAGTCTTCAGTTATGAAGCATCAGCAGTTGAGATACTGCCAAGCCCTTTGCACAGTGAGCTTGCCTTATACACCTAAATACCATCAGTTTCTGCTTTTCACAGTGGTGTGAGGTTACAAAGTCCCTGTAACCATAGTTTATAACTATTGGAGGAGGGGGATGCTTGTAGGTTCCCGGCCTCTCAGTCCCAAAATAATCACACCGAAACCGTATTAATTAAATCACTGCTTGGCCCATTAGTTCTAGCTTCTTATTGGCTAACTCTTACATATTAATTTAACCCATTTCTATTCATCTGCGTATCGCCACATGCCTGTGGCTTACCAACTCAAGTTCCAGCATCTGTCTCTGGCAGGGCTACATGGTGTCTCTCTGACTCCACCCTTCTTTCTCCCAGCATTCAGCTTAGTTTTTTCTGCCTAGCTAAGTTCTGCCCTGCTATAGGTCCAAAGCAGTTTCTTTATTCATTCATGGTAATCACAGCACACAGCGGGAATTCCCACATCATATAACATACTCAGAAATCAGCAGGGTCATTGTGCTGTATAAACACGTGCCGCCTTAGAAGCTTCCATTACTGTTGGTTAACAACAATGTACAGAGACATGAAAAGAGCGCGCCAAACCTAGCATTGTGTGCTAGCATTTAAAACAGTGCAAATATTGAGAACTGGAGTTTTGTTTCTTTGTGGGGAAACTCATCCAGAGGATGGGAACATCACTTGCCTTCTGTCAGATAGTACAATCCTGAACAAGCATGTTTTCTCCTGTGCCTTGGTGACTTACCATTGTCGCTTCTAAGTTTGGATCTGTTTTCAGCATTACTTTGGTGCTGTCCTCACTTCCTGAGCCTTTTCAGACAGGAACAGCCATGGTCCCTGTCCTTGTTTTCATTGATTAGTTTACTTCACTAATTTCTTTCCTGTCTTTTTGGTTTTTTGCTTTTTGCTTTAGAAAGATACAAGGTCTTGGAATGATGCTAGGCTTAAGCAATCTTCCAAAGTAGCTGGACCTGCAGATACACGACACTGTAGCCTGCTATTAAAGTCTTCTAAATGGCAGCTTGTCAATAACCACATTTAACTGTTTCTTCTAGAGCTATCCGTATAAGCAAACACGTTCACTCTGGGGGCTATTGTTGTCATTTTCATCTGTACTGACCAGTTATCCATTTTGAACTTTTGTCTTCGAGACACAAGGAAGCAAGCCTCTGTGCGCACTGAATTGTGTGGGTGTGCACTGACACCTCTGACCAATCTCTGACACTGTGAAGGCAGTGACGTGATTTGGTGCTGGTCCTGATACACAGCTGGTATTTACATTGTGGTTTTTCAACTGAAGAGCTGATCGGTATGTTTATGTAATTGTGGTTAATAAACCAGAGACACTGAAATGCCGGCCCTGTTGAGAGCTTGCATTGTAGCCCATGCAAAGTGGGACAATCTTACTCAATTTCTACGTGTCCCTCTGCATCTGGGGTTGAGTCTGGCTCCTGATCCGTTTGTTAGCTGCTCGGACACCTGGACCTCCCAAGTGAGGGTTTTCTTCAGCAAGCTGGATCTCTCCTCTTTGACCTATGTAGTGTTGATTTTTGACCACTCCTTCGATCTCTAACAATAGTAACAAATAATCTACCAGATTTGATATTTTTTTTTCAAATTCGGTAGTTTCCTGTTTGTTCACAAAATGTCCCTTACTGCCTGCCTTTTGTGGTCCAGCCAGTTGTGCTAACCTATCATCAGTGGTTCCTGCTTCTGATCATCATCAGAACACTCTGAGGAGCTTCACAGTCTCCCAAACTTTGTAAGAATCCTGGGGTACAGCCCAGAACCCCCATATTTGAATGATAGCTAAGTTTACTTTATGCTACAACCATGTTTTCCTCGTTGTTATTCTTACCCATATAATTCTAGAACTGAAAAAGACCTTAGAAAGGTTTTGTCAAACCTCTTCACTTTATAAATACTAAGGTTCAGACTGGCCCGGTGACATATCCATGGCCTCACAGAAGCAGGAAGGCACTTAGAGCCCATGTTTTCACACCCCTATTCTGCCTGATTTCCATCGTGTGGACATAAAGTCATTGACTGGCCTCTTTAAACTCTCTCCGGGTATGTGTGGCAGTCCGTGGAAGGAGAGATGCTCGAATAGTGTCTTCTGGAGTGAGTAGAAAAGCACTTGTAGTGTGAATTTTTTAATGATTTATTTTTACTTTACGTACATTAGTGTTTTGCCTGCATATCTGTCTGTGTCAGGATGTTGGGTCCCCTGGAGCTGACAGTTATAAACTGCCATGTGTGTGCTGGGAATTGAACTCAGGTCCTCTGGAAAAACAGCCAGTGCTCTTAACCGCTGAACCATCTCTCCCGCCCCCTATAGTGTTACATTTGTTGGTTTGTTTTTTATTTTTCATGTAGGCTGGAGCTTTGAGCTCTGAGTGACCATGGGAGCCTTGGTCCCTTCCGGCTCTAGTCCTTGCCCACTGATGCCCAGGTTAGAGTCCATTATGCTTTGATGTATGCTTAACTCGGGCACATGACATTGTTGCCAAAGACCAAGTGTGTAGTCACACACTACACATGCTTCTCTTCAGTCAAGAAGAGAGGGAGGTGTGAAGGAGTGTGTTATCCCATAAAGTTTTCTCTATTACCAGGAGATATTCGTTTACCTAAAGACTCGCGCCTTCAGGTTTGCTGACAGAGTGAAATGAGTCTGCCTGCAATTCTGAAGCAGTGTAAGGAGTAGGGCACCCATCCCTTTGATCTGATGTGTGCGTTCATGAAAAACGAATGGGAATGATGAATAATATGTACTAACAGTTAATGTTTACATATCGAGCCTGGCTTGAAGGGAGGAAGATGTGGAATTTTGCTCCCTTAATCTCTCCAGGCTCACCTGTTGCAGGCGGCGTTTGAAATGCTAATGGGCTGGCACCTATCCTAAGACTGCGAAGCTTCATCATGAAAGGAAACTGGGGTCAAGGGATATTCAAATAAATGGTTCTTATCATCTCACAAGCACATGTGGCCCCTGCCCCTAGTTCCCACTAGGCCCCCAAAATGGAGAACAGTATTTCAGCCAGTGGTAGTGACACCTGCCTGTCATTCCGGCACTCAGGAGGCTGAGGCAGAAGGGATCCCAAATGTGAAGCCAGTCAGGGCCACTCAATGAGATCCTGTCTCAAAGAGTAAGGACTGGGAATAAGGGAATGGTAGAATGTGTGAAGCACATGTTTGGTCCCGTGGACTCTTCCCCCATAGAATCGGGGCATTTTCAAGCTGGAAAAGAGCGTAGTACTTTTCTGTTTTCTCCTCCGAAACCCATCGTGTTCAACAAAACTACTTTGAGGTACATTTCCCCTAGAGCTCAGATCTCCTGGCTCCCAGGCCATGGCTTTGGCTGCGTAGTATCAGACAAGGCAACATCTAAATAAAATACGAAGTCCTTGTGATTTGGTAGCTGTAAGTCTTGCTAGTTGAACAGACTTTCAGAGATGATAAAACTGCATTCTTATAGCTGGAGCAGCCAGATCAATACTTCGTTACTAAAAGGGAGATGGGAATTAAGAGTGTGTCCTCCCTGGTGATGGTGAGATAGCTCCTATGAGCTGCTTAATGATGACCTGAGCTCCCTGCCTTTTGCCAGTGGGTAGCAAGTGACCATCCAGTCTCATAAGGGTCTGCCTACTTTCCGGGAACTAGGAAACAAAGTTAGGCAACCTGTATAGTAAGTGATTGAAGAATAGTAATCACTGAAAACCTCCCTGGGTCCCAGGGTGAGTCACACCTGCACTGGAGTCCAGCTGATAAAATCCAGACACCTCAAGTTCACCAGAGGCTGTGGCTTATGTCATCTCGGCACTTAAGAGGCTGGTGCAGGAGGATTGCCACGAATGTGAAACCAGCCCAGGCTACAGAGTGAGACCCTGTCTCCAAAAGAAACAACCCCCCCCCCCCGCAAAAAAAAATTCCCCAAGCCAAGGAAACGCATGAGAACACTGATCAAGGGGTTGGATTAAAGAAGGAAGAAAGAGACGCTTTGCCACCCTGTCATGTTAACGTTGGCACCGGAGAAAGTCTGGCATCAAGCAGTTCTCGCCAAAACATAAGCTCTCCAGGGCTGGTGGGGGGGAAACCATTGCTAGAGCCTCCAGGCAATAGAACGATCTAAAGCTGCTGAGTAAGCCATTTGATGTGTTTGCAAGGGAACGGAGGGAAAGCCTATGACTAGAAGCTCTCAAAGGGATTTTTCCTTATCCAGTTGGTTCTCTGCAGAGGCCTCTGCCTCAGATGTAATGTTTCAGGGACTGACTTGAACCTCCTCGACAGCTGCTTGATGGAAGTTATTTCTTTTTTTTAAATAGTGTTTCCTGTTCTTAACTTCACCAGAGCGGATGAATGAACAGGTTCCTCTCCTAAAAGCATGACCAATCCTCTGTAGACCATTCCCTGTTCTTACTGTCATTGCCTTCGCTTGCTTCTGGGAAGAATCGATCCTAGCCTGTCACCTCCGTCTCCCTGGGAGGTTCTGATCTCTGCCCTATTCTGCCCTTACCAACTAGTCACTATGTAAGCCAGTGCTCTGGAAGGGTCGTATGACGGTCTCTGTGCTTCCACATGTTGGATCTTAAGTGAGCCAAGAGCCCTCATTTATTTGTGGTTTTGTTTACGTGTATCTGAGGTTTATTCCCAGGGTGATGCTGTTGGAAGGTGATGGGACTCTTCAGAGGTAGAGCCTCATAGAACATTCATGTCACCTGGGACTCTGACCCTAGGTCTCTGTATCTGTTTTTTGGCCGTGGCCCAAACTATTTTGCTCCACCGCTCACTGCCATCCTGGCACACTGCCTCAGTGACACAAAAGCAACAGGCTCGCCCAGCTCCAAAACTGTGAGCCAAAATAACCCCTAACTCTGTAAACCAGCCGAGGTGTTGGTTACAGTAGGGATCTGACTGACGCACCCCCGCCCCTGCTTTTTTCCATGATTCAGAATTTAGCAAGTTCTCTGGAGAGTTCCTGACGCCACTACATACAGGTGGGAAGGGGACCAAGCCATCTCAGGCGCCTCCCCAATCACAAACTGCTTTGGAAGCTTCCACAGTCCTGCTGTGAAAATCAAAAATGCTGTATTGTTGGTTTAAGCTACAGTTTATATTGGAGGCTAGGACCAAGACGGCCTAAGAAGTCTGTTTTGGCACAATGAGAAGGGAAAGATGGCTATTTGAAAAAAAATTAAAAAGATAACTTCAAAATAGGAGCCTGGAGAATTCAGTTTGCAAAGAAGTGCCCAGCTTTTCCAGTGATGGGTCAGATTAACATCACTGTATTTTAAAGACTAAATCCTATTCCACGGTAAACAAATTTCCCTTCCATTCTTTTGGAAACCATGCCAGAAGCATACTTTAAGAAATTGGTTTCCTTTCTGATTTTCCATTATTGTTCCTTTACAAACCTTTAAAAATGTAACATATGAAGAACCAAACTGTTTTCTGGTATAAAGGCTAGAGAGATGTCTGGGTCAGTAAAGTGCCTGCCTTCAGGCATAGGAAGTTCCGAGCCTCAACCCGTCCCGCCCCCCATGGAAAGCCAGGAGCTCTATAACCCCAGCTCTGGGCAAGGAAAAGACCAGAGAACCCCAGGGATTTCACTAGCTGGCTACCTTCGCCGAATCAAGGAGCTTGAGGTTCAGTAAGAAACTCTGTCTCAAGCCGGGCAGTGGTGGTGCACGCCTTTAATTCCAGCACTCTGGAGGCAGAGGCAGGCAGATCTGTGAGTTCAAGGCCAGCCTGGTCTACAAGAGCTAGTTCCAGGACAGGCTCCAAAGCTACAGAGAAACCCTGTCAAAAAAAAGAAAAGGAAGGAAGGAAGGAAGGAAGGAAGGAAGGAAGGAAGGAAGGAAGGAAGGAAGGAAGGAAGGAAGGAACTCTGTCTCAGAAACTATGCTAGAGAGTGGCTGTCTTCTTTTGTCTTCTTCACATGCATGCACACACACACACACATCCCCACACACATGTGCAGACATGAATGCATACACATGCCACACACACATACATGCACACATTTTTTTTTTTTTTGTAACCGTGAAGAGTAGAAGTTGATTCCTCCTGGCAAGTACCAAACACCTTCCTCCCTCCCTCCCTCTTCCCCATCTCCTCTCCTCTCTTCTCTTTCACCGAACCTCTCTCCCCCTCTCTCCCCTTACTCCTTCCTTTTCCTCCTTTGTGAATCCTATGCAGTTCTCAGTGGCCTTCTCTCCACTGCCCCTGCTCTGTGTGCTGTTGGGATGCCTGCAGCTTGTACCATCACTGTCTAGTCCTTCACTGGGTTCTCTAAGCGGAGACCATGGCTGAGACCATGTGGTACTTTCAGCTGGTCACTCATTCAAGAGTTAGGAAAGCTAGCCGGGCGGTGGTGGGCACGCCTTTAATCCCAGCGCTCAGGAGGCAGAGGCAGGTGGATCTCTTTGAGTTCAAGGCCAGCCTGGTCTATAGAGCCAGTTCCAAGACAGCCAGGACTGTTGCACAGAGGAAACCCTGTCTCAGAAACCAAAACAAAAACTAACAAAATTGTGTGTCAGAGTCTTCCTTTATGACCCTAGTTTTACTACTGTGGCCTCTCTAAGAGACACTGAAGGGGACTCGAGACCCTCGGTGTGTCCTGTGCTTGGGAGGCTGAGGCAGGAGAAGGTGAGTTCTAGGCCAGCATAGGCAACATGTCAGACCCCAACTCAAAACAGAAAGCTCTCCCGTGCTTCTTTATCCTTTTCCCCAAGAAAAGTGGTCATCGCCCAAACAAGATTCTGAAAACTGCACTGCCGAGTCTCAGTATGAGAACAGCTTATCTTTTTAAATATATTTAACTGATTCTTTGAGAAATTAGCACAGTTATTTTGATCATATTCACCCCTAACTCCTCCCAGATCTACCCCATCTCCCCAAGTTTGTGTTCTCTCTCTCTTTTTACTAATTTTTTGGGTCTGAATTGTGCTGCTCACGTACTTCTGTGTACAGAGCCATTCGCTGGGGTGGGGTGGAGCTCCTAGCAGCCACACTCTTAAAGGAAACCAACCCTCTCTCCCCAGAAAGCATTGGCTTTTGTTGCGAGTAAAACCATCTCTTTACTGCGTTAAACTCTTGGGATCTCTGCTGTCTTAAATGGGGCAGGTTAGAGGTGTTCGCCAGCTCTGCCAGTCCTGGCGTTCCCCGTAATCAAGATGAGTGTAAGCACTCCTGTCTCCGTTAGCATACAAACCCAGTTCACGTAAGCACTGTTGGGCGATTCCCTTCCCCAAATGGTTTGAAAGAGCGAGGGAGGTGCTTTCCCTTTCTGTCGTCAGTGGAAGTGTTCTTCAACAAAACCAGTCCAAGTCTGAGGAAACAGACACTTACCCAGCAGACAAGTCAGAAGCCAAAGGTCCCCTCTTCGCCCCCTCGGGACCTTCTTACTTCCTAAAGAGCTGTGGGGTCCATCCAGGACCTTGGAAGACCCAACTGGAACTCAGCCACCAAGCCTTGACCCCTTCCAGTCACCCCGTTTGCTTACAAACTCCTCTACGTGGCCTGGAGAGATGGCTCAGCAGTTAGGAGTCATGCTGCCCTGGCAGAGGACCCGAGTTTGGTTGCCAGCACCTACATCAGGCAGCTCACAGGTACCTATAATATCAGCTTCAGAGGGATCTGTTGCCGCTGGCTTTTGTAGGCAGCAGCACACACACAATTTAAAGTTTTTTTAAAATAATCTTTTAAAAAAATTCTCCTGTGCCTTCCTGTTGTATTAAGAATTACTTCCCCGCGGCTCTGCTCCATCTAACCTGGGTCTTTCTGCCTGCCATGTATTTGCCTTACTGTGACCTCCCCCACTCAAGTCTTCTACCAGTTTCTTGACTATGTCTCATGCTCCTCTAAGCCTTTGAAAATGTACTCTCTGTGCCTGGAGGGACTTGTCTCTGCCCACTCCCCTTCCGTGTAGGTATCTCCTATGTTTCCTTCAGCTTACAGGGAGCCTCCCTAAGCCAGATTTGGCCCTTGCATTTCTCTGCATAGCACTCCCGTGGATTTGTAGAGATTCGGAAAGCAGCGACTGTACCATTCTGCATCCTCCCTGGCTAGTCACAGGTGCTCAGTAACTGCTGTTAATAGATGAACAATGGTCCTAACATGGAGTGTGTAAAGAATAGGAGAAATGAGCAGAGTCCCCAATCCTGGGTGTGTAACCGGGATGAGCCCCAGCTTTCATGTCACAGAAACTCCGCCCATTAAAGAAACAGCATATTCAGCCTCAACATGCTTCTAAGTGGGCAACTTTAAGATTTTTTTTTAAAAAAATGTGGTTTAAGATGTGTGGTTTTCAGTTTTTTATATGCAGAGAAAGTAATCAAAAGACTAAGAATAGAAAGATAGACTAGCATAATCCAGGGGCTGGGTTTAAATTGAAGCCAAAGGCAAAAAAAGCATCCTTAAATTACCAATGACTTCAGTGTAGCATAAGAGGCATGCTGGTACTGGTACTGTTCTCCTTAACGCTAACTCTAGCTAGAGGAGTCTGCGCTTCTATACTAGCACTGGTGTTCTCTCTCACACCAGCCAGCAGCATCCATCGCCAGACTTCTGCAGGAGTCGGAGGAAGGCCCTGTATTACAGGGGCAGAGGGTAGTT